>NW_022900920.1:29068706-29137140 GCF_012274545.1 Fukomys damarensis | reverse complement strand
GCTGGGAGCTCGTGGGACCTGGTCACGTGATCACATGCTTTTTTTTGTGTGTGTGTGTGTGTGTGTGTGTGTGTGTGTGATCACAGTGATAGCTGCACTTCCTTAGTGGCCTGGACTTGCATTTGAACTTCAATAAATATTTTCCCCAGGAGTGAGTCAATTAAGACACCATTGTGTGCACACCCTGGCTGCTGGGGCAGTGATGCTGAGACAGAACATTTCCAAGACTGTGTTGTGTTCAGTCAAAATCCACGAGTTCAATGCAATACAGGTAGAAGCAGAAAATCGTGTCAATTAAAAAGGCAGATTCTTTAAATTATTCTGGGCACTTGCAAAAAAAAAGGTACTGTCTCCTATATTTTTCACTAGCTAAAATGATAAAATATTTATTCAGAGTTTACAATTAATCCTTATATGCAGACTAGATGTTTAATCATTCAGTTCCATCTCTCAGTGGCCTTGTTTGCTCCGTCCCCACGGCTAGCGGAAACTGCTTTCTGAAAAGACAGATACCATTTCTCCTGAGTGCAGCAGCTCCAGTTCCTAGAATTACACATTATGGTAAATATTAACTCACTCTAAGTGCTTAGCCACATTCCCAGAGCACTTTCTAAAGTGGAAACAGAGGCGTTCTCCCCCTTCCGTGCTTACTTGGGACCTGTTTTCTTTTGTATGTTCATCTAACGCTTGCTTGTTTCATTTCTAATTAGCGCTGAGATTCCTCGAGTTAGAAATGCAAAACAGCTTCTAGGATTGAGACATAGCTAGATGTGTGGACAGTTTCTTAAAGGGCAGCACTGAGGGAATAGCAGCTGGCTCTGTCCTCACTGGTTTTAAAAAACTGCAGCTCCTTACTGGGCTTCATCTCCCTATTTTGAAATTGTCTGTCTCCTTAAAAACACTTCCAACTGCAAAAAATTGCTTTTGCCTGTGTTCTATTAATTTATAAGTTCAAGCACTTATGGTTCAAAATAATTCCACAGAATTCACAAAGTAGCAGAAGCGTATCTTAGTGAACAAAAAGGATTTTCTTATTTTACCAGAAAAACAATCTAAAGTCTGTTCCTAGTAGATGAATGATTTCTATGATCTGGAGTTTGTTCTACCTCCAGAGTAAACAAAGTGCCACACAAGCCATGAGAATAAAGGTAAAATGCAGATGTTACATTTTTCTTTTGTTTATATATTCTTCATATCTTAGTTCACAGACTCATCTTGGGTCTGCAGGGTAAGGTCATGTGCCATGATTTCATCTTTTATGTTTACAGTTCCTACCCATATGTGCCAATTGCATAAACGTCCGGAGGGAAGGAGAAGTATACATTTCAAGCGTAGTCTCCAGATAGGAGTTAAAGAGACGTTTTAGCTCAGTTGGACAGGATTCCCTGTCTCCCTCCGCTAACATTTTCAAACTTCTCTGGTTCTGTCATTCCTTCTCCCTGGTCACATTATTTGCTCCCATTTCGGCTTCCTTTGCTCTACTGTGTCAATCAATCTCAACTGCAAGTGACAGGGCAAGGTCCCAGGGTGTGTTACGTTTTAGATCTAAGATGACCCCCTACACCTCGTGGCTGGCTTTGAGAGGGTGACGAGAAGGTGGTTGGATGATGGAGACGTAGCTGGCTTTTCTTGGGGGGGATTGGTTTTAGGTGTGAGGCCACTGGGGTGTGGCCTGGAAAGGTGTATTGGGTGGCTCCTCCTTTCTCTCCCTGTTTCTTAGCTTGATAGCAATGGCTTTACCTCCACCATGCCTCACTTCTGTGCTGTTTATTTTTTTTGGAGAGGCTAAAAGGACTGAAAGGAGGTCCAAAAATAAATCTCTCCTGGGTGTGCAGTATTATGTCCCAGTGACAAGGAAAGTGACTAAAACAAGGTGGAAATACTACCTTCAAGACTTTAGCTCTTATGAAGTTTAGAATCAACTCAAGACTAACAACTGTAATGAATATGCGTTCTTATAAAATGAGACATTTTATTTCTTCATTATTTTTTTCCTTTTGGGCTTGATCCCTTACATTTACCAATAAGTCTGATTTTTTTGGTCCTTCCTTCCTTATAAAATATGTATTATATTTTCAGCCTTGCTATGAGTTGCTGCAAATCTATTGTGAAGAAAAGCAAATCTTTAATATTATGGTCTTGTGTACCATTTCCTTAAGTAAGCTCTATCTTCAAAGAATACAGTTAGGAAAAATGCATTTGAGCAAAGAAAAAGTCTCATAGATAGCTATTGTATGTACTAACTACGGGATACAATATGAATATATTTAAACAGTCATTCTGTATCATCTTATTTAAAATATTAAAGAAAATTTCACCCATTTGTGACACAGCAAAGCACTGTTGTCACTCTAATACTCATATTAATTTAAGAACATCCCTAACTTGCTCCAGGGAAGGCGGGGGAGATTATCCATTTAATTCCAAATAAGCACTCGTCAAGGGCTGAATTCTACACTGAATGCTTATGACCCTCCCCACTGCACAAACTCGTGTGCTGAAATCCAGTCCCCAGT
This sequence comes from Fukomys damarensis, assembly GCF_012274545.1. Classification (NCBI taxonomy): domain Eukaryota; kingdom Metazoa; phylum Chordata; class Mammalia; order Rodentia; family Bathyergidae; genus Fukomys; species Fukomys damarensis. The sequence continues at coordinate 29,134,624 of NW_022900920.1, read as the reverse complement.
TTGATGGCATTTAAAGGTAAAGCCTGTGTAAATTACCAGGTCATGAGTGACAGGTCCTCTAATTCAGACTCCTACCCAAGGGAAACTTCTACCTGCATCCACCGAAGGGTAGTGATAACAGGAAGCCAAGCTCACCTCTTAGCTACAACAAAGCTGATTGTAGGAAAAACCGCAAGAGACCAGAGACTTGCTGTACTTGCTATTGCCCTGCTGCTCTCATAACCTCCTTGTTTATCACCCAGGCCCAGACCCATCACCCATGGAACTCTAAAAGTTTCCATCTTTTCAATCAGGACCAGTGCCCCTCCCTACCTAACCTCCCTCATCTCAACTTCCTGTCAGGGCCTTCCTGTCAGGGCCAACAGTCTTTTTGCCTTTGGCCCATCTGCATACAGACAACAATAAACTTATTGCATATTGCTTAGATTTTGCCTGCCTCAGTGATCCCAATTGTGCCTTCGTCTGACCTTGCAGTGAAGACAAAGTTCTCATAAATGAGATTAGGATCCTAATAAAAGAGACCCCAAAGAAATCTTCCATCCACTCTACTACATGAAGATAGTGAGAACACAACCGTGTGTAAACTATGAGAGGGGCCCTTCTCAGATTCTAGACCTGCAAACAGTTTTACCTTGGATGTCCTGGCCTCCAGAACTGTGATAAATAAATTTCTGCTATTTATAAGGCATGCAGTTTATGGTGCTCTGCTGCAGCTTCCCAAATGAACCAAGACTCTAGGCTTTTAACTCAGTCTTACACTATTCCCTCATCCAGTTGTCTCCAACTTTGTTATATTAGAAATAATACTTAATCATATACTGATGATACTCAACTATATTTCAGAAACATAGTACAAGAAATACGTTTGCTTAAAATTGTACAGTGGAACATTTTCGTAACTCCTGCTCCACTCTGACCCATCCGGAGTCCTCTCCTACCAGAAAAACATCCAGTGCCATCTTTTAGAAGTATTAGGGACCTAAGAATGCAGTTGGAAGATTCGGAGTGGACCACGATTGCAGCACTATGAATCATAGGATCCTAGTTGCATCCTGAGAGCATTCTGAAGAATGAACCCACCTACTACTTCCAGATTCCAAAGTCTTGCTTCTGTGATAAACAAGCTTGGTCAACACTTTCTGGCATGTCAGTTAAATTCTCCAAGCCTCCTTTGTCATCAGTAAAGTAAGAGTCATGGAAGCATTTTGTAGCTATTTTAAAAATTAAATGAAAGAATTTACATGAAATGCCTATCATGGGAAAATAATTCAACTGGCCATTGTTATCACTGTGACTATCATGATCTCCGTCTGCTGCTGGCCTCTGTCATGACGGTGTCTTACATAGCTATCCCTGGCCTCTCTGGAAACTATTCGAGCCTGTTTTACCACCCACGACAAATGAAGGTCATTGGTCTTTTCATGAAACTCCCACATTCCTGCCAGCCCTTCCCCTAGTACTGACCTTCTCTGCAGTGGAACAGTGACCTTGCAAATGATGAAAGGCGGTGGATTAGCCATGCTGTTAACTCATCCAGCTCATCGTACCAGTCAGTTTAATGTAGGAAGATAAACTGTGTAATTTTTATGATGCCAACCCTGCAGATCCAAACTATAAAATATGTGTCGAAAGAGCCTGGGTGCCTGGAGCAAGCGCTAGCTGAGCCTTATAAAATAGGACCCCAGTAACCTAGCTCATTCCCACTAACCAGCTCGAGAGCCAAAGTTAGTACTGTCCTTGCTTGCGGGGAGAGAAGGCACAGAGGAAGTCTTCTCTTCCCTTCTGTTTTTTTGCCTTATTTCTGTTTTCAGACTTTGGTATAGGAGTCTCACATAAGTAATTGATATTATAACATATTATAAATTTTAATTATAATATGTTCTTTCATAGTGGTAAAACGGAGTACATATCTAATGACTTAATTACCAAAACAATTTTCTCCCATCAATAATTAATCAGTTCCATCATCTCCTCAAATCTGTTTGTATGAGTACAGTGTGGGCCAAAGCAAAAATTTAAGATACCTAACTGTGTGCACTTGTATTTTATGATAATTTTACGATTGACGTCAGAAGCTTTTTCTCAAATAGAGTTTTTTTAATCTGCTTCTCACAATTAAATCATCAACAGTCCCCAGATTAATTTGTCCTGTTTGCTGTCTATATAAAACCTAGAGATTTTAACTTGCCCTATTGATTCTCTATCATGTGAAGTGTTCTGTAAGCTAATCCAGTAATTCCAATCACATCAGTAGCTATTAGTAAGGAAGATGTATTGGCCAAGGAACACTAAATACTGCAGATGAGTTTGAAACAATAAACAACTGATTTGCTTATCCAAATTCTACCCTGTGTGTCAATTTTCCCCCTTACTGTTTTTCCCGATGATAGCTAAGTATGTAACTAAAGATATGAAGGAAGATGTTAAAATGCTGGTAACCTAAAGCACAGGATGACTTGGAAAACAGGAATGGAAGATTTTCATAATTATAAAGTGCTTTTGAATAGAAAGAACAAAACAGACACATAACTAAATTTCAGTTGATTTGTTGACTATTAATTGCCTCTGAAGACAAGTTCTCTTTCGTGTGGGCTGACACAAAGGAGCTCAGTCAATTTTTGAAAACTAAAAGTTACTAGATATGTTAACAATCACCTCTACCAATCTAATCATCCACCTTCTGGCAAATAAACCATCTTTCCTACTGAAATGCACTGGCTTGCTTTGGGTTGGGTTTTAACTTCTGAGTCCTGACTGCAAAGAACAGTGATGCACAAGTGGTCTACCAGCGTGAGGGACACCTGACTGTCCCTTGGATTAATTCTTTCAAGTCTAAATCTTTGTTCAAAATCAAGACCATGAGCTAAGAATATCAGTGTTAAAAGAGAGCTTATGAGAAATTCAGAATCTCCACTTCCACCCCAGGCTGATGAATCAGAATTTGCATTTTAGAGATGTCCAGGTTAATTGTATGGACACTAAAAAGTGCAGATGCTTAGGTTCCACTATTAGAAATTCTTACTTGCTTTGTACTGAGGCTTGGGCCATGGTTCACATGCAATTGCATTAATATGCAAATTTATATGTGGTTATATACATGTTAATTAGCTCAGTGCAGCAACTTCAGTGTCCATATATTTCAAAAAATCATATTGTACTGTATTATATAAATATGCACAATAAAAAGGAACAAATTATTGCTCCACATCTACTGAAGCAGGAAATTTGGGGTGAAACTCAGTAATCTGTGTTCCAACCAGAAATACAAATGAGCCTGATGATGATATTAAGTATTGAAACTCTTGATCAAGGAAGTATGCTGAGTTTATCAATATACAATACAATCTATTTGTGACAGCATATGGTTCAGAATGAGCTGGCATCCAGACCTACAGCATGACAACAATCAGGAAAAAGTACAAAACCAAATGTGAAACACTTTATTGAAAAAAACGTTTCCCTATATATGAGCCAAAAAGCTTGTACCTCTAGAACCATGCCATCTTTCAGTCAAACTGAGGAGTTAAAGAGTGAATCCTCAGTTCATGGACTTAATTCGTTCTACCATTCGGGGACGACTGTACCTTTGTGTCCCTACTGGGAAGACAGCTGCAGGCACATTTATCACCAGATGTGGAGCTGGCAAATGGAAGCAAAATTTTGACAAATGCTCCTGTTCGTGAACTGAAGTAACTCTCCACAAACAGAAGCATTTATGAACTGAGGTGTCACTGTGTGTGCATTTCTATTTTCACAATACATGAACTTCTATGTCTTCACAGACTGGATCTCTGGGCTTCCATTTTTCCAAACCAATGAATTCCATCATAAAGTTAGCTGGCTTAAGTGAGTTCATCCTTTCTTTGAAAATTAGAATATCCTGGTGCTGAGGCACTTCACATATTGAATAGAAAAATTACTGGAGGAAGACTGTCTCTGATGAGAGCATGTACAAGCTATGATTTGAAACCTCCAGTACTTTGAAACTCTGGTACTTCAATGTCAATCCATCCCAACTTAGAAAATGATTAGAAATTCCCTACGTACACTGAGCTGAACCCAGAAAAAGTTATATTTTACAATCACTCCAAATGCCTACCTTCTTTCACCACATATTAACCCTTTAAACATCTGAAAGTACATCTGCTGCCCTCTAGAAACTTCTTCTTAAAGTAAACATCCAGATTTCTTTTGTTATAAAATGATTGCAAGCATACTAGCCACCTTAGTTGCTTGACTCTGAGTACTTGGCACTTTATGTTTCTCTTAATTAATGCCTTGGAAATAGATGTCATACTGTGTATGTGGCCCATGCAGATAACACACCAAATATTCTCTTTCTTGGATTAGTTTGAAGTGGACATACTAGAAGCCCATTCTCCAAATTGTTGCCAACAATTGTTTTTACCCACAGTGATTCTCAGCTGAACAGGAGACAGGCTACCAAAACTCACTGGGAAAGTTTTTGTTGTTGTTGTTTTCTTCCGTAAATTTCATTCAGCTCTTCTATATCATGTGATTACTTGTCATTGAACATCAAAGATATTCCAATCTATTATGTGTCATAGATCCAATACTATCTCTCTTCTGATCAAATCACTTCATTGACTATTTCTCCTGTGGTACTTGCAACTTATTAGCATGTTAGTTCAAATTTCCTTTCTCTACTTACTTTTGGCTATTTTATTTCCCTAAGGTTTAGTTTCTGTCTTTATAAAATGTAGATACCACAACCACTCCCTTAAGGATGGAACAGATTCAGGGAGAAGCTGTATGCTTGATGGCTTCATGTATTCAGTGCTCAGTAAAATCTTGGCTTAAAAATGGGGATAGCAGGGCTCTATGAGTGGTATCTGAGTATCTTCCCAATCCAGTTACCCTTTCCACTCTTGTGTTGTAAACTCCAATCATTCTTCATGATGCATCATTTCTGTAACATACAGAGTTGGCTTTAGATGAATTAGTTCACAGCCAAATAAAACACTGAAGTCTTGTCACTTTATTAAGGTTTAGATCTAAATGTCTCCCAAAAGTCTCATGTGTTTGGAAGTTTCTTGCAGCATGAAGGCAGCACATTCATCAGTGAATTCTTCTATTGATGAGTTTAGCAGCTGAATGTGCACCTAGGAGGTGAGTCCTGGCTGGTGGTGGTCACTGGAGACATTACCTGGAAGGTCGCATTCTTGTCTTCCCTTCTCCCTCTGTGCTTCTTGAATGCCATGGGTTGGAAAGCTTTCCTCCACCGTGCCCTTCCATGAACCTTTTCTGCCTCGGAGGCAACTGACCACGGACTGCAAATGGGACCCCAAATAAATATTTTTCCCTTATGTTGTGGGTGTTGATGAGACAGTGACAAAAGCACACATGTTTCTTTTCTCTTTTTTTCATTAAGTTTATTGGTACGTTTTAGGTATATAGTACAGTTACATTCATCATCGGGATCTTGTATCTTTTCATGATGTATATTGCTTCTTATTTTTTCTCCATTCCCTGGCATTCTCTTTACCCCCTCCACCCCTCCCTGTTTAAAAAGAGCTTGTCTCCATGTTTTTCCTTTTCTAATATATTTTTCTTTTCCCTTCTTACCTTTCCCCTACTCCTCCCACTTCCCCTATTTCTTTAGACCTTTTCTTCCTATTTCACAATATCAATTGTACATTTTAATCCTTATTTACACTTTTAGTTTTTCATACCAGAGAAACCATTTGATATTTACACACACAGGGATTCTTAAACACCATTGTCCTGAGCTCCACAAGATAGAGCAGAAGTGAAGAGTAGCAAGAAGCCCTTACTCCTTCTAAGACCTCATCCTGAAGGGAAAAGTTACTATATTGAACAGTTTATTCACTATAAACATAGTTTTGGCTAGTACTTAATTCTTTTTATTTCACATGGTTGAGGGTGATAGATTAATAATTACCAGAAATTGTCATTTTCTAAGCTGTGCTTGATTCTATTGTTGTTACTGCTTGTATCACTTGGGTTAGTGTTGTGATTGATCTAATCAGTTATCTCTCCTGGTGTAATGAAAATGAGATTGCCCCAGAGTCATTAGAGACTCAAAACCTAAAGGCCAGCTATATCTGAAAGACATTGCTGAGAACCAATCATTCCATAAGGGTTCTAAATACAAGCGAAAAGATACTTACAATAAGCAATATCAAAGTATCAACTCAGGAATTGAAACAAGAACTGTACCAACAACAATAATAGAAATGAAAAGACATTTAAGCAAGACACAAACCCAGCCTTCCAGGTTACCAATGACAAATTCTTGGGGGAAACCTATCACCTGGACACCCTGAACTGATAGCACAGGAAGTAACAAAACAGATGAAAGAGGCTCTAGAAAAATTCAAAACAGAAATAATTTCCCCGATACCTGCAGAGATGATGAGCAGAATAAAAGACATGATTAGAGTCTCTAGAAAAGAAACAGATTAAAAAAAAAATAGATGAGTTCAGCACCATGGTGGAAGCCAGAAATGCTCATCATAGGAAAGAAGTGGAAACCATGAAACAGATTCAAACTGAGATCCAGGAGATTAGAAACTATTGAAAGTATACAGAGCAGACTTAGCCAATTTGAAGACAGAATATCGGACATAGAAGACAGAATGATGGTCAATGACCATGAAAAGAGAGGATCTCTTAAAAATAGTATGAAACTATGACAAATCAATCCAAAAGATTCTAAATGAGGCAAAGAAGAATAATATGACTGATAGGTGCCCATGAAAAAGCAGAAGAAAGCACAAACGATATAAAAAGCGGTTCACAGTATTAATGATAAAAAACTTCCCAAATAGACAAAAAGAACTTGAAATACAGATAAGAGAGGCATATAGGAGTCCAACTAGCCATGATCGAAAAAGTCTACACATAGACATATAATGGTCAAGATTCTACAAACCCAACAGAAGAACAAAATACTACAAGCAGTTAGAGAAAAGAAACAAATTGCATGCAAAGGAAAGTCCATCAGAATCACAGCAGACTTTTCAACCCAAACCCTCAAGTCAAGGAAAGCCTGGAGTGAGGTATTTCAAGCCTTAAAAGAAAACAACCTCCAACCTAGACTGATATATCCTGCAAAGCTATCTTTTAAAATTGATTGGGAAATAATATACTTCCATGACAAAGAACACCTGAGAAACTTCATGAATGCCAAGCCAACACTCTAAACAATTTTTTAAAAATATTGTAGAAAAAGACAATGAAGGTCACAACTCCATGAGGCCTAAAAGAGCAAATCCAAATATTTCATCAGGCAAGGCAAGAAGTTAAAGGGAGAGGGGGAAAATAAAAAAGAGGCAGCAACAGGAAAATAACATGACAATAAGTCAATCCAGATAGATTATAACCATCAATTTTTATGGCCTCAATTAACCAATCAAAAGAAACAGAGTGGCAGAATGGATTAAGAAGAAAAAATCCAACAATATGCTGTATACAAGAAACACATTTCTATTTATGACATATCTGTACTTTGTATTTGTGCTGTAGGTTCTATGGGCCAAAACACAGCACTTTACAATTATCAACACTGAGTTTTGCTCATCAGACAATCTGCGTGATTGCAAAATTGTCAATTTTTTTTTAATCTTACTGCCATTATATAACATGTTGATTGTTTTTCCAGTCATCATTCTTTAAGCACAAAGCAGAAACCTGCTGGGATAAAGTTGCTGATAACAAGAAGTAAAAAAAGACACAATCCAACCCAAAATAATTATAAAATAACATGCTAACAAGTTAGAAAGTACATGTGATAGAATAAATATATTACAGGAATTACATATGTACTAATGGAAATCTAGGTCAAAGGATTTGAGTAAGAAATTATTGGAAGGTGGCATGGTGAAAATACTGAATAGCAAGCCAAGGTTTATTGAGCAATAAATGTATGGTACACTTTGAAAGTAAAAAATAAAATGACTTTCATCTCATTTAACCTTTGTACCATACTTGAGATACAAGTGGAGGGACTTAAAATACTCACTTAGGAATTCAGGCAGAAGAACAGAACCTGGGAAGAAGAAACTTGTATGGAAGGGTGTGGGTGATTGCACAGAGCCAGAAGAAACCAGGTTTCTATCAAGAAGGAAAGTCACTTACCAGCCTTGCTAGTTTGTATTTCTAAAGTTAGGATATCTTTCCATTTGGGTTCTTTCTTTGTGTTTATCTAAAATGAAAGCATGCCACAAAGTCATAAATCTTCATCTTTAGCATTTGGCCACCATTTTAGAGATATCTGGCCTGAAATGGTCATGTGATTGTTCCTAGTAGGAATTTGAATTCTGAAGAAAAATACTGCCACTCTGGGAAAATATTTTATCAAAATTTTTGGAGGTAGAGAAAGGAGAGAATTAAAATTATGATTTACAGAGGACAGTTACATGTGTTGCTCTTTCGATTAATCTTCTCTGTATTGGATGAATATCCACAACATGCAGCACACCATCTGGCACATCTAACATTGGAAAGCTGGAGGGCTAATGTTTTATAAATCTCCCGATTCCAATATTCTTAGGTCTCCAAAGTATTGTAAAATAGATACAGAACCAGCAGACTGTCTTTTCTTCTCCAGGTTTCTGAATCATATTAACTAATTTTTGTTATGAAACTTGAACTGCATCTTCAATTCTCCAAAGCACCCAGATTAAATATGGTTAAGGAATTATTCTAACGTGGTATAAAGATGATAAGAGATGCTTTCATATTCAAGTTTTTCTTTTAAAAATATATCAGGCAACTAATTTGTGCAAGGTTCTACTAAATGCTGTTGAGAATTCATAATGCATTAAATGTAAGATAGCAAGTACACCATTATCTAAAATACATAATAGCATTAGATAAGATATAAGGAATATTATTCAATCATAATTAATGACAATAGGCACAATATGTTTCTATATACATAGCTGTGTTTTTCCTGTATCTTTTCTCTGTAAAAATAAAATATCATGTATACTATATAATATTCTGTATGTTTTCTCTGGTTAAAATATTAAAGCCAATTTACTTCATCAATAATGTAGACACTACTATTTTTATTAGCTACACACATATTCTTAAAATGGAAGACTTTTATTATTTCCAAATTCCTCTATAATTGACCTCTCTTTTTCTGAAGTATTTGCTGTAATAGTAGAGCAAAAAGCAGGATTGAGTGTATGTTTTTTGGTAGTATTACTTTTATTTTTTATAGTAGGTAATTAATTATGGAATTCAGAAGAGAAGCCTTCTGTCATTTTACTCTCTGGGAAAGACAGTGTTTGTGGGAATATACACACCAATACTCTGTGGGGATGCATCTTTCCTTACACATTTTCCAACACTGAATAAAACAATTTTTTTTTCCATTTTGTCAATTGAAAAATACTGGGAGATGATTGTTTGAATTTGCAATTACCCAACTACAAATGAAATGGTGTTTTTTATATGCTCATTTGACATTTGAATTTAATTTCTTGTGAGTATTCCACTTAAGAATATTGTCCATATTCTTCTTATTATTAAGTTTTGAAGAAATCTACAGATTTTTATTCATTAAATAAGTTAACATTTTGTTTATTTTACATAATTTCAGTATTTTCTCCTACCTTCTTTCAGCTATTTTTTATAAATATAGGCATATAAAAATTTAACATATCATCTAAACCTTTAGGGTTCTTTATTTATTTTGCATTTTAATTAATAATATATTTTCATCTTCCTTCCATAAATTTATACAGATATTTTCTTTTACAGGTTTATCATTTTATACTTAAATTCATCTGGTACATACATGTGAGTGTATTGCATGTGATATAAGTTACTTTTCTATATTATACTCTATGAATAACTATGACTCAGGATGTTAGGATGAAAAAGACCAAACAGGGAAAAATGGATTAATTACAAAGAGGAAGACACAAGTGAGGTATATCACTAAGTTTTGCAAGGCACCCAGCCTTTCCTAGTCTTGACACAGTAGCAAGGGAAGGGGAGAGTGTGCTTGGCAGAACCACATAGGAGAAAATCCTTTAACTGAAGTCCCGACTCAAAAAGAATAATAAAACTGACTCCCAGTCTAACGGAGAGGTGTATATAGGAAGAATGACCAACAGCCTCACTATCCAAGTTCGCCTCTTTGGTGTCTCTTTTGGGTTGAACTCAACTAGAAACCCAGTAAGCAGGAGGCTGAATGATGCAGTCCACAGCACAGGTCTCACCGAATGGTGAAGAATAGAGGGAGGATCCAAGATGGCAGCTACTGGTAACACACAACTACTATTTGAAACATGGTCTCTGCTGTGTATGTAAAATAAATGCTGAGTTCAAAGAATTTGTAAGAAAAACCAAATGTGATGAATAAAACACATCCTAGGCAAGCTTGGTGGCACACATCTGTAATCCCGGAAACCTGGGAGACTGAGGCATAAGAACTGGAAGTCTGAGCCCAGGTAGGGAAATTTAGAATAACATAGAAAGACCTTATTTCACAGTTAAAAAAAAAAAATAGTGTGAGAAGGGACCGAGTGTACCTTAGTGTGAAAGTCCTGGGTTTAATTTTAAGTAATAAGAGACAGAGAAAGAGAGGGAGAGAGAGGTGGGGACAAAGAGAGGAGGGAAAATGTCTTACAAATAATTGTTTATTGACTTTGTCAATTGAACTGGAGATCTAAAGAATTAAATGGAATATATTAATATTAATTTCTTTACTTTTTTGCATGTGACTACTTGTTTAAAATTATATATCCAAACAGCAGTGATATAGAGTGATAAATGAGAAGTAATCAACTAATTCCTTTTAAATTGAGATTAAAATTTTAACTAAAAATACTACTCAAATATTTATCATTTCTTTATTGTAAAAACATTAAAAAGTAATTCTAACTTTTTGAAACAAATTATCACTCCTTATATCATCTATTTTGTAAGAACAAACCATATCAAACTATAATTTACTTATTTTTAAATGATTAATTAATGCATCCCTTTCATGCTAAATTCAATTGCCATATTTGGCAATTGAATATATTAAATTCCTCTGGAAAAATAAAATTTATTTTTGAACTATATATTCTTTTATTCCTATGCTGCTTACTTACTTGCCTATCTCTATTTGAGATAAATATTATTACTATGAAAGGAATCTTCTGGAAATTTCTAGTATGAAATAAATACAAATGCTTTCTCACCACTAGCCACTCCTTGTTCTTTTTCTCTTCTTTTTTTTTTTGGTTTTTTAAGACAGGGTCTCACTACATACTTGAGACTGACCTGGAACTCACTATGTAGCTCAGGATGGTTTTGAACTCCCAGTGATCCTCCTGCCTCAGCCTCCCAAATGCGGGGATTACAGGCATGCTCCACCACACCTGGCTGTTCTTTTTCTTAATAATTTCCATATACTTGTCCTCTTTTGTGAAACTCAACATTAGTATAGTTTTTTTCCTCTACTCAACTCCCAAGATCAGTTGGTAATCTGATTTAAAGAATATTAAAATAAATATATAAAAATATGTCAAGTTACATCTCTATGTCTAAAAGGAAATGACATTTTTATGTCTTAATTTGTACCAGAGGGTGAAATAGTTTGATACCCATTTATTAAGATTTTGTTTTATGTTCTTCAGTAATATTTATAGGTTTCTTCATACTAAATATTGTATATTTATTAAATTCATTTTTATATATTTTCTAGCATTTTGGAAACATTAATAATTATAAATAACTTCCTATTTTCATTTTTGACTTATTTAACTAAAGAAATGGACTTAAATTTATATATTCATTTTATTAGCAAATATCAAGTTAATTTAATAATCCCTACAAATTAGGTTCATATGAATATTTATAAATGCAGGTATGCAAGAAATACTGTTAATTTTTTCTCATGTTATAACCTATATATTATATTACTTAGATAAACATCTATTAAATGCTTATTAATAGTGATGATAGCAGACATTTCTCTTCTGATCCAGATTTTAATAAGAGAGGCTATAACATTTTAAAATTTAAAATGACATTTACTATTAGTTTGGGATAAATACATAAAATCATGGCTAGGTAGCTTCCTATAACTATTTTACTTATGTTGATTTTTTAATTGAGTGAGCTTGAGTTCTCCTTTGACTTGTTGGCACATTCCTCACAACATGTTGTGAATGTTATTTTTATTTTAATTTTAAAACGTTGTTCACATTTTCATAGGCTAATTAACATTAAAAAGTTTGGACATCTTTAAAGTAATCAACTTTCTCGTGGTATCCTGTTCTGACATTTGACTCATTGATATTTTATTTTGAATTTTCACACCTGTATTTAGAAGTTAATTTTCTCTATATTTGCACTCTCTTTACCAGCGTAAGGCAATTTTTTGCTCTCCAATACACTTTAATTTTATGTTTTATGAACACACATTAATTGTATGTATTAGTAGCATCAGTGTGATATTTCTGTATATGCAAGCAACGTACACTGATCAAATGAGCCATCTGTTCACACTCCCAGCCCTGCGTCCTGCTCAGCTTCTGGTATTCACTGTTCCACTTTCAAGTTGGTTTTCTCTTTTCCTATCCCTGAGTGGGAGAGAACATGCAGTACATGTCTTTCCCCCTGGATTGTTTCTCTTGATGCAGTAGCCTCAATTCCACCTTCACTGCAGCGAGTGACAACATTTTGTTGTTCCCTATGCCAGAATAATTGTGTCGAGATACTGTTTTCTTTACTCATTCATCTGTTGTTGAGTACCTAGGCTGAGGCTGTATTTTAGCTGTTGTGGAGAGCTCCAGGATAAACGTGCACATGCAGGTGTCTCCTCAGTGTGCTGACCTAATTTCCTATGGAAATACTTTCCCTAAGTGGGACAGCTGGGTCCTAGGACAGCTCCATTGTTACTTTTTTGAAGAAACTTCATACTTTTCTCCATAATGGCTTTACTGATTCACATTCTCACTGACACTGCACGAATCCTTTTCTGCACAGCCTCAGCAGTGTTTTGTCATATTTTCTCGTTCTCTTAGTTATAGTAGGTTGTGACTTTCTTCTACTGGAAGGGCACAGAAAAGGTGCTGAGTGGTCACTCTGTGTTTACAGTGCATCGCACATGATTTCATCTTGTTGGAAGAATGGAGCTGAAGGTCCTACACTTTTCTTGATGAAGTAAGTGACAACTTTCAACTAAGCCACTTGGCAAAACATTCAGGGCCACCCCTAAAGACAGCAGGAAGTCACCACAGACTGAAGGTCACTTTTGTTTAGCAGCTAGCAAGATGTTAGACCTCTCATTTGTGCAATCCCACTGGCAATTGATTCCAACAGATGCCTAGTGAGCGCAGATGCAAAACCCTCTGCAAGTCTCGCGATAACTGTGTAACGAGGCAGGTAACTTCCTGGTTCTGTGGGTCCTAAGCATAGGCTCTGGCTGAACCATGTCTGATCTCCTAACCTGTGGAAATCAGAAATATTTTGTTCTTATTTATATTTTGATCTTCCCATATGAGAGAAACTATATGATATTTAAGCTCTGTGTCTGATCTATTTCACTATATCACCATCTCAAAGAGCATCCATTTTCCTACAAATGACTTGTTTATGCTTTTTTATGGTAGAGAAGTCCTCTCTTTGTGTACAACTATATTTATCTGTTGATGCACATATAGGCTGCTTCCAAGATTAAAAACTAAACACTAAAAAAAAAAAAAATTATCTACTAAAGAAAGCAACCTTTGAGAAAAAGTCATGAAATAATAAATGTGCTGCATTAAGCTTCTAAATTTGTGATAAGTTAAGCAATGATACATAGCTAATAGGTCCCTATTCTGAATTCTATCACCATGTGCTCACCTGTTTAGAACTTTATATAAATAGAATCATTGTGTACATTCATTTGCATTTGGCTTCTCTAACTCAACAGTATGTCACTTCTATAGCTCTATGATGAAAAACATGTATAAATAAATATATTTAATTTTAACTATGTTTTTCTATTTACTTTTGTGAGTGTCTCAGCCTATATATCTATCTCTCTACCCGGCAACTGCAGCCAGTTCTCATTATTTCAGGAGTTATAATGCCCAGCAGAAGGCTGATAAAAAGTGCAAGTAAAAAAAAAATAATTGTCCATCTTCTGATTCTCCTTTTATATTTTATCACTAAATTATGCCAAATAAATTGTACCTTTTATTTCTGAGTTTTTATTTAAGTTCGAAATTATGCAGGCAAGTTCATCTTTAATTCAATTTGCAATTTTAATATTGTCCCAAGTTATTCTGGGTGAACATTACTTGGAAAATCCTGGTTATAAAAAGTTTTATTTTGCCACCTGATAATATGGGGTGTTCTCACAGAGCCGTAAATGAGTGCAGTTTTCATTTTGCAAATGGAGACAACCAGACTCGACTTGAATGGGTTCAGCCTGGGTGTATGATTTCCGGGTTCCAGGAATCTAATTTGGATGTTTCAGACCACTAGACTGAGAGAGCCATGTTAAGGTGCTCTACATAAGGGGATTTAACTAAGTGGTGCCAAGGTCCTGAGTTCAATCCCCAGTATTAGAAAAAAAGAGGCTCTTGAAAAATAATAGAAGATATCAAGTAGAAATTGCACAAAAAAGTGTATAACCTAAAGAAATCTGAAGGAAAGCTGACAAGGAAACACCAGCTTCTCATGGGGATTCTGCCATAAACTGTCCTATGCCTGAAGGCTACTTGAACAAGCAACCAATCCCTCTTCATGTAGTACTGTCATCAACTTTCAGGCTACAATCTTTAAGGATCAATACTCATTTTCTCAGCTTTTTGCTGACAAACTAAGAAATACATAATCTCAAGTATTTAACACTTCAAAGAATGGACAGAGGCAGGTAAATAAAAAAGATTTTCCTAATGTGTTGAGCACTGAACTAAATCTAAAATCTATCCTGACTCTGCCTCTGAAAAGAAAGCTGTGTACTCTTCAACATCCAGCATCTTGATTTTTTCTTTAGTTCTCAGACAAAGAAGTAAAAGCAGCAAGTAAATATTTGAAAAAATGTTCCACATCACTGGTCATTCAAGAGATGCAGATGAAAACAACACTGAGATTCCACCTCACCCCACAAAGAATGGCTGCTATCAAGAAATCACACAATAACAAATGTTGGTGGGGTTGTGGGGAGAAAGGAACCCTTCTCTATTGTTGGTGGGAGTGCAGACTGGTGCAGCCACTATGGAAATCACTACAGAGATACCTCAAAGAACTAGGATTAGAGGTTCCATTTGACCCAGCCATCCCTCTGCTGGGTATCTTTCCAAAAGAATTAAAAGAATTATATCACAGTGACATATGCACACCTATGTGTATATCAGCACAGTTTATAATAGCTAAAACATGGAAACAGCCCATTTGCCCATCAGTTGGAAACAGGATAAAGAAGATGTGTTTTTTCTATAAAATGGAATACTACTCAGCCATAAAGAATGAGAAATTAGAGTCATTCATAGGAAAATGGATGCATATTGAGGATATACACCTAAGTGAAATAAATAAGCCACACATGTAAATACCAAATAGTTTCTCTGGTTTGAAAAACTATAATAGTACACAAGATCCTAATGAGATAATTAACAATGTGAAACAGGAAGAAAAGGGCTAAAGGTGTAGGAAAAGTGGGAAGGTTAGGGGAAAGGGAAGAAGAAAAAAATATGAGAAAATGAACAAATGGAAATAAAATGTTACTAAATGGGGAGGGGAGGAGGGAATTAAGGGAGGACAGGGACAAGGGAAAAAAATGAGAACCAAGACCTGTCATGTAAAGGTACAAGATTTCAGTAATGAATGTAACAGTACTGTATACCTAGAATGTACCAATAAACTCAATAAAAAGAAAAAATTAATATTAGGAAGAGTGTGAGGTGGATAGATCGGCTGATTTGATAGGGACAACTAAAACTTTAGGTACTAAACTGAAAGGGTAGCGAAGACAATCTAAGGAACTTATTTTCCCTGCACTCCGTGAACTTTGCCTTCGTCCTGTGTTCATGTCTTTGTATAATCCACCCTACTGAGTATGAGTAGATTTGTGTTTCTCTTCTACCAAAAGAACATGGTAAAAGTGATAAGATATTACTTCTACTATAATGATGCCAAGCAAGGAAAATTGTTTGTCTTAGGGGACCTAGTCAGTTCCCAGGTTTTTTTTTTAATCTCTTATTTTCTTGCTTTGGTTTGTTTTACTATGACACTCTCATCCTAAGTACATGTATTTAAGCTTCAAAAAATAAGTACATAAATCCACACATTTATCTAGTACATGAGAATGCCCAGAAGAAGCTGTGAAATAATTGTCAGCTATGTTGGAAACTAGAGCAGGCATTCTTTTGGTGAGTAAACCATCTGATCTACAGTAACCGCTGATGGTCTGTGGACAATGCCTAGAGCATTCTCTGTGTTCTGTCTTCTCACTCAAAAATATTAAAGCATGAAGGAAAACATCAGCCCCCTAGGCCTAATAAAAAAT
Source organism: Fukomys damarensis (assembly GCF_012274545.1). Taxonomy (NCBI): domain Eukaryota; kingdom Metazoa; phylum Chordata; class Mammalia; order Rodentia; family Bathyergidae; genus Fukomys; species Fukomys damarensis. The sequence continues at coordinate 29,118,129 of NW_022900920.1, read as the reverse complement.
GCAAGGCTAAGTTTTAAAAATATAAAACAATGTAACTCTAAAAACAACAACATCTACAACAGCAACAAGTGTAAGTTTTGCAATAAGGAATAACTACTTGGCAACATTAGAGCAGGAAATACCTTGTGATTTGCCCCAACTCTTCTTATATAAGAAGTAAGTGAAATATTGTTTTAAAAAAAACAATATTTTATGATTAATAAAATGCTTTTTATATGCATCATTTGATTATCCACTAATTACCAATTAGCCTATGAGCAAAAGATATTACTATTACTGCTTAATATTACTGCTCATATATATTTCTCAGGTAGGCATTCTGCCTCAATTTCTATAGTATTATCCAAAAAAGGTAGGGTAGTCTATAATTGACTCAGCGCATCTATACACGGCCATGTCTTCAGTAAGAACTACGTGTAATTACTTTGATGAAATGGTCTAAACACCCAACCATCATCCCATCATTGAACAATTGGAAATGAAAGAAAGTTATTTTTCAAAAGCCTTATGGTACGTTTTTGAATGGGAAAGAAAAGGTCATAATATTTTTTCCTATGAGCTGTTTTTAAAGTGTCATTATCAAATAATTATAGTTTCTAACTCATCTAAGATATGTTTAGTATTATGGGCGAGTGCTCAAAGCTGGTGCTGGGTCCCAGGGCTCAGACAATTTCCTACGCAGTTTACACTTCCTATTCCTAGCCTCTCATTTGACAAATCCCCCCATAATCGACTTGGGGGAAAAAAATCTCTTTTTGCTGCTGAGAATTGTCTCTGAGATAAAGCAAACAAAGTACCTGTTGCCTTAAGCCCTGGCAGATCGCAGACGGAGCGCTTCATGGGTCCGGCCAGGCCCAAGCCTCTCCCCTGGGCCACGCTGGAGTAACCCCACTGGGGTAACCCCACTGGAGAGCTGTCGTTGTTCTGCCGTGTGTCACGGCATCTTCAGCAAGGCCGGTGCACGCTGACCCCAGGAGCCACAGTCCCAGGGCAGTGGTGCCATTTTAATGAGAAATCTCTCTCCCGAACCTTCAAGACTACTTTTAACTGTGCTACACAAGAATCCTGGCCTGTTGTTTTGAAGATAAAACCAGAGAAAAATAAAAGTCCCTATAAATCAGGGCAGATTTTGAAGGACCACTAGTAAGAACATTTTATTTACCTGGGATGAGTAATAAAAAAATAGTGACAAAGATGAACTGCCAATCTTCAAGAATGAGAGATAACACCCAGTTCAGAAAAAGCCTCAGGGTGGAGGTCATTTCAAGTGTTCTCATCAGGTTTTAGCCTGGGAGAACATAGCACACTTCACATATGAATTTTCAGCATGTAGTCAAGGGAGCAAGCGAATCACGGGACCTAGCCAACAGCTGCTTATTTAGAAGGACTTTTCCTGCCCATACTGAGTTCCTAATCCTATTTCACTAACGTGCCACCAACACTTGGCCTAGACTGAGGTATTTATTCAACATATCATTTGAATTAAGTACACAAAATTAGCTCTTGTCCTGAATGTTATAGTAACACACTCTAAATTCTAAAAACGGATTGATTTACCTTGACATCTTCAGGATCACTCTTATTTTAAAAACAAAATAGATCCTAGAGCACAACAGCAGATGGAGAAGCAATGCCAGACTTCTAAAAGTCAGGTCTCCCTACAGTTCAAGGCAGCACAAGTTCAACTTTTCTTCCTCTCATCTTTGTTCACTGGCTTCCTAACACAGAGGTGCGGCAGCATTTGATATTGGCATTTTTTCCTTCCTGAATTCTCTTTATTGAGGCCCAATATCTCATTAGCCTATCGAGTTGGTTTCCTACCTTCACTGATTAAGGTGCTCCCCTCCCTCTAAAGAAATAATAACCAGGTCCTTATTTGCATGTCTTATGAAAGGAGATTTTGCTTAAACACCAGCTTGCTCTATGTGAAGTGTATGTATTTTTGAACTTGAGCGTTAATCATCAGCCAATTATCATCTTAGGCATTACTTGAGAACTTTGTTTTTCTTGTTTTCTACACACCTGATCTATCACGAAGAACAGGTTATGCAGGAGAATCAAGCTGACATATATTTATCAAGATGGTTAAAATCACGATAAATTGAAGTAAGGGATGGATACAAAACAAGTATATAATACATAGGTCTGGAAAATGATCTTGACTCTTTAGGCCTCTCAAGGCTCTGAGTCTCAGGACACAAAGGGACTCTAAAGTCCTTTCACCCCTCCGAGTCATCCCTGGTCATCCAGTTCATTATTTATACTTAAAAGTGCTAATAAGGAGAAACTCAGCATTGGCTGAGGCAAGTCATTCCACTTTTGTTTTTTGATTCTGACAGTACAGGTGTCCTTGTTTTTTGTTTTATTTCTTGTTTTGCCTATACTGAACTTCAGATATTTCTCCTGAAACTGATGTCTCCTGGTTTAGATGCTCTCATATAGAAATGAATAAGAGGATGGAACATCTCCTTTGCAGCTCAAATTTCCTTTTTGTTTTGGTACCGGGGATCAAACTCAGAACCTTATGCTTGTGAAGTAGGCAGCAGAACCACTAAGCTACATCCCTAGCCCTCAAATTCCTATTTTTAAGAAGTACATATGCCTTGCTTTTGTTCTTTGAAAGAACAGCCCATGGACCATAGCGTCCTCTTCCAGGTAGAAAAAGTATACAAGGTCTGAAAAGACTTGGGCCAATGGGACTGGTGTAAAAGTTACCATTCACAGTTCTCCAGACTGTCCCAAGGCGAGCTTTGATTCTCATTATTCCTGCTTTCTATCGTCTTTTGCAGATTTTCATCACTCTCAAGCAGTACGTCAACAGTTCTAGATGGGTTACCTAGAGGGAGGCCCATGCACTTTTTTTTCCTGGTTCACCTATGCCCTTAATTGTTCTACTCTTAATAAGTCAAGGTTTTGGAACTGTTCATTGTCACTTATTGAGGATACAGAAGCACCAAGTGCTACAGCAAACCAAGGGATTAAACACTTTCCTCCCAATACCTGTTAGGTGGAACCAATCCCAGCTCATCCTGCTGATCAGAGCTTTCTGTTCCCATCAGCACAGTAACTCTTTTCTCTGTTTGTCCTACTGGCTTAAGAAACTCACAGAAACCACAAAGAAGTGAGAGCTTCTGAATCACTAATATTTCTAAGAGAAGCATTCTCCACCCAGGATCTGTGACCTTTAATCTGACAATGTCTATAGTCAGGGTGACTAAGAGAAGAAATAGTACAAACGGCCCAAATCTATGCATGAAAAGCCAGTCCTACCTCTGCTCCCTAGCTCCCCATGTGAGCTTCCCAACCAAACCTCCTTAGCCAACCTGTTCAAGGTGGATGGATTCTATTATAAGAGCAGTGTGTCTGTTCTCATGCAACCTTTGTTATACAGCTCCTTTTTCACAGCAAGTCAGTTTTTCTGGAATAATGGCATATGGAATAATGTTCATCTACTGCAATGAAGAACAAACAGTCTGTGAATCCTTCCATAGTTATGAAGAAAGCAGTAGACATAAGTGAGAAAGAACAGGTGTGAATTCCTATAAAAAGGAATTCTGTCTCTTCCTGAGTGGTGGAGGGTAGACAGTGAAATGATTTGCAATCACGTGGCCACTTAGTCTTCTGGACTGATGGTGTGGGGTGGACGGGACCCTCTCACAATGGCCCAGGAGACAGATCTCCTTTAAGGCCATCCTAGATGCTCTCTGGCTGAGTTATCTTCTCAAAATTTCCAATAAAGAATGGACAAAAGGTACATATTCCTTACAATTACCATTTATCCAGCCCATACATACCCTCAGCCAGGGCTTTACCTTCCATTTGAACTTCACCCTAATTGTTCACAACTGGCAGCCACAATGAGTATAACTATTCTACTTTTCCCTGTCAATGAGATCCTTATTTTCATCAGAGTGATCTAATTCCAAATTCGCATCTCATTTTGGCTAAGCATGCCCTATATCAACTGTCTTCATCTTCCTCACCCCGCAATGTAAAGTCTAATGCAAAAATGTATAGTTTTTTTCAGGAGTAATATGACAGAGAACAGGACTGAAGGAAAAAAAATAATCTAGGAAGTAGATCTTACAGCACAGTCACAAAGTATGGTCTGTGACATCCATGGGCCAAGTGTCAACACAGAAGCTCGAAGGTACTAGTCATACTTAGCATGTGTCTCAGTAAAATCACCAGAACCCCAGGAAGAAACTGAAATGGTTCATAAATAGTGCCTGACACAGTGACTACGTCAAGAACAAGTCAGTGAATTAATGGTTTATTATGGTTTCCCTGATACCCTGAAGTCATTTGTCTTTGTTGCCCCATTTATTTTCTCTTTCTCTCTCCATACAAAGGATTGAATTTATTCCAAATGTCCTGGAGAATCGAGAAGGCTATAAAGTCAGTCAAAAGGTATAAAGCCCTCAAATGGTAGGTAGGGATTTATCTCTAATTTTTTTTGTATATGTAGGCATCTCCCCTGTTCACTGCCTGGTTGGAAATGCAAACACAGAGGGAACCATAACAAATGTCTTGTTTTGATTGTACGAGCTGAAAGTAATGAAAAAGGCAAAGTAATAGAAATTAGGAAATACCAACCCAATTTGCATGATTCTTCCAGAGCTAATAAGACAAGGTAGAGCATCACTTGCACAACCAAAATTCTGCTTTCATGTCATTTTTACTCTCTGTGATTTTTGACACCTATAACAATCTTTTTGCACGTGGTATTGCATTCACAGTTCAATTTTAAATAGCTGCAGAAACAAAGCAAAGAGCATGACCAAAAAGTCGAGTTACTAAAGAAGATTGTAAAGTATCAGTAAACAATGATGCTATAAAACAAAGCACTTCCGAGGCCACATAAGTGCATCATACAGTGACTTAGCCTTTCCAGTGCTTTCTGCTCCTGGCACCCTATGTGCACCCAGGACTATATCCCACACATCGTGGAAAAAGAACACTGCAGACAAATTTCCCATGGACTCCAAAGAAAAAAAATTCAAATGCAGGTGCACTTATATGAACAAAGTATGGGGCAGGCACAGCCAGGTTTATATAACATAGTTATCTTTCTTGATCAGGGGTGTGATTCATTGTTGAGTTCTTGATTTTTGTGCATTCATTCACATTTCTCCTAAGCCTTTCTTCCACTCCAACCATTTTTCTGCATATAGGTTAATATAGAAAAAAATTGGTCTGTAGTTAGAAAAGCATAGCAGAAGACTAAAATGAAATAAAAGCAAGGATGGAAATAGAAGAATTCTGCTTTCCTTCAAAGATCTGATCCCTGATTCCAAGCTATGCCTAAAGTCCAGATACTGTGAATAACAACTATGTCCATAAATTACTTTTATTGCTTAATCTAAATTTAATGGGAAATCTAATAATTACAAGGACAAAAAGAGCCCTAAGCACATATTCACCAATCATAGCTAAAGGTTGTCTCCACAAAACTATTTGGGCCATTTGAAGGACACGGTGTATTTGCAAGCATCGATGCACATTTAGAGTGGGCTTGTTTCGATTTTAGCACAGTATAAAACAGATTTAAATACAGCCTCTTTATTCATACTTTCTGTCACTTGTGCCTTTATAAAATTCCCTCCCATTGAGTGGGACACAGAACCTGAAGTTTTTTCTGGCCAGTGGAGTGTGTTCAAGGTTTTGGCAACTATAGATGTAGTTGGCACCTGTTAGACTCAGTCTCTGTCCCTTGCTGGTCTTGAGAAAGTAAAGCCACTGTGTTTGAGAGGCCTGTGGAGAAGAGCATGTGACCAAAAGTGAAATTGACTTCTTGGAGTTGAAAGCAGCCCCTGGCCATCCATCAACAAGAAGCCATATCTATTCCAGACTCAAGGAAATGAATTCTGCCAACAAGCTCTGTAGGCCAGAAAGGAGTTTCTTCCCCAAGTCAGCCTGCCTATGAACATGCAGCTTTGTGCATCTTGGTCACAGCCTTATAGACCCTAAGCAGGGAGCCCTAAGCTTTAGGACTATAATATGCTATTTTATGCCTTGAGGTATTTGAAATGTTCTCATGCAGCAATGGAAAGCAAACTGATGTGGGAATAGACTAACCATTTCAAGATGCAGCAGCAAAAGATGCCTGTGACTTGGGCTTCATAGAAAAATATGAAACACACTGCTAAGTTTAAGACCAGTGTTGTCACGGTTCCATCCCTTCTCTTATAGACAATTGCCACATGTCACGTTAAGGTAGAGCTGCGTAGCCTCAGTGAAGTGTTTAATGAAGGAGATGATTGCTCATCATGACTCTGATGCTTTTTTACTCCCCAAACAAGTGTGAGTAAAAATAAAATTATTTGAAAAATCTTATTTCTAGAATGTGGATCAATAACTAATTTGAAAACTAAATCACTAGCCCCAGTTAGATAATGTGTAGATAACAGCAGTGACAAAAAGACAGAAGAAACAAGCTAACCGGTCCAGTGTCCACTCACTCACTTGACTCTTTTGGCATCACTTGTGATCTATCAGAAGTGGAACTATTCCAGCAGCTATGACATAAACCTTCATGATTATAGCTCTTACACCGAGCATGATCTGCACCCCACCTGCCTTGTCCAGGGGATATCACTGTATCAGAGCTGAAGTCACTCCACACCCACCTCTGTGTGCTTCCCCTTGGAGGTGGTGCTGAAGCCCCATTGATGAGCTCCAGTTCCAGCTTCGTCCTTCATTAACAGGGAGGCCTGGGGAGCCACATACTCCTTGTTCATACCTGATACACCCAGAGTGAGGGCGGCAGTTCTTAAACAATGATCAAACAGCCCAGCTGTCCATCAACTGGAGACTGGATAAAGAAGGTGTGTGTGTGTGTGTGTGTGTGTGTGTGTGTGTGTGTGTGTGTGTGTATGTGTGTGTGTGTGTGTGTGTGTGTGTGTGTGTGTTTAAAAATAAAATGGAGCATTACTCAGCCATAAAGAAAGACAAACTAGAGACATTTACAGCTAAGTGGATGCACACTGAGGCTATACTCTTAAGTGAAATAAATAGGACACACTCATGTAAATACTGAATAGTTTCGTTAACGTGAGAAACTGAAAGTGTAAATAAGAATCAAAATGTATAATTGATAATGTGAAATGGGAAGAAAACACCTAAAGGAGTAGGGGAAGAGAGAAGGGTAGGGGAAAGGAAAGAAGGGAAAGAAATTGAGAAAAGGAAAAAAATGGAAACAAAGTCTGTAAATAGGGAAAGGTGGAGAGGGTGAGGGGAGGGCAGGGGTATGGGGAAAATAGGAACCAAGTTACGTCATGTAAAGGTACAAGATCCCAATGATGATACCATATGCCTAAAATGCACCAATAAACTGAATGGAAAGAAAGGAAAAGAAAAGAAAAAAGAACCCATCTGAATACGTCTCCTGAACCCATGGATGAACCCAGAGGAGAAGAGCACTGTTCTTGTGGAGTTGCTACCCTGCATCTGCCAGGGATCATCCATCCCACCCTGCTCAGAAAGCGTTTCTCAAGTAAGAGTGACACCATCTGTCATCAGCACACTGAAAGGTCTGGAAAAGCAGAGGTGAAAAACAGGAGGAGCAGAGGACGGGGAAGGTTCCTTCTTGGATGTTATCTGTGATCGCAGGCGGGAGACCCCGACTTCCTCCTGTCCTCTGCATTCTGCTTCTGCAGCAATGTTCTTAATTTTGTGAATCAAAAATTTAAAAAAATTCTTTATCAAGTTCAATGGAGTTGAGTTTCTGTTTCTTGAAGTACATAAAGTTTTTGCTATATGTATATGGTTTAAGAATGCAGTTCTTGTAGAATTTGTGACAGAGGGAAATTTTAGTGTGTTTCATAGTAGCAAAAACTTGACTTTGATTTCTGGCAGAAAAGTAGTGAGAGATTTTGAGGAAGTTTTTAATATTGAACATTTAGCCTACACCTCACCTCATACTCGCCGCTGAACCTTTTCTCATACTGCACTGTTATTTTCTTCCTCAACAAAACAGTAGAAACCGACATACAAATATTTGGGATAGTTATTCAAAAGGATAGAAATGATGCGGCCTTAACTTAATATGCAGATTCAGGAACTACTGATTCAGAAAACGTAGCTATTCTGTTCAGAGGAAAGTCCCTGTGGTGATCTGCATTCTATGGTGAATGACAAGGACCAGAGCTGTGACCTTCTCAGATGGAAGTCTACGGAGACTCAGAAGTGAGAGAGATAGAGCAGGCAGCGAAGCTCCAGAGGGCGAGTCAGGATCTGTGTCTCGGATTCTGTCTTCTCCACGGCAGGGGAAGTGTCCACTGGGTAGTCCGATGTACTGATTCAGAGGAAAGTTTAGGGTTCAAACACGTGGCCCATGGACAAACATCTAATTTGGTTGACTCACTTGTGCAATAGGGCGAATAGTATTTATCAGTATTGTATCATCATCCTAAGTATTAAATCAGTTATCCACAGAGTCACTTGTGTGTGGACACTTCTCAACATTTAGATCTGCCCGTATTGACTTTTATTCTTCTGCCTCAGTGTCTAGGAAGCAGACTTGTGTGTTGTGCAATACTCAGCCCTGCCCTCCTCTGGTAAATATGGACATTTGCAGCAGATGGTGAGCAGGAGGAAACAGATCCATATGCTTTTCTCCCTGCCAGTGCCCTGCTAAGCCACAGATAGGTGGTGTTTCCATCGCTGTGGTCTCCAGAGGCCCTGATGCCTAGCCATGGTCTTACAAGGTCCTGCTGACCTCTCCCACCACTTGCTCCTTTCACCTTCGAGGCAGCAGCAGCTTTTCTCTATAGCTAATCCTGGGGTATCTCAGCAACATCTGTTTATTTATCTTATTCTGTAAGTGGCCTCTTAGCTAAACTCTTAAATCACCCCTTTCCTTTACGTCATTTCTTTCCTGATGAGCCCTTGAATGCTAGAAGAATATCCATCATGCAGGGGATATTAAATAAAGATTGTCTGCAAGAGACATTGCAGAGGTGGGAGCGCTATCTTTTTCTGATGAGCGCAAAAATCATTAACGGAACAATTAAACACAAAAAAACATTATAATTCAAACAAGAGTACTCCTACATTCTACAAACAGTGCACAGGAGACTGTGAGTTGTAAAACTGTGCAACATCTATTAAGATATCCAGAAACTGAGAACATTTGGGGGAAAAAAACAAGTATACCATGACACTTAAAAAATTACTGCTTGCTTCTATTCAAATAGAATATAAAATATATGAGGGACACATTATAAACCAAGAGTGAAATTAAGAATTTTTTTTAAAGTATGTTAAATTGTTGAGAAGACGGGCCCCCTAGAGCAAAGTTGTCTTCTTCCTCATTTTTAAACTACCACGAGATACATTACTATGTATCCTGTGATGCAATCAGAAGTTGTGAGGACACACACAGACACTGAGAAGGTTGGAAATCTAATTTGATCACCTGGTGAAAATGTGCCAAGTAAGTTATAGGAATTATCAAGAGAAAGGATTATGGAAATAAGTTGTTCCTGAGCTTTCCATCTCTCTTGCTTAAGAACTGAAGAGACATTCTCACAATGAATAATGCCATTGTTGTTTGTAAGGGGACTAAAACAAGTAATCCTGAAAAATACTGGTAATACAGATGTATGCTTTGTCTTATACTCTACGCATTTTAATGAGTAAACCATAGCATACTATTTCATGGTTGTGAAAATATGATAATTTTTCTTTATTATGTTTTTTTCTTTCCTTATATACAAAGAAGATGCATGTCCTTTTAAGGTCTTCTCATCTATTTTAATACTCAGTATAGAAAGTTATCAACACTTACTTTGGGGAGAATTCCTATAAGCAGAAATAAATGCCAGACCAAACATTGCTGCTGGCTTGTTTCTGTAAGTCTGCCAAAAGTATCACATATTTACAAATAGAATGTATTCTATTATTACTTTTTAATATTCTGCAAAACTGCAATAATTTTCTACTTAATAGGAGAAAAGAAACTCAAAACTTCCCATTTCCAGAGAATTGATTCTTAAGGCAAAAAAAAAAAAAAAAGACTATGCCCTTCTCAGCAAAAATCATTGCCAGGGAGAGAAAGGTAATGTATTTCATCTGGCTGCTCTATTACAATTTAAAAGATCTTATTTTTTTCACTTTCACTTCTCTTTCCAGCTACAGATTGTCTCACAAGCTTTTCTGAATTGCTCAGATATCACTGTTTTCATTCTCTCCTGTTAGGGGTGAAAGATATTCCTAAGGTACTTGCTTTTGATCTTCGTGTTAGGCAAAGGAAATACAAGCTTTAAGTGAAGTTTAAAGTAAAATAGGGACACATTTCTACAAGCACGGCAATGGGGATAAACTAAATGAGACAGACTGAAGGCACTGTTTAAACAGACACAGAGTGGTTTTCATTAAGGCAGTTCAATGAACTGGTAAACAATTCATGTGCTAAGAATTCTGCAAACTAAATTTTTTTTTCCTCCAACACATACCTGGGGAAAAGTAGCTATATATTCAATGCTAACTGTATTATACATTATAATAGATTCTTCTGCCAAGTCTTGACTTTATAAATTGAATGCTGATGGAAAAAGATCTAGAATTATTCTAAGTTGTCAAACTATATTAACAAAGAAGGAAGAGGCTGCTAGCAGGATACTTAGCTAAGAAACTATATTTGTGCTTAGGGTCTTGCCTAATTCTTCTCCATAAGTGTTCTCTATTCCATGAGATCCAGGTCTGTGTTTGATATTGAAACTGAGTTGAGACACAGGGTAATTGAGGCAGAGATGAACCTCAAATCTTCTGTAGTGAAAGCAGGAGAGTCTTTCTATGCAAACACATAGTAAATAAGAAATAAGTTGAATCACATTGGCATTCATCATCAGGCTTTTGTTCAAACTGCTTCCAGAAAAAGACAGAAATAAAGGATTTGATAATAGATTTAGGTATCTTAAAAGAGAGAAATTGGTGTTTAAAAATTTCTTTTGGTTTTAAGAATATTCCTTCCCTGTCTTGTCAGAAAATGAAGTTCTGTAGTTGTGGGAATACGCTCTAGTGCGGGTTAGTGGTTTATACCATTCAAGACTAAATTTCATTGTCATTAGGCTACACAACATTTATTAGATTTACAACCACCACATTCCCATACTTTTTTTTTTAATCTCTCAAACATCAAGGTCAGTAGGATTTTTCTTTTGTTGAAGACTAGTACAATGGAAAACATTCCAAATCAGCTAATATTCTATTTTATATAAGGTCACTGCTATGCTTTCCATATGATTTGTTTCCCACAGGTTCATGATTTGGAAACCTCCATGGTGAGGGGTGAAGGAAGGTAGTGAAAGAAGGAAGAGTGTGGAACCTTGAGGGAGGGCTTTAGACCATTGGAGGCTGCCTTCAGTAGGGTCTGAGGAAATTCCCAGGGGACCCCGAGCTGCTTCCTACAAGAGAGAGATTGTAAAAGCCCAAGCCTGATCTTAGTTTCTCTTTCTGTGCTGCCGACTTGGTTTCTTTCCTCTCGCATCCCTTCCCATGGTGACATCACTCACCTTCGGGCCTTTAGCAGAAGCCAAATAAATGGGTGCAATCAACCTTGGACTTTCAGATCACATGACTGTGAGTTCAATAAGCTTCTTTATTAGTATCCACCCTCAGGCATTAGATTATAGAGATGAAAAAATGGCCTATTCAAGCAAAGAGCTAAAAGCTCAAGTCTGGAACATGAACTGTGACACAAGTGAAGATAAGGAACAGGGAATAGGGATGCAAAAGAAGAGACATAGTCATGTGCTGAATAACATACATGCATATCATGCACACGTGGGTCAGGCACTGCTGGATACTGAGGTGGATCACAGCTACTTAGCAAGAAGGTCAAGTCTTTGAGAGCCGTCCTTTCCGTGAGAAATGATAACTATAAACAAATAGAAAAGAATAAACTGAGCGGATGGTGATAATTGCTGAGAAGTGAGTGCAGTAGGATGGCAGAAAATGCTGGGCTGGAGAATAAGGAAGGAAAACTTCAGATGGAACAGTCAGGCCCAACCTCTTGGTGCCGGGGCTTTGGCACCGAGACTCAGATTAAGTGAAGGAGCCAGGCTTGCAAACTGCCATGGGAAAAGAAACTTCTAGAAGCTCAATTTTCCCCTGAGCATCTTAGCAGGCCAAAGGCACAAAGGTCAGAGAAAATGGAATGTGGAGGGGAAAGACCCGTGAACGCCAGGCTATCAGAGGTTGTGTCAAGAAGGTTGGATTTTATTCTGAACTTCCTGAGGAGTGCTAGGGCCTCTTAAGTCTCAAAGAATGCACAGAAGAAACTAAAGACTGGGGGCTTACATAGAAGCAATGTCTTTTCTCAATATATTGGAGGTTGGAAGGAAAACTAATCTCACGGTGCTAACCTTCTGGTAGGCCTTTCTCCTTGCCTTGTGGACACAGGCTCCCATCTGAGTCCTAACGTGGCTGCTTCTCTGAGTGCACACTCCTGGTGTCTGTTCCTCTCCTTAGAAGGAATGTTGGTCTAGGGTCCCAACTGCAGGACCTCGTTAGCCTTCTCTACTTCCTCAAAGGCCTATCTTCAAACAGGAACCCTGGGCATTGCAATCTTGAATGTTGGAATGGAAGGGCAGGTTCACTCCCTGATACAGGGGCTATGTGACATGGTCTTAGATTTGTAAAATGCCCTTTGATTGCTTTACTGAGGGGCTGCAGCAGTGACATAGAAGGAGTCCTGATCAGTGTGCCTCACTGTGCTTCCTGCTAAGGTCGTCTTAGAAATATCACTGTTATTAACATAGAAAAAGTAGCTTATTTTGGAGAGATACCCAGCAGAGGGATGGCTGGGTCAAATGGAACCTCCAGTCCAAGAAACTGGATAAAGAAGATGTGGTTTTTCTATAAAATGGGATATCACTCAGCCATAAAGAACGAGAAAATAGATTTATTCATAGGAAAATGGATGCATATTGAAGATATACTCCTAAGTGAAATAAATAAGTCACACATGTGTAAATACTGAATAGTTTCTCTGGTGTGAATAATCTGCAATAATACATAAGATCCTAATAGGATTACTGACATTGTGAAATGGGGAAGAAAAGAGCTAAATGTGTAGGGAAGGTGGGATGGGTAGGGGAAGGGTAATAAGGGAAAAGAAAAAAATATGAGATAATGAAAAGATGAAAATAAAGTGTTTGTAGATGGGGAGGGGAGGAGGGGGTGAAGGGAGGGCAGGGGTAAGGGGAAAAATGAGAATCAAGACTTGTCATGTAAAGGTACAAGATCCCAACAATGAATGTAACTGTACTGTATCCTTAAAATGTACCAATAAACTCAATTAAAGCTGAAAAAATAAAAGAAAAGAAAAAGTAGCTTATTAGCAGTTCACATTAGATTTGAAGGTCAGGGTGCAATCCCAGGTACCGAACCTTGTTCATACTCAAGCCGTGAAATTTTGTGTTGCTTTCTTCTCCTCCTCTGAAGGACTGCAAGGTCATGGGTTTTTCTTTCTATAAATTCCAAGAAAGGCACTGTTGGATCATTAGCAGTGATATCCACACTGCACAATTCTCATAGCTCACAAAGGTCCTGCCTCCCTCCCACACAAGGCTGTTGGCCACTCTTACTCCTCTGTGAGCCCAGAAGTGATTTGCTGGCTGTGCCCCATTTACAAAGGTCTTGAGCAGCTGGGGTGATGGCCCTAGACACAGCCGAAGGGGGATTCGTGTTCCTCGGCCCTGCTCAAGTGGAGCGGAAAGTGTGAGCAATAGGACAGCAAGTGCAGCCGAAAGGTTCAAACCTGCAACACATGCCAGCCAAGGCCTTTCAAACAGCGCCTCTCTGAACAGAGGACAAAGATACGGGAAAGACACACTGAAGTCAATTTCACAAATGAAGAAAATGGGGCTCGGAGGAATGAGGCTCCTTGCCTGCAGTCACATCGTGAGTAAGTGTAGAGGCAAGTTCAGAGCCTAATCTGTGCCAGAGGCCTCCATACAAAACAGTGTGCAATGATACATACCTTTGCACAACACCGGGTTCCCTGCTTAGCATTACCAAGCACAGCAGACAGTCACAATCTTCTCCTGGTGTTGCCTCGGTCAGAACTGTGCATCCAGGTGTGCGATTGTGAAACAAGCTCTCTTCTCTTCTGATAAAAAGATACAATAATTCCATTTTGGCATGTATTGCTCCCTCAGCAATAGCCCTGGTTTTAACCTTGCTACGTTAAGATTCCATGCAGCTTGCAAAATCAGAGCAGTAGAGAAGAATCCAGGCTACAAAATAAGGTAGTGCTGTTTGAATCTCTTTGATGTTGGGTCTTACTGACTACTAAGATTTGAGTGGAAGATAGGGAGAGAGAAGTTTGACTGTTTTCTTATTGCATCTGGAGCCCCACTAGATTGTGCATGAGGGCACACAAGCACACACGTGCATACACACACTTTGGTAAATAGAATAGAAGCCCGCCATACTTCATATATCCTGCAATGTATAATGAAATCATTCCCATGGCAACATGCAGTCAACAAAAGGGTCCCCTGCATCCCCGTTTCCTTGTGGGAAAGCAGGAGGGTAGTGTGGAGCCTGGGAGGGCTTGCTGACCAGTATTAGAGCAGCCCAGCTTCCTTTCCTCCGACCATTTACGTGCCTGAGTCTCCTCCCTGCCCAGGGTACTTTGTAGGCTCCTGAGAAACACCTGCTGCCGATGGTCTCTGGGGGCGCTGCTGGCTGCCTGTTGAGCATCCCAGGCTGGGCTTTGCCCATAGGCATTTCACAGCCCACCAACATCCGTGTTCCCCGTTGCCTCTAAGCACAGCATCATGCCCACCCTCTCCACAAACCCTCCACTAGCCAGAGGAGGACAAGGGCACGCAGCCACTGCAATAGCTTCCCAGAGGTAAGTGGCCCTTTAGTGCCCAGGACACTTCCGTGGGGATCCATCTGATGCTCTCCTGCAGAGTGGGCTTGAGATAAGGGAAAAGATAGTCCCACCTCGGGCACCGGGGGAACTCACAGTGCTGGCTACTTTTTCCAAGCGAGTCCTTTATTGAAACTCAGCATCTCTGATCTTGGCTTCTTCCAGGTCTTAGAGAGCGGGGATACAGGGTTGGCTGCTAAGGGTTCAGGACAACACTTGTTGGTCAACTTTTGCATGTTCTCCACTGATGTCCCTTAGAACACCTCCCCAGCTCCAGAAATGTGGGGTTGTTGACAGGTGGGTCCACCCAGAAACTGAGTAACAATACTTATGCCTGGATATTGTAGGGAAAGTTTCCACACTACTTGTGGCTTTTTTCAATTGAAGACTTATATTTTATAAACAAAATGTTCTTCTAAAAACACCTTCTATCTCATGGGATATTGTGAACAGTTGTAGAAGGGTTAAATTCTAGTTATACAGAGCTATTATTACTGTAACTATTGGTATTATCTATGCGTTCGCCAAATATTTATTGAGTGCTTCTATGCAAGATATTTTGCAATTCTCCAGGAATAGAATAGTAAACAGACAAACCTATTCTCTGCTGAAAGCTCTGTTAAAGGAGACTGAGGAAAGTTAAATTAGCAGATGAAAATGAACAAAATCACAGCAAGTTGTCATTAGTGATAAGAGATGGTGAGGAGCTGAAAGGAATGAAAATAATCCGCGGATGTGCTTGAGGTCACTGATTCACTTCACTGCTGAAGAGAATACCTCACTAAGCTCGCTCCAGGCCGGCTCTTCCTCACTTTAAATATACTAAACACTAAGTAAACGCTAAAAAAAATGTTGTTTAGTTAACATTATTATAAAATCTTTTTTTTTTTTTTTTTTTTTTTTTTTTGGTACCCGGGATCGAACTCAGGTCCTTGCATTTGTACGGCAGGTGGCGGAACCACGGAGGTAAATCCCTGGCAACATTATTATATTATGAAGGTTTACATTGCTCTCCTGATTTCTCTGGTTTTCCTTCTACACACACACACACACACACAGACACACAATCACATATGCACACACACAGGCACATCAAAAGGCCACTACTACAACTGGATATGTACTGATATCCAGCCTTTTCTCTGAAAAAAAATATTTATAAATTTCATACAATATTTTAATTTTTACTTCCCACTATCATAGCATCCAGCACATTACCTAGCAAAGGATTTAACACTGGAAGTGCAGCCCAGTGAAAGCTTTATCTGTCAGGAACATGTGTTGCCATCCTAGGACAATTCCATCTAATCTGATCAATAATTCTAAAATCCTACCTCCAGAAAGCCACACAGATTTAGAGCTCAGCATAGCTTCTTATAATGCCAGCATGAGGCAGTGGGTAAGCAAAGGTCTGGCTGCCATGGCATTCAGAAGAGGATGGTGAGCAGATTAGAGGGGAGCTGAAGGGAAGGAGTTGCAAACAACTCTCTTGTATCTTAAAATACACAGCTGTGAAAGTAGCCACTTATTTATTGGCTTTTAATTTTATTAATTGCCCTGTATTTAAAGTATGTAGATAATCACACTAGATTATTCCAACAGCTGTGAGGTTGAACCTTCCTTCATCACCGTAGACTTGTTCCCTAATGTTTTGAATAGTTTGTGTACCTAGCATTGGCCAACATGGTCACTGCAGGAAACATCCAAGGAAGAGGAGCCAAATCAGGAGAAAGTAAGAGAGAGTGGAAGGGAGGAAGGAGAGAAGAGTATAGAAGCAAAAATAGATGCTCATAAGTAAAGGAGAATCTGATTAGAAACTCCAAGCAGTTTAGGTCTCACAAGGAACAAAGCTCACCCTAAAATAAATCTCAGAGCATTGTGGTCAAGAGTGTAAGGAACATGCAACGTGAAACCTATACTCTGAGCACAGGAAATGCTGCCTGGATTTCCTTACTTCCCACCAAAGACAGTTTTTCCATGATCCATGGCAAAATCTGCATACTAGCTGATACATTATTTTTTCATTGAATACAATTAGGATTAAGCAAGCAAAAGACATAGAACTATTTTCAGCCAAATGACCTTCGAAGTGCAAGAAGCCAGAGTGTGTGGAGTGTGTGTGTGTGGTGTGTGTGTGTGTGTATGTGTGTGTGTGTGTGAGACATCCTGATAGACTTGAAGTAGATGCTGCCTTGAGAGTGGAAAGAAATGATGCACGCCATTGCTGGATGCTTCGAAAATGTACCTTTTTATGACCAGATTCTGTAGAACTGGAGAGTACCAAAGGGGAGAGAGGATTCATGAATGACTAAGTAATCAAAGGGGATAAAATAAAGAGGAGCTGCAAGCAAACCCAGGAGGGTCATATTACGGGCATAATCAAGGTGACTTGATATAGAAACCTTGGAAACATTTGCACTCAGGTTTGCAGATAGGAAAGCTAATGCAATTCTTTGGAAACTGGTTTTCTCTGCGCTTTGCATATGGGAAATTTCTTTTGGGACCATTCTTTCTTTATGTATAGACTATTCAGAATTAAGCCCTCATTGTTCAGAGTTGCACTAAGTCTCTCTGAAATGGATGAGACCTCAGAGGCCTTTAGAAAGAAATAGTTCCAGTTTCATTTTAAGGAAATACTGAATGAAAAAATGATTTTGAGAAATAGTAGGTGGGTCAGAGGTTTTTGTGGTTATCAGGGAGCTATGCTTTCTGTGTCATTCTTAATTTACATCTGTCTCCCTAACCAGATGTTACCTATGGTGCCCTATTTTCTTGTTGATAAGAGACAGACATCCTTCATTGTGGCAGACTTTTAATGAAAAATAATTGTTCATTGATAGAGAAACATGCATCCTAGAGGTACATTTTAATAGAACATTAATTTGAGCATTTTGAATAGTCATAGCATACGATTTTAGACAGGATATTCTAAAAGCAGGGGCAGCCAGCAGAATAGTTTGTCTTTTTAAACAAAAATATTGAGATGCATAATAGTTGACAGTAAATTAAATAATTTATGTACTTTAGATTCTTGGGATATTTAGGTTGCAAATGTTTGTGAGTCTTAGAAAATCTCCAGATTCACTACTGAACAAACATGCACCCCGAAATATCCAAGCGTACCGAGTCATAACTCATGGCTCTTACTTAGGCAGCCCCTAAAATGCATTAATTAATAGTAGTAGCTGAATCTAGTGCACCAGTAAGAAAATGAGGAAACTTCTTCAATCTGGTACGTAGCAGAGAAAAAATTAATCATTGGTTTGTATGTTTGGCTCTTTGGTTTGATTTCAAGTGAATTCATAGTGCTATAAAAAGGATGTTAGTAGAAGACTTGCATTTCTTCTCTTTAATGTTAAAAACAAAGAGAAAACCAAACAAAAGCCATACAGGACTATGCAGGCTTCAGGATGAGCAGGGAAGTGCAGTGATCCTCATATGAGAAGCTGAGATTACCCCCAACACATGCAGAGAGACGAATCCTGAGGTTTGCTATGAACAGTGTTGTACCACGGCTTGCAGAGGTAGATGTTCCCTGAAAAGCAGTTTTCTCTATCTCGGTCCACACAGAAATTTCTGATGAACAAAGATGACTCGGAGTCCTTTGAAAAGGTAGCCAGGATGCACTGGCAGTTGGATATCATTATTCAGAATAAATCTCAAAATACACAAATAAGGAGCTGCTTTTATTTACATCCCTCTATTTTGAGAGATCTTCAGGTTAACAGTGAGATGGTACAGCTGAAACAACAAACCGGACTTACTCTTGAAGCTTTCTGCTCAGATCACCCAGAGACTCTTTCTAGACCAAAAGAGAGTGGGCAAAGGCTCCATTCTGCCAGAGCAGATTCCAAAAAAGAGAAGGAAGCAACATGCAAGAAGGTTCAGTAATATTTCTTCACATCTGTCTAAGAGGCTGGGTCTGAGTCTGTGCAGATGGCTCCACCCTTAACCAGTCTGATGGAGATAGCACTCAGTAAGACAGGAAGCCTGTTCCCTCGAGCCTCTTTCTTGTTAGGTGACCACCAGAGCCAGCTGAAGGGAATGGGCACAGGGAAGTTCCAAACTCCATGAGAAGATCTTAGGACACTGGATCCAACATACTCTTACGAGATGTGAAGGCAAGGGAAGCACGATAAAACCCCAAAGTGTTCACTGAAACACATGGTAACTCATAAATCGGGCATCTTCAAACCAGAAGTGTTTCAGGAGCACCACTGACGGGACCCAAGTAGGTGAATGTGGAATAAAGCAAAGGGCAGGTGTGACTGATTACTCTTACACACCTGTCTTGTTTACACGCTCCCTTTGGAAGTCCTTAGTTATAGAATTATAAATTTGTCAACTGCTTCTGCTTGATGGAGATTAGATTTTGTTTTATGTAAATTAAGTGCTTCATGTGGCCTACGTTTTTGGGATATTTTATGTTGTAAATGTGGGTGAGATTTAGAAAATCTTCAGGTTCGGTGGTGCACTTTAATAAAGTCACCCACATAAGGCACACGTGTAAATACTGAATAGTTTCTCTGGGGTGAATAATCTGCAATAATACATAAGATCCTAATTACTGACATTTAGAAATGGGAAGAAAGGAGCTAAAGGTGTAGGGAGGGTGGGATGGGTAGGGGAAGGGTAATAAGGGAAAAGGAAAAAAATGTGAGATAATGAAAAGATGGAAATAAAGTGTTTGTAGATGGGGAGGGGAGGAGGGGTTGAAGGGAGGGCAGGGACAAGGGAAAAAACTGAGAACCAAGACCTGTCATGCAGAGGTACAAGGTCCCAACAATGAATGTAACTGTACTGTATCCCTACAATGTACCAATAAACTCAATTAAAGCTGAAAAAAAAAAAAAAAGTCACCCACAAGCAATGGTGCAAATTAAGTTTGATTTCCATTGGCAAATCAAACACAGTTAAGTTCTATATTGAGATGCAACTGGCTCTGTCTGTTCAGGGGTTTTTATGTATAGTCTTCATTATAAGTTTCTTTAGCAGGAACATGAAATAAAAACAAAGGATTAACCTACAAAATATGACTTTGAACATGAGGGAGGCTACTGTTCAAATTTCTTCCTATGAACTAAAGGGTCCTTTAGTGATTCCATCCAAACTCTTTAGTCAATCTGAAAATGGTGGAAAATTAAACTTTTCCAATTACAACCCCAGGTACCTCCATGCGTTGCTCAGAAACTTTCAATGCAGAACCCTGTGCCATTTGGTTATTAGTTGAACATACTTAGCCTGATTCAAAGCCCAGACAAAGTGGTTCTAAACTACATTTCAACTCTTCTCCTCCCTTCACTAACATGTTTCAGCCTTAATGTCCTTTCTACTATTTCTTTATTCATATCTCCTTGTAGCCAGTCCTACCCAACTCTGCCCCTTCTTGTCATATGTCCTAACATAATCCAGTTGAAACACTCTCCCTTCCAGAAGAGTCCAGATGGACTTTCTCAGTTTGAAGGATGTTTTCCTTCTTTGCTGGTTCCCTGCTTTTGCACATTGTTGTGAGAAGTTGTCTACGTGGTGTGAAAGAGCTGGGTTCCTCAGAGCACAATGTGGACTATTTTAGTTTAGCTGTCTATCAGCATCCTCATCTCTGCAAAGGAAGAAGAGCCTCTCTCTAACTGTGGGTGTTTTTTGTTTTCTTTTGAGGCGTGAGTATAGTATAGAGGTAAAGGTGTTAATGCAGTACTTTCCCTATATCTTTCTCTTCCCTTTCTCATTGGAATGAGCTGAAAAGGCTTCACCAACAAGAACTGATCTCCTCTTCCAGTAAAATCTGTGTCCATCCCAGGCTCCAGTCCAGGACTGCGCAGTGCTGCCTTCCACGCCTCGCTATGCTCCAAATCAACCCCCATCTCTCCATCGCCTTCCTCCACACCTACTTAGGATCTCCAGCATGCTGTTTCCCAGGGTTTCAGACAGAGGAACACAGATTATCAGCAACTGATAGATGAGGAAACTGAGTTATGACAGGAAAGGTAACTTGGGGAAGTGCACATTGAGTAGATCCTGACTATGCAGGGGCTGGGACCTTGTTTTCCTTGTTGGCTCCTGTGTCTCTTAGCACTGGCATGGTGCAGAGGTCAGGTATTTTTTAAATGTTTTTAAATACATAATGATGGAAGAGAGGACTACACATTCCTGGATTTTGGACTTTCTTTCTGTCATGCTGTGCCACTGCATTTCTCAGTTACCATTGTCTCTGTCTGTCTCCGCCTCTTTGTCCCTCCATCCTGTCCTTTCTCCCTCCATGCACACATACACAGGGCTTCTTGAGGAAGATAAGGGCATAGGCTGGCACTAGTCTTAACACATCCTTTCAGTTAAAGCTGTCAGCTCTCACTGGTGCTTGCTTGCAATACCAGCCTTCTGACATGCTCACTTTGTTACTAGTCACACGTCAGTGGGTTTAATTAACTTTATAAAGTAACACTAAATTTTGCTTCCTCAGGACACAGCATGGACTCTGGTGGTCCACTGCAAAATCAACGCCTGTGCTTGGATCTGTTATGAAATGTGTAGCCTCTAGCTTTGTCTTTTAGTAAGTGATGCAAATGGCTTCTTCGGGCCTTTAATCATCTCAGTATGATGGCACCTCTTAATCGAGCCATTGCTGAGTTCTATAGAACTCTTCTAACAAAGCGAAGAATTTTACCCCGCGAGGAGGCGATGACATCTTCCTTACATGAAGCAGACAACACATTGGCACTGTGTAGGGTCAGCAAACCAATAATTTAGTGCCCATTACATATAAAATATTTTATTATAAATGTTCAATTTTATTATGAACATTTTTATTTGAGAACACCTATTCTCCAAGGCAAAGTGAGAAATCTCACAACTGTGTTCGCTAACTACAACCGCTGTTCCACAGTAGGACTCTCCAACTATACCTAGGCAACTTTTCACCAGCTACATTCTTTGAGGAGTGTTTTCCCTTCTTCAAAATTGTAAATGCTTAAATAGCTGCTTCGAGAGGTTTTACAGCTATTTCTAGCAACCAACAGAAAACCAATGTCTCTGCCAGGAGATCTGTATTTTTTATGTCCCTCGGGTTTGCAATCCCAGTGTCACTAGATAAATACTGGGCTTCATGCAGATGAAGAAAATCTTGCCTGAGCTTTATCACCCTGCTACTCAAGAGCCGTGGTTCCGAGCCCTTACCCTGGCTCCACTTTAACATGAGATTGAGCCAGGGATGGAGAGGTTATGGAACTTCGCTAAGCCCCACTGGCAGTGAAATCAGAACTTAGATAGTACCCTGAGGGTTGGCATTTTGCAAATGGTAAGATCCAAACAGCATTACTGGTTTGAAATCCTCAAATGTAACCCATACTCCTGAAGACACATATTTGCAGGCTCATCACTGCAGTTCTGGAAATCACACATGGGAGTGATACAACCAGCTGCTCTGCCAACCTCCAGGGGCTGCACATAAGGACATTGTCTTCTGGTTTGAACTGATCACATCTCTGTTACCAATTTGCACATGTTCTGTTCAAGGAGGCACCTGATTCATACCCACCTCTGGCTGGAAGGGTGTCTGGAAATTATAGTTCTGAGTTTTCCATCTCTCCAAAGAGCACACAAATAGGAGGCTGAGCCACTCAGCACAAACTGTGTGTCACACATGGTGATCAGGTTCTACACATACAGCATAACATGAAGGTTACCTAGATAGATCACTACCTTTGAGTATTTCACAAATTTCCCCAAGGGAAGTATTAAATTATCTCCTGAAATTCAATAGGGCCAATTTTACCACCAGTGTTGACACAGAGTGGGGAATTCTAGCTTTACACTTGGCTTATATAGTGAGCCACAGTTGGGAACATGGAACTCTGAGGCTTACAGGGAGCAGAGAGCAAATGAGTCTCAAAATCCAACAAGTGAAATGTCAGAAAAAAAGGCTCAATGTACACATTTTTTTGGGGAAAAATTTCTCAGCCTGTATCACTGCATTTGCACACATATTGTGATTCTAGTCAACTGATTAAGCATATATTATATGTGTCTTATGCTGTGAACATCATTAAATAAATGTAGCAAACACAGATAATCACTTCAAGGAGCTAGCATGTGGCTTAATGAGGCAATGTATAGTATACACTTGTGCAAACCATAAAGTGAAAGCAGAGAAACACACAGATTAGCATTTAAAGAGTTTCCAGTCCAGGGAGGAGGTTGCTTTGGTCAGTAGAAGCTGGCATCTGAGATAAATAAATGAGCACATACATAGAGATGGAGGGGGGGGGCTTTTTTCTGGATGCAGATAGCCAGGTTTCCATCACCGTTAGAAAAGAATCTTTTATTTATGTATTTATTTATTCATTTATACATACTTGCAGTACATAACGTTTTTCTCCCTTTTGTGGAGTTGGCACTAGTATATAACACATCTGAATTACTTTCTTCACCCCTCTCTTCCCCTCCTTCCCCTCTCACTCCATCTCTTGATCCCCTTCCCATTTAAGAAAGATTTATCTCCCTGTTTCCTATTATGTTTCTTTTATTTTGCTGGACTGTCCTCCCAAGCCCATCCTTTTCTGATGCCATTCATCCACCTTTATAACTTGCCTGAATACACTGCAGTGAGATGAAACTGATATTCTAATTCAGCTTTACGGAAGGGGTTTCCCCCTTCTTTCCTACTATGTCTTCCATTTCTCCACACTGTGCAGGTCTTAGAGTTTCCTTCTTCCAGGATATTATAAAGCAAAAGCTTGAGAGTGGAAATTTCCTCCTATCTTTTATGAAGGGAACGTCCTTGGTGTATTAGCGAGCAGGAAAGCTTCTGCCCTTGCAGTTTGTAAGAGGAGGAAGGGAGCTAATTTCCTTCCCTTGACCAAGTGGGATATCAGGAGCCCCTGGATTTGGAGCCCGTAGTGGGGATGTGTTCCGAATTTCTGGACGTCGCTGCAGTGTCCTGAGGCAACAGACCGACAAGGAATTTTGGCAGGCTTTGGGAGTTCAGCACTTGGCCCCCGACTCCTGGCGACCCCTGCCTTAGTAAAGCATCACACACCAGTGCGTGGCATGGAAACCTGGAGCCAAGAGTCTCTCAGGAAGCAGCGGACTGGGATAGCAGGGAAGAAACAGCAATCACGACCAGCCAAAGACTAGACTGAGCTCGGTTTTCCTAGAGCTACCTAGACCTGCTATGGACCACGAACGAGTGAGGTGAAGTTTGTTTCTGGTGCTCTTTTGCATGCCCGAGTTCTGTGAGTAAGTCACAGTCTCATATGCATCTCTCCAACAACAACAGATTAAATAAAAAGAAATTTAAAAATACAAAAGAAAATCTTTGCAGTTTTGTACAAAAGAATAGCACATTTGTGAAGGGAGTGTATGGAATTAGAAAGAAGGAAAGCAAAATTCTTCTACAAATTTACCTCCCCTTGCTGCAGAAAAGTATGCGACAGAGCTGAGCACCAAGGAAGTAGGCGCTGTCTCATCTCACTTTACTTCTGACCAGTACTCCGAATCATTTCATTTCTGCTCAAATGGTAGACTGTTATCTGCTACTGTAAAGTTTCCCTGAAGCCGTTCTGCTTAATCAGAACCATAGAGCAGAAAGAAAGGTCACGGGATGATTTGGTTTTATATCGTCCAGCCAGCTGAGTGCATAGAGGCACAATTTCAAGTAACAACCCCACTTTGAGAGCGGGTGTACAGTTCTGAATCACTGCCACGGGAAATACTCAGCCATGAATTGTTGCCATGAGCAGTCATAAAAGCTACAAGATTCCTGGAATTTCCTTCTAAAACATGGCACAAAATAGCCTTTGCCTATTTACCCTTTCGTTTAAAAAAGTTGCCCTCTTGACCCTGCCTTATGAGATGCTTGCTTAATTAATTTTGTGCACTAAAAGGACTGTTTAACGGATGCATTTGCATTAGAAGAAATCCCAAGTAATATTAGTTTTCGTGAATAACATTCAACTGACATGAAACTTTTAAAAAAGACAAAAATGAAGACATCATTAATTCTTTATAACTTTAGTAGCGGTTCTTAATAAACAAAATACAAAGTGGTTGAAGACAATTTTTCAAAATAAATAACTGTATCAGTCAGCCGGACGATTCTATTTTAATATAAGATGAATAAAAACAAAAACAAAAAAAAAGAATGAAGAAAGCTGTCCACTCGTTTTGAAATTTGGAGCCATGTCTCAGAATAAAAGCTCTACAGACAGCCTCATAGATAGATCCAGAAGTATCACATACTAAATAATTTAGAGGAAATAAAACAATTCCAATAGAACATAGGAAGGAACTCGTTGTAATATCCCATCGTAAACATTTATTAGCACTGGGAGAAGTGGTGGTCACCTTTGATCTCAGCAGTGTGGGAGGCTAAGACAAAAGAGTTGCAAGTTTGAGCCCAATCTGTGCAACTTCACAAAACCCTGTATCAAAATTTATAAAATGAATTTTTTAAAAATGTGGGAGTGTAACTCAGTGTGAAGGCCCTGGGTTTAATTTCCAATATTAAAAAATAAGCATTTGTAACAAAATTAATTAACGAGTAAAACTCCATTATGAATTTAAATATTCAAGTTTGTAGACAAGATGGAAAACTTTGAAAGAAACTTTTCCAATGAGAAATGTATTTGATATGATTTTACACAATATATATATATATACACACATATTACACATTTATACTTATATACAAAGATAACTAAAATGTAATATATATTTATATATAAAGTATCATGACATTCTTGGAAAATGCAACATCACAGGGGAAAAACACTGGAGACCCCTGCAGTTAGGTTCCAGTTTCCTGCCCAGTATATGATGCAGGCCTGAGAAAAACTCACAGGCAGAACTAACTAACTAAGAGAGAGAAAGCAGGGCACCAGGACAACATTGCCAGTGCAACTGATGAAGGTGCTCGCTGGTCCAAGCCAATGGTTTTTATTGGTAATCAACTGGGGCAAAGGCAAGCTACGTGCAAGGGCAGAACTACGTGCAATGCTGTGGTTCTTATGGAAATTAATGTAAGCAAGGCTCATAAAGGATGAGGCAAAGCATTCTCAAATTAGGAACAGAATAGACAGAATATGTGATTGCAATGAGCACCCCATCCCTCCAGTCAGAAGGTTGTAGTTGTGGGAATGGAATTTGGGTGTGAGTTATTCTGACCTCAGCACATAGGTTTCAGCCACACTCACTTCTATAAACAAGCAGATTGTGGGTTTCACTCTTCACAGCTGGCTTTGAGAATAATCAGTACTGCAGTCTCCCCCAAAAAATAGTAGCAATCAGCATTAGGATTTTCCCTTTTCTTAAAACTTTTCCTTTTTGAAATAACAAAGAAAAGCTAGAAAGGTGGTGGGTGGTACAGACCTCGTTTCTACTATTCATCAGCACCCATGAATACTAAGATCACTCACATAAAAGTATTCACTAATCTGAAGATTTTTGTCTAACCTCATCCTTTCTCTATAGGTGACTTCTATGATGTAGGACTCCTTCTGGGTTTCCACTTGGCATTTAGCTGTCATGTCACTTTAATCGCCTCTAGCGTGTGCCAATTCCCTCTCCTTTCTCTGCCATGATCTTGACACATACGGACCACTTTTTGTAGAGTGTTCCAGCCCTTGCTTTCTTATTATAACCTTCTTTCTTGGAAGCTATTCTACTACTGTGATACCTAAGCCACTGGAGAGACCAGTATTAATCCCTTCATGATGGTCTCCTAAGACCTCTCTCTTTAAAATTTCTACATCCTGGGCCAGGAATTTAGCTCAATGTTTCTGCCGCCTGCCTGGAAAGTTCAAGGTCCCAAGTTCAATCCCGGTACCAATAAATAAATAAATTAATTAATTAATTTAAAAATTCACCTCCTTTCAAGCCCATTACGTTCAAAACCATGCTTCCAACCTGCAATGCCCACTGTGACACTGATAATGTTAGCCTTGACCACCTGGGCCTGCCACATTTGTTCATTTAATGTTGTTCCTTGTAATACCTATAGGGTAGCACAATGGCATGAGACTATGCATATTTCCTATTTCTCGTTGCCCCTTTCCGGAATAATTTTAGCATTCATCCATGGCTCTTACCTGAAACAATCAGTGTGGTGTTAGTCAAATACTGATTTTTCTTAGCTTTTTTTTTTCCATTTATGTTCCTTTTTAAGAGGAATTTTGCTGTTCTATTTGTTTTATTCCTTCTTTTCCTCACTTCTATTTCTGCAACTATTTTGTGGACTATTTTTTACCCCATTTTTTCCTCTTGATTTTCTGACTTTATTCAAAGCATTTATAATAAAATTTCTTTTCAATCTATTCTTTTGGGCATCTTTTAACTTATTTTTCATTCTGATTGCAGTTTTATCTTTTACTATTAGTTCTTTTCTGCAAGTCCTTTTTATTTTTTCCCTTTTTTTTTGTTCATTTTGGTTGTTTAGATTTTTCCTTAAAAGTGGTTTTTCATCTGATCAAATGCTAGTTTGTGTATATTTAATTCTGCTCAGAGAGATGCTTTTAATTGTTTTTTTCTGGCATTTCCTGCAGTTGGTGTGTTTCAATTCTCATTTCCTAAATGTTTACAATATTTCTGTAAGTATTTTCTAATTTTCCTCATGAATTTAGCTGGCATTGGATAATTTATGGGATTCTCACTTTAGAGTTATCCTGTTCTGTGAGTGCAGGTATATCTGTTATTTGGGAAAAGTTTCAAATTATATGATTCTGTTGTTCACAGACCCTAAAATTTGCCTTCCATACTCTAAAATCTCCACCTTTTTTATCCCTTCACCGTTGACAGAAAAAACTGATTATTTCTTCCTTTGATTCTTTTCCTTCCAGAAACTATATAAATTAAACCTGACCCTTGAAAGCATGCATACATTTTAGAGTACTTTTCATACTTATGCTTTGCTCTATGCCATACCTTTTTAGTATTTTCATAACAGTGGCTTCATATTAAGCTGAGACATCAGAGTTACCTATGCTTCTCTCTTCCTGCAGTTATTTTCCACCTGTCTTCCACAAAACTGTGCAGGTCACAGGACAGTACAAAAGCACAAGAGATTGTGACTTTCATCTTTTCACTTATTTTTGAAAATTCCACATTTTTATTTTGTTCAAAGGGCTCAATATATATTTTTCTTGAAGTTTTGTGTTGGTTTGGAACAAAATTTTGGTCAGGTAGAAAAATATATTTTTCTTCATCTACCTAGACAATTTTTCAAAGTACAATCTGTCTTTTCTTTCTCATTTTTCTATTCTTTTGTCTTTTTTCTTCCAAATTTCCACCTTTAGGCTACATTATGTGATTAAAATATATGTTTTAATGTTCTTGTAAAAATATTTATGCTTGATTTATTGTTTCAAATAAACAGAAATAATTATGCTATTATAAAAAATCAGCAGTAGGATTTTCTAAGCCATGAGGCCCTCATTTTTACCCTCAAGTCAGAATAGAATCAGTCTAATTTATTATTTAACAATTTTTTAATGGGGAAAGAACTTCATAGCAGTAATTCTCATTTCTGTATGGGGGAGGTTAATTATGTGTTAGTTTCATAGATTCTGAGATAGTCAGATACTTTGTATTTTCCACATATTTTCACTTGTGTACATCGTTTTCATTATACTGCCAAAATATCAAACTTCTAAATGGAATTATTTTCTCACTTCACTTTAACATGTGTTGTGTTTCATTTAGCATATTTATAGATCTCTTACATTTTTCACAAACTCCGCAGAGGGAATTATTTCTTTTCCACAATTGAAGTTGCATTTTTGGCCTTCCTCAGTGTCTTATTGTCTCCCCAATAAATGCTGTCGATTGTCTGGTTCATTGTCTTTTAACTTCTCTCTTCTGTGTTTACCTGAAACACCAATTGTCAAAGTCCCGCTGAGGCTGGGGACAGCTCCGAAGCTATCAGCAGTCGATAGCGTGACATTGAGGGCGAGACAGGCACAAAGAGGGCCTAAACATCAGCCTCGGGAAACAATGGCTCTGCGTCCCCCAGCAAGAGTGTGCACAGCTCGTGAAGGTCGGAAAGAAAGAGTGTCGGAAGAGGAAGCAGACAAGCAAGAGAGTGGGTAGGAGCCAGCAGTCAGCACAGGTCAAGGGGCCCTGCTGCCACCTCCTCGTCCAGCCCGGACAAGAGCCTCTTTTACTCTTTCCACTCACACCCAGTAGTTCTATTCAGACACAGGTGGCAAAAAGGTTTCAAAGTGCAGGCTAATTTTAAGCAACAATCTGAGAACTATAGAACTTTAGGAGAGGACAATGATATATCTTATTTCGCCTGGGTGATGATACCATTTCATACTACGTACTCAAGCATATTTATTGACATCTCTCACTCTGAGTCTCAGACAGGTTTTAGTTTCAGCCATCAAGGATGCTGTCATCTTGCCTGTGAGAAAGAGCCTGTGTCTTCTTATACTCTCTGTAGCAACATTTATATTGATGGGTGGTGTCCAGCCGGGGTGATGAATACTTTAAAAAGCTGAAAGTGGAAAGGGTAGGAGAAAGGAAATTAGTGAAAGAAAAAAAATAGAAGAAAATGACAAAATGGAAATAAAATGTTTGGAAATGGAGAGGGGAGGAGGGGGTGAAGGGAGGGCAGGGGTAAGGGGAAAAAATGAGAACCCAGACCTGTCATGTAAAGTACAAGATCCCAATGATGACTGTAACTGTACTGTATACCTAAAATGTACCAATAAACTCAATGAGAAAAAAAAATTTAAATGGTTAAGACAAAAAGTAAAAAGCTGAAACAGAAGGCAGCATAGGATGGTGTCCTAGTCCATCTTATTATCCAAGTTGGTTGCATACGTGTACATGACTAGAGGCTGAAAAAAGACAGACAAAGGCACACATGTGACTGGATGGCGTAGCTGGTTAGAGACAGAACTGGGGGTCAAATTAAGGTATTTACACGGCCAGATGTTGAGCATTTACCATAAAACAGTCTCGTATGTAACCTCTTATAGATTTCCAAAAATTAAGCTCAGGTGTAATATATAAAAGTTTGGGCCATACTATATAGAAAATACTGTCTTGGTAATCAGATAACGCACAAAAAATGATGTTTGGGAACCATGTGCAAATGTAGGAGTGAAGTCAGAGGACCAGAGCACTGTCCTTAGGAAATAGCATCCTGTCCTCATCAGAAATGCTAGAGTTCTCATCGAGGGGCAAGTGCTGATTAAACTTCTGATGGTTTTTCTGATTTGAAGTTATGTTTTCCATACAAACAATATCAGTAATGTGTTGACCTAACTGCAGGCCCCACGTCGTCCTACTGTGATTTTATTAAATGATATTGAGAAAGTTAATTTCCCTAAATTATTCAAGTTCAACTCCAGTTTCTGAAAACAAAGTTATCCTACCTAACCACTAATAAATTGGCTGAATGTTAAATAGCACTTTAATTTTGTTTCATTAATGTTCATTAAACAACTAAGAAAGGAAGGAAGTTGATTATGTCAAGCTCAAAATTTTTAATTAAAATGGAAAGAGGTGGGAGCACCTAATTTGCAAACACAGAGCTTCAGACAGCAAACAGATAAAATTTACTGTGCACAACGCAGAGAGAAAAAAAATTTTAGTGGTTAATTAAAACTTCAATAGTTTAAAATGTGTCTACCTGAGACATAAATTGTTATTTGTATTTTCCTAGAAACTTCCAGACTCTATGAAAAAAAGTGTTACACACAAATTGTGAATACAGATGACACATGTCATTATTGTACCTTGCATCCTATGCATTTGACTACTTTATAGACACAGCACACATTGGAAACCTTAGGGGCCAAGAATCCGAGGGTGTGGTTCTGGCTCTGACTTGAGTTTTGTCTGATTCACAATGTGACTTCAAGCGTGTCACTCAATCAGCATGGGCCTCCGTTTCCTTCACCAGTGAAATGAGATAGAAAAGTCTGCTGTGTGCTGTTATCATCTGATTTTCCTTTTTCTGCTCATTGGAGCTTTGTGGAAATAGATGTCTGCAGCTTCCGGGAACCTGGATCTGCCTTCAAGCCAACTCAACTCCAGGAAAGCCGGACCCCTGAGGAGTAGTGTTCAGAGTCCAGTTGAGCGTCATTGTCAGCTCAAGGTCTTCCCAAGGCTAGGCTTCCTCTCAACTCTCCTTAGCTGAAGAGACAAAGGAAACGTGAGCAACCAACCATCAGCCCTACTTCCTCCAGGTGAGGCAAGACAAGTTACTACCTCACACACAGTTACCACATTTACGGCTTCTGAGCACAGCAGATGAAACTCACTTCACGTGTGAGTGTAAGATACGCTCACCGGGGACAGGGCATACAATTTAAAGGTTTTGGCAATGTAATATAATTTAAATCTTGTTTCTAAGTATTCAGAGACTTTTATTTAAGCCAGCCTGATCCTCCCCACCCTGGTTCCTGGCCCTCTCCCTCTCCCTCTCCCTCTTTCTCTGTGAGACCCTAAACGTTCATCTTTACAATATCTTTTTATTCCACTGTAGTATTGTGGTTTCTGCCTTCATGTCCTTTCCCTGCTGCCATTTCTCTCCTTCTGAAAGACATCTGTCCTAAGGTTTTTAACATATATCTTTCCTGTTTATTTTGGATGCATGCCTGCCTTTAAAACTGTATAGGTTTTAAACAACACCTTTAATTTGCATAAATGGTGCTGTAAATCTTCCTCTTTCTTTGCTTATTTAATGACATGTTTGTGAGATGTAGCCTAATTGCAGTATATAAATCTGACTCTTTGCTTCTGATGCTGAAAAATATTTTACCTTAGACGTACACCATATTTTGCTTAGGGATTTCCCTGAAAATGCATATGCAAGCTCCAACTAGTGGCTTCCATCAACAAAATGTTGTTGTTATGTAAAGTTTTCTGTGTGTGAAATTATGAAGGATTTCTCTAGATATAAACATTCAATGAAATTATTTGATCTTAATGAGATTATATAAATCTATATGTGAGGCACTGATGATAGTCTATTTCCAAAAATCAATGAAAAATTTATTAACATCCCAGGACGGAACAAGGTTTCATAAATATTCCTGTAAATAAATTCTCATTTGAACACTTTGTAATTTTGCTTTTTTTTAAAATTAAGGGAATATTTTTATTCCAAGTTGTCCAATTTTTATCATGAGGTCATATGGAACATTATCATTTTTCATCGTATTTTGAGATACTTATTTTAACTCCCGCATATGGCCCATTATTATCTACAGTAAAATTTTCTAAAGTTAAAATGATTACATTTCTGGAATGAACCCACTAGCTCATGATAGATTGTTTTCAACATAGTATTACTAGCTTCTGTTAGATTTTCCTTTTTCTCCATTAAGTTTATTGGTACATTTTAGATATACAATACAGTTACAATCATCATTGGCATTAGATCTTTTTAGCAATGTTGTATTCTTTTTTAGAATTGAAACTGGCTATTATTTCTTTCCTTGTGCTACCTTTAACTTGTTTGGACATAAAAACTTTAATTAACTACACAAAAGTAACTGAATCAGAGATCATTTGACAGATTTCTCTTTATGAACTTATTAAGAATGCCATGTTTATTTAAAATTGTCAATATTATTTTATTTTTTAAATCTGTAACATGTATACCTGTTTAGAAGTAGAGGAAAATGCAAATATAAAAGTAGAAATAATGAAAAAATATGTATTCCGTGTTTGGTGACTATGAAGTACTAAGTAGAAGATGATTTCAAATCTCCTATGTAGACTCTTACTTTTTTTCTCTCAATCTTATTTTCAAAAAGGATATATTAAATTATTCCTTCTCATATAGTTCTGTCAAATATTTTCAATAGGATCTAAAATGATACTCAGCATATATATTCTAATATCACTTTTATTTGATACATTTTACTTTTCATTTTACTCTTCCATCAAATTTGATTTTCTATTAGAATTCTGAACCCGATTTCTTTAGTTTAAGCATAACCTTCAAGCAAAAATTTAAAGTCTTAATCAAACTTTTATAAAACAATGTATAATATTTTGATTTTTATTCACTCTGACAGTTTTATCATTTGATCGATGAATTTAGCCTATGTACATATATTAAAATTACTGATATAATTGCATATATTCCTATTATTTTGTGCATCTTATTTTCCATTTATATCTTTCGCCTAGCCTCTTTCCTACCTTTTAAAATAGATCCAGGTTTTTCTGCTGTATATTTAAAAGTTGCTTTCTTTTTATTCTTCAGGTGTATCTTTTATATTCATACAGATCATGGTAAAATGAGCTCTATTATCTTTCTAAACTTAAGAATATATTTTTCTTCCAATTATAATCACAAACAAGAATCTTATACACAACTTCTACCTCCTGTAGAATTTGAGACTGAATTATGCTCCCCAAGCAGTCTTAGTTCTTCTAATTTTTAAGTATGAACATGAAATACACTGAAGCCAAATGTTCTCATTTGTAAAATGTAATATCTGCCTGGTAAACTTGCATGTGAAGATGTTTTGTGAATCATCCAACACTAAGCAAGGATAGTGATTTGTGCACAGCAATGCTCGGTATATATGTAAGGTTTAAACTCAGAGTCATGCATTAGCTAGTGATATGCAATGCAGTCTGTGAAGTTCTAAAAAATGCAAACAAACACTTGAGAAACAAAAAGGATCTACCTTATAGTTGCACTTACTGTGTTAAGTCACTGCTTGAAAGGGAAGAACTACTGTGGCCATCACAGTTGTGGCAGGCGTTCAGCACTTTGGGACTGGAGCAAACAAGAAAACTTATCCAAATTCACTGTTCCTCTAATCATTATACTAGCTTCTTGCAATATTCTAGACATATCATTAAAACAAAATGCAACCTGAGATCCTCTCAGCCTTGCAGACTTAGCACAATTTGTGCTACCAGGCAAGTCCCAGCAGACTGCTTCTGACATCTGAGGGTCTGGAAACATAGGAACAACTGTACAAGTGGTGAGGCAGGTCCTCCCTCAATGCCCAGCACAGCCCAGTGCCACCCCGGGCTTGCATGGCCATGGACACCGGTCTGCAGGCACAAGCTGTGTCTTGACTCGCACCAGGCCTAGTGATTATTTTCATTAAAATAGAAGTGGGCTTCCCTCAACAGGACACACTCAGGGAAGAGCCCCTCACAGGTCCCCAAGCAGATTGAAAAGGGTTGAGCAGAGGAATTTCTGAGTATCTTATACCCAGAGCATAACCTGGAAAATAGTAGGAATGCATTCAGCAATTCCTTTTACGTCCATGGGCTCTTTGCCCCAGAGAAGAGTTGGAGAAGGGCAAGAACAGCCCCTGTGAAACACGGTGTCCAGGGCAGGGCCCACAGGACCTTAGGTGTAGGGAATAGTTGAGAAGACAAGATGACCACCAAGGGGGTGACAGCAAGATGAGTGATTCTGAATTGGTTCTGGAGAAAAGCAGGTACCCTGACACGGGGGTGAAAAGTGAAGTCTGATACAGAAGGATAAATGAAAATAAAATCTAGCTAAACTAATCCAGTGTCTAGGGGGTGAGTAAGGAGAAACCAGACCACAAGATCACAAGGCCCTATCCCTACCCTGACCAGAAAGGAATATACTGTCCAGGGAAATACTCACAGCCATCATATTACGATGATACATGCACACCCATATGGCAGCAGAAATAACAAGAGCTAAATACTGGATGCAGCCTATATATCCATCAACAGGTGACTAGAGAAAGCAAACATGGTCTTTGCACACAGTGGAGTACTACTCCACGATAAAGGGAGAAAACTGAATCATCTGTAGGAAAATGGTTGCACTTTCAGACCATAATGTTACTTGAAATAAGTCAGACACACCGTTTAAATGTCACATAATTCCCTTAGATGCAAACCTAAAGCATAAATAAACCAAATAACAAAATTAGAATTAGATAATAAGAAGCATGGTGATAGATCCTTTTGAAATGTGAAAGGACCTAAGATGGAGCAAGGGGGAGAGACACAGGCTTAAAGAGAATTACGATATGTTATATATGTTTGTGTACCTACTTCCCGTGACTGATGTAATCATTATGCACTACAAATGTGCTATTGAAAACAAAAATAAAAAAGAACGTAGCTCATCCTTGGTCTTTCAAACATCAGGGTAATAACTTGGAGGGGTATTAACTCTTTTCCAAAACCATAAGATTTTCATTTTATTTACTGTAGGGTTAGTGGTTGAAAAGCTTTCAATACATAGTATAAGATAAGTACCTTAGGCTTTTTGTTTGCTTTGCATTTTAGATATTTCTAGAAAGTTTGATTCATTAATTTTAAGGTATAGATGGGAATATGCATCTTCCAAAATCTCACAGACTTTTCACTTGAATGTGAGGTGACATTAGATAATTAGATTCTGCTCAAGGAGATGGTAAAATCCCTGTGTTGAAAAGTTCCTATGAGTGCTTAAAGGCCAATTCTGTTGTCAATAATTTAAAAAATAATCATATATGATCATGATTTCTGTATATCTGTGGAACTCAGCACTTATTGGAATATGGCATTAAAAGTTACACATCATATGGATGTGAGTTGCATAGGTTTTAAACTGCTGCTGGGTTAAAAAGTGTGTTGTGTACAAACTTCCCACAAGAAATGCGTACTTTGTACATTACACACATGCACTAAAACACCAAGATATATATACATAAATAAAAAATAGAAACAGAAAAAATGATGCCAGATTAACCTGACAGTGAGATTCAGTACAGTGAACAACAGCATAGGTAACCCAGGATTAGCAAAGTCAGATATCTAAGTCTTAAAACCAGCGATGGGTCACTCATTTCACCTTCTCTACCGAGTTCCCTTTGTCGGGTGCCAACTTCAATGATGTAATAATTAAGTTTTCCTCCTATCAGAAAATTCCATGAGTATCTGCATTTGTACAGAGAAGTATGGCATAAATAGAAGCCTGCAATTTTGTATTACGTCTAAGGTTAAGTATCTTCTCTTAAGTCATTCTACCAATTACCGGAGTCTGAGTACAGATCGTGGCAAAAAATTGGGTTTCAGTTAAGAACAGTTTACCTGATGGGATTGAAAAGGAGGATTATTGCTTGGTTGTTACCAGCAAATGAGTCTCAAAGGTAGGATTTTGCCAAGGAGAAAGTCAAATTATATTTTAATTGGCCTATCAACGAATTCAATTACATGTGCCGGAAGTCAGTAGTCATCAAGAGGCAAAGACGTACGGGTTTCAGCGTGTTCTTTCTCTCCGGAGTCTTCCAGTTAGAATTCCTCCGGAATCGGGAGTGGAGGTGTAGATTCCACAGCAGACAGTGGAGGGAGTGATCTGAAGGGGAGACAAGGTGACGAGGAAGGAAAGGTGCAAGAGCAAGTGAAGCTCCAGTGGAGCAGGAAGCTTGGCTTCCACCGTGCATTTCACAAAGGACAACGGAAGTTGTTCTCTCTGTCTGTGCTTTCGGAGCGTCATCTGCCAGGATAGTTTAGGTCTTTGACTCCATCTTTCCTTTTCTCATAGTTTTCCTTTCTCTTCCTTTTTTTCCCCTACCCTTCCCAATTCCCCTTCCCCTTTGCACTTTTTCTTTCTATTTCATATGATCTTTCACACTTGTTGACCCTTATTTGCACTTTCAGTTTCTCACGCCAGAGAAATGATTCGGTATTTACACATGTGTGTCCTATTAATTTTACTTAAGAGTCTGGCCTGGATGTGCATCCATTTAGCTACAAATGTCTCTAGAGTCTGGTTCTTCATGGCTGAGGGAGCTGTGGAGGGGTTGAAGGGAGGGCCGGGGAATGGAAATCAAGTAAGAACCAAGATATGTCATATAAAAGTACAAGTCCCCAGTGATACCTAAAATGTACCAACAAACTTAATGAAAAAGCATAGTTAAGTCATCTCTTTGTCTGAAAAGAGGTTCTCGAGGAAGATACAATGAAAAACTATACAAAGGCTTTTGCTTTCTTGAAAAGATCTGTTTACATTTCTGTGCTAATTATAGCATTGTGAAAACCCAGACAGAGTGGCATTTTAACCAGTCCTGTCCTCTCCAGGTTAAATCCAGTTTTGTGTGTTGGGGCGAGGGGTGCAGAGAGAGAGAGGGGGCACAAACATGGCTCTTGTTACAGCCTTCAGACTGGTGGAAAGACAGACTTTCACTGTGAAGGAAGAACAGAAGGGACAGGAGGGGGAAACGACTGCTTCATTTTTTCCTAAGACAGTTATTCCTGTTTTGTTCTTTGCCTCTCTCAATCAACAGTCATAATTCTTAGGGTCCCATTTCTCCTAGTAAGCTACATTTTGACAGAGAGCTACTGAATATGCACACCAAAAACATTTGTGTCGCTATGGATTTCTAGGTAATATGAAATGCTGGCCATTTCTATATACTATTGGGTTATATAAGTCCATAATACCATGCTCAGAACTCAAAATCAAATCTGGGTCAAATGAAAGAAAATTTGATGGCAAAGAAAAGTTTATGTACAGAATAGGCAGGTGTTTAGATAGAAATGTTTTGTGAGGGGTGGGGAGAAAACACTTCTTATTTCTATTTGATAATCAGTATTATAAAAGATGTGTTTTACACATTGTCTCATTTTGTCCTACCAAAATGTAGACATAAGTGATGTGGATTAGAACCATCCCTGTAAGTGATGGAGAAAAGATGTGGCCAGGTTCCTTGAGTGTTGAGGTCCAGGTTTCTGTCCTACAGTGCTGAATGCCAGAAGCAGGTCAGTTTTCTTCAGTTGCCTATCTCCACATAGCCTCCCTCTGATTTTCTCCAACTACCACTAACAGAAAGGAAATTGAGAGCGAGGGCACTGCCTACTTCAGTTAATTTTACCCCTTTAATTCACTGTGATACATTCATCATTGCAGACAACTGTTTTGCCTGTATCTCTGCTCCTTGTCATACAAAGCAGAAAACTTCTCTGACAGTTAGGACCATTTAGCCACTGAACTCCCATCCCCTGTGAATCATACACTAATTAGTGCCAGAATGAATACAGATTGTCACAACACTCACAGGAACTGCACGGATACCAAGGCTAATCAACACTTTATTTTACTTTCAGCCTACTGAACAATGAGGTTAACCACATTCCATCAAAACTTGCTAGATGAGAAATGTACTGATTTAATATAGCTAATGAACTTGCCATCTTGTTCTCCAAAGAAAGACATTTTTAACTTCTTCGTTATTTTCAAAAACTCGTGTGCCTTAATGAAACTGAGGGGTTTGCTCCTTCTGTCCCTTCTTTTGCAGACATATGTCATGTGGCTGTCTTTGAGAGCTCTCTGTGTACTGTAATGAGGGAGTTCTTTGTCCTTAAGATTATGAGTACCTAGATGCAGTGGTTTTATCATATATCAGGACCATAAAATGGATGAATTTGTTTCTGAATTTTAAAAAATAGTGAAAATATACTTTGCTAATAAAGGAAGCATGTAGCTTAAAACGTGGTATTCTTTCTCTTTCAATAACCTGTGCAAATCAAAGCACTTTTATATTAGTGCATAGGCTTTTACTTCATATACCAAATTCTTATAAAGTAAATGAAAATTTAGGATGTAGTTGTGAGCAACCATGAGGCATCTATGAATGTAAGTCTTAAAATGAGGGGATATGTATTTCAAATAGACAAAGGGCATTCTATTTGGAAGCCATGTAGTTAGAAAGTTTTGCATTAGAAAGGTTTGCCCATAGTGCAAAGTTAGACCCAAACCTTCCCCTATTCCACCTGTCAAAGTGGAATGGCATTTTGTGATCTCCAGTTCACACATTTTCTCATTTGGATGACAGCTAACTCCAAGTACAGATGGTAATGCTACTCCCATCCGCTACGTCAGCAGCCATCCCAGCTAGAAGGCAGATGCCTTCCATCTTTCCGGCTAACATCCAACATGGGTTTCTCCATATGTTGCAGGACAGAAGCTACAGGCTTCCCTCACAAGGCCCAGTGGGCTTCAGGCCAGATGGAAGGGTGAAGTTAAGCAGCTAAATTTGCTGCTCCAAAAAGTTGGTTTCCTCGAAAGAGCCCTGAAATAATGGAAACCAAGAGAGCATGTGATCCTTATGAGGTCAGGTAAAAGGGGGGAGTTATCTCTTCACCCTACTTTATTCCCTACATTAATCATAATCATTGTATGTTTTGTGAATTGTTAATATGGGGTTCCACGAATATATGGCTTTGGGAAACACCCAAAATGCATAACTCCCTTTAAACTCCTATGGTGCTCCAGACTATTAAAGGTACCGAGAATTCATGAGCTTTTAAAATACATCTAAAAGTCTACAGAATTATTTTCCACAAAAGTTGCTATAATTAATGTTGTTCTAAGATACATAGGTATTACAAATTTATTTTCAGATGTAAATTTCACATCACTCATCCAACAAACTTTGATCTTTTCCTTTAATCATATAAAGAGACATCTTGCTCAGGTATGCTGATATCTAAGATAAGAATGGGGGATTTTGTGTTTCCATATTCTTCATTATTTGTTGCACCTCTGATGTCTAGAGTCTTCACCACTTAGTAAGCACATTGAAAATCTATAGTAAATGTGTTTTAAGCTCTTGTATTGGCATTCTTCTTAATCTAATCTTATCCCTTCCATCTATCCCATCAGCATCTAGAGTTCTCTTGGTTCATGTCTGTTTTCTTGTTTTCAGCTCTTCTGTATAAGATTGACTAGGGGGTCTTTTTCCATGTGAGTCATCCAAGGCCTGACCCACCCACTGCTTGCCATGACTCTGTTCTTAGTCTGTCTTTTTGACTCATGTTCTCATCTGACCTCTGATTGCTAAAATCCCTCTGTACTCCACCTCTTGTTCCCCGGCTCTTACTTCATACTTGACACCCTCATCACCTGCTAATGTATATGACTTTATGTGATTCAGCACAAAAATGAAGCCCAGCCACAGAAAGCAGGCCAGTTGTACTCAAAGTCACACCCATAGCCGTGGAGAAGCACAGTTTTCTGCAGTGTAGGTCTGGACAATGGGTCAAGCCCTAGAAGTCAGCCAGTAATGACAAAGTAAGGACACTAGGCATAGGATAAAGCAAGATGAAAAACCATCATAGCTAGAAAATGAATTGTTAGAAAATAAAAGTTAGCTTTCACCAATTGTAAACAGAATTTTCCAGAGAGCCATAGTCAGTTAAAAAAAAAGGCCTGCCAGGGAGCTAAATTATAGATTAAGTTTAAACATGTCTGCCATGCCTGTTCTTTACAATCTTTGACCACACAGCAAGGTGTTGGCCTTGAAGTATATGCACAGCACTTTGATGCAATTAGAGAAAGCTAGAATTTTATGTTATTGGAATTTGTCATTTTTTTGAATAATAAAGAAATCCATGGACCAGAAATCCAGAGAGGTGGCACTTTTCTGCTCCCATACCCAAAGGAACTGAGCGTGAGACACCAACAGTAGTGTGTGGTACACACTGGACAGCTACACAGGAGGGACATGCTGGCAGGAGGACAGTGCCCTAAAAGCTTTTCTATTCTTCTCTAATTTAGGCAAGCTAGATGTAGTACATAATTAAGGTTCAGCCTCATTTCTGTTCCCTTACAGAATCAAGCTACAATGAGGGACATAGAAGTAAGAATAGAAAGGCTGATTGGTACCCTGAGGTGGCATGAATATAATGAATTAATTTTTCCTTACTGCTAAGCGTGCTGTGCTGAATATGGTGAGTCTGGGCACAACTGCCAGTCATTCCACGGCGGCTCTGGTTGTTTCATTCCTTTTCAAAGTCAAGTGATATCTATATGCACACAGACACAAACACAGGGCGTTTATTGCTCCCTTTGTTTCAGAAGCAAAGGACCCCAAACAATCTAAATGTATATCAGTAAGAGACCGAATAAATTAGCAATAGTACATTAGTATTCTACAATATTCAGAAGAGATAAGTATATTAAAAAATGACATGCTGTTACTGGAGGCAAAAAGGGAAACCGTAGAGCATTTTACACATCTGCGAGTATTTTTGTATTTAATATGTGTGTATAAACCACAAGCATAAT
The DNA here is from genome assembly GCF_012274545.1 of Fukomys damarensis. Taxonomy (NCBI): domain Eukaryota; kingdom Metazoa; phylum Chordata; class Mammalia; order Rodentia; family Bathyergidae; genus Fukomys; species Fukomys damarensis. The sequence goes on along the minus strand of NW_022900920.1, from coordinate 29,077,228 downwards.
GCCGATATATGTAAGAGAAATTTTTTTGTGAAATAAACTTTTGTTAATTGATAATTTTTGCCATGTGCTTATAGTTTTTCAAATATCCTAAATAGCATCAAAACTTCTCTTGATTCTTAACAACAAGGAGAAAAAGGAGGCAAGGTCCATGCTTTACACTGCTTAAGGAGGTCTAATGTGTGCTATCTTTAGAATTACTTCATATTTTGTGCACAGAGTAAAGGTTGTCTTTCTGAGATCTAGTTCCAAAGAGGATTTCTGAAAACAGAATATAAATTTTTGAGCATATCTGCTTATACACAGTTGTCTCAAGGGAGAGTTCCTACTTTTCAGCACATACTTAGAACAATTTAAGAACTAAAAAGTGCTGAGAAGTATTGTTCTGCTTCGGCAGAAAGCTTTGAATAAAAGCTTTTTCTAAATTCTTGAGATTACATATGGCATTATTTGATAAAATAGCTATGTGACATGTTTGCTTGGCAGGGTGATAAGTATTCATGCTTTCTTAGTGAATGCTATGGCTTGTAATCTGATCTCATAGTTGTGTGATATGAATTTGTAGCAGTGATACCTTAGTCTGTGCGTTTCAAATGAAAAAACATAGATCTCCATGATATTTTCCAGCTGGCTAGATATTCCTTGAGGTGCAAAATAAATATAACACACTTTTTGGTAGCATCTGCTTTATTTGGTAATTGTAACACTCATTTTTTAGTGGAACAAAGTGATACTGTATAATATTTAAAGTTATTTTTGAGATAACATTTGAGATTAAAAGCATTTTGTGCTCCAGACAGGGATACAATCCTTGGGTACAGCCTCAACCTTCTGAGAACTTGCATTTTGTCTGGAAGGACTTTGGTACAATTATTTGAAAACATCTCCCTTACATATATTATTGCTATACAATATGCAATGAATTTGTATTCCTCCCTTACTTCAGTAAACAGTTGAGGGGTTAGTAGTTACCAAGGACAAAAAATACAGAGTTATTGTCTTATTGTCCAGATAACTCAGTTCTTAACCAAACTAACCAAGCTAGATATATTATCATAAGTCTTGGTTTAGATAACCCACTTCAATCCAAAACAAAGCTGGGGATATTTTACTGATTTGTAGGTTAATAATGCATGAGATCTTCTATTCCTTGAATATACTGGATTTTATCTGTTCTTACTTTGTGTTGTTTTGGTTGTCTTCTCTCCTACTCTCATAAAGCAAAATGCACATTATATTTTAAAAGAGAAATAGCTTCCCATGCTGCCATGTAAGGGACATAACTGTCTCTCCCTACAACAAGTAAAAAGAAGAAAAGAGTGAACAACCAACAGCTCTTCTTAGATCCACAGGGCAAGCTTGCTTCTAAAGTAGAGACAAACAAGCAAATACAAAGGATCACAAGTTTCCAGAGAAGAAACCTTTGTGGGCACCAGCGCTGGGGTATAATAGCCTGAGGTATAGTTGATGTGCAGACATCTCTGGGAGTTACAACACCCAAGAGGATCCAGCTAAGAGAACCCACACCTGTGTGAGTTCCTCCCAGAATTCAGTTGTGAATATCATGGAAAACTCTCATGCTTATTGGAAGAATGCAAAGGGAATAACCATACTGAAATATGCTAGAGTGATCTGTTTTTAATGAAGTCTACTGTCAAGAGAAATTATTTTACAAGAGTCAAAAGAAAAGAAGAGTGTAGAAAAATAAGTAAGTGAAGGAAAAATAGAAACTTATTTTTATTTGTAATTTGTTAATAGTAAGGGTTTGTTCAAATAAAATAGCAAACTATATGTATATGTTTATGAATACTTTTTATAAATGAGATGAATGTTAGCCATAATACAAGGAACAGGTGAGGTAAATTTATAAAGTACTTCACAAAATCCAACAGTCATTCATTAAAAAAAACACTCTAATAGAAAAGAACCCCTAAACTTGTTGAAGATATGTAAAAAAATAAAGCTTCGGCTAACATAGTGATTAACTTAATAGTGGGAAACTGAAAGATTTTCTGCAAAGACTATGAGCAAGGCAAACATCTCCTTTCATACCACCAATGTTACATATTATACTGAATGTTCCAAGTAATGCAATGAAACAAAAAGAGTAAATAAAAGTTATAGAATCTGAGCAACAAAATGAGAATGAAATCGTCATTATTTGCAGATGCCATGATCCTCTATGTAGAAAATTCAAAAGAATTGACAACAACAACAACAAAAAACTTCTGTAGCTAATAATCATAACAAATTTGAAGGATATCAGATAATATATATGATAATATATTGATAATTTTCCTATATACCAGCAGTAAATAAGTATAATTTGAAGTTACAAACTCATTATTTTTTTAGAAAATTGCAAATAAAAAGTTTAATTTCAGAAAAGAAGTTTGCCATTTATAAATACACTAAATCATAGTCCACACAAATTGAGATTAAGTATACGTACACTATTTTAACAAAATGACAACTTTTCTAAAAGATCAATATTAAATTGATTTGAAATGAGAAAATGAGCCCTTTGTCAGATGTTAACACAAAAACTTTGAGAACATACTGATTGTGTAAAGAATCTGACAACTGATATTTCATTCTGATGTCACTGGGATTCTAAACACCCAAGTGATGGCTAGATCTTCCCTAGCATAAAAAATTGAAATGCCTAAGGCTATTTTCACAACTGCAGTATGACCAGCACCTTCCCTGTTTTAAGAAGTCATCTCCTCTAAAAGGGATCTTAGCCCAAACTGGTCAAACTGGGGGGTCAGTGCACATGTGTGGGGAATCGCTACAGAGCACAGCACTGCACAGTCCACACAGTGATTGAATCAACAGGTTGTCTGCTGCACATGTCTCATTTTATGCACCGGCTAAATCATAAGCAAAAATTTACAAACTTGTATCCAATTTTGAGGAGCTCATGATACAGAATTGGGGTAACCCTGAGTTAACTGCCTATATACAAACCAAACCTGAAAACAAAAACCCAAGATGGAACATTCTGGTGACCAAATGACCAGTACTCTGCAATACCTCTCTTCAGTTTCACTTCCAATGTCCTGTCCCTGTTAAAGGGTCAGCTTCCAGAATGTTCTCTCTGCTTCACACTCACAGCCTAAGGCTGAGATCTGCTTGATCAAGATGGCTTGAACTCTACCTCCTGTTCACACCTTTTCTCGGACAGCCCAAACTCATTATTATTTACATTAGCACCATCAAAAAATATATACTAAATTACAAATATTCAAAAGTGTGCATAGTCTATGTGAAGAAATATATAAGACTCTGATGAGAGATCTCACAAAATAAAAAAGTAAACAGAGAGATAGTCTATTTAATATCATTAAGATGTCAATTTATCCAAGTTTTAGCTGTAGATTCAACATAATCCCAGTCAAAATCTCAGCAACCTATTTTGTAGTTATTGGCAAACTGATAATAAGGCTTACAAAAAAAGAAAACAGACCCAGAATTGCCCACTAAATACTGAAGGAAAACAACAAAGACAACAGTGTGAGAGTGCCTAATTTCAAGACTTATTATAAAGCAATAGTAATCAAGACCATGTTGTTGGCAAAAGACAAATACATCAAGGGAAAATAATAGGAAGCCAGGAAATAAACAGGTACATACAAAAGATCTTTCATAAAGGGTGAGCATAATGGAGAAATGATAATCTTTTCAATAAATGGTATTGGAACAACTAGGTGAGGGAGGGAAGGCCAGCAGCAGAAGCACACACATACACAAACACATAACAACACACACACACAAACACACACACACACACACAGAAAGTGGAAGAGAAATGAGAGAGAGAGAGAGAGAGAGACAGGGAATGTAGGCCAGCTCTTACATATCTTATAAAGTTAATTTAAATGTATTATAGATTTAGGTGCAAACTACAAAAACTATTGTTATAGCTTGTATCTACATCTTTCCTCAAAGCCTTATGTACTCTTAGGTGGATCTTTTCAGAAGTGGCTGGAGCTAAGACATGTGATACTGGTATTAAGGGTGTGTGGTACTAAATTAGTCCACTGATTGGAATTTATTTCTGATGGAACCACTCAAAAGGCCAGCAAACTGGATGGGATAAAAGAGAAAAGCAGGCTGACTGCTTGCTGCTCCTTGTTGTACTCTGCATGCCTTCCATGGACTACTTCTTCTCTATGATTCTCCTCTGGCATGCTATTCTGTCTTGGAGCCAGATAATTATAGACTGAAACCTCTATAAATTGTTAGCCAAAATAACTTGAGAAACTTACAGGTGTCAGATATTTTGTCTCAACAACAAGAAAAGTTGTTAAAACATATTTTAGTACCAGAAGTGGGGTTGTTGCTGTGACTTTATCTAACCCTGTGGTTTGGAAGCCTTTGGAACTGGCTTTCAGGAAGAGTTTGGAAAAGTTTGGAGACATTAGCTGAGAAGCATCCCTGGAATTTTATAAGATGAATTTGAAGGGAGATTTTGATCAGAACTCAGAAAACCAGAATTCTGATAGAAATGCATCCAGTAAAGATCAGGTTCAGGTGGTTTTGGTTAGGAACAAGGCTACATTGGCTGTTGGATTCCAGACCATGTATGTTATGCTTTGGCAGAAAATTTGTCTAAATTTTTCTCATTTCCAGAGACTTTGTGGGTAACTGAGATTAAGTGTGGCAGACTAATTTATCTGAAAGAAGAAATTTCAAGAACTTCTAATGTTGAGGAGGTGATATACCTACTGTTGGGCACTTTAGCCAGATCTATGTTGAGAATCAAGAGCAAATTCCCCAGCAGTATTATTAAAAATGTTTAGAGTTTGGCCAGAAAGGAAGTGTTGGTAAAGTTTGGACTTCAATGATGGAGCAGAGGAGAACCTGGATTTTGAGAAGGAATAGGACAATAGGAAAGCTGATCTAAAGATATCACAAGAACCAGCAGCATGCCGCTCTTTGCAACTTCAAAATTGCAAAAGTGAGAGACTGTACTTTGAAAAGAGATGCCAGAGTGCCATGTTCCTGAATGGTGGCAGGCAGGAAATTTATTCCTCAGGACTGGGTTCATAGTGCTGAGAAATCCAGGCACTCAATCATTACAGCCAAGAGAGAAGGAAGCCTGGCTATTACTTCAGTTGGTGACATATTTTGGCATCATCCACCTGGTGCTGGTTTTAGGAGCATGCAGAATTAAAGTGTTGTGGGATCAGGAAGACTTCCACTTAGATTTCAGAGGAAAGCCTGGAAGACCAGCCCATGTGCCCATGAAAGGGCAAGGTGTAAAGCTGCAAATGTGAAGCTGAAGGTGCTCTAGAGACCCCAGAAATTCAAAGGAGACAGGTACATAAATCATCTGAGGAAAACTGCAAGGAGTGGGGAAAGCTGTCCCAAGAGAAAAGTTGTGAGAGCTTCACTGCACTGACAGTGATGTAGGGATAGAGCCACCCAAACCCTTTTGAGTTCAAATTTTGCCACAGACTGTCACAAATGTTGGACATGGAACTACAGGACTTAATGTTTGCCCTGCTAGACTTTTGACTTGTTATGGTTGAATTCCTATGTTTTAGTTAGTTTATCATTGCTGAGACAAAGTGCCTGACACCCAAAGTTAAAGGAGGCAAGGCTTCTTTAGCTCACAGTTTCCACAGGTTTCAGTCTATAATCAGCTGGCTCCAAGCCAGAATGGCATAGCAGACAGGCATAGCAAAGGATAAATGATTCATGGTGGGCAGAAGGTGACAAAGCAAGCAAGGGACCTTAACAGTGTCATTTTGCCCCTTTTATATTGTATCTAGGCTACCAGGATTAGGGTGGTGCCAAACCAATCAGTGGACTGATTTAGTAATCATGCATCTTGAGCCTAGCATCACTTACTCTAGATTCAGCCACCTCTGAAATAGCCCTACGTATGACTGCATGAGGCTCTGAGGGGACAACTAGACACTGACAAAACACCTTATTTGTAGTTTTGGGAATGTTGACCTTCTGCCATTGCATTTTGGAAGTGTTTAACTTTCATTTCACTTATATAGGGGCTTACCACTACAAGTTTGACTTAAATCTCAGGGAGAATTTGGACTTGGACTTTTCAGCAGTGATGAAGCTGTTAGGACTTTGACAAGTCTTAGAGATGTGATAAGTGCCTTTTGTATAAAGGGATGTACATGAGTCCTTTGGGGGCTGGGGTGTAATGTTATGGCTTGTAGCTGGATGTTCCCTAAATTCCTCACGTGCTCCTAAGTGCAGCTTTTCAGACCAGACTGGATCTAAGGCGTGTGATACTGGGATCAAGGGTGTGTGGTGCTAAATGGGTCTATCGATTAGAATCAGCGTAATTCTGGGTGGCACTACTCAAAAGGCTGCTAGCTTGGGTGAAATAAAAGGGAAGGACAGACTAACTGCTGCCCCTGCTGTTGCTTGGAATGTTCTGCCTGCCATGACATGAACTATTTCTCCTGCATGATTCCCCTCTGCCATGCCATCCTGCCTTGAAGCCAGCTGATATGGACTGAAACCTATAAAAACCATAAGGCAAAATAAACCTTTCCTCCTTTAACTTGTAGGTGTCAGGTATTTTGTCTCAGCAAGAAGAAAAGTAACTAAGAAAACAGTAGCACTTCTGTAAGGCAATATGAAAAAATGGAGGTAAATTAGGTTTGGTGAGGACTTTCTAGATACATCACTGAGAGCATGCTCCCTGAAAAATAATCAGTCAGCTCAACCTTGTTAAAATTAAAACCTGTTCTGAAAAAGACACAGTAAACAGAATGCGAAGTTACAAGTAGGGAGAAAGTATTTGCAAAAAGTCCTATCTTTTACATAAAAGACATCAAAAATATGAAAATAACCCTTAAAACTCAAAAGAAAAGATATGCAATCCAATTAAAAATATGGGCAAATGACCTGGCCACATCACCAAAAATAATATACAAATATCAGGTAAAATTATAAAAGAAATGTTTAACATTATGCTGTTGGGGAATTAAAAATTTAAGCCATGAGATGCCACTATGGAATAACCTGTAGGATGAGAAAACTCCACATTGATGCCACCAAACATGGGCAAGAATGTAGAGTTACAGGAGTTCTCAGTTGTAACTGGCGGAAACGCAACATTTGATAAACTCTTTGGAAGAGACTTTGACAGTTGCTTTCAAAACCAAGCACACTTGGACCATATGACTCAGAAATCTTGCTACTTAGTATTGCCAAAATAAATTGAAAACTTAGGTCCATACAAAACCTGCACACTTGTTTGTAGCAATTTTATAAATAGTTGCCAAAACTAGAAAGCAAACAAGTTGTTCTACAGTGGAAGAGTACATACACAAACCCTGGAGCATCCATGTAATGGAATACTGTTTGGTGCTAAAAAGAGAAGAGCTATCAAGCCACAAGAAATCATGGAGGAAACATGAATGTATATTTTTAAGTGAAAGGAGTCCATCTCAAAAAGCTACACCTTGTTTGGTTCCAACTAAGACACCTCGGAAAAGGCAAAATTATGGAGATGTAAAAATATTAATGGTTTGCAGGAATTAGTTGGGAAGGAGGAATGAACAGGTAAAACAGAGGAGTTTCAGAGGCTTGACACTGCTTTGTGGGACACCACAGTGATGGTGTCATACCATTTTTGTTCATACCCACTGAATATACGACAATGAAGATGGAGCCATAACATACGCTGTGGGCTTTGAGTGACAGTGACATATTAATGTATTCTCATGTATTGTTACCAGTGTTCAACTGATGAGGGACACTCATAGGGAGCATCCTCTATTGGGGACAGAGGGTACACAAGAACTCTCTAAACTTTCCCTTGAATTTTGCTGTGAACTTAAAAGTTCTCTAACACACAGTTTATGGATTTAAAAATGTAATATGAAAATTGCTCTCAATAAAAGACTCCAACAAATATTTACATGGGTATGTCTGATTTTTAATTGATAGAAGCATTAGTCCCCTACATAAAGGAATTTCTAGTGCAACAAAAGCATTTGGTTAATTATGTAAAACTTCTTATGGAAAGTACACCTATTGGTACAAAGTTTTTACTGCTTGCTGTAAACAGGGAATCCAGTTAATTATATGCAAATAAGCCTCAGTAACAAACACCTAAATAACTCAGGCTTGTCTTCATTAAGCTCCAAGATATAGCACATTTCTCAGGGAATTAGACAAGGAGTATTAATCAAAGATGCTTGTACATCCTAATGAGTTTATTGATTGTTGACCTCAGTGCTTCCCCCAGCAGTAGAGACCCAAATGACAGGAGTTACTTGAGCAAGCAAACACTGAACCCCAAAACTGAAAGCAAAGCTGGTGGTTCATTTTTAAGATATCTTGCCCAAACCTTTTCTTTATGAAAACTTTTCTTTGTGCAGAGAAAACCTATGCTTAATGTCATCTCTCCTTGTCTGCTGTTCACCAACAATTATGAGCAATTTCTGTTTTTCAATAATCTGTAGTGTTTGTGCCAGGAAGAGCTGGAAGCTTCTCTGTGAACTAAGGGCAGCAAAAAAAAAAAAAAAAAAAAAAAA
>NW_022900920.1:29035933-29068248 GCF_012274545.1 Fukomys damarensis | reverse complement strand
AAAAAAAAAAAAAAAAAAAAAAAAAAAAGAAGAAGAAGAAGGTGAACGGTTAAAAAGCAAAACAGAATTTTCTTCAATACCAGCAGTTGGCCTTGAAGCTGCTTTCTCACTTTACTCTGCTATTCTCAGATTTCCGTAGCCTCTTTTCATTTCCCCTTGGCTAAAGTGGCTCAGAGTGCATTCCGTTGCTAATTGGGCTTAATGTCAGCTAAGTGCTTTTGGGCTAGAACATGGCTGTCTTTCCCTGCGGTAGTTGCTTGGTTACTTTTCTATAATAAAAAGCTCTGTTCTCTACTGGTTGATGATGCGATCGAAAGTTTTAAAGTGTAATTTAGCCCGTGTTATTTTCCATTGTAAGCCTTTCTAGTAGGGCATTTATCTCCTTCGTTGATGCCATTGATTTATTTTAATTAAGATTCCCCATGTTCAAGCATCACAATTAGCTACTGTCACTATCGACTCCCACTCCCAAGCGTTTGTGCCTGGTTTCCAAGCTGACCAGTGACAGTTTCACATGAATCTACTGAGGCTAAATGAAAACTGAGGACAGCAAGAATCTTCTAGCACGAACGTCCTCAAAAGAGTAAGAAAAGCAACCTCGGACACAGGGCTTATTGCTAAAACATTTTGTTTTATAAATTTTACAATTTCATGTCTTTTTATATTAACTACTTTGACTATAAATCAATAATGTGGTATTTATATCTACACCCTGCAAATGAGAAGCTGTGAAGTAGAGAAGCTAATTGCCTGAGTCCTTCAGCTAACAAGTGGCAGAGTCAGGATCCAAACCAAAGTGATGTACCTCCAGAGTCTATATTTTTTACCAGGAAAATCTAGGGTCACTACAACTGATATGACTGACTATTACGGATATTACTGACCGAGTAGTAATGCCCCCATTAAGAATGGCTGCCTCTGCTGATAAAATAAGCTTCCTTTTTAGATCTTTTCTTATTCTGTAATTCTATGGTGCTGAACTTCTTCTAAGATGTGTAACTGGACAGGATTATGATCTCTTATATTCCAAATGGCAGAACCGGCACCAGAATTCTGCGTTTCTTTGTTTGCTTAATGTCCTCTCTATTTTGTATTTTTACTGGGGAGGCAGGAGTTGTGAAATCCGATAACTTCTTTTTTAAAACAGCAGTCTTCTTCTCCACCTAATGCATGAAAAGGGCATCATTTCTTTCATTCCCATAAAGAGACTACATTGTCTATAAAATTAGGGATAAGTAACTTGGAATAACTTTCCTCTGTCTAAGGAGTTAATTTTAACAAAACAACTCTGTCCTTTGAGAGTCTTCTTACTAAACACACTGCCTACAGATGTGAACTTCAGCACGTCCACCTCTATGTCTGCTTGTGTGCTCAGAACCTGGAAAATACTGTCAGGAGGCAAAGGTCTGCTGCTTAGATTCCTACATACTTCAATCCTTTCCTTCTTTCAATGCAAACATCTACTGGGTGACCAGCTGATTTCAGGATTCTTGTATGAAATTCACCCTTGATTGTCCAAATGTGTGATGATGCTATACATATGCTCTCTCACCATGAATGGAGGACAGTCATTACACATGTAGTACTCACGTTCTTCCCTAATTTCTCTTAGTTTCATGCTTTACTCTTTCCTCCACATCCACCCAACCTGGCCATGTAGTGTTTTCCATGTTCTCCCTATGCTACAAGCAAAGTGTTCTATTGCTTCTCTCCTGGGCTCTTGCAATGCCTTTCTAAACTGCTGCCTGAGAGCACACCATGTACTCAATGCACCCACCGCACTGTTGCCATGGAGAGTTCCTCATGTGCACTCTGCTCATACTATTTTTCTGTTCAAAAATCCAGCAGTGATTCTTCACTGCTTACTAATGAATATGCTCCGCCTGGAATTCAAGGCTATCTGCCTTTGGCTATAACATACTTCCCTCTACTACCATTCCTCATCTCCTGTGTGATAGAAACATCTTGTGGGCCCCTCCTATGCCCAAGGTCCCCTCCACTCAGTTCTGGCTTTGGCTCTTTCCCTGACTTCTCAACCCTGCACTCATTTGGGGGGGCTTTAGGCAAATACCATTTGCTATAGCAAAAATGAAGCAGCACATGACCTTTTACTTGGGAATGATGATCATCACTCTTAAATTTGTGCATTCTCTAGCTTTATTAAGGGTGTTCCCACATCTTCTACACCATGACCTAGCTGCACATTCTAGTAAAACGGTGGCTGTGCCATTGCACTTTGAATCCCCTACATATATCAGAGTTTAGAGCCACAATAGATGATGGAATGAGTAAATGAATAGTTTCATCGCAAAAGACTTTTAAGTCATTTTTAAAAATTTGTACTCTGTGGGCCTCTCTTTCTGAATCTCCCAAGTTCTCTCAGTGGCTAATAGAATATTTAAAATTCAGCTGTGTTTAATATATAGGGAAGAGAATAGTAGAATATTACAATTAGAGATTTTGAGCTTCTATTCTCATCGGTGGGCACCATTTGTTTAAGGGAACGTGTCCGTCATTGTATAAATAATCTGCCATGTTACTCCACCCCTTACTCCCAGGATGCTTTTCTCTACCTGGTACTCAGAGGAGATGTGACATCTCACTTCCAGCTCCTGCTCTGTAAAATACATTCTGAGCAATAATTTCCATACCCATTATTGTTCTACTCCTCAATGTTACTCTTATCAAGTGGCATCATAATTCAGTTATTTTATAGTCTTTGTTTCCCTTTATACTGTGGTTATTTTAGGGTGAGAGACAACTTTGTGGAATTTCCATGTCTCTAATTCTAACCTAAACAGCATTCTTTATAAATGCTCATATTACCAAATCAAAGGCAAGCTATTTAGTGCCAAAGAGAGGACTCAACTTCAAAGTGGAGAACAAAAGAAAAGCAGTCCAGCCTTGTCCTCAGAACAAGTCCCTGGGCCAAGCAGGGGGAATGGACTTAATCTGAGTAAAACTATACTTTCTACTTTAACTGGCATCAGGATTTTCATAACCAATGTGCTTTCAAATGTTAAAAGGCAGATTATACAGAATGGGGCAAAAAGAAAATTAGGAGATTAGCATCACTTCATGTTTTCCAAAATTGACAATATTAGGACATAAGTATCACACATTTTCAAAATTTTACACACAATTTCTGAGAAATATCAATGGGTTTGGTGTATTAACATATAGAGTGTACACTGATTCTGAGAAATGTAGGAGCAATTGTGAGTGTTTTTCTCACAGTTAAAAACCTAGGCTGCCTTCCTGTCTTTTCTGTAATTTAACTGCTCTGAAGTGATAATATCCTAATTATTCTTTGAAAGACTGTACTGTGAAAATAATTTATAAATCACTTAGTAGAAAAATGACCAGGTAGATTTTATAAAAGATATTTCTAATGCTCATGTTCATTTTCTTTGGTATGCTTTTCAATTTTGTATGAAAGGTTTGCAGCACTAAATCATTGGACTTCTGTTTACAGTGTAAGTGGTCACCGTTCAGAAAGTAAAATGTAGAGTGCCCCTAACACTACTTCATACAAAGTCATTGTTAGAAGTGTGGGTATGTTTTCATTCATTCATTCATTCTTTCATTCATTTTATTTTTCTCCTGTGTTAGTCCCTGTTTTGCCTTGTGTCTAGATGTATGCTGAAAGTCTCATGTACTCATTGGTGGGGCTTTTCAGAGGTGGCTGACTCCAGGGTGTATGATGCTGGGATTAAGTGCAATGCTGGGATTAAATATGTGATGCTGGGATTAAGGCAGTGTGATTATTAAATTAATCCAAAGATTGTTGTGGCATAGTTCTGGGCATGGATGAAGGAAAGGTCCACCCTGGATGTGAGTAGAACCACCCAAAGGACATCCTGGAAGGGAAAAAGTAGAGGTAGGCTGCTACTGCTGGCTTGCTACTTTGCTGTTTTGTTGCCCTCCTGCCTTGTGACTGCCATGAACTGATTTTCCTCTGCTATTCCACCCTGCCTTGGAGCCAGCTGACTAAGAATCTGAAATATCTAAAAACTGTGAGCTAAATAAACCTTTCCTCCTTTAACTTTGGGTGCTGAATATTTTGTCTCAGTGATGAGAAAAGTAACCAAGGCAGTCCTATTTTTGTCACTATGACAAAACACCTGAGAGGATCCACTTAAAGGCAAAAATATTTATTTGATTTCATAATCACAAGGGCTGAAGCCCATGGTCAGTGGCTCCAGTACTTTGAAACTGAGGTGAAGAAGAACACCAGGGCAGAAGGGCATGAAGAACTAAAGCCGTTCATCTATGGCAGCCAGAAAGCAGAAGGAAAGAGATTCAGAACGGGACGAAGGGCCAGAGAACAAGACATACCTTCTAGGACACTCCTCACTGACTTCCTTCCTCTTGCCAGGCTTCACCTTTGCATGTCAACCATTTGGGCTACAAACTTATCACTGGTGAGGTGTGCACCTTTGAACCCAATCTCTCTCTGAGACCCATCTCTGAAAACTGCTCAATTGTGCATCTTTTGAGAAAATTCATATTTGAACTGCAATATCTCCTTTCCCAGGTCCACAAAAATAATCCGTATAATTCAGGCCAAAGGCAGGAGACATTCTGGAGCCAGCTGTACATTGTTTCTTCAACAGAGTGAATCATAAACTGAGTTAATACACCTAAAACCAATTACTCTTCATCAAACATAATATACCCTCCACAGTGATCATAAATTCCACTTTGCAAATTACGATATTTTAAGAATAAGGCTTCAGATATGTCTTTAAATAATAAATGCTTAAATGTGAAAAGGAGAAAGATGGTTATACTTTTTATGTGTTTTATAAAATGTACAGTGATAAAGTAAGGAGTCAAAAACCATGAGGCAAAGAAGTGTTAGGATTCTTGCACCTGTTGTGAGTAGTAGAGTGTTGGAGAGTGTGGTCTGGAGGAGAGCACCCATAACCAAATGAAGATTGGGTTCAGACTTTGTTAGCCAAGAGAATGATTCAAGGGCCTGAGTTTTTCCAAGTTCCACATCTCATTTTTTTAGGATAGTATTGTCTTTGTTACTTTTTTCTTTCATTGCTGACACAAAATACCCCACACTCATGAGTTAAAGGAGCAAAAGTTTATTTGGTTCACAGTTTGCAGAGGTTTCAGTCCACTCTCCAAGGCAGGGTGGCGTGGCAGAGAGGAAACAGTTCATGGTGTGGCAGGCAGAAAGCAGAAAATCAGCAGGCAGCAGCACCAGTGAAACAGCAAGCAGCATCCACAAGCAGTGAGCCTGCCTTTTCCTTTTATCCCATCTAGACTACCAGCCCTTTGCTAATTCCATTCAGCACTATGATAATTTCCATCTGTGGACTAATTTAGTGTCACACACCTTTAATCCCGGTATCACAAGCCATAGATCCAGCCAGCTATGAGTACATTAGTTGTTGTTTTGTTTTGTTTGTTTTGTTTTTTGGTGGGGGGAGTGTTGGTACAAGCCATAACAAACAGTATCTGATTCTAAGATGGGGTACACATTGAATACTCTGTTATTTTTTCGCACCAGGTAAGAATGTATCCACCACACTAGATAATAGTGTTCATATTCTTAAAAATATCAAGGAAAGGAAAGAATTTCTATTGTATTCCTTTCCCATTTAGTAGTTGATTTGTCCAGCTTTATAACTAAATTCTTCTAGAGTTGCACCCCACTTTTGTGAAAGATGAAGGCTTTAAGAATATTACATAAAATGACAGTTTTTGAGGCTATCAGTGTGGGGTGATTCAAGAAATCAAGTCTGTCACAGTATTGAAAGAAGCATCCTTTTGAGAAAAGGCAGCTACTTTATGAATGTATCCCATTTTTTGGTATTGTTATGTAATTATTTAAGGAAAGGACACAAAAATTCTAGTGGGATTCTGAGCCAATGTTATAATGTACTGCTTGTTACAAGTAGCAAATTAGAAGCCTGGCATCAGCCCACGTTTAATGGAGCTGTGCAGGAGAAATCCACCCGCTACCAAAGGCAGAAGTCTGCTTGAAAATAAGCAGGGGTGTATGGCAAACAGATGTCACTGAGGAGGGACCGACTCTGTCTGCTGGGTACCTGTGTCTCTTGTCATATGGATGGGGGATGGAGGGTTAGGGAATTTCATCTGAAGGGATCTCTCTCTATGGTGTACCCACGGCCCCCATGCAGAGTGACATAGACTTAGGGCCTGAATGGTTTGAATCAGTCTCTCTGCTTGAGGACATGAGATGGGCTCTGGTGTGGGAAAATCTCACCATTCTATCTGCAAAAAACCTTCTTCCTCCCGTGATGGAGATGGCTGACACAGGAGAATGAGGGAGCTCTGAACAATGCCAGAGACCATTGGACCACTGGGTAGCAGAAGCAGGGATGTGGAGGGACAGTGACGGAGCCCAGGGGTGGAGATGACTGAGCCTTACTGTGTCAAATGTGCTCCTTAGACTCAGACTTTTTATTTTCTCTATTCAACATAAGGTATGCTTACAAGGTATGCTCATGAAGAAGAGCATTTTTAAAAGTAGACATTAGGTTCAATTAAGTGGATAAGTAGAAAATTTAACTTGTGCAGGTATGAATACACTTTTTTGTGTGTCGGGGATTGAGTCTAACACCGAACTAGATCTTTAAATACAAAATTTTTAATAAACAGTTTGTGCAAACATTTTCCCATTTAATAAGGAAGAGATTGAAAAAATGGAAGGGCAGAGCTGGGCATAGCAGCAAGTGTCTATAATCCCAGCATTCTGGGAGGTTGGGACCTGAGGATCAGAAGTTCAAGCCCAACCTGGGCAACTGAACAACTTGGTGGAATCCCATCTCAAAATTCAAAAAGAGATAAGGATGCCATTCAGTGCAGAGACCCTGGTTTCCATCTCCAGGATAATCAGACCAACAAAATATGGCCTGTTCTGTGATTTCTCTTAACACCAGAATGAGACTCCGATTTGAGATCACCAGATGTTCTTTGGAAACGTGCCTCAGTTCTGTTTGTATTTTCTGTTAATGATTTCTTAGTAGTTACTAAAACTCTGCTAAAATGCGATGTCTTGGTTGCTTAGAGAACTGCCTAAATGCTTTGCATTCAAGTGTAAGCAGGTGAGCAGGTGTGGTGCTGGAGAGGAAAGTGGGACCAGCAGCAGTTGGGCAGTTAGGCCAAGCAAATGGTTGTGGTTGAGATCTCCAATCCCCAAGCCTCCTGGGCTCAGAAGTGGGGTTCTAGAGGGTGAAGGGACTATGGGGCCAAGGCTGACTGTGCTGATAGGAGGTAGGGTCTGTTGGAGGAGGCTGCCACAAGGGGTGTGACAGGGAAAGGCACAACTCCTTCCCTATACCTCCCTCCTCTGCTTCCTGGCTTCCCTGAGGTGTGGAAGATTTTACTCCACTAAGCCCTCTACCTTCCTCTCCAGCCAACTATGGGCTGAATCCTTAAAACCTGTTAGGTGCAACTCACCTGTGCTCCTTTCCATTGTGAGTGTCAGGCACTGTGTCTCAGGGATGACAGGTAACTGAGGAACCTGGGCAGCAGACATCAGTCCACTTCTGCAAATGCTTCTGGAGGCTCTGTGTGCCAGTCTCCTGGGGAAGGCTGCTGCTGCCCTGCCTGCCTCCTTCTCCCAGGGCTCCACTTGGTTGACAACAAATCCCACC
The DNA here is from genome assembly GCF_012274545.1 of Fukomys damarensis. Lineage (NCBI taxonomy): Eukaryota > Metazoa > Chordata > Mammalia > Rodentia > Bathyergidae > Fukomys > Fukomys damarensis. The sequence continues at coordinate 29,060,611 of NW_022900920.1, read as the reverse complement.
CTTTCAGCTGGCAGAGAAGTGATAGCATCTAAGCCTCTGCACTCCTGAGTGACCACAGGGAGCTCAGACCAATGCTACCCTAGCTCTTCTGTCTGCATATAAACCTCTCATTGCCCATTCCACACATAAGCAGGAGAAACAGCCCATTTCCCTTTTTCGTCTTTTAGCTCATAACCAAATGATGGCACCAGAAAACACAAAATTTGCATAATATTACACATACAAATTTATTCTTCTCAGAAAGGTTGGATGAGCAGCAGAGCCTAATGCTACTTCTGTTTCATCCAGCTTTCCTTTTCCAGGACATGCTAATTGAAGTCACGGATAGCACCAGCCAGCAGACAGTCTGGCTGCGGGAGGCTTTTGCCACAAACTCGACTGGAAACAAAGCTGCCACTGATCCAGAAGAAGTGGAGCAAGGAGAAACACCTCTGCCCACGCCTGCACCCGCGGTTTTCTCTCCACCGCCAAGCACAGAGCTCCTGCTGCTGCCGCCGGATAAAGAAGATCAGATGCTAATGCTTCTTGTCTGGATGCAATGACTCTGAACACGTTTCCTCAGAAAGGAGATGGTGTTCAGCTCAGAGAAATCCGGCTTTATCTTCTCGGCTGCAGAGTCTCTGAGAACATCCTTGCTGAGGGTACAGTGGAGGGGGTGGGGAGGGGGTTCGAAGAAGAAGCTGACGAATAAAACCCATAGGGCCGGGATCCTCCACTGCATGTAAGGATGTTGCTCGGAAGGGAAGACACGTGGTAGGTCATTCAACTGGGGACCTCCAAACTATGACCATTGAAAACCCTTCAAAAATATGTGAAGGATCTACACTGTCGAGGGACTGCACGTGGTACTAAATCAGTTGCCTTTGAAGCCCATGTGTTGCAGATATGTAGCTCTGTCCGAACAGCCCCACCTGCAGAGCCCAACCAGCTTCGCCGGATCTTAATCTCTGGGTTGGAGCCCACAGCACCCATCCTACGCCCCACACAGCCTCTGTCACTCAGACGCAGGGGAATGTGAGGCATGCTGATGCGTTAGAGCAGCCGCTGAGAATTTCCAGCGAGCGATGGTCCAATCACTAAGACTCAGGCTGGACTGACTCTCCTCTGAATCCCACCATTTTACACCCTCGCACCCCAGCTCCAGTTTTTTATCCTCTGTATTTAACATTGTTTGCTCAGGTGTGGAGTACCGGTTTCTTTCCTTGTGTGTTTGCCACTCTGATACTATAGATCTGTGAGCTCAGGGATAAACCAGGAATGTCATGGGGTCCTTTCCATGCCGAGCCCCTCCTTAGGAGCCCCTTCCAGGAGCCTCACAGCTACCCACAGGGCACCACTGCCCTCCCAGTCTCTGCCAAAATCAATACAGAGATAAATCCTCGAACAATTAGGATTAGAAGTCCCATTTGACCCAGCTATTCCCCTGCTGGGTATCTTCCCAAAAGAACTGAAAGAATTGTATCACGGCAATGTATGCGCACCAATGTTTATGGAGGCACAGTTGTTATAGCTAAAATTTGGAAACAGCCTAAAGTCCCATCAAATGGAGACTGGATAAAGATGTGTATTTTTATTTTGTATTTGTTATTGTTTTTTTATAAAATGGAGTGCTACTCAGCCATAAATAATGAGAAACTATAGATATTTATAGCTAAATGGATAGACATTGAGGCCAAAAGGAGGGAGAGAAAGAAAGGAAAGGAAATCAAGTCCAAGGAAAGAAGGGAGAGAGAGAGAGGGAGGCAGGAAAAGGAAAGAGAGGAATACTAGGAAAAGGAAAAGAGAGAAAACAAAATATTAAAATTAGGTTGGACTAAAGGAGAAAGAAAGCAAGGGAATAAGCAGTTCATTAAAGGATGAAATAGAGACGAATGATTCTAAAGAGTTGATCAATCAGGTTGAAACCTAGCCTCATGTGACTGGTCCCACAAAGTTTTCACAAAGGTATAATTTATCACAGAAGTCCCCATCTAAGCTTTGGCCATGGCAAGAGCTTTAGGACGCATGGCATGGCTGGAAGCTAAGCTGGTTGCCAAGAACAGTTGCCAAGGACATTGGAGCTTTAGAGAAAAGTAAGGGGGAAGTGCATTCTTCTGGCTCTTTTCAGATGAAAGCAGCCTTTTCCATCATTTGAAAAGACAAACTAGAAATCCTAGTATGATCCTGGATCCAGGGAAAAAATTAAATGAGTAAGAATTGGAAACTCAACCATAAGAAGAATGAATCTTGTATCACAAATGGAGAGCGGCAACAAATAGAATGTTCTTTCATTGTGTCGCTACTAAATTTCAAATTCAAACCGATCCTTTGCTCAAGCATTAGAACATTCAGCCTATCTCAGTTCGTCTGCCCTTCCTAGCTTTCCCTCTTTGTATTGACTGCCTGGGGACTCATTCCGCTGCATTTGGCTTGTCATTGTTAAGTCACCCTTTGTGCCCATCCCTAAAGTACTGGTTCCATTAAGCAGCTCATCGATGAAGTTTGTGCCAGGTCAAATATTCTAGCAAGAGAGAAAGTGAGTGTACTGGAGAAAATGTAAGTGGGTGTATGGGCACTTCTGAGAAGTTCTGAGTGCTCATTGAAATTAATAATTATAAATTAAAATCGATTTCTATCAGTAAGGTTGTGTGATTTTGCTATATCTTGAGAGCAATAGCAGAGAGTTCAACAGAGTAAGGAAGGAGCTGGTTAAAGCAGAATTGCAGTTTTGTGAGATTGTCAGGGGAGATACAGAGGACTTTAAGGTGTATAAATTTATTTATTAGAGTGCCGGACATGGAACCCAAGACAGAAAGAGGGAAAATTAGTGCATAAGCCAGGAATAAGTAGGAAAAGAAAGGATCAATGCCCTGTAAGTTCAAGTGGAGTTAAACTGCTCTCATGGGTGGAATAGATTAAATGGAAAGTGTAAAATATAGAATACAGTGGTCAGAGAGAGCCAAAATTGAGGTTTTCAAGGCGTGGTGTGGTTATTGCTGATAATATTAACTAAATGTTGAATGAAGGAATAGATGAGGAGGGTGGATAAGTAAGGTTTTGACAGCCCTGGGTTCTTAGTGGCCCGTCCCTATGTCTGGCAACGTCACTGAGAAGGTTTCAAATTAGGGTTGAAAAGAAAAAGTTGGAAGCTAAAAAATAGTTGAAAAGCTAAAGTTGGAAGCTTGGAAACAGTGCTAATAAACAGAACAGAAGGGGTCAGTTGTGATGCCAAGTCCTTCACAAGAGTAGGGTCTTGGCAGAACATTTCAGAAGTGACAGGAAGAACCAAGAAATGCTTCTATTTCTCAATTCTGGGATTTGCACTATGAGTAAGATGATGGCAAAAAGCAAAGCCAAACAAAAATGCAACAGAGGGCTTAATAGCCTGGAGGGAAGCATGAAAATCCAGCAATCAATAGAGCGGTCACCCCCGCTGGTGGAAAGACAGACAAAAGCCCGGTGAGTTGATATATCTATATTCACATGGGGAAATCAATTTTTGTTTGCAAACAGGTAATTTTAGACTTTTAATAGTGATGGGGAGGCAGGCAAGGATATAAAGAATGATTTACCAGAGAAAGGAAAACATTACCCTAATCGCTTGTAGTGGAGATTGGTTGAGTGTTTGAGTGGTGAGCCCTCCTGTGTGGCAGGGCTCCATGGTTTAGGGAGGAGAGCTAAGGGAACATCCTGTTTCTTCCCATGCTCCATATTACAGCGAAGCGAAGGCGTGGGATTCTGAAGCCTCTTGTTAAACTCGGAATTCTTATCTTAACACAGGACCGAACTGTCGGCCCTTCAAAGTGAGTCCATGGTCCCTGCGTTTAAAGAACTGTCACAGGGCTCATAGCAGAGATCTCAATGTGTTGAAGATCAAGAGTGCAGCTCCTTAACCAGAGAAGCCCCAAATTTTGGAAAGTTTCCTCCATTTTTGAGTCTGGTCCATTGAATTTGGCAATGCCCAGGAACAGCCTGGGCGGTGGCGAGGTATTTCAACAACGTCTCTCGGAGGTACCTAGTGTAGTCTATGAAAGTCAGAGAGGAGTTTTTATATCTCTTCCCCCTCTCCTGCTTAACGCATTTATTTTCAAATGTCAATGTTAATACATTTTTATCAATGTTAATACATTCCACCTGAACTTCCTAAAGTGGTGCAGAAGGATTATAACCTTATCAATAAAGTAGAATGAAAAAAATGCACTGCAAGATTTAATTTTCAGATCCCCTGAATTTCTATCGATTTGGGAGGACACAGCCAGGAGTAGTGAAGAAGTAATCAGCAATTTGTATCAAGGATGCCTATTTCCAATTCCTTTGTTGCAGAACTGTTACACTGCAGAAAAATAGGTGACATTCCAATAAGAAAACTCCTGAGAATCTCCCTAGACATACTTTCCTAAAATCAGTTCTAAATGTGAGAATAAAATATAGTGATAACCTAGGTAAGCTGTGAACATACATACTTTCAAAAAAGTGTAAGCAAAGCTGCGAAGAGAGACAAAAGAGGATCATATTCAAAATAGCTTTGTAAGAAAATAGATATAAGAAAAAAGAAAACAGCTATAAGAAGAAAGGTTCTTATTTTCTTTTAATTTTATCCTAGGTTTATCCTTTGGGCTTTACAATGCTGATTATTGAAGTTGTTTTTTTTTTTAACTAAAAAAAAAACATTAAGAATAATTTGACTTACAACTATTCATTGAATATTTGGCTGTCTTATTTTTCAAGTGGAACTAAAATAAAACTACTTAGAGAATTCAAAAGGAAGGATCATATAAATCATCGCTTCAAACGTGTTTTACTGGGCTTCCCCAGTAATATTTAATTGAAGGGTGCGGTCTAGAAAGAAGGCAGTGTTGACTGTAAAGGTTTGGACAAAGCAAAAGCAGACCGACCACACTTCAAGTACACAGGCTGTGCTCTCTTTTTATTGAAAAAATAAGTTTGCCTCCAATTATTGTACATTGGTGTACACCTTAATTTGACAAAACAAATACTTCCTCACTGATCTACTGTGTTATGTTGGAAAGGCATTTTATCCCTTGCAGCTGCCAGATCATACTAAGAAATAAAAATGACTCAGCAGTCTCTCCAAAAAATGTAATAATGTCAATGAATATTTTGTTCTTTTGGTATATAGAGTCATTTGAACTCCAGAATACAAAAACATATGCATTTAAAATTAATTTTGCAGTATGTTCTTGGTAATCATAGATTCCCCAAGTCACCCATAGAACCATAGATTAGGACCCTAATATTGATACTCTGTGGTGCCCATTTTCTATTAAAAAACATAATATGTATTCACAATGAAATACACAGATTTTCCTTTCTGAGAATTACTGTCATATTATATTCTATGAATGATCTATATTAATTAATATATTGTCTTTTTCTTAGCATTTTCAAGCTTTTTTAAATCAGGAATGTTAAAAAATAGAAAATATGTATGAATTCCCTTGTACCTATCTCCTGTCTATGACTATTATTTACAGCAATTCACACTGAATCTGTGCCCTGTACTTCACTCTTTCTCTGTCATATTATATTATGTGTCCTTCTCCTCAAATCCCTGTGGAAGAAAGAAATGCAAAGCAGCACAAGAGATCAGCTGTGATCGGTGAGGCATCTTCTAAGAAAGGAAGATTAGCCCTTTTCAAAGTAAATAGCATGAAGATAATGAGCGAGATACCAGCATGAATTCCAGACTAGTGTCTCACCAAGCTATGGTCAGAACAGTCTAGGCTTATTCTACCCCTACATTTTACACAGAGTTCATCTTCCGAGATCTCTTTTGTAGCTTCTGAGTCTCTTTATAAATATTTTACCTTACTCCTCCTTCCCTGCCAGAGTCCTGGTGAATTTCCCATGGCACTCAGCTAGAAAGAAAGAAAATCTAAAGTGCATATGGACTTCCCTTGCCACACCAGCCCATGCTTTCACCAAGCTTTCTGGATTCTGTGCTTTGTATTCCAGTGTGGCCCCGGGCATCGAAAGAATCAAATGTCAGATCACTGTGTGGGGAAATAGTCACAGAAAGTCTTCATGTATCCTGTGTTTGAACAGTGTGCAGGAGAATTCATCAGGTGCTTGGGAAAGGAAAACAGTTATTTTCTGGAATATTTTCTCGGTCTAGACTGCTAGCTGCCCTAAGTAGTGTGTATGAGATAAAAGGGTCAGGAAGACATCATTAAATGCCTTGTTGTTGTTGCTGCCTTGTGAGTGCTATGAACTGTTTCTCCCTGTGATACCCCTCTGCCATGTGCCACCCTGGTTTGGAGCCAGCGGATTATGGACTGAAATCTCTGCAAAATGTGAGCTCAATAAATCTTTCCCTCTCTAACTTTAGGTGTTGAGTATTTTGTTGCAGCAATGAGAAAAGCAATTGAGACAGTTTCTTATCTTTGAAATGGTGTAGGAATTGCTGACTCTCCGTGAAATTCAGAACAGCACTTAGGGCAGTGGATGGGGTTCATATTGGGATGCATCTTTATCCCACCCACTACATTTCTAGAACTTTGTTTCTTTGTGTGATTCTCCATGATCATTGGCATATTATTCACATCTTTTTTTTTTCTTTTAGAGATTTACATGGTCATTTTCCCTATTTTTGTTTTTGTATTAGTATATGTTTAAAGGAGATAATGAGCACATTCCTCATGGCCAGTTTGGTATACATACATCATACAACTGAATTCTTTGTTCATTCCCCTTTACTCCCTTCTGTCACCCCTCCTCCATCTCTTGCTCCTCTTCCCTTATTCAAAAGATCTAACTCCCTATTTCCTATTGTTTATATTTTACTTTACTCTTTATTCTGGGGGATTCTAATATAAGAGAAACCATGTGATAGTTAAGCACATGTGTCTGATTTATTTCCCTTAACTTTATGGTCTCCAGGTGCTTCCATTTCTCCACAAGTGACTCAAGTTTATCTTTCACATCTGAATATTAAATTCAGAAAAGCCTTAGGGAAAATGTTTTTCCTCACCTGCGTTGGTTCCTTACTAACTTGCACTTGACTAACACGGACAGAATGCCTGAGATCTTCTCATCACTTTGGAAAATAAAGCTCCAGAAGTGGAGTTTTCTTTCCACTGATAGCTATTCAACCAAAACTCCAAATTGATTGTATCATTACTGCTGTATCTCACCAGAATTCTGCAGTCTTTTTGCTTCTCAAATAAAACATTTGACTTGCAAGGCAGTATTTTTGCTGACCCCTACTGTGTTCACAGACACTGGGAAACAACCGTTCTTTATTATTTCAACTCATTATTACCGCTTTTGAAAAAGTTTTGTAAGGTTAGTTTGCAGTTTGTGTAATTCGATTTACAAAACCCTGATGTAGCTTGAATTTTATGGTCTTGATGAGATTAGTTTAATTTTGAAGTTATTTCAAACAGAAATGGGAAAATGTATGTACTGTATTCACTTAAAGCAAAACACCCATAGAGGGGTTAGAAAGAACTTTTAAAATATTCTCATGTGATGATTTTGCATGACCTGGAAATATTTTAGCTAGTAATGTTCCCTGCCATATTTGAGAACATTCAGTTTTGCATCTGTTAAAAAGACAAAATTTGGCACATTCAACTTTAAGAGTTTATCTGGGCATTTGATGATTCATGAATTGGGCTACGCTAGACTTCAAGAATTCCAATGCCTTACAAGGGCAAGGGGACTGTAAGAAAGTAAACTTTTGCAAGATATTTTCAGAAACTAAACAAAGAAAATGTATTAAATTGGCTGAATTAGGGAGCTCTTCATTAAGGTTGGCTGACACTTTCTGACTGAGTGAGCTTTCTTGATTTTGTTTTGCTGTTTATGTTATGCTGTTGTGTCCAGTCTGCTTAAGTAAGAACTCAATTTGCCTGAGCCATGATGGCTTCCTAATCAAACATTTTCAAAGCATATTCTTTGCTTTTCTTTTATGACAAAATTTTAGAAGGCTAGCTATGCTTTCATAGTTTATGATTCAACTCATGATTACACAGAAACCATTAGGGGTAGCGGTGCCACCAATAAAATATGCCTTGTAAAGTGTTGGTTTATTATTTCAAAAACAATAGTTTCTGTTGTCTTACACAAGAGTTTTTCTTCATACATAGGAACTAACCACCTTACTAGCACATTTTTCCTGCTTAAAATGATGCCCCCAAAATCTTCTACCCCAGTTTCTCTTTTTTCTTAGAAAACACTTGCATTGGTGATGATAATTATGCCGCACTCTCTGAAATTAGGGAAGAATTGAGCATAGTAAAATTATTATTTACTAGGACATAAACTAGGCTTGGGATCCTGTCCAGTGTTAGAAAACAACACAATTATCTTGAGAGTATCACCATGTAAGTCACTGGTACTAAGCCTCTAACAGTTCTGATGTCCTATGGAGCTATTGTTAAAAACAAAAGCTCAGGGAAAGAATCTTCATAAACTTCAAACACAGGACTGATCTTTGCTGGTTGATTCTGTGGCACTGGAAAAGCAGATTAGGACCTTAAATCCTATCTTAGAGAACTAAAGCTGTGTAGAAGCTTCAGAATTGTCTATAATAGTTACAGCCCTGGACAGAAGAGGTAAATAGAAAGAGGAATAATTTCAAAAGCACCATACAAAAAGGAGAGAGGGAGAGAGAGAGAGAGAGAGAGAGAGAGAGAGGGAGGGATGTTTAGATATTTTATGTCAAGTATCATATTTTCTTTAACATTATGCTATGGGCAGGGGTATAGAGGAAGGTAGTAGATCCTTCAGTGTTTTTTAACTGATACTCTTTTCCACCAGCCAGCAATGGCCAAGCACTTACATTAAAGAAAGACTTTCACTACCTGTGAAGAATAGAGAAAGCTTATATGCACATTTCAGATTTTATTTTTAACTTGAATTAAAAGCAAAAATTAATTTATGGTTCTGACATGATTTTTTATATATATGTATATTTTCATATATAGGTATATGTAGGGGAAATCACCACTTTTCAGCTGATAGAGTCACTAAGACATCAATATTGGAATCTAAAACTCTTGGTTCTAGCACAAGCTCTTCTCTGTAATAGCTGTGTTACCTTGCACTAAGTCATTTCTCCTTTCTTTTGCTCATAATGCTGTCTGATGGGGCATAGATTGCATTTTTGCTTTGTTTTTATGCTAAATGTCTATGACTGGGTGTCTGAGTGCATTTAATATCAAAAAGTTACTGCTTTCCATTAAGATCTTTCATATCATTGATAAACTACTTCATTTAGGACTAATTATGACAGGTGGACTTTTCCTTCAAAGTTTAGGTGTACATTAGGATCTCTTATATTTCATAATATTTCTATTTGCTTAAATTGTAATGTTAATAATTAAAATGCCTCATCTTAGAGAGATGGTGTAGAGACCAGCAATGAAATGCAGCCTCTCTGGGCTCTGGCGTCAAGACATCTGGAAGACATCAGTTTGATGAAGGGAAGGAAAGAGATGAATTTCTATGAATTGAGAAGGATCAAGTGGGAAGACTAGAAACTCCAGAGAAGCTAGAGAGATGAAACACAGACCAGAGAAAGGCATGAGATAGTCGCAAAAACTTACTCTAGCTCCTGGAAAAGGCTATCTGCCTCTACTAATGCAGGATAAGCCAAGAGAGGAATTGATATCTCCTGAGAGAAACAGTGGACTGGTCTGGCACCCTAGTCCCAAGAGAAGCCCATGACTATTATAAATGGCAAAAACAGAAAGGTGTTTTACTCTGAAAGTGACTCCTTCTTCAAGGCAGGCTTGACTTTGGGAAGAAGTCCAGTATAGCACTTGCCATACCTAGGAGGGCTTAATCAGAAGCCATTCGGTGAAGGAGTTGTTTGGATAGAACAACAGAAGAGAAATTATAATCCAGGGTTTCTGGTGTAATGAAACTGGGTGGGAGATATCAACAGATTGTTATGGATTGGAAGCGGGCTGGATAGACACCCCTGAAAAATTTAAACTCAGTCAAGAGGGATATGGAATTCTAATCTTCTGTGGTGAGAAGCCATGCCTTTTGTGTGTAACTCTCAGAGATGGCTGGGTCCGAAAGTACTAATTTTCAGTCCAGCAGTTTGCTTTAACCCCTGCACAGAAAGCAATGGTCTGTTTACATTCCTCACTGACCAATGTGAGCAAGGAAATACCTTTGCTTGGACAATTGCCATGGCCTGGGGTGACTGGACAGAGAGAGTACACCTCACAAATGCACAAGTCTTTGAGCTAGGAAAAGAAAAATGACATGGGTGTATAGAGGGATACTGCAGGTGGGGCCAATACAACTACACTCTTCCCTCCCAAAAATGGAGGGGGTTAGACAGTCGGGCAGAGGCAAAGGATAATATTTAGCCACAACCAGAGTGAATTGCTGAAAATGAGACACTACCTGAAGAGATCTCTGTATCAGAAAAAAAAGTCCTTTTAGGATAATCACCCATGCCTCAGCACACACACACACACACACACACACACACACAATGGAAACAGAATCAAGGCAACAAAATGTCTTCAAAAGCCCTACTCACCAAAACTGATCCAAGGGCTATCAATAGGGAGGAAATCAAAAGTCATAGAGCTAAATTATCTAAAATTATAAAAGAGAAGATACAAAATAGACTAATAAGTTTCTCTATGAGCTCACAGAAGATGAACTACTGAGGAAATAGATTTAATAAACAAAGCAATAAATGAGTTTACAGAAGAATACAAGTCTAGCTGAGCAAAGCAAAGTGATAAAAACATGAATGACCAGTTTAACAAAGAACTGGAGTTCAAAGAAATATACCAAACAGATATCCAGGGGATTAAAAATTCTATTGAAAGTATGAGTAGTAGAAGTGACTAATGTAAAAAAGTGTCAGAACTGGAAGATGGGGTTGATGTCAGTGACCATATACTCATCAACACTTTATTTTATTATTTTAAATTTTTGTGGTTGTTGTTTTTATTTTATTTTATTTTATTTTTTTGGTACCAGGGATTGAAGTTGGACTTAACAGATGTATACAGAGCGTTCCAATCAACAGGGAGAGAATACACACTTTTTTTCAGAAACACATGGAAGTTTCTTCAAAATAGACAGTGTTCTAGCCCATAAAACATACTTCAATAAGTACAAAAGAATTTGAAATTTCCATTCATATTATCAGATTATGGTGAAGTTAAACAAGAAATAACTGACAAAAGAGGCAGAAATTATGGTAACAGATGGAAATTATATTATATACTTTTGGATAATCAATATGTTACAGAATAACTCAAGAAATTAGTTCCTGGAATCAAATAATAATGCAAGTAAACCATACCAGATACTATGCAACACAATGAAAGTAGTCCTCAGAAGGAAGCTTACAGCTATGCATGCTCATACCAAAAAAACAGAGAGCCCAAATAAATAACCTGGTGGTGCACCTTGAGATCTTAGAACAGCAAGAACAATCCAGATCCAAAGCTATAAGGGAGGAAATTATAAAAAATTAGAGAAGAAATTAAAGAAGTTGAAATTAAAAATTAACTGTATAAAGAATCAATGAATTGTAAAGGTGATTCTACAAAAGAAAACAAAATAGAAAAAACTCTCAGCAAACATTATGAAAAGAAGGAAAGAAAATGCCAATGCAATTAGAAATGAAAAGGGCAAAATCAGTACAGACACTACTGAAATACAGAAGATTATTGGCAACTATTTTTTATTAATATGTTTGGAGTACATCAATTTAAAACGTACTTGGGGTACATGTACATAGTACAGTTTGGTTCTTGCTTTAAAACTCTTCCTTCTCCAGTCCATACCTCCTCCTCTAAATATCCTTTATCCATTTTCATTCTTGTTGGTATTAATTGGATCACATGTTTATGACATATAATGTTCACATTCATTTAGGTTATTAGGATCCTGTATGAGTACATAAAAACTTGCACTCCAATAAATTGGAGAATCCAAAGGAAATGAGTAAATTCCTACAAAAAAAGAATTACCATAATTGAGTGGGGATAGAAAAACCCTGAAAACCCCAAGGAAATTCAAATAGTAATATAAAAACCTACCAAGCAAAAAAAAAAAAAAAAAAAAAAAAAAAAAAAAAAAAAAAAAAAAGCAAAAAAACTTAGGACCCAATAGATTCATCACTAAATTCTACAAGAAATTCAGAAAATATCTAATGTAAACATTCTACTAACTTTTTAATGAAATTAAAAAGGAAGGAATATTCCCAAAGTCATTCCTGGAGGCTAGTATTATCCTAATTCCAAAACCAATAAAAAAACCAACCAAAAAGAACACTACTGGTCTATCTCTTTAACAAACTCAGACACACAGAAAAAGACCTTCAACAAGATACTGCAAACAGTGTGTAATAAATGATAAAAAAGATTGTACATCACGACCCAGTTGGCTTCATCCCAGGGATGCAAAGAAGGTTTAGCATATTTAAATCAATAAATGTAATACATCATATAATCAGGAGCAAGGACAAAAATCACATGACCCTCTCAATAGACACAGCCTTGGACAATGTCCAACAAAATTCATGATAAAAGTTCTGAAGAAAAAACTTGTGAAAGGACCTAGTCTCAGTCTGATGAAACTGATTTAGGATACGCAATGGTCAACATTATATTAAATGGGGAAAATCTGAAAGCTTTCCTCGAAAATCAGGAAAAGAACAAGGATGTCCTCTATTGGCACTCCTGTTGAATATAGTACTCAAAACACTAGCCAGCACAATCAGGCAAGACAAAGAAAAGGAATATATATAGGAAAGAAAGAGGTAAAATATTATTATTTGCACATGACATGATTCTCTAAATAGAAGATCCAAAAATTCTACCAGAAGTCTCTAAGAAATAATAAACAAATTCAGCATTGTAGCAGGACACAGAATCAATGCACAAGAATTACAGCACTCTTATACATCAGTAACGTCACCAGGAAAGAAATTCGGAAAACACTATTCACAATGACATCAAAAAAAAATTAAATAATTAGGAATTAACCTAACCAAGGAAATGAAAGACCTCTACTTTAAAAAGGAGATTGAGCAGGACATCAAAAAATGGAAAGACAGGGCAGAAAATATAATATATAGAAGACCAAAAATTAAATCTCCCCCCAAAAAGACCTAATTAGAAAATGAGTAACTGAAATGAATATTTACTTCTCAGGAAAAGAAGTACAAATGTCCAATAAACACATGGGAAAATAATCAGCATCTCTGGCCAATAGAGAAAGAATATCGAGATTTCATTTTACTCTAGAAAGAATGGACATCATGAAGAAATCAAACAATAACAAATACTGAAGAGGCTGTGTAGGAAAAGAAATACTTCTACACTACTGAAGAAAATGTAAACTAGTTCAACCACTATGGAAATCAGTGTGGTGGGTCCCCAAAACAAAAACTAGAAATTCTATTGGACTCTGTTGTTCTACTTTTAGTTATTTTCTTGAAAGGGTTAAAGATATCATATTACAATGATATATGTATACTCATGTTCATAGCAGGACAACTTATACTAGTTACTTCTTGAAAGTAGCCTTTCTGTTTATCAGCAGATGAGTGGATAAAGAAAAAGTGCTATTTATACAGAGTGGAATACTACTCTGCTGTGAAGAGTAAATCTGAGTCACTTGTAGGAAAATAGATGCACCGTGTGATCTTAATATTAATTGAAATAAATCAGACACACAATCTTAAATATCGCGATTTCTTTTTTGTGAGAAACCCAAAATATAAATAATTGCTAGAATAAAATGAATGATAATAAGAAACAGGATAATGGATCTTTTGCAAAAGATAAAGAGACCAAGAGGTGGAAGGAATGGGGAGGGATGGGAAATGGACCAAAAAAAAGAAAGAAAATGTATTGTATACATGTACTAGCTCTTCACAGTGAATGAATGATTATGTATTGCCAGCATGTACTAATTAATAAATGCCTGATCTCAAAATAACTGAAAGAATACATCAGAAATTAGCTCTCATTATTTTTTAGGGAAAGCACTGAGAAGAGATACCAGGGAGAGCTGAACTTCAGCTTCATTTGTGCTTACACAACGCTTACTATCTTGGATAGATCCAAAACGCAAATGGAAAGGGGAATTTCATCTTCCCTCACCACGCATGAAAGCAGACACCTCTTTAAATACAAAATTGCTTTGGAGTCCTGCTTGCTGGCTGCAGATGCTGATTAAGTCTCTATGGAAACGTTTTTGTTTCAAGCATAAGAAAATCTGCGTATAGTAACTAATGAACTCTCCCATGTGGGCAGCTCAAGATCCCTGTTATGCTCAGTCTGCAGACCGCCCCGCCCCAGGCTGTGTCCTCTGAAGTCTGAGCTTGATATTCCAGGCTGAAGGCTGTGGTAATTCACACAAGTCTTGGAAATGATCTCAGCTGTGCTAATACCGATGAGTTTAATTGAGACATTTGGTTTTAGGGCAAAAGCAAATCAAATATTGTGGGATGTCTCAATTATAGGCCTTGGATATTTTGAAAGGAAGAAAATTCTATCTGATGTTGCATTGGTTCTCTGAGCACCAGGGGAAACAACTCCTGTCAGCTTTCTTTGCTGTCCGAAGGGCAATTAAATCTTCCTTGGTTGTAGATTGCACGCACCATCTTACTACAGAAAATGAACTGAGGTATGCAAAGGGGCAATAGCCCACTTTCAGCTCTCCAGTGATGATCCTCAACCCCAAAATAATGCTTCAGCGGGTGACAAAGCCCACGTGCCATGGTGATCTCATAAATAATGAGACCGAAAATTCTTATCACCCTCTTAACTGTCTCTTTTGCTATTTTACATGCGTTTACAAATGCCATCGTGCTCTAGTTGCTTACAGTACTTAGTGTGGTATCACGCCATACAGACTGGAAGTCTAAGAGCAAAACATCCTGCCCTGTAACCCAGGTGCACAGCAGGCTGTGCTGTGCAGGTTTGCAGAAGGGCACTCTTACAGTGTTTACAGTGACGGAATCAACTGATCACGCTTCTCTAAGCCACAGGAAGTGGTGCGTCACCGTGGTGTACGTCTGTCTACAGAGGAAGATAAGCACCATTAGTATGCAGCATGCTTCTGTGATGACTGGGGTTAATATTGTTGTAGTTATTTAACATATTCAATAAATGATCTCCTGATAGAAGAAATGATTTCAAAAGTTGCAGGTATTAATAACTGACTTCCGTTCTACAAGATGATTAAGTTCCACAGTTCTGCTGCACAACATTTTGTCCATGTTAATACTACTGTATCAAACACTTGAAAACTCTATTAGATTAAAAAAAGTCTATTAGATTAGATGTTTAGTCTTCTTAGCACAACAATAACAACAATGCAAAAAGGCAACCTCCTGAATGTGTTGGTGAGTATCCTAGAAGTTCATGACAAATAAACAAAATGAGGTAAAAATATCTGCTCCCTCATGAGCCTGTGGAGGTTTCTAGTCCGTAACAACCTGGTTAGAGTCTCCAACTGTTCAAATTCGTATTGGATGAGGTGAATCCAACAAAGTACTGACAACTGATAATATAGTGTGTGGTATGGAGTAGGCACTGGAAGCCAGGGACTGAAAGAAGTGGAGGACTGCAAAATTTCCTAATGAAAATATCCTGATACTACAGTGGTTTTTATCTGTTAAGTGTCTATAATCTTTGATTCGGGCTTGAGGAAGAAATTGCAAGAACTCATGCTAAAGAGAAACGAGCATTACTGGAACTTTACAAAGGAGCCTCACCTAATTTGTCATGCTGTTCTTCTACGCGAGCATTAACTCAGCCTACTTACTGCACTTTGTAAAGCCAGGCACAATCATGTAAACATGTTTTCATAGTCATTTCACTGATGTGTGAGGGGAACAATTGATGTTTTGAAGGAGAAGCCACAGACCAGCTATCTTGGTTCGTCGACTAACAAACTTCCTTTGACGTCCTTCCCCACAGTCTTAGCTACAAAAACATCTCGTGTATCTCCTACTACGCCATGCTCATGCCCACATGTGTAGCATTCATCTTCTCTACTTCTAAAGGAATTAAGGGACAGAATTTAAAAGACAAATTTTTTTGTATCAAAAATCTTATCACATGCACATTTTCTCTGGATATAATAGTTTTGTCTGTATTACCACTGGCAACAATGGTTTTCATGTCACAAATTGTAGAAGAGATATTTAACAAAATTCATGTAAGTGGAGAAAGGCAGAGTTCTAGAGATTCCTTACAGACAAGCCACTGTGAGGGAAGGCAGTTTCCAAGCTAGAATTGAGCTCCATTTGGATTACTAAATACTTCTCTTGTAAGGTAAGGAGGGGAAGTAGTCTGTTCCAGCACGAGGGAGAGCCAATAATAATGGAGCACGCATGAAAGCATTACAAATATCTGTTTTATGATGAAGGTCCCCCGCCCTGTCTGGTCATTAAATCAAAATCACAATTAGGACACCACTTCTGCTACCATTTTCTTGTGATGCTCGTGTTATTTTGCAGGCAGTTCATTCTCCTAAACAGAAATTACCTTTGATAAGAAAGAAAGGCCAAAGGCAGTTTTAGACTGTCAAACTATGACTTTTAGTCACTGTTGTTGTTTTTTTTTTTTTTTTTTAGAACTTAAGAAATCTTTCTCTGTTGGAATTAATATCCCTGGGCTTTTAGAATCAACAGTGCTAAGGAGCAGAAAGTATGCTTCGGGTTTCCGTACACCTGGATTAAAAATCACTTCTCTCTTCCCTTTCAACCACTGCCAGCTAAATAAGTACTTCAGTCTGGGCACAGCACTCAAATTTCATTTATTTTATTTTTCTCCCATAAAATGAAGATAACAATGCCTTTTTGAAACATGTAATCATAGATGTGCTGACAAATGTTAACATTGTCAGCCTAGAAGATGGTCTGACACATATTAGCAGTTCAAGAATATTTTATCTTAAACAATTCTTATAAATAATTTTAAAAAACAGGGGTTTGGGATACAAGCTTAGTGATAGATTGCTTGCCTAGCTTGCATGAGGCCCTGCATTCCATTTTGAGCACCAAAAATGAAAATTCAAGGAAAAAAAAACCCAAAACTAAATACATGTCAATTAATTTAAAAAATACTATTTGGACGAAAGATCCAAGTGTATAAAGATATTGTGGTATATTTTACCTTTTAAAAGCTATCTTTTATTTTTTAAGATATCAAGACAAAGAAAAAATATGAAAGCTTTCTTTGAGTTTTATGCTAAGAATAATGCATTTTAGAAATATTCCATCTGTAGGAAGTTCTGGAGAGAGAGAGAGAGAAAGAGAGAGAGATCTATAGCTGTTAAAGAACTGCAACATAAATTAGAATGACAAAGAAACAGAAATGGAAACTGACCAACTTAACTACTGTAAGAACAGTAGAAAGAGTAAGTGATGTAGCTAAAACATTAACTTTACATCATACTTGAAAAAATTAACTTGTGCACAATAACTATGCATCTGAATTTTTAGGACTATTCCCATGCTAAAGTTCGGAATGCATGGAATTTTGCTCATTATACTTTTTTAATAATCCATTAATACTGAAGAATAATTCATTACCATTTTGAATCTGAAAATGAACCATTTAAAATTGGTTCCCCAAAAAACACAGGTCCTGTGACCTCACATTAAATGGCCAAATGATAGTTACTACTGACAGTTGCATGCCCTAGTACCATTCTGGTGTAAAAAAAACAGTTTAAATTCAGGATATAAAATAATTTTGGCCCATTTATTTCCTTTTTCTTTCATTGGGAGGCATTTCATGTAAAAACCGCTGCCCTGAGGATTGCCAGCAGACCCAAGATTCTGAGGTATTAGTTTGGAACCGTCCCAGACACCTGAGTACTAGGGCTGAAGTCCCTGAAGCCCAGAGGTAAACTGCCTTCTTGCGGAGATCATCAACAAAGTACAGGGAACAAAAGCAGTTAAACAAATTCAATAAATCAACTCTGTATAAAACCCGAATCTGAGAATAGAAACTTTGTCAAGATCATCAGAGCAATCAGTCTGCAGAAAAGTGAGAACTATTCCTATGCTAATATGTGTATGCGAGGTGGAAATGTAGCTTGAATGGAAACAAAGCTTCCCTACAGGATCTGAGCAGAATTAAAAGAAACACTGATTTTTCTCCATGAATGTAGACAATGTTTGACTGATCTCTGATTTCTATTTTGCGCCCATGGTCTTGCCTATTATTAGGTTTCCTGGCACATCCGATTCTCTCATCGGCAGCAGATATAATCACAGGAATTACAGGTTTCCTTTAGAGTCATCTCACCTCCCCTGGGAAGTACCCTTCTGTCATTTTCAGCAGACAGAAATAGCATTTGCCAGCATGAATGGGGACCCAACGATGTTCTGTTACACAGGAAAAACTCTGCTATTCACGGACACCCAAAGACCTTGGGCTTTATCCACAGCTGTGTCTTGATGAGAGAATTCACCATAGATGTTTGATTTCCAGACTGTCCTTTTGGGTTATTTATAGGCTGACAATTATCAAGACCTGTTATAACCTGCTTTCAATATGTTATACAAAACTATAGCTTTGCCTCACCTGGGGTGAATTCATCTTCATAGGGCCTTAGAATTCCTAGAGAGTATTTAAACTTGAAAATAGGCTATGGACTTTATAAGATGGTGTGTTTTGGTTTATTTTGGTATTTGATTTTAATCCTACTTTCTCAATGTCTTACCTGTACACAATATGGAGAAATCACACTTGTGCTGATATGGGCAATTCTCCTTTTACTGTTGGGAGAACTCCAGAAAGGAAAAGAAGAAATGAATATTGACTTGGACAGGTGAAGAATCTGAAGAAGTGACTTTTCTCAGTTCCTACAAACTGAGCCACAACCCAGACATTGCCTCCCCCAAAACTCTGTCCCACATTCTGTCTACTACAAAACTACAAACTTGGTTAGGTGCTTCTATTACCACTGCTCTATCTTAACATTTATAGTAATGCTATTCATAAAACAAGTAAAAAGAATCAATACTTTAGTATTTATTCCAAGGTAGGCACTATGAAAAGCATATTTATTCACCCTTTCATTTATTCTTCATAGTGTCAAATCAAAGTAATGTCATGTTCATTAATTTACAGATGAGGAAATAAAAATGTTGAGAAGTTAATTAAGGCCTCCAAGATTACAAAATTAGAACTGGCTGGAACTGGAATTCAAAGCCAAATAATTTGAGTCCAGATAAATTCCTGGGTTTTTTTTTCCTATCTTCTCAAATCTCCTATGTCCTTTAAAAGTAGAGTCCTCCTTCTGTTTATTTTTGTTATCATCAAAGCATATAAAATGATTATCTCATATTAGGTGCATAATAACTATTTATTGACAAAATAAACAGATTTATAGTTAGGGAAATCCTAAATGCCTATCAAGTTTTCCACACCATCTATTACCTAAAATATATTAAAGACAGACTTTCAAAAGAGCAAGTTATTTTCAAATATAAGGGTTCACAATAGGAGTTAGAATATTCAGGTCAAAGGATCCTCCTGAGTTTGGCCATATTTGAATCTTTTCCTGTTTTCAGGAAGCTTGATTCTCAAGAGTTCTTGAAAGAAGAGAAAGATGGAGATGGCTGTTCCGTTAGGCAGAATATGCACACAAACAATGAAAAAAGAAAAGGTTAAAAGAAATGAGAAGAGAGATTTTAAAGAAAGGTTGTGATGGAAGAGAATAATATGGAGAAATAACTGAAAAATTTTGAATGAAGTGGCCATGTTCCTTATGCAATCCAGTGCGTGTTTTATTGAATGAGTATGTTCTACAATATGAAATAGCTCTCAAAAGATTTAAATAGCCTAAGGGATTTAAACATTTAATGGTGAAGAATTGTCAACCTAACACATGAATTAAAACCAAAGAGCAGAGTTCTCTTTTCTTCTAAGAATTCAAAAGCAGTGAGAGCTGAACCCTGTGCTACAGTGATGAGGTTCACATTTTGTGCATGAATTTCTATAGAAACCCTTCAGGCATGAAAATTTAACTTTTCACCAAATGCTATAATTAATATTTCATGGCCACATTTTATCTGCTCATCTAAGATGGAATACCAGACACCAAGGAAAATATCATCAGGGGAAGGATTTGTATATAAAAAACAAGATGCCACCTAAAAGTGTCTTTTTAAAAAGCACAGAAAACTTCAGCTAGAAAGAAAAACACTGCTGGGCTGGGGATTTAGCTCAGTGGTTCTGCTGCCTGCTTCACAAGCACAAGGTCCAGGTTCGATCTCTGGTATAAAAATAGAAAAGAAAAACACTGCTTACTTTTTCCTGCTAAGTGTAATAGAAATTCCTACCAGGTTCCTTTTGATGTGTGAATATTTAAAAGCTAGATCTAGTATATTCCTTTTGGAGATGGGCTATCAAACCACTTGAGAGGCTTTAAATATAAAACACAGAACCAAGCAAAACTAGAGCATAATTTAGGGCAAAGTCTTCCATCACAGCCCAAGTTAGTCTTTGCAGATCGCCAATTTAATTGAATCTCAGAATCCATGTAAAACAATACGATATCTGAGGATTGACTAACAAGAAAAAAATCAGTTTTCCTCCACTTTATCCTATAAATAATTCCTATAAGCAGAGTTTTTATATTCAATAACCATTTCAGGAAAAGTTACAGATGAACATTAATAATTCTAACCCCTGAATCAAAGAGTAAGGGTGACCCTTAAATTCAAATTAATTATATTCACATTAATGTAAACCTTTTATTAGTAGCATCAATATATTTAACTATCAAAATTCATGATAAGGGCTGGGGATGGAGCTCAGTGGTGCCATGCCTGTCTGTCAGGTGTAAGGTCTTAAGTCTGATCCCTGGTACAGGGGCAAAAACAAAAACAAAAACAAACTCATGATATATCTATAACCTATCACTGTTTTTACATGACCCATGAAGTAGCAATGACTTTTAGGTTTTTGAATGGTTTTTACCATTCAAAAAAGTAGTACTTCATAACATGTAAAAACCTCAAGAAATTCACATCATAACTATGTCCCTAAGTATTGCTGAAATACAGCCATGGTCTGCAGCTGCTGAGGCCCTGCAACGCCTGGGCTGTGTGGCTACAGGGAAAATTGTGTGGCCATTCAGTGTGCCAGACATACTTTCTGGCCCTTTATAGGCAGAAATGGGGGTTCAGTCTATAACAATTTTGATCTTCTTGGACAATACTAATTTTGGATATTGTCCATTATTATAAATGTGTGTATCCTAGTCACTTGAAAGGTATGTATCATCTAACTATGACTGTCTACTTGAATAGTACAAAATTATTTGATTTTTAAAATATCAAATATATGGCATACAATAGCCCATGAACAAGAATGTATTGTACTTATGGTTCCTGGTTCTCAATTATAGCTGATTGAAAATTCCAAATTCGGACCCCTATTTATTCAACAATGGATGACCAGAGAACATTTAGAGTAAAATATTTTTAGGATTGATATGTGATTGAGTTCACTTTCAATACCTTCATATGAGCTGTGCTGAGGAAATTCATGAGTTTTTCTCAAGTGCTTCTTTCACCCCGAGAGAGTCACAGTTCCAGCCCTCAACAAGTTTTCAACATCTACGAAGTTGAGCTCTTATATATGGAAGTTGCTCAGGCATTCTTGATAACATGGGAAATACAAGTACGGTGTTTGATAAAGTGTTGTATAAAGAAAAATTAGCTTATTTCAAATAATTACTTTTTTCCCAAATTTGTAAACAATGTATAAAATAAGAAAACATAATTTTAGTAAATGACATTTTATACACATTAATTTTAATAATTTTATGTAATAAAAGGGTGCCCAAAGCACTAAATTAGTATAAAAAAACAGTATGTATAAAATCCTAGTATGTAAATCATGGTTTGGTTGACAAGACAAAGTAGTAGATTCCTGTAGGAAAAGTTCAAAAGTATAATGAGGTTGGTGTATCGAGATCGTCCAGAGTTATGATTACCAAACAGAAGAATTTAAATTTAATTATGAGTCAAAGGGGAACCATTAAAAGCTCTGAGCTACAGAGGGACATTGGAGCTGTATTTAGGAAGATTAACATGGCGGCTGGAAGGACTGGATGTAGCGGAGACCGGAAGTGGGGCGCGCTCGGGCCGGAGATAGTGTTTGTTGCTTGGATGGGTTGCGGTGAAGCCCTGGAGTGGCTGTCGGAGCTGGAGGAAATGAATAGCAGAGCCCTGCGTGGGTAAGACTTGATGATGGGGATTGACAAGTGACCAAAGAGAAGGGAAGACAGCAGGAAGAAACAAGGGAGGAGGGACAGATATGAGGGCGACTGCACAGCAAGCTTAGTTCTAAAATGCTGAGCAAACGGTGGACTAGGTGTGGGCACTGTGACCCCTGGAAACATGAATTTCACTGGGTGGTGCCTCCTAGGTAAGTGTTGCTCAGGATCACACCTGCTTTAGCCTACCGGGCCCAGCAGTCTATAGAACTTTATTTCCATAGCATCATCACTGATGTTATTGAAATAAGCAGACACGGAGTTACTCCTTCCTAACGAGTAAACTACCCGGAGGAAAACTGGATCAGAAAAGCTTAATACTCTTACATATTCCTTAGTTTCTGGGGACAAAAATGGTTCATCATAATACCACAAGAAGTGTGTGTGTGTGTGTGTGTGTGTGTGTGTGAGCGCGCACTGCCCACATCCATCTACAGCTCATCTGGCTTAGGGAAGCACCAGTGTGCTGCACTATGAAATTATCACTCCAACTACTTTGGCTACCAGCACCTTGGACTACGGATCATAAATAATTCTAAGAATCCTAAACCCCAAGAATGTAATGAATTATGAGCTTTTCATCAGAAGACACGAGAATCAATAGAAGCAGAGGGTTTCTAGATAAGCACATTCCATAATTACTGCTTAGGACTGAATAAATCATTTTAATATCAGACTTCAGAAAAGTTTTCAAAATGTATTTTCCCCCAGATTTATTAGAGTAACGGTGTGCTGGTTCATGGTTCCATCCCATCTCCCTTTTAATATAGCCTTTTAAGGAAACTTAATTTCTACTTCAAAAGGAGTTACATTAAACATCAATTTTCTATAACTGGATTTGACACATTTATGTTTTATTTTTTCCCTTGGAGGAAATGAATCAATCATTTGGTTACTTCTCAATTTATCTTATATTTTCAGTGAACCAGCAGCTTAAATTTATCAGGTTTCTTTACCAATTAGATAATAAACATGTATTTAAATATTCTTTATGGGTAATTGAATAGTACTGCTAATGAAGCTGAAATAGACTACATGATGCATGGTAAGCTGGCCACTTCTTTCAAATTTAATCATTTTTCAGAGTGATTAAAAATGCACACTTATTGGTCACTTAAATATTCTAGAAACCTGTGAATAATTAAAATCTTCAATGCTTAATAGCTACACTGGTAAAAAAAAAATTTGGGTTCTTATTTATATTGTAAGAATCAAATTAAAGATGAACAAGGGCCATAACCATAACACAAATATACTTCTTTCTGTGGTGTGTGTTCATGTATACACACGTATGACAACATAGTCACTGCTATTCGAAAGAAGAATTGTTTGCAGTGCAAAGAGGAATGCTTAACAACCCACAGTTGCAAAGATTAAATAGCTGATGATATAATTGAAAGTGAATAAATGATCTTGGTAAAACTACTCTTTCGCTTTTCAAGATTTTCTTAGCATTCTTGTCAAGTGGGTACTGTATTCACGAGCTTTAAAATGTGCAAATTCTATTAACTATTCTCTAAGGAAACAAACTGAAAGTTAGATGAGTATAAAAGAAAAACTCAGCACAAATATCAGGAAGTTTTCAGAAGGAGGGTTATTCAATGTTAAAGTAAGTTAATGCTTGTTTTTGCTATCAAACTAGAAATTTAAAACCTATTTACCAATGAAGGTCAAAGTTCACAGAGAAAAGGAAGACAGAAGATCTTTCTGGGCCTCAAACTGCTCACTCAGAGATCGAAGCAGAGACCAGCACAGGTCCCTGTCCCTCACCTCCTGGTCCACAAGGCCCATGGGGCACAGGACCCTGAGAGCAGCTTTAACCCAACCTCAAGGGAAATCAGTATTAAAAATTGATAAAGCATTTTCTTAGGAAAAGATTATCAATACTAATTATAGCAACAGTATTTTTAATGCACTTTAAATTTAAAAGGATATTTTCAAATGAGATGATTAAAAAAAACCTTTGGAGAATATCACACTCCCTCACATCATGGTTTTTATGTGGTTGTCAGTTCCTAAGTTTCCAACTTTAAACTGATATTTTTCACAATTCTCATAAGAAATTTGAAGACAAATTCAGAGCAATGAAACATTTGGTTTTTATTGATTTAAATTTTAAATTTTTAACAGCATATTTCTGTGATACATAATGAATATATTGCATTGCATATTGTATCTTGATCCTTTTTTATTTCTGTTTCCCCAACTCCTCCCATCCCCAATTCTTCTTGCCATCTCCACAAACTGTCTTCCTGTTTCCTGTCATTTTTCTTTTATTTTGCTCAAATTATTTACACTTCAAACTTCTCATATAAGAAAAATCATGTCCAACTTATTTTACTTAGCATTATGTGTCTACTTTCCTACAAATAACTCAATTTCATCCTTCTTTGTGAATAATATTCCTATATATATAATATTCCTAAATATATA
>NW_022900920.1:28821903-29035886 GCF_012274545.1 Fukomys damarensis | reverse complement strand
ATATAATAGGATAGCTGGGTAAAATGGAATTTCTACTTTTAGTTTTTGAGGAATCTCCAAACTGATTTCCATAGTGAACATACTAGTTACATTCTCACCAGAAATATAGAAGCATTCCTTTTTATTCACAATATAAGCAGTCTTTATTGTTTTTTGAGTTCTTGAAGGTAGTAATTCTTTCTGGAATAAGATGGAATCTCAGGGATTTTTTTTTTAATTTTCACTGTTCAAATGGACAGAGATGTTAAACTTTTTTATGTACCTATTAGCCACTTGTATTTCTTCTTTTGAGAAGGATCTATTTATTTCAGTGGTCTTTTCCAATTGGGTCTTTAATTTGGGACATAATTTCTGAGTTCTTTATGTATTCTAGATATTATTCCTCTGTCTGAGAAGTAGCTGACAAATATCTTTTTTTCCTTTCTGTGTATTGTCTCTTGCTCTGTTTTTTCTTTTACTGTGTGGAAGCTTTTAATTTTTTTTTCTTTTTATTGAGTTTATTGGTACATTTTAAGTATACAGTACAGTTACATTCATTATTGGGATCTTGTACCTTTACATGACAGGACTTGGTTCTCATTTTTTCCCCTTGTCCCTGCCCTCCCTTCACCCCCTACTCCCCTCCCCGTTTACAAACACTTTATTTCCATTTTTTCATTTTCTCATATTTTGTTCTTTTCCCTTATTACCTTTCCCCTACCCTTCCCACTTTCCCTACACCTTGAGTCCTTTTCTTCCTATTTCACATTATTAATTATCTCATTAGGATCTTGTGAACTATTATAGTTTTATATAATCTCACTTGTTGTTTGTTGGTGTTATTTCTTATGCAATCAGAATTCTGTTCAGAAAGTCCTTGTCTATGCCTATTTCTTCTGGAGTTATATCAATTTTTTCTTCCATAAGTTTTAGTGCTTTTATTTTTGTATTTAGGTCCTTGCTCCATTTTGATTTGATTTTAGTATAGGGTGAGAAATAGGGGTCCAGGACTGCTTTTGCTATTCTGGGTCTGGTCTGGTTCCATATAATTTTTGAGTTTTCTTT
This sequence comes from Fukomys damarensis, assembly GCF_012274545.1. Lineage (NCBI taxonomy): Eukaryota > Metazoa > Chordata > Mammalia > Rodentia > Bathyergidae > Fukomys > Fukomys damarensis. The sequence continues at coordinate 29,034,842 of NW_022900920.1, read as the reverse complement.
TCTACTTGGGTGAAGAATGTAGTTTGCGTTTTGACTGAGATTGCCTTAAATCTATATATCCTTTTGACAATGTGATCATTTTGACAATATTGCTTCTGACAGTCCAAGAACAGGGGATGTCTACTTATTTTTTAATATCCTCTTCGTTCTCTTTTTTTTTCAGAGTAAGATTTTTTGTAGAGATCTTTTCATTTGCTAGGTTAATTTCTAGTATTTAATTTTTAAGCATGATACTTTAAATGGGTTTCTTTTCATGATTTCTTTCTCTGTGGGTTCATTGTATACAGGAACACTATTGATTTTTTTGTATTGATTTTTGTACCCTGCTATTTTGTTAAATTTGTTTATTGGTTCTAAGAGTCTTTTGGTGGAATTCTTTGGGCTTCCTATGTGGAGCATTATGTCATCTGCAAATATGGATAGTCTGAATTCTTATTTCCCAATTTAAACCCTTTTTATTCCTTTCTCTTTCCTGTTTCAAGTAGAAAACATGATTGAAGTGATTGGATGACCTTGTATTATTTCTGATTTTAGAGGAAATGCTTTTGGGTTTTCCCCATTGAATATGATGTTGGCAATGGGTTTATCATAAATGGTTTTATTAGTTTGAAATAAGATCCTTCTATACCTGTTTTACTTTTTATCATGAACGGATGTTAGAATTTGTCAAAAGCTTTTCTGCATCTATTAAGATGATCATGTATTTTACTTTTACCTTGCATCTGTTTATATGATGTATGTTTATTGTTTATATGACTTATGTTTATTGATTTATATATGTTGAGCCATCCTTGGGATGCCTGGGATGAAGCCAATTATATCATAATGCAAAATGTTTTTAATGAATTGTTTTTTATCTTTTTCGGTATCTTGCTGAAGACTTTTGCATCTATGATCAATAAGGAAATTGGTCTGTAGTTTTCTTTTCTTTTTAATCCATGTACAATTTTGGCATCAAAGCAATTATAGCTTCCAGAAATGAGTTAGTCAGTGGTCCTTTCCTTCTAGTTCCATGAAAGAGTTTGCAGAATATCCATATAGACTTCCCCTGAAATTCTAGTAGAATTCCGCACTGAATTCACTATGCCTTGAGCTTTTTTTTTTCCCCAGGATTTTTTTTACTATCTCCGTTTCTTCCAAGTTCTCCAATTTATTGGAATATAAGTTTCAAAAGTAGTTTCTTATAATCCTTTGGACATTGGAGGTGTCAGCTGTGATTTTGCTTTTTTAATTTCTAATTGCCTGGATAGGGGTTTCTTTCTTATTTTAGTAAAACTGGCTAAGGTTTGATCAATCTTTTTTAAACTTTGAAAAGCAAATTCTTTGATTCACTGATCCTTTATATTATTTCTTTCCATTTCATTAATTTTCACTCCGATTATTTTTTTGGGGGGGGATTTTTTTGGGGGATTGGATTGTACTTGTTTTTGTAGGACTTCATGATACATCATTAAGTTACTCACTTGAGATCTCTCTGCTCTTTTAATGTGTGCATTTATAGATGTTCGCTTCCCCTGTAGATTGCTTTCATCCTGTCCCATCGGCTTGGTATGTTGTGCTTTTGTTGTCATTTCACTCAAAGAAATTTTAAATTTCTTCCTGATGTCTTCTGTGTTCCACTGATTATTAGATAATGTGCTATTTAATTTTCTTGTTTTCTCAATTAATGAGGCCTAGAAATTTTTCCTGTTGTTTTTAACCATTAACTGTATATTTAGTAAGAGAAAAGCCTGGAGTTGACATAATGATTTTTCATCCTTGTGAAGGTTTTCTATTAAACTGAGAGTTTGATATCAGGAACTGTTCTCCCTATTCTTTGACAAAGCAAAGTTACAGAATGAAAATTTGGTTCAACTTTGAAAATATTAGCCAACAGCGTGAAGTTTTGCTTAATGCTGAAGGATAACTGTCTCTCCAAAAGCCTTGCAATTTGACTTCAAAAATTAAGAACTCATTAGATATCAGTAACTCATAGAAATTCTGGCTCCAAAGTAGTACATACATATGCATGCCAGTATTCATTGTGTAAGAACAAGAGGCCTTACCAACCGCTCCGAGGAGCACAACAGCTGTGAGAAATCCCCGGGAAGGAGCACACCAGACAAGTTGGAAAATGAAACAGACCTTTATTAGTCTGGCCAGACAGCACTCCCAGAGCCAAGTAACTCAGAGAAGTGCCAGCTCAGGGGCTGAGGTCTTCTTATAAGGGGATACAGGGGGAGTTAGCATTCAAAGCTTGCAGTCAGGTGGCACTGGTGGCAGCTGTCACATATTCACAGCCACATGTTGATGGTTAACAGATGCCTACAGGATGTTTTAAGATCTTAAAAGCATTTTGGGTTTAAGCGTTTTCCCTATTGAAGATAAGGGGAGGGTGAAACAACAGTCTCTGGGCCATTATCCAGCCAACATGGAATCACTTTAGCTCAATCAGGTTTCACAATTGTCTCTCAGATACAGAGCTCTGAGTGTGCCCATTGTGCTCATCTCTGGGCATGGTAGTTAGAAAAGCAGCCAAAGTCAACCCAATAAAAACATGATATTGAGCTATCAGTAATGCTCTTCTTGAAAATTATGCAACACATGATTTGTAATTGGAAGAATTTTCTTTAGATACACAGTGAAAAAAAGATATTCTTTCTCTTTTCCTTTTCTACAATAGCATGGTTTCTCAGGGTGACTTTTCTGCCCTTATTAAAAGTATGACTAATCTGACCAAAGGGCTTACCTGTGCTAAATATTTTCATTAAATCAAGTTTCTATATTCCTCTTAGCTTGGCTACAGTGAGCAGTTTCAGAGAGAGAGAGAGAGAGAGAGAGAGAGAGAGAGAGAGAGAGGAAGAAAGAAAAAGGAAGGAAGGAAGGAAGGAAGCAAGGAAGGGAGGGAGGAAGGTGCATAGAGTATAGTTCCTGCAGTCCAGGCACTTTGATCTCTCTGCTGTGGTTGTTCTTGGCTGTGTACTTTGTGACCTTTATTTTAAACTCTCTAGAAGAGGCAGGGTGAAGCAATCACCCAACTCAGTACACAACCCAGCCAACTCAGTAAATGAAGAGTTTGTAAATAGCAGCCACTTTTTTTGTAAACAGTACACACAGATTAGCAGGAGGATAAGTGCTCAGTTTCAGACACGGTAAAGAATTTGCAAGAGTAGAAACACATCTTTTGGGCCAGGGATTTAGCTCAGTGGTGCCAACTGCCTGCCTCACAAGTGCAAGTTCTTGAGTTTGATCCCGGTACAGAGAGAGAGAGAGAGAGAGAGAGAGAGAGGTGGGGGGAGAGAGAGAGGTGGGGGGAGATATCTTTATCTTTTTAGGACACAATGAAAAAGAAAAAGACAATAATCTGATACCTTAATCACCTATTTCTGGACATGTGACTTTACAGGTAATTTGGCTTTTTGTGCCTTTTAATAACCAGAATACCTATTGTTGTGATAATATATCTACAAATGCCACATTTAACTTAAAAAGAAGACAAAGACAAATGAGGAGAAAGAAATAAACACGGAGAAGAAAGAAGAGCAAGGACAGCAAAAACTCCACAATGGTCAGAACAATTGTAAATGACACTGTGACACCCAGGAGGCCCCTATTCACTGGGACTGGACCTCCCTCAAGACAGAATTCCCACTGGATTAAAATGACACTCAAATGTATGTCATGTTTTGTTGAATGAATCACTAAATATTGGGATCTGTAAAAATAATCTCCCAAATGCTAAATGAGTACAAATTGTTTTAATTATTTTAAAGAAGGAAATAAGGGAAAAGTAAAAATATGAGAAGAGGAAAAGATGGAAATAAAGATTTTGTAAATAGGGAAGGGAGTTGGGGGGTGAAAGGAGGGCAGGGGTATTGGGAAAAAATGAGAACCAAGATCTGTGATGCAAAGGTACAAGATCCCAATGATGAATGTAACTGTACTGGATACCTAAAATGTACCAATAAACTCAATGACAGAAAAGAAGAAGCAAGTATGAATTTTATGGTATGTTTTACCCATGATATCAAATGTAACATTTTTGTGTTCCTCTTCTATGCAGTTTCACCACTACTTTAATAAGAAAAGAACACGTAATGTGGTCATTAAAAGTTTTGGCATGCAAATCAGAAATGTATTATTTGATGCTGAATCAACTATTTCTATTTGGGTAATCTGTTTTTTTTAATATTGTTAGCTTTTCATCTTTCATATAATGAATGATAAGAAAGTTTACTTAAAAGATATTTGTAATATTAAGTGAAATAATTGAAGTAGTTTCTGGAGTATGTGTGAGTGCAATAACACTTGTTATTCCTGTTATTAAGGTTGTGTTGGTAACAGGATTGTTGCTGTTGTTGGTAATTACTTCTTATTGCCCACAAGAAGTTGCTTCTGTTTACTAGGCTAAGAACACTAGATTAGTTTTAGAAAATGGACATTTCTATTGCTTTGGGCTCACTCACCATAATTACCCAACTATTTTCTACTTTCATCCTGTGAAGAAAACAAAATACCAGTGTTTGGGGAGGGAATTTTTGTATTATAATTATCTTCCCTTATCTACATCAGAGTATTTTTTTAAATTATATCTGGCAAATAAATGAAAGAATACAATGAAGAAAATACATAACAAATTAATCCAGAACAGCATTAATTTAAAATAGCCCAAGTGATATAAACTGCTCAAAACGAGTAGAAACTTGACCTCTCCTAACACAGGGAATGCTGTGAAGAACAGGCTTTTAAAAAATGCCATGAAATCTAGATAAATAGTCCCTTTACAAACTTAATCCATTTTTACTAGTAAGCCAAAGAATGTTTCATTCAGAATGCAAAGGCCCCTAACAATTTTTTTTTTTAATCCTTAAGCTTGAGAAGGTCTCCCTCCAAACTTGGAAAGTACATTCTAAATAAATCAATGCCTCTTCCTGCAATTTTCTTTAAATTGCAAGTAAATGTCCCTGTTTTCTATTCTTTTTCCTTTTGCTAATAATATCTTTCTCTGGAAGGAGAATTCATGAGTCCAAAAGCTGTACCTGACAGGGAGACATAACTCCCCAGAGGATACTTGCAGCACAGCCAGTGCAAAATAAATCTGGAAACGATCCATCTGTAGAAAAGATTTGGAGAAACACCTAAAGATTTAGTGATCGTGTGTGCCAGTTCAGATCATTTCCATTTCATGACTTGCCCTTGATTGGCAGTGTGGTCACCTCTAAACCTGCTCATCTCAGGGTCGAGTAAGTAAGTCGGCATAGGAAACATATCCAGGCAGCAGTTACTTTTAATGTTACACAGCTGGAGACCCCACACAGGTTCACACAGTAAATCCCATGCTAGGGAGCAGCTCTGTACACCACCCTGTCCCTCACACAGTCCAGTGCACACTGCAAAAGCAAGAGAAGCTATCAGGTCTCACAGATGCTGAGAGCTTTAATTTCTCTCCAATCTCATGTACACATTAGGTAACGACAAGGAGGGCTGAACCACAAGGAGTTCTTGAATATATAGAAAAAGAGTAATCGAAATGCTGTACAATAGTACAGTAAGTGAAAGAAGTCAGAGGCCCACACTCAAATTTCATGTGGTTTCTCTTATATGAGAAACACAAATAAAAACCAAAATAGAAGAGAGATAAGTAGGTAATAGGGAGATAAAATACTTCCCCAAACCACAAACTCCATTATTTAAAAATATTTTGATATACATGTTACTTGATTTCATTTACACTACTAGTTTAATGTAATTTGTAGAAAAGAAAGTTATGTGTTAGCTGATTGTTTCTGTTTTTCTAAGGATCATATTGGTTTATGTCTTGCACTTTAGGTAGCTTTTTTGAAGATCATTATATGCATCATAGAAAATTGAAAATCAGAATGGATACGAAAAAATAAGGAAGGAAGCTGTTTTATGTGTGGACATTAATTGATGCACAGGGCTAGGTTTATGGCTTCTGATGAGAGAAATATCACTTTCACAGTGAGGTTTAAAAGGGAAAATTAAGCCACTTAGAAGAAGTTCTAACAGAAAATGCACAAGATCTATAGAGAAATTTACAAACTATTATTGGATAGAATAAAGGCTTGAATGTGCTCGATGTAGCAAAGAGATAATGTAATCATGGACTCAAAGATGGTAAGATAAAATAATATAAAGTTATTAGTGTTGTCCTAGTTAAATATTGAATTAAATAAATAAAAAATTGTCAAGATTCTCATAGTTTTTTGCATGGAACATTATAATCATTTGTCTATCAATCTGTATGTCTACATTTCTATGTATTGATTAATATAAAAATAAAATTAGCAAAGAAAAATATAAAGAATAATGGCAGAAGGAAAAAAATCATACTTTCATTCCTATTTACTCTATTAAATGTTAAATTTTATAACACTATTGCAATTAGAATAGTATGAAAATGGAACAGAGATAAACAAGTAATAAGTACTCAGATCAGTAAAGGTGTTATGAAAGACATATTAAACTTTAATAATATGCCAGAAGTAAAGTTATTTTATAGTGTTGTTAATTGAAAATTTATATGGCCTGTTCTTCATATGGTACACAAAAATAACTTACAGCCATAATAAAAATATAATTGAAAAAACAAACTTTTTAAACATTTTTGAAAAAAAATATAGAAGGATTTAGTAATACTAAGAAGGCATTAGAAAGACAGAAAAAATATATAAGAGCAAATTGATGCATTAAAAGTGAAATGGGAGGGGTAGGGGAAAAGAAAGAAGGGAATAGAATTAATATGAGAAAATGAAAATGAATGGAAACAAAGTCCTTGTAGATAGGGAGGGAGAGAGGGTTTGGGGGAATGGGGAAAAATAAGAACCAAGATGGATTGTGTAAAGGTACAAATTCCCAACAATGAATGTCATTATATAGTATATACATTAAATACAGCAATAAAATTAAAATTTAAAAAGTGATTATACAAAAGTGAAAGATACAATAAACAAATGGATAATTATGTGAAAGACTGAATGTGATACTAAAGTAATGAAAATAATGTGCAAAACTCACAATGTTTTGTGTTCAAAATGTATAAATCTGTCTCTCTCATCTCCTAAAAATCAGTAAGACATGAATAACTTAAGTAGACCATAGGTATTAATAGACATTTTAAAGAGATAAATACAAATATTCAATGATGAATAAAGATATGCTCCACTTCACTAATAATCTGAGAAATGAAAATATAAACAATATATAATGCATTTGCATTTTTTTTAAATTTGGAAATTTCATGTGTTGGTGAAAATATTGAGCTATTAGACTTCTCATATCCTCATGGGGGATATAAATTGGTAAAATAGTATTAAATAGTATTTTGTAGTATCTTGTAGAAAAGAAAATGTATAACTTGTTTCATAAGCAATTCTTTTTTATTTTTTTGGTACACGCTTCTGAAAAACTCCAAAGAATAAGCATAGAGACATAAAGTACAATATTTTTTACATCATGGATGGCAAATGTGAAAACCTAGAAACATCCCAAAAGACACTGTAGGAAAATGGACAAATTCATTGTGGTAAAGTCACATGATAGGTTGCTGTACAGCAACTCCTGTAACTATTTCCATATCTATTCCTATATCATTATGAACATATAATTCTCAGAAATGTAACATTAAAGGAATTTGCAACTTTATATTATTATAGCATTTATATGAAAATGCAATACTATGGAGAATATATTGTAGTACCTACATTTTACAAAGTACATATTTTGTATGTATATTATTAATAAATTTAAAACATATTTATAAGTATGTTAAACAACAAATTCATAGTAACTACTTTTTGTATAAATCAAGAATGAGGTAAACTCATTAATGAAATTGAAAGGGAAGCAGTACCCCCAAGTTCATTCCTGGATTAAATATTACTCTGATAGCAAGACCAGAGAAGGATTCAACCAAAAAAGACTACTACAGGTCAATGCCTCTAATGAGCATAGACATGAAAATCCTCAATAAGATACTGGCACACAAAATGCTGCAGATCATGAAGAAGATCATATACCCTGACAAAGTAGGATTCATCCCAGGAATGCAGGGATGGTTCAACATATGCAAGTCAGTAAATGTAATGCACTAATAGACTCAAGGACAAACACGACATGATCATTTCAAGAGATGCAGAAAAAACATTCAACAAACCTTAACACCCATTCATGATAAAAATCTTACAGAAAACTTATTCCAGTTAGATAGTCTTTATTTTCATCTGATAAAAGCCATCTATGACAAACCAACAACAAATACCATACTAAATGGCTAGAAATTGAGAGCTTTCACTCCAAAATAAGGAATAAGACAAGGATATCCATTATCACCACTCTTACTCAACATAGTTCTGGAAATGTTAGCCAGAACAATTAGATGAGAAAATGAAATGAAAGGAATAAGAATAGGAAAGGAAGAAGTCAAATTATCATTATTTATGGATGACATACTCTACATAGAAGACCTAAAACCTCCACCAAAAGACTTCTAGATACAATAACCAAGTTCAGTAACATAGCTGGATACAAATTCAAAGCTCAAAATTCAATAGCCTTCCTGTACATGAATAACAAACTCAATGAGAGAGAAATTAGGGAAAGCACACCTTTCACAATATCATACAGAAAAATAATGAAATGTTTAGGAGTCAAGGAAGTAAAGCACCTTTACATTGACAACTATAGGACTCTGAAAAATGAAGCTAAAAGGAAGCATCAGAAAATGGAAGGATATCCTTCATTCATGGGTAGTAAGAACTCATGTGGTGAAAATGGCCATATTTTCAATCGAAATGGATGAAAGATCTACATATTGAAGCAGAAACACGAAGTCTGCTAGAAAATAGAAAAGGTAGAACTCTTGAAGACATGGGTGTAGGCAAAGACTTTATGAAGAAAACCCCAATTGCCCAGGAAATATTGCAAAGAATCAACAACTAGGCTTTCATCTCATTAAAAAGTTTTGCACAAGAGAAACCATAAACAGAGTGAAAAAACAACCCACAGAGTGGGAAAATTTCTAGCTAGTTGTTCCTCAGATAAAGGATTAGTATCTACAATATGTAAGAACTCACAAAAATGAGACATGCAAAATTTAAAGACCCAATCCCACACTTCTCAGATGATGAAGTACAAATGGCAAAGAAATATATGAAAAAGTGTTCAACATCATAGGTCACTTGAGATATGCAAATTAAAATATCATTGAGATTTTGCCTCACCCCTCAAAAAATGGTTATTAGCCAACAACAAATTCTGGCAGGGCTATGGGATAAAGGAACCCTTCTTCACTGCTGGCAGCAGTGTGCACTGGTGCAATCACTGTGGAAATCAGTGTGGAGATTTGTCCAAAAACTAAAACTAGAGTTTTCATTGGGCCCAACTATTCCTTCATGGTATCTCCTGAAGAAATTAAAAGCATCATACCTCAGTGATACAAGCACATCCACATTTGCAGCAGCACATTTTGTAATATCTAGCTCTTGGATACAGCTTGAAATGTCCATCAACAGAGGAATAGATAAAGATGATGCATTTTAATACAATGGAGTATTATTCTGCCACAGATAACAACAAATGAGATAATTCTAGGTAAATGCTTGTACCTTGAGACCATACACGTAAGTGAGATAAATTGGACACGTGTTTAAATATTTCATCATTTCTCTGGTGTGAGAAACTGAAAGGGTAAATAAGGAGCAAACTGTATAATAGATGTTGTGAAATAGGAAGTAAATATTCAATTGGGAAGGTGAACCAGGGAGGAGGTAGATGGGAAGGAAGGAAGGGAAAGGAAGAAAAATCAAAGTAGGAGAAAAAAATGGTTGCAAAGCTTTTGTAAATAAGGAGGGGATGGGAGGGGAAGGGAATGGGAAAATAATTGATATATCATGTATAGGTACAAAGTCCTTATGATGAATGTCATTATGTATATCTCACCAATAAAATTAATTTTTGAAAATAATAAGGTTACAAAAACATCAACAACAAAACCAACTATGTGTGAAGGGAAAGTGAAAATAAGAACAGAAATACAAGCTAAACTTAAAATGTCCATGTAGAAGATTTACTAAAATTCTAGGGCTGATTAGTATCAGAGATTTTCTCCATATCTGCATATATTTAAATAATTTGCCAAAGTTATTTAAATAGTTAAGTCAAAATTATTAAAAATTCCTAGCCTAAAACTTTTGACCTTGAAATACTCCACAATGAGTTCTTGGGAATCTTTAAATCATGGAGTAGTAAAGTAAAGTCCACACATTCTTCTCTTTAGCAGCAACTGGGCTTCCTTTGGCACAGATAACTATGGCCAACTCAGACCTGCCTTGGAAGTGTGCACAGCAAGTTTTCTTTACACCTCCACTTGGATTTTCATTTTAAACATGTCATATGGTTTTCCTGAGCTTCCTCATAAAATATGCTATTCCTGTAACCTTATCATTCCCCAGTAACAATAAATCCCTTTCTAGTTGCTTCATGATCCTTCGAGTCTGCCAGGGAGCTTTTTGTTCACTTAACATACCTAGCTGCTTCTAAACCTGTAGCCTCTACAGTAAAGTTTGTGCCTGGCTCATTTCATCTCTCTCCACCTCTGTTACTACTGCGTTTATCCCAAACTGTCAACTCTCTCTCTCCTTGACGATTAACATGGCCCCTAAAGGGGTCCCTTTATTTCTATTCTCCATATTCTATGTACATATACAGAAGCCAGAATGATGCTTATAAGAAAAATAAGTTTGGTAACGTGTTTGATAACCACCAGTATCGTCCTTGTAGTGAGTGCTATGGGCTACAGTACAGATGCATCTACAGGAAAAGGATTCTCATTCCCCAGCTGCTGGGTGTGTTCTACCAGAGTCCCTTTCCACGGCTGCCCTGGACCAGAGGAAAGTGCCTCACCCAAAGCAGTATTCCTTCCCAGAGACAGCTCTCTGCTGACAACTGGCCAGTGTAGTGGAACAAAGGTCCAGCCCTGTGTCTCAAGCTGAAAGATCTCAAATGGGCCATCTCCACTCAAGATCTGCCCATGTGATTTTTTGAGGCTTTGTTCCAATTACAGTAAATTGAACCAAGGTGAAGGTCAATCTTGAGTGTCAACTTGAAGAGACTGAGAGACTCCTAGGAGATTAGTAAAGCCCGTGTGTGTGTGTGTGTGTGTGTGTGTGTGTGTGTATGTGTGTGTGTGTGTATGTCTTCTGTCCACCTATGAGTGTGTTCCCAGACATGATTGCCATGTGGGCCAGGAATCTGAATGGGGAAGGCACATATTTAGGGAGGGCAGTGCTGTTCTATAGGGTGGGGCCCTCACAGAAAAAATGTAGAAGGAGGAAGACAGCAGCATGTAAGCTCTGTTGTCCTTGAGCAGGTGCCTCCTTTGCTGATGCCACTGTCCCTGTACATCAGACACCCAGCTTCTGCGGCCATGCATGGACTCGAACCAGTGACCCCAGTGGAAGCTTCTGGGCCTTCATCCACGCTGCATCAGGCTTGTCCCATTGGCCCCTGTCATTCAGAGGCTTCTGCCCTCTTCATTGGGCAGCTACTGAGCTTTTGGCAGGCAGCCATTATTGGACTGTCGAGTCTCTGACTCTGTGCTTGCCAAAATCATAAATCCCCTTCTATAACTGCATATTTTATTGATTCTGTTATGTAGAAGACCCTGAGTACTAGAGCCACTAACACTCCTGAGAAGGTGGCACTTGCCACCACCCTGAGCAGATGTAAGTACGGTTTAACCTTACCTAAGATTTTACCTTCCAGTAAGCTACATTTTTAAAAATAAGAATTCATCCTTTCTTCCTCATGTGTGCATTGTAGAGAGTGGATGTGTGATTTTTGAAAAGGGGGAAATGTATTGCCAAAGAAACAAGGGTGAGAGACAAGGGTGGCAAAAGATACAGAGTTGTAAAAATACAATGAGAGTAAAGACCCAACCTTTGAACAGTATTTCCTTATTAAGGCATTTCTTATGACCAGAAAGTCATCAAAACCTACACTGCTTCATTGGCATTGATTTATACATTCTTTTTGAGGAAAAAGTACTTTCCCGGTAAATTTACTTAGAAAGAAATAATATTTTGCATTTTGAATACATCAATGCATGTTCAAGCTGATTTTTAATCTAGTCATGTATCTTCACACGCATCACTGTGAAGTGAAAAGGGCCAGCGGTATTCCCATATGGCATTAAAGAACATTCACATGCAATGACTTTGTTAAATGTCTAAGATCACACTAAATTTATCAAGGACTTTGAATCTTTATGCTAATCTTTATCTAAATCTTTACATCATCCTTAACTGTTTTCTGAAAGAAGCCACTGTGCTATGAAAATAGAACTAAGAAAATTTAATGGATGATTATGAATCAAAAGGTATTTTAAAGCTTGTCTCAGAAAATATGTTAGAAGAAAAAAATGTAAAGAGGTTAAAACACCATACAAGAAAATCACAAGCTCACATTTGGAAGCAAAATAAAAGCTTTAGTGCAATCCCAATCAAAATACCAATAGCATACCTCACAAAATTAGAGAAAATATTCCTAAAATTCGCTTAGAACCAATGGAGACCAAGATTAGCAAAAGCAATTCTAGGTAATAAATGCAAGGCAAAGGCATTACAATCCTTGACTTGAAATTATACTACAGAGATACTATGATGCAAACAGCATGGTACTGACAAAAATAGACATGGGAATCAATAGAACAGAATAGAAGATGCAGAAACAACTCCAGACACACTCAGCTGCCTTATCTTTGACCGGGCCAAACACTCTTACTGAAAGAAAGCTTCTTTAATAAATGATGCTGGAAAATCTGACCTTCCACATGCTGAAGACTAAAACTAGACCCCACGTCTCTCACCATGCATTAAACTAAAATCAAAATGGATCAAATGTCTAAATACTAAAACAGAAGCACAATCTGCTGGAAGAGAGAATAGGTAGAACTTACAAAGACATAGGTATAGGCAAATACTTTATAAACAAAACCCCAACTGCACAGGAAATATTACAAAGAATCAAAAGCTGGAAACTCATCTTAATAAAAAGCTTTTGCACAGCAAAAGAAACCACCAACAGAGTAAAGAGACAACCCACAGAGTGGAAAAAGTTTTTTTGCCAGATGTTCCTCAGACAAAAGACTCATATCTAGAATATATAAAGAACAACAACAAAAAAATCAGATCCCCCAAAGTTAAAGACCCAATCCCCAAAATGAGCATTTTGATGAAATACAAATGTCTAAGATGAATACATAGAAACAACAAATAAATATATGAAAAAATGTTCAAAAAACCTGGTCATACAAGAGATGCAAATTGAATCAATGATGTGATTGCATCTCTGTACAGAAAGAATGTCTACTATCAAGAAATCAACCAATATCAAATGCTGCCAGGTCTGTGGGGAATACGTAATCCTTCACTGCTGGCGGAAGTGCAGACTGGTGCAACCACTACTGAAATCAGTGTAGAGACTCCTCAAAAATCTAGGACTACAGGTTTCATTTGACCTAGCTACCTTCCTTCTTGGCATCTTCCTGAAACAGTTAAAAGTATCACGCCACAATGAAACATGCACACTCGTGTTCATAGCAGCAGTTTATAATTTCTAAATATTGGAAACAACCCAACTGCCCATCAATGAATGGATAGAAGAAGTGTGTGTGTGTGTGTGTGTGTGTGTGTGTGTGTGTGTGTGTTATACAATGGTGTAGTGCTCAGGATAAATCTGAGACATTTTTAGCTAAAGTGATGCACCCTGAGACCATAGTCTTAAGTAAAACACACTGGACATATGTGCAAATATAGCACTGTCTCTTTGCGTGAGAAACAGAAAGTATAAATATGGACAAAAATGTATAATAGGGGCCAGGGATTTAGCTCAGTGGTTTGGTGGCCTGCCTTGCAACTGCAAGGACCTGAATTCAATCCCCGGTACAAAAAAAGAAAAAAAAATGTGAAATAGGCAGAAATGTTCAAATGAGAAGTGGCACAAGGGATGATGGAAGGGGAAGGGAAGTAAAAAGAAAAAATTGAGAAAAGAAAGATAAAATGGAAATAAAGCTCTTGTAAAGAAGAAGGGTAGAAGAAAGAGGAAGGGCATAGGGGCAAAAATCAGAACATGTCGTGCACAAGTACAAATTCCATAGGATGAATGTGATCATTGTGTATATCGAAATTGCACCAATAAATTTATATAATGATAAAAAAGAAAACTAAAACCTTCGTTGATAAAAATAATTTAGCACAAGTAAAGATGTAGTTTATTGCACATTGAAGAAACACATTTTCCATGTTTCTTTTTAAAATCATAGGTAACATCAATCACTCAGGAGAAAAGAAGGATGCAGAACATTATAAATCTCCTAAATTCAATAAAACCCTTAATCGGCTTGATTCAAAGTACCCTCCTCTTAGATGTCTTAAAATCTCATTTTGTTGTAATTGAAATTTAATCAGTATGCAGAGCTGATTACCTGCACCCATGAACCAATTATTCAGTCTGCGTACCAAAAGCCGTAACTACCAGCTGATTATGAGGAAGGAAAGCAGGGCCACCGCACTGCTGCAGAGAAGTAGTAGTGCATTGATGCAGAATTTTGTTTTTAATGGTGGTGGAGGCAGAGTGAAAGTCATTCCCCTATTGTGTTCATTCATTTGTTCAAGCTACGGAAAACCTGTGGCATCTTTGCCGCACATGAATCTCTGCAACTGAGTTTAAGGTTGCAAAATACCTTGCAGAGAGGTCCCGATCAGCAGTAGAAGATGCTCTGGAAGACTCCAGCAAACAGCCCATGATTGCTATTAGCCTCACTGTGGCTGTCTGTGGATCTGCAGAGCAAACTCTTCTTAAACTTTTCAAGAAAATGAAATAAATGAGAAGAGCTTTGTTTATATTTTGCTGTTAATATAGATACATATCCTGATAAAGATAAACATTGTAAGGAGAAGAAAAACCTATATTGGGCAAGAAAAGGCTGACTTTCAGCTCTCTCATTTTGATTTGTAAGCCTGGACCAGCACTTTCTTGGCAAATGCTTCTCTGATCTCTATCTCTTGTGTAGACTGGCTATTCTCAAACTGCTTATAGTAAAGATGAGTTAGTTGTTCCCTTTACAATTTTCCTAAGTCTACCACAGGAATCCTAGAAAAGAAAAATGAAATGTATATAAAATGAAATCCTTTTTATTACTAGATTCAACTGGCATAAAACCATCCTAGTGAATTTCTAAATAATTATAAAAATCTCAGCACCTACCTCATCATGGACTGATAACAATTTGCCAGCTTACATTTATGCAAGGAACATGTGTGAAATACTAATATGTTGCTTATGCATTATATTCATTAGGGTTGTCTAGAGGAAGAGAATGAATACAAAATATATGTGTACTTATACAAGAAGATGTACAAGGATCACAGGACCAGAAGGAAGGGAGGCCACAATGGCCAGCTACACATTGGAGGCCAGAGGATCCAGTAGTTACTTAGCCGAGGAGGACAGAAACTGCAGAACAGGAGGGACTCAGGATGCAACATCAGTCCAGGATCCAAGGCCTGGAAACTCATGAGTTTGTACTGAACGCTAAAGAACCTGGAGACCTGGAGACCAGTGTCCAAAGACGAGAGTGGCAAAGGATGCAGCAGCTAGAGAAGACTGGAGCTCTTCAAATCCAGCACACTTCCTTATCCCTTACCTTTTCATGTCATCCAGGGGGTGGGTTTCTTAGCCTCCATGTCAATTATCCACAGACACAATCACAGCTGTGTTTTCCTAATGTGGTAGGCATTTCTTCCTCCAGTCAAACTGACAATATTCCTATTCACAGTCTCACAAATCAAAATTAAGGTATTCCTGATGATAGTTGGGGGTTATGGTGCTCTGTATCTCAGGTACTGTGCTAAATTATTTATATGTATTAGTCCATTCCATTTTCACAACATTCCTGTGAAGGCTTTGCAATTACTATTACCACTTAGAGTTGGAAAAACTGAGGTTTAGGAAAGTAATCTAATTTTTTTCCAAAGCTTTTAATGTTAACACCTATTTTCTTTCTCTGCTAGGGATCTATAAAGAGCATGTTAACTACACATCTGTGCTTGCAAGCTCCGAAAACCTAAAATCCAGTAATCAAAAAGCCCAAAATATAAATAAAGAACAAAATAAAAGGTAGATAATAAGAGATAGGGAGATTTTCTGGAAAGGAAAGGAAACCAAAAGATGGAGATAAGGAAAGAGGAGGGAGGGGAAAGGGAAGAAAAAAGAAATAAGGTGTGTTAGACACGTGTACTAGCTCCCCATGAGGAAATTATAATCATTATGTTCTAGCAGAAAACATGTACTCATAAATAGTGAAAAAATAAGTAAATACTTGCAAAAAATAATGAACACTGGCTTATTTCCATATATATATTTCTTGTATTGTAAAGTTCAACTTGCAGCTACTTGAGACTATTTTTAGCTGCTGAATGGATAGAATGTAACTTTGGATTAAGACAAGGAAAGTTTAAAGCAGACATGTTAAAGAAAGGAGGAAGTTAGGGATATTTAGTGTATCTGGAGTACAAAAGCCAAACAATTACCATATTTTATTTAGGCCACCTCAACTTGGGTTTCTTTATCTTTATCAAAGACCACAGTGAGGATAGATTTTGGTTATTCAGATTTAAGTGTATATCAGACACATGGTTGGAGTCTCACTCTAACAGAGCCTGGGTTAAGGTCCAAGACTTCTTATTGTAAAAGGTCATAGAGGCAAGGTTGGAGTTCCAGACATTGCTTGGAGTAATGACTAGTTATGAGTAGTTAAGAACAGCAGAGGGTCTCAATTTACTGCTACTCTCCATTCATAAAATTTTGCCTATTGCGTGCTCTGTTACTGTGGCACCAACTGCTTCTGTCTTGCAAGCATAATTTCATTAAAGACAATTTGAATTGAATGTCTTCCCCGAGCTGGCTCTTCTAAATCAACCCTCTCTGGAGTTGCTTTGCTCCTTCCTTCTTTTATCATTTTGCCATCTTTGTTCTTTCTTAAATTCTTTTGAGTCCTTTGTTCTATGCTTGTTCAAATTTGTACTTCTAACCCTTTCTTTTCACTCTGCTAGAACTTTCCTCTACCACTCCAGGCCCCCACCTACCTACTCTCAGTTAAATAGTGGGGCTCCAAAAGAATTCAGGGGTTCCCAAAAGCATTTCACAGCAGGACAAAAATATTATCTCCTTCACAAATATTACACAACGCTTTAGCTTTAATATTGAGGTCAACGTAGCTTGTCCCGTTTGTCAAAAACACAGTTCAAATAGCAACAGGATGAAGGGCAAAGAAGAGTCAGTTTTTTCATATAAACTAGTGAGTCTTACCTTATGTTGTTATCTTAACCAGATCCAACATTTTAGAACTAATGTTAAACAGGAGATCTATCCTTACATTTGCGTATGTGTGTATGTATGAGTGTACAAATGCTAGGTATATGTGTTCTTTTTCTACCTTTGAATATTACCAAATCGAATTCATTAAACCATGTAGAGGAGCTCTATTCTGATAAGCTTTGTGATGAGTGGGTCTATATTAAATCTTTCTAAAACTCTCACCTAAATATTTTTAAATTCAGATAAGTTGGTAAAATCTTCAACAAATAAGACTAACATTATTAGTTTTAACAATCACTCTGGGATACAGACTTCCAATGAAATTGCCTAAATAAATTTGAGGCCACATGATTAGATTAAAGCAAGGGTTTGAAGATTTCCTGAAAACAGAGATTCTTGCAAGTGATAAACTGAGATCAACCAACTAGTAAGTAATTATATGAGAATACACTTATAGAGAAATATGAAAATTCTCCATGGCTTTTTTTTTTTAGGTAGGTGAGATTTTGTTTTATTTTCTGGATATAAATAACCTCTTTCTCTTAAACTGTGCACAATTTTCAGTAATCAGTAGATAATGTTTTACAAATAAAACATTTATTTTTCTCCTGAACTGTTCCCTCTATAATTTAAAAACTGATTTTGAGTGTTCTAATATTCATGGCAATAAAGTTTCTTACATAGGTTCAATAAGAATCTATCTACTTCACAACAGGACATAATTAGAAAAAATGATTATAAAACCAAGTATTGGATTGTAATGTCATATTTGAGAATGATAGTGTATAGAATTAGGTATGAGCAGATAGTTTTATAGAGTTGCATAAAGTCCTGCTTAACCCCAAGGAGACTGGGTTAATTATTGGGTTAGGTCATATGGATTGAGTTTATTTGGAAAATGTGATGTTTTGGTTTGTGCCTTTTTAAAAGCTTTTTAAATGTATTCATTTGTATTAATACAGCTTTGCAGTACATAATGATCACAATAATCAGGTAGGAATTATACATGTGCATAACACATTTTAATTCTTCGTTTTGTCCCCTTTCCCTCGGTCCCTCCAATCCTTCTTCTCCTCCCTGTGGACAAATGCTCTATTTCTATTATTTTCTTCAATTACTTTTTTTCTTTAAATCCATTTTTCCTTCTTTCATCCCCCTCCCTTATCTTGTATTCCCTTTCCCTCGTCAAAAAGTTCTTTCTACTTCTCAACCAATAATAAATGTTAGTGAGAATGTGAGGCAGGGAGTAGCACTTCTCCATTGTTGGTGGGAGCATATAACAATTTACAACAAATATGGAGATTCCTCAAAAAACTAAAGCTAGAGGTTCCCTTTGACTCAGCTATTCCTCTTCTTGGAATTTTCCCAAAAGACCTAAAGCCATCACACCACAGTGATACATGCATTACCCATGTCTATAGTACCAAAACTTATAATAGCTAAATCTTAAAATAGCCCATATGCCCATCAACAGATTTTTTTTTTTTTGTACCAGGGATCGAACTCGGGTCCTTGTGCTTGCAAGGCAGGCGGTGGAATTACTGAGCTAAACCCTAGCCCCAACAGATTATTTTTTAAAAACAGGCATCTAGCATCTTATGTTAGGTACAGTACAGGAAATAAGATTTTAAATATTTATGGTGATAAAATCATAGAGTTGTCCTCATAAATATTCAGAAAAGCAGCTGAAAATATCTTCTCCCATGTACCAATGCTGCAGTACTAATGATGAATTTTCAAGTGCTCCATCAATCACCAGTGATTCTTTATTCTTTGACTGGATCAATTATTTCAAAACTTCATGCACTGTGGGTGGGACTTCACAGAGTTGGCTTGGTTTAGAGTGTGTGGTACTGGGGTTAAGGATATGTGATAACTAAAATGGTTTATCATAGTTCTGTGTATGTCAAATGAAAGTCCTACCCTAGGTATAAGTAGCAGCAATCAATAGGCCTGTAGCCTGGATGGAGTCTAAAGGGACAGGAAAAATGCAGGCTGCTCCTTGCTGACTGCTGCTTCCTGCCCACCATGCCATAGACTGTTTCGCCCCTGTGGTGTCCCTCTGTTGGGCCACTCTGCCTTGGAGCCAGATGACTACAGACTAAAACTCTACCAACCTGAGCCAAATTAAACCTTTCTTCCTTTAACAAGTGGGCACTGGATATTTTGTCTCAGCAATTAGAAAAGTAACCAACGCATAGGATTTGGCTAAGGAAATTGTATTTTTAACCATTCTTTATTTAAATAGTATAAAAATGGTTTTCCTCTCTTCACTGAGGATTCCCATAAAAAATTAAAATTCAGAAAATTGGTTGGATCAAGTCAATTTATTAAGGCAACAAACTTTTAAAATGTTTCAAAGTGTGTTTTAGCCTTGGGTAACTTTGCTTAATTATTTGACTATGGATTCAATTTGCAAATTTTGAATCTCTTGTTAATTACAGATGAGAAGAAAAACTGCCACATAATTACCACTGATCATGAAACAATTCACACAAATGGCCCTCTTTTATGTATTTTTGCCCTTGTTGTTACATAGTCCTACAAGAAATAAACTGCTAAAGGCTGAGAAAAAATGCCCTCACCCTTGAACCTCTTAGGACATTTTCTAAAATTGTACAGAAAACTCTCCTCACCATGTTTAGGGAAGGAGAAGGTATCAGGAGCTTGTCCAACATCAGCGGCCACTGATCTAAACAAATCTGGATACATTTCATTGCTTCCTACTTTTCTTATAAGGCTTTTGACAAAGGAAAGAAACGATTCATTTTTTTAAGATGCTTTAGGTAAGCAGTTTCACAAGTTTGTAGTCAGCATTATATTCTCTTTGACTCATGTTACAAGACACACGTGTATGTGTACTCTTCTAGCGAAGCCCTGGTTATTTCAAACATTACTTCTGAATTTCACTGAGACCAAAATGTGTGGCAAATATTTAAATTTGGGCAAGTAAAAGACGTATTGCCACTCTTCCCCCTCAAGAAATTCCCTCCTCTTTCAAACACACTTATCGCGTCTCATCGATCTTGACACTTTCTGGCAGCCTTCTTTCACAACTGACTTTGTGAGAGGTCATCAAGATGCAGTGAATGCTGTTATCGCTTCCCATCCAAAGAAGCAGGAGGCTTGCATACGTATCACTTTGTGTTCTCATCCACCTACTGGCCAGATCTGGCCCTGTGGGATTTATGACTCTTCCTCAATGTCAGAACAACCACGAGAAGTAAATATTTTGAATTGATTCAGGCTGTCGAGGCAACCACAGCAACCCAACTAAAGACACTCATGAAAGAAGGTATGCAGAACTGCCTCACAAAATCACAAGAATGCTGAGCTAAGACTGTTTCAGGCGAGAGGGAGTATTTGGAGGGATATTAATGGCAGTGTCTTTTCTGCCCTAATGAATTATTAACTTGTAAATATCCACCAGAGCTTTTGGTTGGATCTCATAGAGCTTTGCTACTCTTTAATCTCATATTCCTCTTGAGTGGCAGAATCACCTTTGGTTTATTTGGCATTACCCATACTCTCAAGGTTTAATGTATTTTGACCAAGGGCATTCAATAAATATATGTGTGTGTTTTAATTTAGTTGATTATTGTTCATTTCTAAGAACAATAACTGTGTGTTTTTGTGGGGGAAAAGAGGGTTTTAATGACGACATCTTTAGATAAAAAAGTAAGCTATTTCACCATTCTAATCACCATGGATCTTAGAATAGAGTTTCACAGAGGTGACTTTAAAAAATCTAAAGACAAGAAATAATTATTTCCTCAGTCCAAACTGCCAATGTTTTTCAAATTATGCCACAAAATTCACCATAGAAACATGTTTTTCCCCCTGAGAGCAATTTAAAGGAGGAAAAAGATACTGTTCCATTTCTACAATAAAAGTGGGTAGAATTTGTCCTTTAGAGTCACACTGAAATTGTTTTTAAGGTTTGCATGACTGTAATTACCTTGAGGCTGAATGTAGTAAATGCAGTCCATAAAACAAGAAAGGAAATAAAATTAGCTTCATTCCTTAAGTGATTATGCCTCCTCACTATGGGGGAGGGGTAGGCATTATTTTTAAAGATTGTATTTCTCTTTGTACCACTGAACAGAATAGCTAATTGGCAAGATTTCCACTAAAAAGAAACATGGATATCTTCTAGTGGCAATTAAGAACAATCGAGGTATTGAAATTAAACAGTTCAGAGGATTTTTAAGTGTTAATCAGGTAAGGAGGATTGATATACATTTTCTGATATTTAAGGTATAACCCATATCCAATTGGTTTCCTTTCGCTAAGGCTTCAAGCATGTATACAAGCACCATGAACTATCAGTAATAAAGCTTTTTTGCTACAATTCAACAATATGATACAAACCACAGGCTCTGAGTCAGTCAAAGTTCAGTACTATTTCTGTCTCTACCTATAAGACCATCTTTATGGGGCTAAGCAACTTTGACCCCCTGAAAATTGGGCTGCTTTTTTCTGCCATTGTAGCATACTAGACCAGGTCACAGATACCTATAGATACAAAGAAAACTTTACACTCTTCAACACAGAGGAACCAGATTTCAAAATACTGGGCATACACTATGATAAACCAGCCCTATATCATCATGCAAAGATGTTGGGAATATCAGCACAATTCTGGTGAGAAGCCAGAATTATTGCTACTGAAGCAACAAGGAATGTAGACAACTTCTATTCAGTTTCCAAATATATTCAGCTAATAATGTAGTATTTTCATTTGCTGCAAAACCGTACTGTCTCTTGAGCCCTTACTGAGGTTACAAATACACCAAGACAGTACAAAAGGTTCTAAATCTATTGCTGGAGGCAATTTAGCCCAAACTTGTGGTCCTCCCACCCAACCAATCCTATAGAATATTGTATCCAAATTTTCTGTTAGTCAATCCTAATTTTTGTAAACATTTACTGAGTAATAATTTTACAGCAGATACCAACATCACAAATGAAGTTATCCTTACTCTCTAGTTGCTCAGAATCTCATAGTACCCACATCTAAGGAAAATAAATACTTGTAATAGAAAACTGTTATAATAGAAACATACATACATGGTCAAGTCTCAGGTGGGTATTCATGGAAGAGCTCATGAACAGGAAGATACAGATTTACAAAAAAGTTATACTTACCAGTGGAACAGAAGCAAGGATCAATCATGAAGTGGATAGTTTAGCATTTCCACTTAAAACTACCTACAGCTCCCTGTTGTTCTGAAGACAAACTCACTCTTTATGAACAAGGTCTTCATGGTATTTGTAACTGGTTTCTGAACAATTATCCTGCATTATCACTTGATTTTACCCCTAGACTTTTAGAATATTCACTTACATGCATTTGTCTCTGCCACGGTATGTATTGTGTCAGGCTCTGAGGATGTATTTACGAATCAGAGACATTCTCACTGATAGTGGGGAAGAGAGAGAAAAAATAAATCAACAACCAAACGAGCCTGTGGGATAAAACAGCTGCATTGAAATACAATAAAGAGTGAGTTAGCACAATAATGTTATGTCTGAACATAGTTGGAGGGAGAGATGACTGAGGAAGTGACAGTTAAGCAGAGATGCATATTTTAAGGTAGAATTTATTTTGCCAAATGTCTGGAAAGAACTTTTCTAGTCTTAGGGAACCACTAGTGCAAAGATTGTGGAATAGAAAGCAATTGATTGTTCCCAAAGACAGACTTTACTCTGCCCAGTTGGAGGGAGGGCTTGACAATGCAGGAATTTGTAGGCACCTGTTAAGAGTGGGTTTTATTCAAGTCACAAATGAAATCCATTTTGCTGTCTTTTACTCCCTTAAGCTATTAGTAGCATGACTAATTCTTTACATTTTGCATGAAAAATCTTGGCATCCACATTTTGGTCTTGATTTATCTCCTCCCTCAAAGAATAATACATATACATGTGCATATATAGACTATAGAAAGCATCATCTATAAAACACATACTATATAAGTATGGATATGTGTGTATTCAGTTTCTTAACATAAAAAAGTGAACAATTTTGGTTTAAGTCTCGATGAGACTTAAAGGTGTGAAGGAAAACACTGAGGAGCTTGCAGGTGCAATGAACACTCAAACTCCGTTCTTTGTGAGGACACTGTCTTTTAGTAAGCGACGGAGTTGCTAATGGATGCATAGACTGTGGTCTGTGTGGTGTATCTGTCATGGGTTCTCAACGATGCTGTCCTAGCACTTACCAGCAACAGGAGTGCATCTCTCTCTGGTGTCATTGTCAGGATGTGCTTACCATATGCTGTGAGGAATTTTTCTCAGGCACAAGGAGTCTTCTTGCAGAGCCAGTCCCCAGCAGCACACAGGGAGTGGAAAGGTCATCCTCTCTCTCAATGCGAAGAGCTCCAGTGGTACAAATTTAGAAAAGAACCACTTGCCAAGAGTAATGACTAATTAGGGAAATTTTGACAAGGATATAATTTCAACTGGTGATTCTCAGCACTAAGATAATTGTGTGCTTTGTGAAAACCATGTGGTGAAAAGTTAATTCAAAGTCAAACCTTATTTTTGTAGAAATCCCCTCAAATTGATTTGACTTTGGCTTATGGTTTTTATAACAAGCAATCAAGATGAGAAACCTACAGAAAAATTGAAAGCCCCCTTTTTTTTTTGCTATGTGATATCTAGTTAACATCAGGAAGACTTTAGCAGCTCTAAATATATAGAGAAAACACAAAATTCAGTCTTGGCCCTGCAGGTGTGGGAGAGACAAATCTGTCTTTTTTAGTCATGGGAGTATATATATTTCAGGGACCTTGTGACCTACTCACAATTCCACACACAGAACACATATATTCCTTTGACTTAATTTATTGATTTTACAAGAATTTTAATATTTTGACTTACCACATTGACATTGTTTGGAATTCTTAAATATGAGCAATTATCTTTACACAATTTTTCATTTAAAAATAACACTAAATTCTATACAAATTCTCTACTTCACATTTCTGAAATAAATTGTACTTTTATTTATTTTTTTAATGTAGCTTTTTTATTAATTTAATTAGTACATTTAAGGCATACAATATAATGACGTTCATTGTTGGAAATTTGCACCTAATCACCCTAATGTGATTCTTCTCTCTTTTGTAGTAATTATTTCTGAATGATTGCTATATAGTAAAAACAAATAAATCCAATAAACAGATTTGAATTGTCTGAATATTGCCAAATCCGTTTTGGTATAAATACAGTAGGAATTGGCAATCTGTTTTTCTGTAAAGGACCATACAGAACTTAGCATCTGTGAATATATTCTCCATAACAGCTGCTCAACAGTGCTGTAATTGTTCAAAAACAGCCACAGACAATTCCTAAAGAGGGATAGTGCCTGTGTTCTAATAAAACTTTATTTACAAAAACAAGCCACCAGCTGATTTGCCAATGTTTGTAGAGAAATTGAGGTAGGTGGCATTAAATACATTTGCAGCTAATTATGTTATCATTATATTGAAATCCTCCACTATTAGTCAAGCTCCAAATAGGCCATAAATCACTCAGTAATTCTACATATTTTACATGTATGCAAGTGTGTACATATATGTGTGCATATACATAATTATTTATATTATGTATACATACTAAAGCAGTTGTCAAACAAGTTAGTAGTACTCTGCCACCATTTATATTACCTCTGCATAAAATATTGCTTTAAATTTATTCCAGCTTTTGGAAGTTTAATAATTTGATTGTTCTTTTTGCACAGTGCCTGAAATAGATAAGCAAATCCAAAATATTCCAGTTTCTCTATCTTTCAAACTTGTGTGTCCCTCTGGAGCTGGAACTGGCCATAGTCAGCAGCACCTCCTTTCTTCACTATAATAATATTTCTCTCACTTCTACCCTGAAGCCTGTTACCATATCTACTGCCTCCTGCAAGCCATCCTGAAAATCTCCATTCAGTATCCAGAGATTTGTGATAAATATAAATCTGCTCTTTTCACTTTTTGTCAAAGTTAGCAAAGCTTCCCACTATATTTAAGAAAAGTTCTAGAACTGAACTACAAGTGTCGGCTTGCTTTTGCCTGTGCACAGGCACACTGCTCTTCTTTCCTCCAATCATCATGTTCCTTCTGCAGAAGTACATTTGCAGGTACTATACACTGGCCTGAATTCTTCAGCCAATCACTGTCTCCTCCTTAGGTTCCACAAGGGCAGTTAATATATATCTTAACACCTAAACCAGGTTTCATGCAGTAGATTATAAGTATATAGAAAGCAGCAGGGAAGGAAGGAAGGAAGGAAGGAAGGAAGGAAGGAAGGAAGGAAGGAAGGAAGGAAGGATTTATAACATTGAAGAGATATTTAGACATTAGATAGAAATAGATCATGCTCTGGTGATGAAATTGTGCCAAAACTATTCATTTTACTTTTATTGATATTTAACCATGCATATCTCTGTTTTGTTTGTTGTTTGTCTTGTTTTGTTTTTCTATGAAAACTTCCAGGAGCATTTCTCTCCCCTTTTTGTGTAATGTATCAATCAACTTTCATTACATCCAATCGAGTATCCTTTTATTTCTAAATCAATGGTACTAATGATCAAGTAGGAGCTTGCTTTCCCTTTCAACCATTCCTAATCTGAGGTCTCAGGAGGGATTTCAGAATAATGGAGAGCTGGAAACATTCCTAGGTCTTAGATCCACCTGCTGACAGCTCATGGTTATAAACTATGCAGAGAAGCAAAGCTGTTAGATCAATTTGTCTTGTAGAAGTTCTAAGACAGTTTGCTCATGCACACTTTCTTTCTGAAACGTTCAGCAGTCTGCAATGGTTTTGCTGAGCTGTCAGGAGACTTGACTTTCCAGCTGTTAAAACAGCTGTCATGTTCACCCCTAAGGGATCACAGCCCCTGCTAAAGTTCTTTTTTATTTTTTCTCTTCTGGATAAATTTGCAAAGTGTTTGAAACATCCTGTGAGAGCTGATCTTCATCATTCAACGTAGCTGTGTGCTGTACTTCACGTTTACAAACTGTGTGGGTGGAGGCGGTACTATGGAGTGAGGGTATAAAGGTCATTAAAGAACTTTGGATGCACATTTTAGGAGAAAACATTATATTTACATTCAGTTCACTAAAAAGTATCTTTATTCCAAAATTGAGTTGCACAGTCTATGATTTAAAGGTGGCCAGTCAAAAAGAAATGTGAAATTATTATAAAGAAATTAATATGTGTCAGAGCTCAAATGTTTCTCCAAGTCTTCATGAATGTCTGAATAGCCACAATCATATTGCAAGTTCAATATTCTTGAAAAGGGAAATAAGCCCTCTCAATTTAATGATTTTTATAGTTTTTATGGTATTTTTGTGATGGTAAGAAAGAGGGAAATTGATTCAAAGATGTCATGTATATAATATTATGAATTTACAATAATTTTTTGAAGAAATTATCTTTTTTTTCAAATTTACATCATTTTTCAAATAAGGAAGCTTAAATCAAAACAACAAATGCTGAGTAATTGACTAAATAGTAATAGTTAATGGCAGGGTTTAAACCAGCATTCAGGTCCTGATTAGTATCCCAAGATACTTTCCATTGTTGTACAGATAGTGGTGTTATTAAGGAAAACTCAGTGACTGATCTGTAATTCTACAAATAAACTTCTTGGTTGAATTAAGATATATAATGATTCCTTTTTAAGCTGCTTTAAAATTTGAAACTCCAAATTTCATGCACATACAACTTTCCATTTTTGTCTTAATAAGTGGAATATGATTTACAAATCAATGTATGCTAATCAGATGCACTTGATAGCCACAAGAATGGAAGCTTTAAAGAAATAAAGTTGAATAAACACACATGAAAACATGTATTTAAAGAAAACATACACACACTTTTCAGAAGGAAGATTGTTTTGTGCTAAACTTTTGCAAAAGTGAAGATAATTGCAAAATAGAAGGCTTCATGTCCTCTGGTCCCAGTATTTTATTTTCATGTGTAGCTTTTTTCACCTTTCCTTCATGATCTCCCCATCATAAGACAAGTTACCCACAGTAAACCCCAGCATGGCTCCTAAGTCTCCAGTGTCTTTCACTGAAGTTGTTTGATTGCATATACAAAGCAAACATACAGTTTCTCCCTCTATTTTCTGCAAAGATATAGCTAAGTGAATGCATGTCAGTAAGTTTCCTCTTCATGAGGGAGGAAAAGTTTAATTCTGGAAGAAGAGACTGATATAGTGCCACTATTAATGGTGATGATACAAACACTGGAACCACTCATAAGAGTAGCCACAGTTTTCTCTGTTTTATATGATCAGAAAGAGCCTTGATGTGCATATCTTTCATGGGCTCATATCCAGTGAAGCTTCCTTGACCTAGAGAATGAAATGTTTTATTCTTTGCCACATACACACTGACTAGTTTAAATCTTGAGTCAGAGAAAATAATCCATGGACAGAACAATATCTTAGGGGATCACTTGGGACAAGAACTCAGCCCAAAAGACATTCGATGTTGCATATTGAGTGACTCCCACACCCATCAGATGCCTTGTCCTAGGGGATCCAAAGGTGGGATTACCCAGGTGCACATTACATGCCTAAGACAAGCTAGGCCCAGTGGCACACACCTGCAATTCCTGGGGAAGCTGGGGTGGAAGAATCCCAAGTTTGAGGCCAACATGGCATAAATGGAGAGATCAACAGCAACCTGCACTACATAGCAAGATGGTGTCTCAAAAGAAAACAAAATGCATGACTCAGTGGCTGGGACAAGGTAAATACTAATAGACAAAAACAAAGTTGGGAATGGCCAGAGGACTAGACAGGGTGGCACTGAGGCAAAGAGGTGAGAGACACTGTTGGTATTACGTTGACACTGTAGTTTTCCAGATGTATCTTCATTTCTCCATCAGAAACCACAGAGCTGGAACCAAGATCGCTTCCTGACTTCATTTCATAGCCTCGAAGTGTGCCCCCACCCTTGAGTCCCCATCAACGCCTCTGGGAGGCACCTTAACAGAGAGCAGTGGCTGCAAGCCAGGCACCAAACAGTCCTGCATAAGTCACAGAGCTCCGTCCTGTGTTTGGGCTGTGGCAAGAGTGTCATGCGGTCAATTTTCTGTCCCACAACCTGGTTGACCCAGCATGTGAACCACTGGCCATCACACCAGCACCAGGAGGGCCACCTGGGCCCTGATCCACTGCGAGAAGGATAGCCATGCCTTCTCCCACTGGGAGTCACCATCGCTCAAGCACCAGGAAGGTAGCCATGCAGGAGCTCCTGAACCCCCACAACTCACCTAACTCCCTCCCCCTGCATTCTCAGACCTCCTGATTAAGCCAGTCTTTGGACCCACTCTGCAGAGGCAGAGGTGGTCATAAAGGGTATTTTTCTGAGTTCCCAACTTTGGACATCTTTAAAGAAAGAGCATGGGAAACCTATAGTAGAACGGTGTGGGGTTCAACCACTCAGAAGGTTGGGGAACTCAATCTGGGCCTTGTGGCCTGAGGTCAGTCTGCGTCATGGGGTTCAGCTATCAGCTGACTGAGATCAGGGGTCTTGCATCCTAGCTCTGTCTGAGCCCCCATCCTAAATGGTAAATATACTGTATTGAAAAGTTTGTTCACTGCAGACATGTTTTGGACTGCTTCTTGATTTAAATTTAATTCAAATGGTTTAAGGGTGATAGACTAGTGACTACCACAGGTGGTCAGTTTCCAAATTGTGCTTGATCTTATTGTGTTGCTGATTGTATCAGTTGGGATAAAGGATTGTGGTTGATTTGATGAGCTGTTTTCTCTGATGTTATGAAGATGAGAATGTCTATGGGACTTTAGAGACCCAGAAGCTAGGGTGCAACTATATCAGGAAGATTTCAGTGATAACCCAGAGATTAAACCAAGGACAGCCCAACAACAAAAATAAAAATGAGAAAACACTTAAGCAAGACACAAAGACAGACTTCTAGTTCACCAATGGCAAAGAGTAGGACAAATGAGGATGAAAAGGCTGATAGTAGACCATCAGGACACCCTGAACTCAAAGCACAGGAAGTAACAAAATAGATCAATCAGGCTCTAGAAAAATTCAAAACGGAAATAATTTCCCAGATAACCATAGAGATGGTGAGCAAAATGAAAGTCATGATTCGAGACTCTAGAACAGAAACTGACAAAACAATAGATGAGCTCAGGACCACGATAGAAGCCATGAATGCCCAGCATAAGAAAGAAATGGAAACAATAAACGCCCATCATAGGAAAGAAATGGAAACCATAAAACAGATTCAAGCAGGTATCCAGGAGATTAAACACTCCATTGAAAGTGTACGCAACAGAATAAAAGAATGTGAAGATAGAATCTCAGATATAGAAGACAAGATTGCAGTCAGTGACAGTGAAAAGAGAGGTCTCTTAAAAACAGGAGGAGACCATGAGATATCAAGAGTTCTTATGGAGAGCATAGCTTTTAGGGTGGCTTCACTTCATCGAACAACCACCTCCCACTTTAACAAACTTGCTATGAATACATTCAAAATGAAAAAAAAAAAAAACTAGAAAGCTGAATTATAACCGTGAAGCAAAGAATTATTTACTAGAGCATTTTTTTGCAGGATTGAATGCAGGACAACTGGTTTACCTGGAGTGGTTTCTGTGCACAGCTGTTCTCATCAGTACCACTGTCTTTCTCAAATGATGAGCCTTTGAAGGGAATTGCTTTGGATAAAAAATGCCACTTCAATTCACTCTGCATTTCATCTCACGCTGCACACCAGAGGTCTCTGCCATGCAGATGCCACAATCACTTGTCTACTGCCAAGTTGAAAGAGCGGGATAAGACTGTAGACACACGTAAATGGAACTCCTGGATGTGAGGAGCTGCTGATAGTTCCTGGTCGCTTGTTGCCTTCCAGCATAAGCAGGTGTCTGACTGATCTACGATGACTCGGGATAGATCATAAACTCCCTACTGGAGGAGACAGTGTCTCTGAATCTGTATTTTATCAATTTTTTTCCAGTCCTTGCAACAGGACACATTTAATGTTTCCACTTATTAGAGGAGAAAATAGTTTTGTTATGTTTCACTCAATAAACTACTCCCACACTGAGTCACCCAAAACCATGCTCTCTGTTGTTATTCACAAGGATGACTTTCCCTGGCTCTATTACACCTAGGATCCCTTTTGGGAGAGCTGGGAATCCAGGAGAGCTCAGGGTTGGCAGAGGGGCATCCAGGGTCTTCTGTGCAGTAGTGTCAGGCTCTGAGCAGCCCTGAAAACCCAGACATCTGTGTGACCCTCGGGCAGTCAGTTCCTTCACATGCCAGCTATGGGCTCCACCTGAAAGGCCTGCTGAGGTGGGACAACTCTCCAGCCTTGCATGGCCAAACTTACCTCTGCCATACTCCAGTGTTTCGCAATTTAATCAAGGAATAATTTAAAAACTTGTATACATTAGAGGGGTAGGTATGATATGCTGATATGAGTGCACATGTTGTCATGACAAGGAAAATATAATTAATTAGCAACCAAGGAAAAGCTGGAAATTCAGTCACTTGCAAAAAAATGGATTATATTCAGTGAAACCTGTGATGCTCTACTGATTAAGAGTCACCATCCACCCAGACTGAAAGAAAAAATTATAGAATCTACCTCTTGAAGACTATAAAATTATAAACTCTAGGTTGAAGTTTTCAGATCTAAAATTGGGACCTAGGACTTTGAACCTGACATACAAATCGTCAAGACTCTCCTCAACTCAAATGACGAATCAAGGTTCCCAGGGGGATGATTCTCGGTTTGTTTTAACAATAAAATATAGGAGTGACTTAGTAATCAATAACTTACCTATATAGGTTTGTAAGGTAAAGTATTTTCTATTAATATTTTTTGTCACTATGTACATCATCACTAAACCCTTAAAGGAAAAAGAAAGCAGTAGTGGTGCAAGGCAGTGAAATCTTCCTGAGTTATGACAAGTTTCAAGTTAATGAAGTCTGGACTAAATTGAATGCAGCAGTAAGTGTGGAGTTCCAGTGAGTGAAGGAAGGGCATTTTTCTGGAATCCATTTTGCTTCAGGGGAAGCCCTGGCTTCCCAGGTTGAGGTTAATTCTCTGTGCATGTGGATACCTAGCACCCACCCAGCATTTGTCAGGAACACACGTACATCACATTCTGGAAGTCTTCCCCTGAAAAGATGCACAGTTGACCTAATTAACATGGGACTCTGATCCTAGAAGTGTCCATCACTTTACCTGATCTATGAGACCAACAGTCCAGGTGTCAGCAAACTCTTTCTATAAGGGCCAGAGCAAATAATTTTGACTTTGTGGGTCAGTCTGTGTACCTACTATGTAGCTCCTCTGGGGTGGCTAAAATGGTCGTGGACAATATATAGACAAACAGGGCTGACTGCATTTCACATGAATTAATTCACCAAGATTGACAGCAGGCCTGGAGATGGAGATTTCTGGCTCCAGTGCAGCCCTTTCTTTGGTTTTACTGATGCCCAGAGTCATACATTTTACTTTTGCATTTAAACTTAAAAGGTGTGGTTGTGTTGAACAGATCTGGAAAAAGATTTTTAGAATAGAAATGCACAGGTTCACTTGCCTCATTTAAACCACCTTCTGATCACCATCATCAGCAGCAAACATTATCAATCACCTTCCTGAGTCCAGAGTTCTGTGTGCTGTGTTTGTCCTAGGGTCCTTTCAGCTGATTTACCTTGATTACACTGTTTCCTCAAAAAAGGTCTCCAAAGCCCCTTTGATTTCACAAAGTCTCAATATTTGGGTTGAATGTGCCTACTTTTCTTTTTGCTGAGCCTGCTGATGTCATGGAATCCCTTCCTCTACTTCTCCGTCCTGAGTCCAGACGACTAAAGAGGTCAGTCTGTTAGTACTGCCACGTCTCTGAGCTCACATCTCCTAATTGTTTCCAGTGAGAGCACACAACAGAAAACTCTTTCTGAGCATTCACCATGCACAGAGATTGCAGGGCCCATGAGCAGCCATCTCTTTTCCTGCCACTGGCCACCTTCCCTCTTTTTAGCATGGAGATCTGAAAATCAGAATTCCCCAAGGGCATTGAGACATTCCTTGCAGGTGAGCCTGACAAGATAAGAAATGAACTAAGGAATTTCCCTGCAGTTATTCCCTGTTTCAAATACTTAAAATGTTTCCTTTCCAATAATGTAAGAAGAAAAGTGGGTACACAAACAATATGACGGTTTAGAATAGTTCATCTCCGTCATTGCATCCAAATCCTCTTCAATCTTTTTTTCAGAGTGTTATAGTTCTCAGTGTAGAGGTCTTTTGTCTCCTTTGTTAGATTGATTCCTAGTTTTTGGTTTTTTTGTTTTGTTTTGTTTTTTGGTTTTTTTTGTTGTTGTTGTTTTTGTTTGTTTGTTTTGGATACTATTGTGAAAGGGATTTTTTTTCCTAATTTCACTCTCAGTGAGTCTGTTATTTGTGTACCAAAAGGCTATTGATTTTTTTCAGTGTTGACCTTGTATCCAGCTACTTTACTGAACATTTCAATTAAGTCTAGAAGTCTTTTGGAGGAGTTTTCTGATATCATCTATGTAGAGTATCATATAATCAGCAATAATGAGTTTCACTTCTTTCTTTCCTATCTTTATTGCTTTTATTTCTTTCTCTTGTCTAATTGCTGTGGCTAATGTTTCCAAAACTATATTTAACAGGACTGGTGACAGTGGACATCCTTGTTTTATTCCTGATTTTAGCATGAAGATTTTCAATTTTTGACCATTTACTATGATGTTAGCTGTTGACTTTTCATAGATAGCCTTCATTGCAATAAAGACCATCTATTCGAATTTTCTGCAGGTTTTTTATCATGAATGGGTGATGAATTTGTTGAATGTTTTTTCTGCATCTATTTAAATGATCATAAGGCTTTTGTTCTTGACTCTGCTAATATAGTGTATTACATTTATTGATGTGCATATGTTGAACCATCCTTCTTGCATCCTTGGGATAAATCCTACTTGGTCAGGGTGTGTGATCTTCTTGATGACTCTCTGTATTCTGTTTGCCAGTATCTTATTGAGGATTTTTGCATCTATGTTTAGGGAGATTGGCCTGTAGTTCTCTTCTTTGCTTGGGCCTTTCCTGGTTTTAGAATCAAAGTAATACTTGCTTTCAGGAAGGAATTTGGGAGTATTGCTGTTGTTTCAATTTCATTGAAGAGTTTAAAGAGTAGTGGCAATAGCTCTCTAAATGTCTTGTAGAATTTAGCAGTGAAGCCACCAGGACTTGGGTTTTTCTTTATTGTTAAAGTTTTAATTACATTTTGAATTTTACTGATTGTAATTGGGGTGTTAAGAATTTTTATATTTTCTTCATTCAACTTTGGTAATTGATATGTATCTAGAAATCTGTCCATTTCTTCTGTATTCTCCACTTTATTAGAAAACAGGTTTTCGGAGTAAGCACTGATGATCCTCTGGATTTCTGATGGATCTCTTGTGACTTCATGTTCATTCCTAATTGCATGAATTTGAGCCTTTCCTTTTTTTGATACGTTGGCTAAGAGTTTTTCAACTTTACTTATTGTATTTATTCATTGATTTTTTATATCATTCTCTTAGTCACCATTGCATTGATTTCTGTTCTGATATTTATAATTTCCTCCCTTATATGAGCTTTGAGTTTCTCTTGCTCTTCTTTTACTAGGAGCTTAAGATTCATCATTAGGTTGTTTATTTGATCTCTCTCTCTCTCTGTTTTCCTAGTTGGTCATTCACTGCTATCAACTTCCCACCTAAAACTGCTTTCATTGTGTCCCATAGATTCCTGTATGTTGTAGTGGCATTGTCATTAATTGTAAAACTGTCTAATTTCTTCTTTAATTTCTGCTGTGGCCAATTGGTTGTTGAGGAGAGTGTTATTTAATTTTCATGTGTTTGTGAAGTTCTTACAGTTTCTTATGCTATTGATCTCCAGTTTAATTGCACCATGGTCTGATAATATACATGGGATAATTTCAATTCATTTGAATTTACTTAAACATGTTCTATGAGCTAGAATGTGGTCTCTTTGGGGGAATGACCCATGTTCAGCCAAAAAGAATGTATATTCTAATTTTGTGGGGTGGAACACTCTGTAGACATCTATTAAGTCTATTTGTTAAAAAGCTCGCTTCAATTCTAGTATTTTGTTGTTGAGTTTTTGTCTAGATAATGTATTTGTGACAATGGGGTATCAAGATCCCCTGCACAATTAAATTAGGGCTTATTTGGTGTTTTGTGTGCCTTCACATTTGTTTTTATAATTTGGGGCATTAGTGTTTGGTGCACATATATTTATCATTGTCATCTCTTCCTCTTGGATTGTTCCCTTTACAAGGATGTAGTGAGTGACCTTTGTTTCTCTTAATTAGTTTTGCTTTCAAATTTACTTTGTCTGATACAAAGAAATAAAAAAAAATCATCCCCCCCAAATATAAAGAACCATTTCAAAAATGGGCATCTGGAATGAAAAGACATTTCTCAGACAAAGAAGTAAAAGCAGCAAATAAATGTATGAAAAAATGTTCAACATCACTGGTCTTTTGAGAGATGCAGATGAAAACAACACTGAGATTCCACCTCACCCCAGAAAGAATGGCTGTTGTCAAGAAATCAACCAATAACAAATGTTGGCAGGGTTGTGGGGAGAAAGGAACCCTTTTCCGTTGTTGGTGGGAGTGCAGACTGGTGCAACCACTGTGGAAATCAATATGGGGATACCTCAAAGAACTAGGATTAGAGTTTCCATTTGACCCAGCTATCCCTCTGCTGGGTATCTCTCCAAAATAATTAAGAGAACCATACCACAGTGATATATGCACATCCATGTTTATAGAGGCACAGTTTATAAGAGCTAAAACTTGGAAACAGTCCAATTGCCCATCAGTTGGAGACTGGAAAAAGAAGAGTGGTTTTTCTATAAAATAGAGTGTAACTTAGCCATAAAGAATGAGAAATTAGAGTCATTCATAGGAAAATGGATGCATATTGAGGTCTTACTCTTACGTGAAATAAATAAGACACACATGTGTAAATACCAAATAGTTTCTCTGGTGTGAAAAACTAAAAGTGTGAATTGTATAACTGATAATGTCAAACAGGAAGAAATGGGCTAAATGTGTAGGGAAAGTGGGAAGAGTAGGGTAAAGGAAATAAGGGACAAGAAAAAATATGAGAAAAGGGAAAATGGAAACAATGTCTTTGTAAATAGAGGAGGGTGGAGGGGTGAAGTGAGGGCAGGGGTATGGGGAAAAAGTGAGAACCAAGATCTGTCATGAAAGGGTACACGATTGCAATGGTGAATGTAACTGTGTTATACACTTAAAAAGTACCAATAAACTCAAAAAGATTAAAAATAAATAAATAAATACATAAAAAGAAATTTACTTTGTAAATAAGATAGCTACCCCTGCTTTTTTCCAGGTTCCTGTTGAGTGGAGAATTGTTTTCCATACTTTCACTTTCATCCTATGAGTTTCTTTTTCAAGTAGGTGTGTTTCTTGTTTACAGCATATTGTTGGATTTTGCTTCTTGATCCATTCTGCCAGTCTATTTCTTTTGATTGGTCAATTGAGGCCGTTGACATTGATGGTTATATCTGATATATTGACTTATCATTGTCATGTTATTTTCATGTTGTTGCTTCTTTTTTATTTTTCTCCATCTCCCTTTAAATTCTTGCCCATTGGATTTGTTCTGTTGGACCTCATGGAGTTGTGACCTTCATTGTCTTTTTCTAGGATATTTTAAAAACTTTTTCTGGAGTGCTGGTTTGGTATTTATGAAGTTTCTTAGGTGTTCTTTGTCATGAATGTATCTTATTTCCCCATCAATTTTGAAAGATGGTTTTGCAGGACACATCAGCCCACTTTGGAGGTTTTCTTCTTTTAAAGTTTGAAATGCATCGCTCCAGGCTCTCCTTGGCTTGAGGATTTGTGTTGAAAAGTCTGTTGTGATTCTGCTAGGCTTTCCTTTGCATGTAATTTGTTTCTTTTCTCTAACTGTGTGTAGCATTTTGTACTTCTGTTGGGTTTCTGGACTCTTGATTATTATATATCTAGGTGTAGATTTTAAAAATATTTTATAAAAATAAACTCAATCATGCCTAATAACTACAAAAATAATTAGAGAAATTAAGTTTTGATGAATTTTTCTCTCTTTCTCCTTCTTGTATTTAACATACCATCTAATTTATTGTTCTTTCTTTTACACATGGTCCATTTTAAATATATTCAAATTCCTTCGGAATTTGGCCAATAGGTAATAATAAAAAGTACTCTTTCACTCACTATTTTGAAACATTAATCTAATAAAAGGATGCTTTTGACATTGTTGTAACAAAACAGGCATGCTGATTAAAGCCAACCAAGTACCTAGCAGGACCGAATCCGTAGTTCATGCTGATGTCATCCTTACCATTCAATACTTCTTTCTTGCCCTTGCTTGAAGCTAAGTCCTTTCCTCTTAAGCCTGAGTTGTTCCTAACATATCGAAGGAAACTGTGACACCCACAACCTTTAAGATATTCTCCTTCTATTGGTCCTTAAAGAAGTTTAGATTAACTCTTGTGTTGTTTGCTTAAGCAGTAATTACAAGAATGTTGAGTGAGAATATCAAAGAAGTATTATTCATCTTTTGTGTTGAGAATAATTGGAAAAATTCAGAAACAAAATGAGGAGGACATAAATGCAAATAAAAACATTCCTCTACAGAAGCCTTAGCATCGACTCTGGTTTTGTCTGACTGTTATAGGATTTTAGCTGAGTATTGACCCCAAAAGTTGAGAACACTACACAGTAGCTAATGGAAGACAGACCAGGTGGATTGCCTGGCAAAGCTGCAGCCCCTCTCTGTGTAAACCAGTGTCCCTGTTTTGCATGGGCAGATCCCATGCACCCACCTTACCCAGAGATGAGGTGGGACTCTAGGACAATGATTCAGGGTAAATGTTCTGATCATCAGACACTGTTGATCTGCAATAACTTGATAAAGAATACTCTGTGCTGGGGAAAAACACAGAAAATTAGGCCACACCAGAAGGAAGGATGATCAAAGAATGCCTTGAAATAGACTGTGACCCATTGCAAGTCCACTCTATGCTGACACTATGAGAAAATCAACATTGGTGAAAAGAAAAAGCATCAAGAGTGGGAAAGACTGGCAACACAGAAAAGATAAAACAGCAAAAGAGCATGGAGCTGAAGCACTTGGTTTGGTCCCCTGCCCTATTGGTCAGGCTTGTTGACTACATTTCATTTTACCCCAAATGTAGGCTCTATGGAAAATACATGGAACAGTATGCTGAATGCCATTATTTCCCTCAAAAGTCCTCAGATGGAATGGCACTGTACACAAGGAAGTCATTTTTTCTTCTTACTCGGAAATAGCACACAGTTTCTTCCATTGAATAGATAGAGTGAATGCTTGCCTTTGAAAGAAATTTTGTGTGAAACATCTGCCTCTTCAAACACTTGTATGAATTTGTAAGATTTCACAGAATGTTTTACTGAGAGTCTGACCAGGGAAACAGTAAGTTCCCACCCTCCAGGTCCTGCTCACTGCTGCCTATATACTAACTGAATGGAATAGTGACTGGAATCCCACACATCAGTTACATCCCTCCTCCTTCTGAAAAAGTCAATAAAATGAACTAATTGTCCCTCTCTGGGTGTGTCTGGGTTCTTGTACACATGCATGCTCTTAAATTATCTCAGATGTTTTAAGTAAATAAGAAGTCGTTAGTGTCTTCCAACCCAAAGAATCAACATAGGATGGGAAATTCATGGGTTTTATCAGCCTTCAGAGATGTATCTGAAAGATCTAAAATTAGCCCTGCTTAAAAATCCTCATGAGAACCATAGTGTGCAGCCTACAAAACTGCATATTTCAGAGCTGAAACATCTTTAATCTATCTCATGACATTATCCAAAGTAGCTGACTCTTTCCTAGGAGGTTTTGCCCATTACTGACTTGTCGCTCTTCTGTTTATGCCAGGATTTGCTTCGGAACACACCACACACTTCCCTTTCACCAGCTTCTTGACTCACCTTGTATTCCAACCAGAGCTGCAGCAGCAAGGTACAGACAAGTTTAACTCAGCCCAGGGCACCACTGCTGTGTAGCGTTAGCTGGCAAACTGGAAGCGAAAAGTTCACAGCTCAGAGGGTAATCTTGATTTCCGGTGGGGTCAAAGTAGCGCCCAATGAATATATTCCATTTGCTCCTGCTCCTCTGGTTGATAACCTGATGCTTATTTAATACACTTCTCAAACCACAGGTGTACACTGAGAAATCAGATCATAAAACATAACTATACCTGAGCTTGTCCACCTTCCCTGATTTCCTCTCTCCATTGCCCTATGCCTGTTTTCTGAGATCATTTTCCAAAATAAACTATTTGTGTGCAAACTGGTGAGTGAAGTTCTGTTGTTGAAGACTCAAATTATCCAAGAGATACTCAAATGAAGACATATCTCAAAGTGTGGGAAAAATGTACAGAAAAATAATATTTGTTGAACATATATTATGTACCTTTAGCCTTATATTGGTTATTGTGATTCCCTCATTCCACGTTATATATCATTGGTTCTTAAAGTAATGCAATTTACAGAGGTCACATAA
Organism: Fukomys damarensis; assembly: GCF_012274545.1. Classification (NCBI taxonomy): domain Eukaryota; kingdom Metazoa; phylum Chordata; class Mammalia; order Rodentia; family Bathyergidae; genus Fukomys; species Fukomys damarensis. Next base: position 28,995,831 of record NW_022900920.1, on the reverse strand, counting down.
GAAATCAGATAAAGACTTCAGTCTCAATTCTTCACTTCCAACTCATTTTCTTTTCACCTTGCCTCCATCTTCCTATTGCCCCCTCAATTGGTTATTTTTTTCACAACTGCCTAAAGTCTGATAGCTCAAAAGCTCTCTGGTGCCAGACTTTAGTTACTTTAGTTCAGTGGCTTTACACATAGCCATGATAATCAGATTTTCTTCTGCTTGCATTGCCCGCTCCAGAAACTGTGACCAGAATGTGCTAGCCATAAATAAGATAAATCCCTGCAGGACGACCACCCCAGGCCACTGCTGTCCTGGACAGCTCTCTAAACCAGTCCCCCACCATGGTGCGCGACAACCTCCACACCTGCCCCCTTTGTGGGTTCCCTCTCCCCAGGAGTTCCTTCTTCTCCCCTGCTCGGGGGTACCTTCCCTTTGCTTCTGAAGGTCTCATACTGGGCTTTCCCTACTTGGAAACCCATACCAGGCCAGGCAGGTTAAGTTTGTGTGTTCTACTGCCATCTCGTGGTCATTTATTTATGTCACTGTCTCAAAATGTGGGAAAGCCCTGTGCTCCCAAGTCTGGTTTAACTACTCTTCTGTAGTATTTGGTCTCCAATAAAAATTCCTCTTAAAAAAGGAGAATAAAAATGAGGGGTAAATATACAAAGTTTGTTTGATAAAACAGAGAAAAAAATTATCAAATTGTTTGACTGTAGAAGATGGTCCAGGATAAAAATATAATGCAGTACCAATATAATTTATTTAAATTCAAAGATAAAAAATAAAAAGCCAGACTGCCGATTAACACATGATATGCTTTGCATCTAAGGTCATAGAACTTAAAAAGTTGAATAAAGCAACCCTTGTTTCATTATACCAGTAACTACCTAGAATCGTTTTTTAATAACTTGGAAAACACATTTTTCTTTCCTTCTGGTAGTATACAGAAATAAATCTCATTGGCTACTATGTAATTAAACATTAGATTTTATTCTAGCATGTTATTATGTAAATTATCTTTAAATTTACCTAGTGTCTTGAATACAAAAGCATCTTTTCTTTTACTTTGTCTAATTTTGTAAGCAGATGATATTATCAATATGAGTAATGTGACTTAATATTATTTATGTTATTTTATTGTTTGTATGTCTGTTTATTTTTGGCACTGGGGATAGAACTCATTCTCTTTCACTTGCAAGGCAGGCAGCAGAACCACTGAGCTAAATCCCTGGTCCTTGTAAGTTATTTTATAAGTACATAATATCTTATTTTTTCTGTCTTGTGTTCCCCCACATATATATCACAATATAAGATTTTATATTTGTTTGTTCTGTTATATATTTAAGTAAATTATACGATTAGTGAAGTGTCATTTTGTGATAGCATTAGATATAAAATGTTTGCAAGAAAAATATAAAAATTGCACATGAGTATTTTCAGCACTGGTAATTCTAAAAATCAGTCTTTCGATTCTATCAGAAAAGGGCCACATTAACTCTCACTGGCCTCCAAAAATTAGATGTTGTCTCTTGGTCTCAGACTGTCTGTGTGTGAATAGCTATAATAATATCTGCCTCTTAGCAATATGGGAAGCTAAATCAAGCCGATGCATGTCATGGTGTTCGGTCCTTATGAACTGTCCTTCCTACTCATCCATAGTTTGAAATTAGATGTTAAAAACAGTTGTACACAACTGTTCAAACAAACAAATTTTAAAATTTGGCAAAGGATGTAAATGAATCTTTCTTCCAAGATAATACAAAAATCTAAAATAACCATACAAAAAGGGCACAAACTTTACCACTGGGGAATTCAAATTAAAACAACAACGAGCTATCACTGTAGACTTATAAGAGTGGGTCAAGTGCAAAACAACTGATAGTGCAAACTGTTGTGGGGAATATAAAGGAACAGAAACTCTCTTTCCTTGCTGGTGGGAGATAAAATGCTACACCTATTTCGGGAAGATACTTTGGGGGCTTCCTCAAAGCTAAATGTAGTCATACTGTTTGATCCAGTGAATGCATTGCTAAGGATTCAATTGATGTAAAAACTAGTGTCCACTAAAGCCAAAAACTAGAATCAGCAAAAATGTCTTTCTTTCAATAGATGAATGGACAAATTGTAGAATACTGTACTAAAGAATGCTATAAAATGGAATACCATCAATGCGATAGCATTCGATGATAGAAATGTGCTATTGAATCACTGAAGACTACAGAAAAATCATGAATACCCATTGCTAATTCATTTGATTTTACTTCTCTGGACAAGCTTGGTTGCACATGCCTCTAATCACAGCACTCTGGGCGGCTGAAACAAGGATCTCAAGATCCAACCCAACCTGGATGACTTAACAACTTAGCAAGACCCACTCATAAAGTAAAAATTAAAAGGACTGGGGGTGTAGCTCAGCCTGAAGACCCTGGGTCCAATGCTCAGTACTGAAGGAAAAAAGTAAAAGCAGCGTGTCTGTAAAGGCAGATACTGGTTAAATGTGTTCAGATAACAGTCTGGAAAATAGAGTAGTAAAAAATTCAGTAACTGAAAACAGGTTGGGTGGATAGAAATTTGATAACATGAGATGCAGTAATTTTTAAGGCAATGAGTTTATCCTGTATAGCACTGGGATGGTAGATACTTGGCATTCTGCATTGGACGAGACCTACAGAGTCTGCAGCACAAAAAAATGAACCTGGATATATGTAAATTTTTAATGTCATTCGAAAGTTTAGGGGAAATAAGCATCCTGAAACCAAAGGCAAAATAAATTGTACATAAGAATTATAATGAACTTGAATTAAGTATAATCATTATGCATTAATAAAAATGAAAAACATATAGTTCAGCAATCCTATCTGGATAGGAGTTAGCAATCAGAATCCATATGCACGTTTTGAATTGTGTGCATCCAAAAACTACATCTTACAGCCTTACTTACCAGTATCCTTAAATGTGATCTTATTTTGAAACAAGTGAAATATTTAATCAAGTTAATGCAAGGAAATTGGGGGGGGTCTTAATTTTAATGTCTTGCAACCTTGTAAGAAAAGGGAAGCAACATGAAGATACAGTCACACAGAGTGGAGGCAACCACAGGAAGACAGGACCAGAGTTTGGATGGGCACTTTTTGTTTTAAGTTTTAATTGAGTTTATTGGTACTTTAGGTATACAGTACAGTTACATTCATCATTGGGATTTTGTACCTTTACATGACAGGTCTTGGTTCTTATTTTTTCCCCTTGTCCCTGCCCTCCCTTCACCTAAGGAATGCCATGGCCTGCAAGAAGCTGAGAAAAGCAAGGAAAGATCTTCTGCTAAAGATTTTGGAGGGATCATGGCCTCACTAAAGCCTAGATTTTGGATGTGAAGTCTCTGGAACTTTGAGACAGTACATTGTTGTTGCTTCAAGCCACACATATGGAGATGGTGGGAAACTAACTCACTTTTCTTCTCAATTTAAACAATTAAGTGGATGGTCAGAACGAGCTTTCTCACCCTGGAATGGAGAAGTTGCAGGAAAGAACAGGGAGTACTTTAGAATGATCTATTTAATGCAGTTTTACTGTAGAGTTAGAGACAACCATATGATCCTCTTAGTAGAGATATAGATATAAATGTGCACATAGGCATAAATATATAACTACATAGACATATGTGGGTCTACTTATAGATACAGGTGTGTCTATGACTTAGTTTGGACACATACATTCCCTTGTTCTATCAGCTGAAAGGTACTAGAAGCTGGGACACAACAATAAACCACCAGTGCACCTAGAGTCCAGGCTTCTGTTTGTAACCCCATTTCCCACTGAAGGAAACAGCACACTTTGGAGAAATGGCCAACTCTAAAACTGGAGCAATCATTTACGAAATGAATTTGCAGTATTTTGTGGTGTCAGAAATTGAGGAAAAACTAAAATTCAAAGAAAGAAATAAACATCTGTGAGTGTTATTAAATAGTACTCATTTGTAGAAATAAATACATGGAGGAAACAAATGAGAGAAAAGAGCCAAATCCCATGTACAAAAGAAGTCTAAAATATTTCTCCAGATGCTATACTTTTAGAGAGATGGTACAAATTACTACCTTTAAGTAAGGGATGCATGTAGAAATATGTTTCATTAAGTTCATTAATAGTGACAGATACACCATAGTAATACAAAATGCTAATGACAGGGGTATCTGGGAATAGGGTAGGTGAGAAATCTTCAGAAGATCTTTGCAGTTTTTCTGTAAGGATGGAAATTTTGTAAAAGAAAAATGATTTACTAAAAATGAAATAAATCAGGTATTTAGGTCTTCCTTTAAACCTCGTTCTAGCCCTTCTAGACAAAAGTTCAGTCTCTCATATTTAGAATGAGAGGGAGCCTTTGTGAAGAGAAGCACTGTGCAGATCAGGTAAATTAATATAAACAAAAGATCTATCTGCTAGACTCTAATGTAGCACCGGGGCGAGTCTAGAATGTAGTGTTGATTTTCTCCTGCTGTTATAAATGCATTCTCAGACCTAACTTCTTATATGGAAATTATTTCTATAGAAGGAATTTATGATGTATATCTCAAGGCCATGTGTTGAAGACATGATCTCTCTGGGGCACCTTTGGGAAGCACCAGAACCTCTTGGAAGTGGGCAGAGTGGAAGGAAGTTGGGTCATTGTGGGTGCCTGGAACCTGGGCCCCTTCGCCTCTCTTTGCTTCCTGGCACCATGAGGAGAGAAGCCTCTTGTGCCACACACTTCTTCTATGATGTTGTGCCTTGACATAGGCCCACAGTCACCGGGTCCGAGTGACTATGGATTGAATCTTCTGAAACTGTAAGCCAAAATAAAACTTTCCTCTTTCTAAGCTGGTTACTTCAGGCACTTTGTCACAGCTATGGGCGGCTAACACCAGGAGATAATATCACAATAGTTACATAACTGGGCTTCTCAGATTGCAGCTAAGTTTTGTATGTATTCAGCCAAATATTAGTTGCTTGTGGCTGAAAATGGGGGTTCATTGGAAGTTGAATTTTTCTTTGACGAAGTCTGCAGTCATGCAGCTTGCTACACATCCACAGCTGGCTTCCTTTTCTCAATATATGGGGCTTCAAAGTGATGGATGATGTTATGAGGCCTACAGATAAACTGAAATCCTACATGCTCACTTTGTCAATGTTTCACACCAGATTTAGAATCAGCCATGTCTATTAGTAGTATTTGTGGCTTTGGTGGGAAATGGTATTGAAACAGAAATTTGTCTTCTAGTTATGCTTGTATGCACTGTCCTGTCATTGCTTCTAGTCCCGCTGGGCTGACAATACAAGGAAATAGATGTGTGTGACCCCCAAGATCAGACCTTGATGGGGTGACAGCAGCACGTTCTGGTTCTGGTTCCCACCGGTTCCGCAGCCCTCCCAAGTTCTACTGCATTAGAAATTTGTGGTTGGCTCAATTTGCAATTTACCAGCTCCTTCACCAGAAGAGTTCCATTCCATCCAAAGCTCCAGCCCTTGACCAAATCATCTAATCCATAATTAGGTCCCATTCTTCTAAAGTGGAGATGGTATCGATAACACAGAGTGTTGAGATCAGTCATAAGGAGCCATCTACTATCTGTGGAGACACAAGGTGGGCTGGCACAGCATAAGGAACCAAAAACATGAGACGACTTCATTCTGTCTGCATCCCTTCTTCATAACAATAGAAGTCGTGTTGCTTTGTTCAACATGTAAAGAAATATTGATACTCAACAAATGCACATTCCCTACATCATAAATTCCCATTTATTGGGACAATGAAACTGAAAAAGTTTTTAGTATGTTTCCACCAGTTATCACAGGCTTGCTTTTTCCTGTTCCTTGCTGACTCAACCACATGATTTATTTTGTATTTGGCAAATATGAAACTGCAAAGAATACACTTGCCAAGGACCACAATTTCCAGGGACATTTCATAATTTAAGCAATCTCCTTGCTTGTGAGAAGTGATGACCCCATTGAACTGGACTCTTACCAATGATGCTTAGCCCCTCCATGTGGGCTGGTCACTGACACAAACAGAAAAATCAGCCCAAATGGTGCTATCACAGATGGTTCTTTCAGACAGAAAAGATACTCTGAGCTGAAAATGAGTCAACAGAAGAAATGCACAATGACAATGAAGAATTCTCATAACTCAGATATTCTGTTTTTGTCATCAGTATTAACTTTGCAGGACAAGCTGAACACATTCTGCACTCAGCCATTGCCCTCTTTTTATGTTTTTTTTTTTTTTAGTTGAGTTTATAGGTTCTTTTTTAAGTATAAGGTACAGTCACATTCATCATTGGAATCTGGTACCTTTACATGTCAGATCTTGGATCTCAGTTTTCCCCACACCCCTACCCTCCCTTTATCCCCTCCTCCCTTCCCTATTTACAAAGACTTTGTTTCCATTTTTTTCTTTTCTCATATTTTTTTCTTGTCCCTTATTTCCTTTCCCCTACCCTTCCCACTTCCCTTACAACTTTAAGCTTTTTCTTCCTATCTCATATTATCAGTTATACAATTTGAATCTTATTTACACTTTTAGTTTTTCTCACCACAGAAGCTATTTGGGATTTACACATGTGTGTCTTATTTATTTCACTTAAGAGTATGACCTCAATATGCATCCATTTTCCTATGAATGACTCTAATTTCTCATTCCTTGTGGCTGAGTAGTATTTCCCTTTACAGAAAAACCACCTCTTCTTTTTCCAGTCTCCAACTGATGGGCATTGGGACTGTTTCTAAGTTTCAGCTGTTACAAACAGTGCCTCTATAAACATGGGTGTGCATATATCACTGTGGTATAATTCTCTTAATTATTTTGGAGAGATACCCAGCAGAGGGATAGCTGGGTCAAATGGAACCTCTAATCCCAGTTCTTTGAGGTATCTCCATATTGATTTCCATAGTGGTTTCACCAGTCTGCACTCCCACCAACAATGGAAAAGGGTTCCTTTCTCCCCACAGCCCTGCCAACATTTGTTATTGGTTGATTTCTTGATAGCAGCCATTCTTTCTGGGGTGAGGTGGAATCTCAGTGTTGATTTCATCTGCATTTCTCAAATGACCAGTGATGTGGAGCATTTTTTCATATATTTATTTGCTGCTTTTACTTCCTTCTCTGAGAAATGTCTTTTCATTTCAGATGCTCAATTTTGAATTGGGTCTTTATATTTGGGGGACCAGATTTTCCTTTTTTTTTTAGTTATTTATAGATTCTAGATAATAGTCCTTTGTCTGAGGAGCAGATGGTAAAATTTTTTTCCCATATTGTAGGTTGTTTCTTAGTTCTGTTGATGGTTTCTTTTTCAATGCAGAAGCTTTTTAATAAGGTGAGATCCCAGTTGTTGATTCTTTGTGCTAGTTCCTATGCTACTGAGAATTTTTTCATAAAGTCTTTTCCTGTGCCAGTGCCTTTGAGAGTTCTGCCTCACTTATCTTCCAGCAAGGTTAGAGTTTCTGTTTTAATGTTTAGATCTTTAATGCACTTGGATTTTAGTTTAGTGCATGGTGAAAAATAAGGGTCTAGTTTTCATCTTTGACAGGTTGAAATCCAGTTTTTCCAACACAATTTATTAAAGAGGCTATCTTTCCTACACTGAGGATGGTTGGCTCCTTTGTCAAATATAAGGTAGCTGAGTATGTCTGGAGTTGTTTCTATATCTTCCAATCTATTCCACTGATCCTCAGGTCTTTTTCTTTGCCAGTACCATGCTATTTTTAATCACAGTCACCCACTGCCCTCTTTCCCTAACCATAGGAGCAGGCTTTCCTTCATGATCTGCTTTTATATCTTAATGCTTTTGGGAACCAGTGGATTAAAAATAATGTTATTTATATTAATTGTGCTGTGAACTGAATAAATAAAATGGCTTAAAAAACATTTGTGCTATTATGCATTTAAATTCTATCTGTATCTTCACCCTTCATTGACAACAGTATTTGCACAAATGGTAAAAGACTGAAAATAAATTTGTATTTTGTGACAAGCTTGCAAATGTGAAGGCGAATATTAATGGTGAGGCATGAACAAATGGAAAGTATTGAATTTTGAAAAAGAGAATTTCAAGTACCACTGCACAGAAGAACAAGGTACAAGTGTAAATCAGACAACTCATCTACACGAATTCTCGTGACTCAGTCCTAGAGTAATACATATGCCACTGTGGATGTTTAATAAAGGTATCACCAACCAACTCCTTGTAACTCAAACAGAGAGAAAATGCATAATCCTGGCTGAAGAATCCATCCAAGCTGGATGTATAATTGATAGTGGGCCAAAGAGAATAGAGGAGATCTCATTGGCACTATATTAATACTTCCACTGAACAATGAGCATTTTTCAGTTGACACTTGCTTCCATGTATAAAATATGAAAGCTCAGTGCACATGTAAACTCAATTTTTTAGTTAAACTGATCTCGATTTCATCTTACAGCAAACCTCCATGTATGAAGGACAGATATAACCCTTCTAGAAATGAGAAAAAACTAACAAGAGGGAAACTGTGATTTGCTCAAGAGTATCAGGTGACTTCCACACTCATCCAATTGACTTTTGGAGCACAAACTCAGAGAAATGCATTAGTATGTCTAAACCAAAGGCTGCATTTAGTTGTCCAGGTAAAAACTGCCAAGTGATATTTAAATATTAGAAGGTGATATTTTCTGCCTCACAAAGAGTTTTGACATCATCATTGCATTATTTACCTATGTGCATCTACTGTCTCAGTGTCTGTGGCTCAGGACTGTGGACAGGGCTAAACTGGAGCCTTAGTCCTTGGTGCAGAGATGACTTCATTGAAATGTAGCATGAGTGCAGACATGTCAGGCCAAGTCTTCTTTTTTACAGCTTGCCAATAGTTATTTTGCAGTTTGTTTATGTGCAGGTGTGATAGCATACACTGATACTCCCAGAGGCTGAAGTAGGATGGTGGAGTTTGAGACCAGTTCAAGGCCAGCCTGAACTACATAGCAAGACCCTATCTCAAAAAACAAAATAAAAAAAAATGATGATGATGATGATGTTTCTGTATCTATTGAAATTTATGAATAGATTCAGGCATAAACTTTGTCATTTCAATCTCCTATTTAAGAATTAATCATACATAGAAAAATAGAAGGCATACATACAATGGACAGTAATTGAACACTGCCATAAAAGCAAAACAAAATAGTGAAAAGTTGTATCGATCAGTAGAAAATGTTTATAATATAGCTTATTCAAAGCATGGAATTTGTGTAAATTAGTAAATGAATGAATAAGCTCTTTATGGGAAGAGAGCTATGTGTTTGTTGCACTTAGAGAGATGAGCAGAAACAATATTTCTTTAGACTACCTAAATATGAAAGTGATCATAGAGAAAGATGCAGATAGATTGAGACAATAATTAAACAAGGCTATTTCTGGAGAACTGAAATTTTTCAAAAAATGACAACCAAAAGAAAACAAAATTTTGTACCATGGTCTTAAATTTACTCAAAAATTATATTCAAAATCACAGAGAACAAAGAGATTCACAGGGACTCTGATATAGATCTGTGTAACATTTATTCATTGTTATTTTATTGCAATCTCAACACAGAAATGATCTGGAATTCTACTGTATTAATAAATGCTGGTTGTCAACAGACCTCAGGCATTATCTTCCACTTCAGCCAAGAAGTTTCCCATTTGCTAGGTTCTGTAAAAGACCTCCATGGTCTGTGCATTTAAATGCTGTTTTATTGACCAAATTTAAGGAAATGGGTGTTGAAATGAAATAAAGATGTCACACGGATGCTTTTGCATGTCTCTTTTAACTTTCTGAGGACAGAAAGTTTGCTAAACTCTCTTCTTTAACTTCTGGATGGATCTTGCCATCTTCCTCGAACAGAAGAAGTACATTTGCCGCTTACAAGGAGAAAGTGGTACATACGGGCACCAACCTTTGACCTACTTTTGCCCAGCAAACTAGAGCAAGGCATACTCATTCCTCCTCCGGAAGCATCAATACTTCACTCAGTCCAAAGATAGAAAGAAGGCTCTTACTACTTCAAGTCACATCGATTGTGACATCACTGTGTCTCTCTACAGAAAGCTCCTCCACCGCTTCCCCACCACGACGACCCTTTCGAGTTCTCAAACCACGATTTGTTGAATTGTTTACATCTTAGCTCATCAGTATTATTTGAGGTGCATGCCTATTTTAATAGGCAATGTTGCAGTTGTAGTTTCTTTCTAAGAAGATTGAGCTCTGGAGCCTTCGGGCAGACATTTTCATTAGAAAATAGATGCTTTACTTTTAGGGACATCAAAAGGGCAGAGATTTCAAGTTGCCACTAATAATGTGACAGAAAGCAGCAAAGGCCATTTATCTGGGGTATTGCTCCAAGGCAGAGTCCACCCAGCCTAAAGCACCTGTTTTCTTTATTATCATGCACTGCCTGAATTACCCTGATTACCACCTAACTCTTCCTTTTACTTTGCCTGTGGGAAACCCTGCCAAAACTGGGGCTCCAACCAAGGATGACGGGAGGCTGCATTTGGCTCTTGGCAGGCAAGGAAGAAATGGAGCAGAAATATAAGCTAGTCACTTCTATCTTTCACACTTCTATCTACGCTTCTAAAAATACCTGTACAAATGTCTCATATGTGTATTGTAGGCCCAACACACCATTCACTTCATCTGCCCCATGAAGCTGCTATATTTTTAATAGCACCCAAATGTCCAAATAAATGACAGTTTGCTGAAGCAAAGTTCCCAAGTCTTTCCACAATGTGCTGCCAGTTTCAAAATGGAAAAATTCATCTGGACCTTAATGAGATGTTCATTCTCTAATGCTTTGGGCTGGACTCGAAATATAAGGGTTAGTTATCTTCCTGAAGAATGTGAATAATGAAGCTTATGCAGTTCAACAATATCATTTCCATGCATCCACACATGGTAAGGAGGGATTGGTCCATCACAAGTGCTGTTGGACTTGTGGGCAGGCTAGGTAGACAAAATAGTCTAGCTGTACCTCCATCCCTACTTCCACTCCAGGAGAATATGATTTAATCCCAAAACAAGAGATCACATAAAATTGCTAAACAAAATATTAAATTAAAAAAAAAAACTTAAAAGGGGATCATGGAAAATGGTTTATGCACCAAACAAAGAAGGGCTTATTTCTGCCTGCATGAAGAACTCACATAAGAAATCAGAAAAATGTCAGAGGAAAAAGTTATAATTAAAGAACAGACTACAAAGAAGAGTAAGTAACTCAAGGCCGAGTCTTCAAAATTTAAAAATCTGTAAAGTATTTTGGCTGGCTTTGAGCATGAACATCTTTGATGTGCTATATTAAATCAAAGAGATTTTTTAAAAATAAGTGGACGATTCTGAGAACTTGCTAATCTAAAACGTTCTTGAGGCTGACGTACCACAAGGGTCTGTGTGCAGGAAGAAGGTGGTGACCAAAGCATAAAAGCTAAGAAAAGACTTAAGTAAAAGATGACAACACAGAAATAGATGCCCAATCCCCAAAGGACTCGAATTAACTGTGTTTTGTGGTGTGCGAGTTATCCCAGGTGACGTGCTGCTGCTGCTGGAGCCCTACTGCTCTGTGTGATATTTGGAAGCAGTGGGGCCATTGTGATGAAACCAAGGCTGGATTAGTTATGAGGATGGGGCATTCAGAAGGGACTTCATACTCATAAAACAAGAAGAAACAGAGGCATTCAATCGTGTGTGCATGTGTATCTGTGTGTGTACCCAGGAGTGACGAGGAAAGGCCACAGAGAAAACAACCAGGAAGAAGGTCCTGCTCAGCAGGCGGACTTCATCAGATTTCCAGCCTGCGCAGAAACATTTGGCTGAGCCCCTGGTCTCTGATGTTTCCTTCTGAGCCCCCAAACTGAGACAAGGCCAGCTACCTCCACTGTCACACTGTCCTCCAAGCAGGCCCCCCAGCTAGAACAGCCACAGGTCTGCTCTGAGCCCCTTCCCTCAGTTCGTCCCCCAGGGGCAGATGGGGGAGCACCTTTCTCAATGTAACCCAGGGAAGGGAAAGATGAGGGTGTGCATAGGCTGAAAGATCACTTGTTCTCAAGTCCCCGAAGTGTGAGTTGGGCCAGTCCACATACAGACTGTGGAAGTCCTGCTGTGAGCAGGTAACTCCATTCATTCCCAAGGCTTCAAGTGAAAGCTCATTACTGTACTCTGAGCAGAGTGCTAAGCTGCCTCTGGAAGCATTGGAGCATGGAAGCTAGCTCATCAGTACAAGTAAACATGTGAAAGATATGAACAATCATCCAGAAAAATAGAAGTCCCCCCAAGCGTCATTGTGGTGTAGGGTATCTCCAATATCTAAAGATCTTAAACTATGCAGTTTTAAAGGAGTAAAATAATTATGTGGGAATCAGCATCAACACAAAATGCGTGAGAATTACCATGAAATTTTGAAAGTAAAACTCAAAATATACACTGAGGAAAAGAAAATGTCTCACAAAGTATGTAGCAAGTGACAGCAAATGTTCAAAACATGCACAAAACCAACCTTTTTGGGTTGAGGTTTTAGTGCCGAGCACAAGCACTTTTCTGAATGCTCTCCTAGAAGAAGACTGTGAGAGACTCAGGTACTAACAATTCCCCTTGGAGGCTGCCCTGCTTGTTGACAATATGGCATTGGAGAGGTTTTGGATCTCAGTAGCTTCCTTCCAAGTTTTCATTTTCCAACTTCAAGGCCATTGTAGACAAACATCTGTGCTTCCTATTGGGTGTTGGGCCCGCTGTTACTGAACTGATATCAAATAGCTTTTTCTCCATCTGTTGCCTGCTGAGGTAATGCTTGATTAAAACTTTAAAAAAAATAGTTTAAGAAAATCTCCACTTCCACTATGTTTGATCTTTAAAAGGAGAATATCTATACAATAATTTATTTAGCATTTATTGCAAAATGAAGTCCCCTCGTTTGGACGTTCTATAGGTTAGTGCTGTTTCAGTGTCCTGAGAGGTAAATATCAGGGTTGGCTGTAGTTTGCTTTATATATGTACAAGAATACCTGAAAGCTGAGGGGTAGAAAATGCATTCACTATGAGGCCTCAAGGTGTGGGTGCGTGTGGATAATTGTATATGAGTTAGCCAAGGGTCTTTTCCCTGGGTTATATCCCCAGCCCTTTACTTTTTTATTTTGAGACAAGGTCTCACTAAGTCACTAAGTTGTCCAGGCTGGGCTGGATTTTGCAGTCCTTCTGCCTCAGGTTCCTAGAGTGCTGTGATTACAGGTGTGTGCCACATGCCGGAAAAACATTCTCAGCGTGTCGAGCCATTTACAGTACTTTCCGTTAGGAATACTGGAAAGAACATTTGGCAGCCTACATGTAGTTTCTTACTTGAAATCTACACAGAATTAGAAGCTACACAAAGAAAAAAAAAGCCTCACACCTGCATAGCAAAGGAAGATCAAATGAAGTTAATCCCCTCATCTTTAGATTATTTCTCTTTATAGCTCCTTCTTCCATGCCTTCACGTCTGAGATGGAACACATCTCAGTCCGCACTGCATATTCTTGTGATGGTGCAGACATACTTTTATCATTCTACCAAATCTCTATTCTGTGCCTCCTATGAATAGACACTGCTGTAAGTCATCAGAAATAAAAAAGTCAAACTAATGTACAAATCCCACGCTACTTATATTCTCACCAGATATAGTCTCCTCCTGAAAGTCTTTGTGAACCCTTAGTCAGGAGGCTGGTTGCAAGCAAAATGTTCCCACTGAAAGAAGAGTACAAAAAGCCCCCCAAACAGGATATCAGGAAGCCATACTGCCTACTTTCTCTGGAGCTACATGAACTCTAGTTTCTTTTCTTCTCTGTGGTACAGTGTGTTTACAATCCTTTCTTTGCTGCATGGTTCTTTTTGCTCTACTTTTACATCAATATTCTTGTGGCTTTGTAGTTTTTATATGAGGCTAATTAAATAGGTCATTTAATAGTTCACTTAATTAACAAACCCATCAACAGATGCCAAACTTGATTTAGTCCTCCACCCATGTTCCAATCAACAGTCACCATTGAGCATAGAGTCAGGGGAAACAAACATATCTCCTGCAAGCCATTAGTTTTTAAAACATGTTGCAAAACACGCATGTGTGGAGAGCAAGTAAGCATTGATATAATGATAACTGATTTATCAATGGATGAAATTATATTCTAAAATCATAAACTATAATCCCAGAGCACATCAGTAAAACAAAGGATGTTGGCAGTGTTCTTTGTTTAGGAAATATGCTCTACTCCTTGATTTCAAACAAAATCTGTTTCTGTGTGTGTGTGTTTGATATTGGAGACTGAACCCAAAACCTTCACACTGAGTTACATTCTCAGTCCATTTTATTTTGAGACAGGGTCTTGCCAGAGTTCCCAGGATAGCCTTAAATTTAGGATTATCCTACCTCAGCATCCCAGAGTGCTGGGATTACAAGTGTACGACACCATGCCAAGCCAACAAAGAGGGTTTCAGTAGAACACATTATGAGAGTCAGAACCGCCACTCTACCTATTTTAAGACAGACAGGTAGCCTTGTATCTCTTTGAGCCTGTTCCAGAAGTGTTATGCAACAAATTGAAAAACAGAATTTACTTAACATTTGAAAATCCCTTTGCAGTTGTAGGCATTGCCCATGCTATGGAGTACGACTTGGAGCAGGCCCTTCACTTTGCTGATCCTGTTCATTTCTTAGGGTTTAAGTATACAGCAGTGTGTGTGTGATGAGGAAGTGGCAGAGGAAATAAAGCAAAAGAAACAAAATCACAGTATTTGTTGCCTAGGCATTTGGAACATGTAATTCGTATGGATTTTGTATAAGTGAAAATAGTTTGTTAATTTATAATCAGAGAAATGACCAGTCATGCACACAGAAATAAGGAGGGCGATAATGTAAAGGTCTACATAAAATACGCCACGAATTGCATGGCACACAGATTACACCGTGGCCTCAATATGCAGAGTACCATCAAACTTGCAACTGTAAATGTGTATTATAACTTTGATACCAATGCAGGTGCTTGTTGAAGATCTGCAAACTGCTAAATAATCAAGGAAAAAGATATTCTCTCTTTTTTCCTCATTGAGTTTATTGGTACATTTTAGGGATACAGTACAGTTACATTCATCATTGGGATCTTGTACCTTTACATGACAGGTCTTGGTTCTCATTTTTTCCCTTGTCCCTGCCCTCCGTTCATCCCCTCCTCTCTTCCCTATTTACAAAACCTTTTCTCCATTGTTTCATTTTTTCATATTTTTTCTTTTCCCTTATTTCCTTTCCCCTATGCTTCCTACCTCCCCTACACCTTTAGCCCTTTTCTTCCTATTTCACATTGTCAATTATACCATTTGGGTCTTATTTACACTTCAGTTTTCTGCACCAGAGAAACTATTTGGTATTCACACGTGTGACTTATTTCTTTCACTTAAGAGTATGACCTCAATATGCACCCATTTTCCTATGAATGACTCTAATTTCTCATTCTTTGGGGCTGAGTAGTATTCCATTGTATAGAAAAACCACATCTTCTTTATCCAGTTTCCAAATGATGGGCAAGTGGGCTGTTTCCAAGTTTTAGCTGTTACAAACTGTGCTGCTATAAACATGGGTGCACATACATCACTGTGATATGATTCCTTTAATTCTTTTGGAGAGATACCCAGCAGAGTGATGGCTGGGTCAAATGGAACTTCTAGTCTCAGCTCTTTGAGATATCTTCATGTTGATTTCCACAGTGGTTGTACCAGCCTGCACTCCCACCAACAATGGAGAAGGGTTCCTTTCTTCCCGCATCACCACCAGCATTTGTTATTGGTTGATTTCTTGATAGCAGCCATTCTTTGTGGGGTGAGGTGGAATCTCAGTGTTGTTTTCATCTGCATCTCTCAAATGACCACTGGTGTTAAACATTTTTTCATATATTTATTTGCTGCTTTTACTTCGTTAAAAGACATTCTCTTGATGATGGCACTTGCTGTGGAGACCCTCTGTGTATATCTTCAAACCCTTTAAAAGAAAAAAAAACTCTTGCTCTAAAGGCATTATTCCTTTTTTGAGAAACCTGCCCATGCTCTTTTGCCCACTAGTCTAAATAAAGTCTTGTCCTTCTTATTTTTAAAAATAAATGAATAAATAAATAAATAATGTTATTCTTTCTGGCTGCTTTCTGGATTGTGCTTCCTTATTGAGCTTCTAAATATTACGGTGTCTTATGATGGATATCTCCGGTTTTATCTCCCTTGAGGTTAATTCCACTTCTTGAATCTTTAAGTTTTTATCTTTCATGGAACCTGGAAAGCTTTTAACCTTTATATCTTCAAGTACTTTCTCCCTCCCCCGTCCTTCATTTCTGTCTCTATGACTCCAGAGTGACACATGGCCGCTCTATTGTAATTGTCCCACTGATCTCCGGGACGTTTTTCATTTCTAATCATTTTCATTTGGTTTTCTGATAACTTCTCTTTCCTTTTATTTTATTTATTTCCCTACTAGGTGCAGGAGAATTTATAGTTGTCTGTGGAAACTTTATTATGCTAGTCCTTTAAAATATTTAGATAATCCCAATATCTGATTCATGTCAGTGCTGACGTCTGTTACTATCATTTCTCCTTCAGATTTTTATTTTCTTGTCTCTTGTTATAATGTGTGAGCCTGGATATCATATTCTAAGACTGGATTACATTTCATGTGTCCATGATTTGCTCGCAGTCTTCCTGATGACAGCCAGTGTGAGCACCGAGTGCATTCATATGTCTAACTACCCTGAGCCCTTCTTCGCTACCAGATAGAGGCCAGGGCAGAAGCACACAGCCTCCTGCAGGTGCCCAGGCAGAGTTTCAGCCTCCCTCCCAGACTCACTGATTCCTCCTCATTGGAGGTGGAGAGCACCTTGCTGTCCCTGAGAGAAAGTTACACCTGATCCTTCTGGTAGCAGAGGAAGAACCGGAGCAGCAGCTCTCACTGCTGTGTTGCAGGCAGAAACAAAGCTCCCCTTGCCTTCGGGGGCAGGGGTGGAGCAAGTAGGGCGGCACCCACAGGCCTTTCCTTGTGCCCAGGGCTATCAGGTAGAGGTTGAGGCCTAAATCGTCCCCCAGGTTATGGACACACAGTGTGTGTGAGAACAGAGAACAAATAGTTCTTCACACTGCCTGGTTTCATCTCACTGTGTCAGAAACATGGGGAGCAGCCACTTCCCCCTGGGCCCCGCAGAAACCAGGGATGAGGATAACTCAGTGCCTCAAAGAGCCCCAGTCCCCACGTCCTTCTTCAGGCTCCTCGGTGCAGGTGGAGGAAGAGACTCGGCTCCCTGGGTCTACTCTGACATCAGGAGGGCGAAAATGGAGCCTGGAAAGAGAGGATCCAAACCTGCCCTGCCTCACTGAGTTCCTCTGCCACCTAGGGAAGGGCTTTCAGGTTTCTGCTATCAACCGCTGACAGCACACCGGTGAGAAGAGGTGCGTGGGGGGGGGGTGCACCCTGCCAGCCGCACAGAAAACGCAGTGGGGAAGGCGCACTTCTCCTACTGTTGCCCGGCTATTTTGGGGGTAGGTAGCTACAAAACGGCTTTGTTTTTATTCCACCATTTTCTGGCTCTGTGGGCGAGGGACTTTCCTTGCACAGCTTTGTGTATACCTGCTGGCAGTTCCTGCCTTTTGAAGGGACTGGAAAGGCTGGGTGGGAGGCTTTGAGGAAACTCAGGGCCCTCACGACCATGAGGCTCCTCAGGATTCAGTTCTAGGGGTTGGCCACGGTTCCTTACCATGCGACATTTCCCCACAATGCCACTTACTTCCTCACAGCCCCGAAGAGATTCCACTAAAAATGACACCGCCATCATAAAAGACATAAATGCAAAATCATACATTCACAGCACATTCATCAGCTTTGTCAGATTCTGTGCATTAGAAACAGGATGCAGATTCTTCCCGCCCTCAGTAGGAAGGGATTGGGTAAGGACACAAATATCAGGAGGTGAAGAGCACGAGGCCTACCTAATGTCTGCCTGCTACAGAGAAATGGAGTAAATGTTTGCTGTCCAAATTAAACTAGTGAATCTCAAAAGAACTCTGGCATTAACCAGTTAGTCCTCAAGTGCAAAAGTAGAATGGGGTAAATTTTCTATTCGTGATGTGCAAAGTCTGGGGAGGAAGCAGAGAGACATGAAATATATATTAAAATTGGGTCTGACTGATAAATCTGTGCACATATTTACCTGCATTACTTACATTATTCAGTCCAAAGAGGAACCATGAGATAGTTTGTAAGGGCCTCTGAAGTTCTGCCTCGGTCTCATTATCTCTGAGCACATCTGTCAACGCTCTTGATTTCTTATAGATGAGGCAGAAAGACCTCTGACATTTCAAACGCAGTGCTCTAATCAAATCCCCGTTCTCCGGAATGATTTCAGAGAATGTATTACCGGCCGAAGGAAAGTCATTAATGTCTAACATTTCAAGTGCAATAGACCTACTTGGAGGTTGAGGTAGGGAGGAAAACAGGAGGCCAGGATTTTATATCACTTACCTTGCAGTTGCTCATGAAGGAAGCAGGAAATTCTTTGTATTTGCCTGGGAACAAATAAGAACACCGATCTACTTAGGTATTTAACATTGAGTCTTCGAATGACACATTTTTTTGAGTTTGCCGTGTTTTCACACCAAACTCAAAATTATCGGGGCTGTGTACATGAAACCACCAGAAGAGGTGTCTTCATGTCTCACCAGACCCTAAATTGCCATGCCCAGATAACTCAACCGCAGGTATCTAGGTTGAAGAGTGTTTGTTTATTAAATATATGACTTCAAAGGAACCATCTCTTCACTCCTTTAGACTCCAATTTCACTTGGAGTGAAAAGATAGCACAGATACACCCCCACCTATGAGCCCACAGTCTGCAGCAGCCTCTCCCTAGGACGCTGAGAGCCTCATGTAAAAATACAAACTCTCTGTCCCCTGTCTTCGGAGATTCTGAAATAGCAGGCTGGGCTGATTTGGGACTCCGCATTTATAAAATTTGTTTCCCAGAGGATTATAGTGTGGGTTTCAAAATTGTTCATTTTTAAGTCTACTTTGTAGGCAACACGCTATGCTTCTCCTAACAGCAGTTTCAGGTCGTAGGGAGAACTCCAAGCATGAGCGCCCAAGTCTTAGGTTCACACCATTTGGAAAAGCGAGTCCTTGGATTTTTATGCTAAGAGGGAGAATTTTAAAGGGTTTCTGGGTGAGATGGGCTTTTGTTGCCGCTTTCCACTTCCATCACATACCCCTTTCCACTTTTGTCTGGTTTCTTGTGCTGTTTCATCCTTCCATCTTCAGCCAGTCATCATCCTTGCTTTTATGGGGGATTCTTCAAGGAAGCTTCCTATTCATTAACAGCTTTTGCTAACGCCTTTGCTCAAGGCCAGCTCCCAGATAGTCTAGAAGCCATGTAAAGTGAAAGACTGAATGACGGAGGCGAAGGTTCACCTTTCCCCTGCTCACGGCACATGGACTAGGAGGGTGCTAAAGCCCATTAGAAACCTGACAGTGCCAGGATCTGACTTGTAAGCAGCAGCAGCAGCAAGTGGTGGTCCCAGGTGCTGAAGAAATGTGTATGCCGGGCAAAAATGTTTGAACAAAAGGAGAAATAGAAATGACTTGAAGTCTACTGAAATCACAGAGACGTTTTCTTGTGTGATGGTGGTGAGGTGGATGAGGATTATCCGAGCTGCCTCACAAAAT
Source organism: Fukomys damarensis (assembly GCF_012274545.1). Taxonomy (NCBI): domain Eukaryota; kingdom Metazoa; phylum Chordata; class Mammalia; order Rodentia; family Bathyergidae; genus Fukomys; species Fukomys damarensis. The sequence continues at coordinate 28,976,096 of NW_022900920.1, read as the reverse complement.
GCAATCCCTTTAAGCAGGCATTCGAAGTACTCTTTGTTTGGCCGGCCTATCTGTGGTGGGCAGATTAACAATCCCCATGCCAAAAACAGCCATATCCTAAGTAAAAAACCTATAGATATAAACTTTAACTCTGTAATTCAGGTAGGGAATGTGTGATAGAAATGTTTGTCTGGATTAATCAAACATGTCCAGTCTCACTACCTGGGCCCTTATAATCAGAGAACCTTTCCTGGGAAAAGAGGTCGGGGACCAAACCCACAGCTATTGACTTTGAGAAACAACAAAGGAGTCATGAGGCATAAAATGCAAGTGGCCTCCACAGGCCTCCAAAGGGAAGGAAACAAGTGCCCCTACAAGCCCTGGAGGAAACAGAATCACCTGTGTCTTGGTTTTAACCCAGTCAAACTTCCAGCCTACCTGCTGGTGAGAACATAAATTTAGGCCATTAAGTCTGTGATAATTTATTATGGTAGCAATAAAGAACTAATAAATCATTCTACAAAATGTTCACCACTTTCCGTGAAATTTTTTTTCCTCTGGTTGAGCCGAAATATTTTTCCTTGCTGAAGTTTTGTGGCTTTGTTCAGTTTCACCACTCACAACTTGCCCACTTTCCTTCTCCACATCTGCCTACAAAATGCTACCTTCTTTGCTCATCAGTGCCGTGCCAACCATTGCGTATATGTCGTCCAAAATTCCGTAATGCTGCTCTCACCATTCATTTCATCTGTATTTATAAGCTTGTGTTATTGGTATTTTCCAGTGCTCAACTCTAAAAGACTGTTCAAAGGCAAATGCCATTTTAATCCCATTTTCTCTGAAGAGGTAAAGAAATTCTGTCTTGAAAAAATATATATACAACACTATAAAACCTGTCCCATCCACTTGAGGCAGAAGTCTGATGAAAAAAACAGCATGTAAAGCTAAAAGGTCAGAGGAAACACTTTATGACAGTTCCCTGATCAGAACGGGAAAGAATGACAAAGTATGACTGCATATCCTCCTTTGCCGGAGAAGAGAGGAGAGAGTTGGAAGACTTGTTTGAGCAAAGACCATTGTACAATCTTGGCTGGGAATTTCATCTCCTTGAAAGGAAGGGCTCAAGTAAGGCAGCGGTTCCCGAACAGGGTAATTTTATCACCAGGGGAACATTTGACAATGAAGTAAAAGATTTGCAAGTGGGCTTTGGAATGACTATTAATTGGGAATAATGTTAACATTGTTTACTTATTAAGGTCTAGAACATAAAAATGTGAAAGCTGACTTTCTAATGACTATCATGGGATTTTAGGCAGGCGTCTTTTAAAAATATTCAGGTCATAGATGTTCTGCTGAAGATCACACTGAAGGAAGAAGTCTTGAGAGGATTTTAAGGTTCTAAGAAATGTCCTTTTGACCATGTAGTTGTGAAGTACTTCGGGTAGAAAGAAAAATCAGGGTGATCTTGTAAAGTGACCTGTGATGAGCTCAAGTCACTGAAGGAAAACAGATAATGATCATTAACAGAAAAACTACATCCGCTTTTGTAAAAAACATGAGGGAAGTGAGAGGTCCATAAAGAGTCAGTGTTTTAATGTTGTTTGTCAATGAATACTAACCTGAAATATTTGATTCCTAAAATTTTACTCTTCTCAGATGGAGAAAGTGATATGCAGTTAATTGCAACAAATAATTACAGAGTCCTAATGTGAGTGAAAAACAGAGAGATTGCAAAGTTCCAGACCCAGCCTTAGAAAGACTGAAATCTGGGATGCTAAGGGAAATAGTGGGCCATAGCAGATACATTCTAGTTCTTGGAAGACTCACACAGAATAAGGAAAATACCAAGAAATTGGAGAAGGGAAAATATATATCTTCCCTAGATGCAAAATGAAGGAGGCAGACTTTATAAATTTCTCACTGGCAAGTTTTATGTAATTTCTAGGAAAGCTTGTAGCATAATGCTGTAATAAGATGTTTTAGGGGTATTAAGAGGCAGAAGTGGGTTGGTTAAAAACATGAATAATTGAAAATGAGCAGTACTAAACTAATCACTGTGTGTGTGTGTAGCTGAGAGGTGGCTAAGTCTAACAATGCTGTACATAAACCGTGGTTGAATTGCAGGAGAGCATTTGAAAATCCTTTCTTGACACCTAGATGCACAGTACAAAACTAAGCTTCAGAGACTAGTAAATTTTAGTATATTTATATATTTATAGCACATTTCCCAAAGAGAAGCAACTAATGAATTTTCCACTGGGCTTGGTGCCCAGGCAATTTTATCAAGTTTTCTCAGTGACTTTGCTGAGGATATTAGAAGACATACTTACAAAATATCAGTGACATAACATGAAAGAAAGAGTCATTAAATGAAATACATAGAATAATACATAGAATAATTAGGAACTTTAGCTTCATTCATGGAGAACACATATTGAATATTCATGGATTCACACTCAAGAGTTGGAGGATATTTTAAATGTTCATTTGTAGACAAGAAAACTAGGTTACCTAGGAAAGTAATTTCTTTCTGGATTGTATATTTGTTTACAGAAAGGAGAACATGAAATCATAGGTCCGATAATTTAAAGCAATTGTTTAAACTTTTATGAATCGTAGCATTGACAAATATATAGAAACAAAAAAAAATTCAAAAACTAAAGAGCCATCTCCTTCTGAATTAATGAAATTGTGGCTATTGATAACAAGAAAAGAACAAGTTCTAGATTTCTTCTCACTTTCAGCATATTTTCACAGTATAATATGGCTGTTTGTAGACACTAAAAACAATAACTAATTTCTCTATGTTGAAATTTTAGTGCTGTAACGTAATCGTTTTTAATGTACTAAGCTCACAAAAGCCTATATGAGACAACAACCATGTTAAGGGGAAGAGTAAGAAAATCTTTCCACTTGCATTTTGTATTTAAGAAAGAAAGTAGAGCAATTCTGAGTTCAGGGTGTCAATTAACCTACTTACAGACACAGGAACTTGCTGTTGTCAAATAAATCAATTAGATGAGAGTGTCGATTTATTTGTGTCAATACGTGTCAGATTGCTTAGAAATGTGAAAAAAAAAGAGAGAGAGAAGAAAGACTAAAAAAGGAAAGAGTATCCGATCATCCTGAGGACAAACTGCTGTTGTCAAATAAATCAATTAGATGAGAGTGTCGATTTATTTGTGTCAATACGTGTCAGACTGCTTAGAAATGTGAAAAAAAAAAGAGAGAGAGAAGAAAGACTAAAAAAGGAAAGAGTATCCGATCATCCTGAGGACAAGAGAAAGCACTGTTCATAGTGTCAGTCAGAAGAAAAGACTGGCACTTTCAGGGCTATCTCTGGGAATCTCAAAAGCAAAGAAATCCCAATCTTTGAAAACTTGAGGCTTGGAAAATAGATCTATTGTTAGTTTGTAGGACTAAGATAAAAGGAACCAGAGTCAATATATCTGCTGACATAATTACATATTTATTGTAATTGCAGGGGCATTGAACACGATGAGATTAAATCATTTATTTTTTCCCCATTTTCATTGAGAATTTTCTGCTAAACGTTTACCACATGTCAAGTACAGTGATAAGTGAAAGAAATGCATGGATAAATGATGTCATTTACAAATGATGTCAGCTCTCCCTTCTAAGGATTTACTGTTTTTTGAAGACATATAAATCTCCACTAGAATTGTGCAGTAAAACATAATATATTCTGTGAAAATCAATCCCCTAGCTAGAATGGTGATCTGATGGGGGGAGATTTTTAAGCAGATTAATAAAGGGTTTACTAAGGAATAGGAAACACAAACCCAGCCATTCAATATTCTCAGAATCTTCTTATTATGAAGGATTTTTGAAAAATCTCTGCTTGAGAAAACAAAACCAAAACCAAAAAAGTCGTTAGTTGGCAGGGTTTTATTTGTTTGTTTGATTTTTTGGTATGGAATATTTTTAATCTGCCACTGAGTCTCTGTTAGATGAAGAAATCACCAGAAAAGGTAGAAGGACCCAATCCCTAAGAATATATCATCACCCTAATCTTCTTAAGATAGCTGTATAAACAAGGAACAATGATATCATGAGCCACAAATGTCGTGTCACTGCAACCTTGCATAAGAGTTTTCTTTTCCCCACTGAATAGAAACATAAATTTCAGCAGTTACTGTACTCCAGTGGGACATTTGACTAGATAACAACAGGAGAAAGAGATGAAAGTTGGATCCACTCCTGGGGGTTGGATCCTATTAACACCAACCAGACCACAGGAAATACAGACCTGGGAAAGTCAGCTAAAGCTATGCATAATAAGCATAGGTGTGCAAGAACTCCAAAGATTCAGAGCCACTCACTGTTGTATGGTCTGGGTAGGGGTGAGGACAAGTGAGAAACTGAAGGATATATTCCTGGAAACCATCCCCTTAAGGACAGCAGGAATGAGCAGAATTATGGCCTTTCGCATCTGTTGTCAGCTGAGACTGCGATTTGAAAGCATCTTTCACTCTACAATACACATGCACATTACAGAAGGAGGTAGAAAGATTTCCCCACCTATTTCTGATCATCAAGAACAACACCCTGCATACTAACAATTGCTGGTATTTCACATTCATATTAACAGGCTTTTAGGAAATTTTTAATGACACTCAAAATATAATTTAAAATATCCTCAAGTAAGGACGTTCATAAGGCAACAACAGCATCAATAACCATCCTACGAGGTTTCATAAAGAAATTTAATTGAACTAGCAATAATTTTAAAATTTATGAATAGGAATAGGAAATATTAAAGAAACCATTTTTTAAAAAATGAACAATAATTGCATTAAGTAGATAAATGGCTTTTTACTTTACTACAGATCAGTGAAATTATCATCACAGATTTGCACTGGTCCAAAGATGGATATTTTGGAAAGTGCTCTGTGTATTTTATGTATACAGACTTATTTATACTGTCTAGAGCAAGCACATTAAGAATTATGATAGCTGAGCTTATGTGGCAGGAGGGACACGGACACACTGTATACATTAAAAACGTCTTATTTACAGGCTTGCCTACCCTTGTTTTGAATCTTTTCACTCTGTTCATACCTTACCTCCCGGCCCAGGTAAGTGAGCATGGGTGTCAAACAAGAACCTGGTGTTAGTGTCTGGGGAGATTTTTGAGAAGGTGACCATCTTTAAGGTCCATGAGAATCATTTCAGCTCTTAGAGAATACTTTGTCAGTATTAGAATATATTCCCTGCTACTAAAATGATGGCTGTCATGTTAGCTAAAAAATTAAGGGATTTTTCTCAGAATAAGTAAACATCAAACAGTTTTAAAGTCGAAAAGGCAGTTTTATTTTCTATCAAGTCAACAATAACACCTTGTCCTACTCTGCTTATGGTTCAAGCATGACCCCAAGAGTCCTGGGCTTGGCCCTCTGGGAGTGGTGCTCTGGGAGTTGCAGCCAGTCGGGGAGCAATGGAGTGGGTTGGGTCCCCAGGAGTGGATATGTTCCCCGGGGACAGAGTTGTTATCAACAGAAAGCCTGCCCCTCCCCAGTCTCTTGCCTCCTTGCTCACACATGGATGTCTACAGGTGACACAGACAGGGGCCCTTGGTCAGGATATTGGTGGCCCTAGACATGTAAGCCAATTAAATGTCTTTACTTTATAAAGTACAGAGACTCACACTGTAATATAGCAGCACAGGGCTGGGGATTTAGCTCAGTGGTTCTGCTGCCTGCCTCGCAAGCGCAAGGACCCGAGTTCGATCCCTGGTGTGTGTGTGTGTGTGTGTGTGTGTGTGTGTGTGTGTGTGTATCAACACAAAATGGACTGAGATGCTCCAAATAAACAAGGGAAGTAGTTGCTCTAGGAAAAATAAAATAGCAAACTGCACAATTTAAAGCAAAGCTCACAAGGTCCACTGTTCCCAGTGAAAGGATTTGCTGACTCATTTTCCAGTAAGAGCCTCAGTTGAGAATTCCCTTGATGCATAGTTAATTCAGTGTGGCTTGTGAATAACCATTTAAAGGAATGGTCTGGTGAATCCGACCAGAAAGGCCTCACTGATCCCACACAGTCTTGCTGTTGCCCAAACAGCCGTTGTGTAGAGTTTTATGGACAGAGCGAAGCTGTTTCATAAGCACTGGGCCCCCCAAATGTAAGGATCTCCCTAGAGCAGCCACTGTCACACATCATTCTTTTCAAACTAAATTCTTAATATATTTGCTATCTGCAAAAAGACACCGACTAAAGTTTAGCCACTGAGAGGGGCATTAAGGCCCCAGTCACACAGTGCTGACTGTAAAAAGAGTCAACTAAAACTCGCTTTGAGTTAAAACTTGAAATTGCTGTTCATCAGATGGAATCAAGTAAGCCTCCTTCGAGTTACATACCGCATCCCATTCTTCGTGCCCAGTGTGTGGGTTAATTAGCCAAATTTCATTACAGTGGAATTCCTGCATCCTTCACCACTCATTTTAATGTATTCCTGGGCTTTCGTATCTGTGGAGGTCTAAACATCAACCATAATTCTGTATTGATACCACATCTTTTGTTTCCCAGGAAAAACACACTTAGTACTTCATTTCAACATGGCAGAGTCATTAACTAGTGTTTTCAAACCCCAGACCTTATACCTAAGTCCCTTGGACAAGTGTTTCCTTATGATTATGCTTCTGACCCAAGATGAAGAGACCAGGTCCTCCTGACCAAGGAGGTCTTTACAGGCTGGTGCAGCCTGTGGAGTCAGCGCTACTTTCTTGCATGACCTGTGTCTTTTATTGAGCCACCTGTCATTCGGGTGTGATTCCAGCTCATCTTTTCTTAGGAGCAGGGGTGTGACACTTTGAATCCCTCGTGTGGGCAGCACCATGTTAGGTTTAAAAAGGATCATTATCGACCTCAGTTCTGCCCGAAGACATCAATTTAAATCTATCACATTAGCAACTGTCTAACTTGTGAAGAAGTACAAAATGGGAACTCCACTTTTGAATTCCAAATGATAAAGCAACTCTTTGCTTGAATGAGTCCCGAGGAAAAGTCTTCCACCGGCAGTTGTTGACCTCATAGGTGAGTCACATAGCCTGGCCCCAGTCCTATTTTCTACTCTGTGGAACTGGGATAGCTACCTATACGTGGTGGGTTCTACTTGAGTGAAAGAATGATGATGTAAAATAATTTATATTATATGATCCTACATATATAAAGGCAGAAAACAAGTAAGCTGACTCACAGTGATAGCAGTCAGTACAGTGGTTGTATCTGGGATGAAATGAGTAGTTGATGAATAGGAAAAGATCCCAAAATATCAGTGATGAGGGTTGGGGATGTAGTTCAGTGGTGCTGTGACTGCCTGGCAAGTTCAAGTTCCTGAGTTTAATCCCCGGTACCGACAAAGTAAATACCAGCGATGACCTGTCTCCTAACCTGTATGGGTGTTACAGAAATGCATTCTCTGTGAGATAATTCATTGAGTCCTACACTTGCAATGTGTTAACTTCTCTTCTGTGCAGGTTACATTTCAATTAAAAGTTGAAAATGCGCTCACATAGCCAAACCTGCTTTCAGCCAATGAAACCAGGAATTCTAGAAATGCATTTCAAGCAGAGCTCAAACTCAGAGGTGTATGGATGCTTCCCTAGCTCTCTCCTTCCCTTGTTCTCCACCTGGTTGTTGCCTGCTCGCCCAATGGTGCCAATCCCTAGAGGGAAATGAGCGAGAGGCACGAGGGTGTCTTTGCTCAGTTTGCCTGGTACCAAGGGTTCTGGCTGTGGCACCAAGGGTTCTGGCTGTGGCTCTAGGTGAAAACGTTTGGTCACGTGGTCCCACTGGAGCAGTGGTGCTGTGGCACTTTTGTCTCCTTTACCTGGGATACTAATAAGTGTCTGCAGTATCCAGTCCTTAGTTTAGAAAAAAAAAAAGTGGAAACTGCCCTCTACACCCAAGACGTAGCTCAACGATGCACTACACTCCCTGGAGCAAGGTTGGCCTAGGACTCAGCAACCGTTCCAGTGGTGCACTTGCATGCCCCTGCAGAAGCCCTGACATTTCACTCCTGAGTTGCTATCTGAGGCATGGCTAGAGGCCTACTTCTCTATAGAGATGCCTCTGCAGAGAAGTCCTTTTAAGGAAGGTTGGGAAAATTTTAAAGATGTGTTTCCCCATTCTGACTCAATACCTGATACTTTCACACTATTGGACCTTCTATTCTGAGCCTCCCCTTGTACTCTCTACTTCCTGTTCAGGGTTCCCTCAACGTCGGAAGACCCTATTATCTATGTCCATCCACCTAACTTGACCAGGGTGCCATTCCATGGAGAGAAAAGGAAGGATGAAGTTAGTGCTTTTGCTCACTTAGATTCTTGTCTTTGTCATTGCACTAAATGACTGAAGGCTGAACTCTGTTTCTTTGAAATTTTACTTGTTTCCATGGACACCTGTAAGCTAAGCTCTCCCTGTCCAGCTCAGCTGTGCTTTTGACATGGTGTTGCTGGTCCTAGTGCCGGAAGCATCACTAGCTTCTGGTGGTTCCCGTAGCTCTGCTCACATCGCTGTAAATAGCAATTTTATCAGTTCTCTTCAGTTATTCCTGTCGAGTCTGCAGTGTGTTCTGAGACCTTCACGCTGCCCTAGTAGCTCTATTGTACGTGTAATGTTGAGCAGCACTGGGACTGTATTCCTTAGTGTTATCATCACTGAGACATAATGCCCAACATTTACCACTTAAAGACAGGAAGTTTCACTGGCTCACAGTTTCAGGGATTCAGTCCATGGTCAGCTGGTTCCAAGGCAGAGAGATCATGATGGAATGGTGAGACAGAGCGATGTTGGTTAGTTCATGACAACAGGGAGGCCGAGCAGAGGAGCAGGGGATGGAGAGACGCCAAAGCAGAAGGTGCCAGAGACCAGACGCTGACCTGAGAGGTGATGCCTCTATGAACCGCACAGACATACTCAGAATGGACTCTACTAGTGTCCCAGGTAGGTCCCAAAGCCAACCTAGTTGGAACTCCACCTTAACTACCGTTGATATAAATCTTCTACGCCACTACAAGCAATCAATACTTGCCCCTTGTATCAGTTTCCTAAGACTGCTGCAACAAACTATCCCACTCCTAGGTGGGTTAAACAACATAAAACTGTTTTGTCATATTTCTGGAAGTCAAATCCAGAGGGACAGCAAGGCCGTATTCCATCTGTAGACACTATGGAAGGACTCGATCTCAGCAACCCACCCACCTTCTGGTAACTCCTTAGCTTGGAAATCTTAAACCTCATCTGCACAAGTTTTGTGTGTTTCTATGTCTGAATTTTTCCATTGTATAAGAACAGCAATTACAATAGATTACAGGTCCACCCTACTCCAAAATGGCCTCAAATTAAGTAATTATATTGGCAATGGCTCCCCTGCCAAAGAATATCACATTCTGAATTACTAGGGATTGAGACTTATACATACACATTTTGAGAGAACATATGCCGATCCATACCAGCCTTGTTGAAGAACTTCCTAAGGAACTCCTGCTCCTTTCATATTGTTCCTGTTGTTACTAATTCATCTTGCTTTGGGAAATGGTCTTCCCGATACAGTCAATAGACATGTGTCAATTGACCTAGCAGGGTTTACTAGTGGGAGGTGGAAAACGAGACCCATCCCATTGGCCCAGTTGGTTCAGTTAGCTCAGGGCTAGGCAAGGGACCCAAGAGAAGCCAGTGAGAAAAATCCCATCATACTTCTACTGAAGGTATCAGAATATGAGCATTATTCTAGCCTGCAGTTACCAGTGCCCCCTTTTGTAAAAGAAGAACCTACCTGGTAAGGAAGGTGGCCCAAGGAAGGGGCTCCTGACACACAGAAACGACATGATTCTGACACAGATACCCACTGTGACAAAAATGCATCTAGGGCATTTGTTCATAAATTTTAGCAGTCAATAGAAAGTGTGATAAAACACAGATTGCTGGCTCCCACCCTCAGGGATTCTGATTGAGGAAATTTAGGGTGTATCCTGAGGTTTTGTTTTTTTTGTTGTTGTTGTTTTTTAATCACAGGTGACACTGAAGTCACATTAGAGATGCTGATCTAGGAATCATACTTTGAGAACCTGGAAAACATCACCTTGCTGGCAGTTCGGTGGGTAGAGCAACTTTAGCAGGCAGAACTGAGAATTATGCTACTTTTGCTTTTCTTATCAGTTTTAAGATTACAACTCATTCCCAAAAATGTTATTTTGTCTTTGGCATTTTATACATGTTTCTCCTTGTTAGTAATATCTAAAACAAAGCCAGGTCCCCAGCTCTGGGGATTCATCTAATTTCCATGTAAATGACCACATTTGTGGACTGTTTTCTCAGTATCAGAAGTCATTTAGGCACTGCTTGTAGAGTAGTACTTCAATGCTGCTGGACTGATGGAATTTTCCACAGCACATCTTGAGATGCAACAAAACGCTTGAAGTTAAGGAATGTGTTATTACTATCAGTAACCAGAAACTATAATCACATGCTGTCCATTCACATGTGATTCACCAATAGTGATACAAGAAACCCACCTGCGACCTCCCCAGTGTGAAATCATTCCACAGGGATGTTCATTTGGAAGGAAATCTCCCTGAACCTTAGTAAGATCACGGTGCTTGGTCAATTAGTGAATGTACTTCTTCATTCAAAGTGTACAAGCAGTCGAGGCTGACAGAAAAGAGAATGTAAATGGCAAAAAAAAAAAAAAAACAAAAAAAAAATCCAGATTCTTACCACAGGATTATTCAGTGGTACAGTGTAAAGGGCCCGAGTCTCAGCAGGCAGTATCAGCCCAGAACTCTGCAGAGGCAGGCTTCAGTCTTGGCTTTGGCAACAGTGTTCTGAAGAACCCAGGACGTTGTTTAAGTACTCTGAGCTCATCTGTAAAGACAATGGAGTAGGTAACCCAAGCTCTACATTTTGCTTCCGTTTCCTGTCTTTTGCCCACATATATCTGTGATTTCAACAGAAGAGGTAAAATTCTGCCTTGGAATTCCATTAGACAAAAGCAAATCAGGGGGAGAGAGTTCAGAGAAAACTCAGCCAGCTTTGGACTCAGACACAACTGTCTGTGAATCTTGGCCCTGCCACATCGTAGCTGTAGAGCCCTAGACAGATTTGCTAAATCAATCTGAGTCACAAATTCCTCATCAGTAAAATTGAAGTAAAAATACTTACCTTGAGGGTTTTTATGTGGATTAGAGATAATATATGCAGAGTACCATGTACCAGTTCTCAATCAAGGCTGCTCTAAATCACTTGATGTTTAAAGTATTTCTGCAAGTAGAAGCTCCTGAATGTGGAAGAGATTTTAAATAACAAGTGAAAATAAAAGTCATAAGCACCAGGCCCAGCTCCACTGAATTCCATATCAGTGTCGTTTCTTTGTTGGCAAGGAAACGTCTGATGTGTGCTAGGTTTTGATCTGCATGGCCCTTCTGCCTTTGGATTGCAGCCCTGACTTAGCCGTGCTCTTTGGCTGTGGCACTCTTTTGTTTTGTTCGTATCTCCCTGTTGTGGCACCTACCTATTACCTGGCTCTCCTCCACTCTCTTCAGCTGTGGACTCCTCCAAATGAACATGTCGTTGCCTGCTTCTGGTTATGATGTTTGCTACATCCCTGAATTCTTCACTCTGCCTCATTTCCAGTGTCCGATAAAAGTGAACAAGAAGGAAACATTAGGTTTAAAACCTATGTGTCCTTTTGTACCACTATGAATGTAAAAGACGAGCCCTGATAAGGCAGAAGCACCAGTGGAAAAAATCAGAACAAGTCTGAAAGGGAGTTTTAAAGGCGAAGTCTCTGGTACCCACACAGGGTAACATTCGGAGTGGTTATTCCTCACCTTAATGGTAAAAGACAGCGACCCAGCTTCCAAATGAAAGGATTATCAACACCAATAAATGCTGGGACTGATATTCCCACACCCTGATAACCAAGAGAAAGACATATTCGGCAAAAAGTTGTCAAGCCTGGTAAGACTGTGAGCATCCAAAGACTGCAGCCACTCAGAAATCACTGAAACTAATGTTGCATTCCTGATAGCCATAAACAAATTACATTTATTCGGCAGTGTGGTCCAAATGTCTGAGCCACTCCTAAATCAGCCAAGAGGTAGGAGGGTGATCTTAATGATCTATGACAAGACTTTCATTACAAAATAATTTCAATTACTGGATGCATTAAAAAGCCACTTTGCCGCTGTTAGAAGAATTTGCAAATAGACTTTAAACACATCTAATGCAAAACAGGCTTTAGCTTTCTGGTTCTGACCCTAGTTTCACTGTAACCTGTGTAAACCATCTGGGGAAGGAGTCTGAGAAAAGATGAAGCAAAGCCTTCCTCTCACTTAACTTCTTTATAAAGGGATCATCGGGAGCCCAGAAGAAGATGCCTCATGGCCTGTGTTGCTGAAAATCCCCATTCAACGTAGAAAGTACACAGTGTGGGTAAGCAGCAGAGCTCCTTTCGCCCTGAGAATCCTCCCAGGTTCCACAGCCTGGAGGCAGAGGCTGCCTCCGAGCCTATACTCATCAGACTCCGAGGAAGTGCACACTGCATCAAGACACTGACGATTGCATTCATCACGGTTGTGTGTGGGTGACTGGGGCGCACTACGCAACTGCGCAGAACCTCAGACTGGTGCAGCAGAAACTACGAAAAGGTATTCTAATGGGGTGTTCTGAGATTACGGAGTAACACCTCTCCCCGAGCACTTTACTTTCCAGTGGTTCAGTCTTTGCCATGTACCTGGCAGGGGAAGCAGCCCCTCGTGTCCTCTCCCACTGCTTGTAGCCTGCACTCACCTTAAAATCTAATTGAACTTTTCAGCATTCTTCTGTAAGTCCTTCCACAAACACCCCAAACCACTATCGCCTACCCCTTTTCTGAACCATCAAATTAAATGATATTTCTCATCTTGCAACTAATGTAAAGCTATTTCCTCCTTCAAATACTTCAAATAAGCAATTTATCTTCTTAATCACAAATGAGAGTTGGGGTTGACAAGATCTTCTTTTTTAACTTCTTTGTGATTCACTTCAAGACCAGTGCAGTAATCTCTATGAAGTAATGTGCAAAATAATTCTCAAAGTATATTCACATATAATACTTTTTTTTTTTTATGTTCCATGCTCTCAAAAATAGTGTGACCTGGCCCTCAGATCAGCCATAGATACAACTTGAAAATAGGTACAGGTAGATGTAAGTTGTGACAGTAAATCCATTTTTCTTGATACCGATTTATAGGGCAGACTCTATAATAGTCTTGTATTAGTCACTTTTGCATCCCTGGGACAAAATATCCAATGCCCATAACTTCAAAAAGGAAAGGTTTCTTTCCAGCTCACAGTTTCAGTCCGTAGTCAGCAGGCTCCAGGATGGAGACAGCGTGGCAGAACAGCCCAGTGGGGAGAGCAGCCTACATCGCCAAGGCCAGCAGCAAAGAAAGAAGAGAGGGGCTGAGGCAAGAATACGGCCCTTACATCACTCCTCCAGGGGCCCTCTTGTTCCAAACAGGGCCCACCTCTGAAAAACGGTGTCAGTGAACTAATCCACTGATGAATTTAGCACCCATGATCAAATTACCTCCCAAATCGGCCCCACCTCTGAACACAAGACTTTGGGGGAGCATTTTAAATACACACACACATTTATAGCGACTTTACATCTGAAAATGAAAATTTTATGGGAAACACTGTTAACACCAAATGAAACAAACAACAAACAAACATAAACATAAGTGAGAACTTCCTGGTCTCCATAAGCAGCAGAGATCAGTATGGGGCAATGGGAGAACCTGAAAATACTCCTCTCCCATGGAGCGGCAATCTCACTGTCTTTGGGGCAGGAACAGATCAAAACTTCCACTCTGACAGGACAAAAGAAGAAAAACGAGAAGTGTGCATTATTTTCAGTAGCCCCAACAGAATTCTCATTTTTTTTTAATTGCCTCTGATTATCTCCCTATCACTGAACCAATAGCCTCACCTAAAGCATGGGGTATTTTGATTGACAGGACTAATAAACACATCCCCTGAAGCTGATAACAGCTGACTCCCTAGTGATCTGTGCACTGAGAGTAGAAGGAAGAAGTGTTTCTCCAGGGCACAGACAAAGCGCTGCTGTCAGAAAAAGGGTGAACAGCTACTGGGCAGTATAAACAAAACACGCTGTCATTACAGGTGAAAAAATGACTAGTTGGTAGATATTTCAATCCACGGATATGGAAATCGTCAAACTGACACAATTTGTTTAAATTCCTACAGGATATATCCATGAGCCCAATATGCAAAATTGAGCATGATTCTTTGGAGGACCGCAGTTCACTGTGTTTCCACTGTGTCATCTGTTATGTTTAGCAGATCTTTCAGCGGTATGACTACAGTCCTCAAAGTCTGTCTGTTTGGCTACTATTAAAGCCAAACATAAGCTAAAAGGAAAACTACAGTCCAGTTTTAATCTTTGTGTAGAATATAGTATAGTGCTTTGGAAGATCGTGAGCAGTGAAGAGTAAAGACAATTTGCTAATATATTTCTGTTCCATCAAGTGTCAAAGCAGAATTCTAAGACCTACAAACATTGTGAATTCTTATTCCCATCCATTTTGTCAAAAGGAGATGTGTTCCACTCTTGTTGATTACATGTTACAAGAAAAATATTCAATTTAGAGTTCAGTTTGCTTCCTGCCTTGTTTTCTATTGCATGTCTGCATTGTGACTTAATTACTATAATTCAAGTCAAATTAGGTGTTGCTTTTATTTCTTTAGAAAACAAAGTATTATAAACAACCCTTGCCCTACAAAATGTCAATGGAAAATAGCAGTGAAAGTATTTATTAAGCACATAGAAGTAAGACAAAAACTATTTCTCTCTAGAAAAAAGCCTTCTTCAGGTAAAGAAAATGCAAGGCCAGGCATGGTGGCACACTCCTGTAATCCCAGCACTCAGGAGGCTGAGGCAGGAGGATCACTGTGAGTTCGAGACCAGCCTGGGCTACATAGTGAGTTCTCGGTCAGTCTCAAGTACATAGTGAGACCCTGTCTCAAAAACAAACAAACAAACAAATGAAAATGCAGCAGCAGGACAGAAGTGGACTAGAGGGGAGATTTTCAGATGATAGCAATGAAGTTGGACTATGCTTGGCAAGAGAAGTAAACAAGCAAAAATAAAGAGGAAGAGCCTTTCGGCACACAGGGCAGAGACCATGAAGCCCACTGAATGGTTTTGTGTTCATCTGGGGGGTGGGGGTTGTCTGCTTAAAATTCTAAAAACATTAAAAATGGGCCGGATATAGACAAAGGACTATATTCAAAGCTAAACATTTGCTAAAGAATTCTAGGCAACTCTCAGTCCTCTTCACATTTGAAAAGATCTATTGTCTTGTTTCCTGTTACCTGTCTTTTATTTTAACTTATTTATACTTTGGATTTCTCATACAAGAGAACCCTTGTGATGTTTAAGCTTTTGTGTGTGATTTACCTTGCTTAACAAAGGAGCAAGGGAACACAAAGAGAATTAAAATGTGCTATGTACAAGTACCAACAAGTGACTGGAATCATTATGTGCTGCAAACATATACTGATAAAAATGTTTAAAGAGAAGACCAGGCAAGATAGAATGGTAGCCAGGCCTGGTGGTGCATGCCCACAACACCAGTACTCTAGGAGGCTAAGGCAGGAGCATTACAAGTTCAAGTCCTGCCTGGCTACTCAGCAATTTAGTGCGATTCTGTTTCTAAATTTAGGCAGTGTTGTGTGTAGTTCATTGTGAATACCATGGGTTGCATTCACAGAACTGAGAAACAAACAAACAAACAAATGATAGAATGATGACTTGAATGAAAGCAACAGTAGTGAAAGGCTAAGAAGTGCGAGCCTATTTGATACACTCTGGAAGTAGCATTACACATGGTTGGTGGATTGTATATAATAAGGGTAAGGAAGGAGCCTAGTTGATTTACTGGAGTGGGAAAGAAGACAGGATGAGTTGAGTGAGAATGAGCAGCAGTTAAGCATTTAGGTCCCAATCCATGTTTGTGTTATGCACCAGAAATCCAAGCAACCGGGATGGTAGGACATAGTTACATACCTTGGTAAAAGGAAGAGATCAGGTTGTGAGGAGTGAAACTGAGGACCAAAGGTATATAAGTGATATTTACAGGCAGAATTCTGAGTGGGTTTACCTAAGAAGAGTAAGCAGTAAGAGAAAGGAAGAAGGTTCAGAACCCAGCCACTGGACAGTCAGCAGTTAGAAATGTAGCTGAAGAGGAACACTTAGCAAAGTGGGCCAAAGACAAGCGCCATCGAAGTTTGGAAAACCCGCAGAGAGGGTGCCCCGGAAGTCAGGAGAAGAGAGTTTCCAAAGGATCATCAGCCAGAGCCAGTGCTTGTGAGACTTCAAGGTAGGAACACAAAAATAATCATCGTGTTGACAACACAGGCTATTGACAACTTTGACCGAGGAACAGTCTCAGTGGTGACAGAAGCACAATTGTTGTGGATTGGTAAGAGAGTGCTAGGGGATAAAACTGAAACGGAAACAACAGCACAAGTTTAAAGATCTCATAGTGGTGAAACAGAAAAGCAGAACGTTGTCCATTACACTCAACAGAATGTACCTAAAATAAGGAATGTGTGACGTAGTTTTATAGTGATCAGAGAACTGTCTGATAAAGAGAGAGAGACTGGTGATTCTGAAAAGAGTGGATAGGAAGTAGTCATAAGTCCTTGAGCAGGACAGGCTCTGGACCCAAAGGCAGCCTTGTTTAGGAGCAAGAAGAAAACATTCAACCACTGCAAAGTAAGCACAACAAAAATATGACTATAAAAGCAGATGGGCTGGTAGATAGAGAGACAGAAAACGTATTCATTGCTCCTATTAATTCAATAAATCATGAGAAGTTCCTGGGGAGAATATGGAGTTGTTGAAACAGAGGAGGCTTGAGGAGAGACTATCAGGCTATCTGTAGTTATTTGGAGATGAGAAAATGGTACATACTGGGCGTGTAAAGCAGGATCTCTGGAGAATGCTGTGAGTACATCTGAGTGAGGGAATAGACACAGACAAAGGCACTGTTGGGTGGTTCTCCATCAAAACTTGGCACTTTCGTGTAAGCAGGAGAAAAGCAATATTTTGAAGGAAGGCTGCTGCTTCTTGAGCAGGAGATATGGGCTATAAACAGGCAAGGGCTTTTGGCTGAAAAATGAACACGCAGAGATGGAGTTGCTGACGAGGAGACAGTGAACACCCAGGGAAGAGAGAGGGGTACGCGTGCGGCGTGTAGCCTTCCTAGTCAGCGTGAGAGACTGGATGTTAAAACCCTGGAGGACAGCACTGGAACCAGAAGTGTGTGGCTATGGCTGTGCCCCTCGCTCCCAGCTTTCTCTTGTGAAGATTTCTGACCTTGCTGAACTCCAAGACTCAGCACTCATGCCCCATAGCCACAGCTGACGCGCAGAGACAGATACCTCATCCAAGTTGCTTGGTCCACTCTGTCCTGGCTACTTGATTCGGGATTACATGATGCTCGTCAGTCTGTGCTCCTCATTCTATCTAGACTTGGAAACCCACAGGCTCAAGACCTGAGGAAAATGCCAAGGAAGAAGACAAGAAAGGGAGACCTTCCTGTTAATCTGCTCTGACTCTTGAGGGCCTTTCAGCCCCAGGAACAGGAAGGAAGATGGGAGAAGCTGAGTCTTACCTCCACTCCCCAATCTAGATTCTAGGAAAAAAACCTGATTTCTTTACAATAAGAACTCAGAATTTTGAGAGGATTTTTATAATTGACAAACAAAAAGATATCCCATAGTTTAGCAGGACCTGTGTATAAACGATGGCAAGAATCTTCTAAAAATTATAAGATGGTAGGAGGGAGCAGTGGATCAGGGTACAATGCTATGTGTTTAAAAACAAATGTGAGGAAGAAAGGAGATGCAAAGTGTAATTCTGTACAGAGAGTCTTTCCTCCGCTATATTCATTTAAGTGATTTCACCAGCTCCTGATGAGGAAGGAAAATGCGCGGTGGCATCTGTGTGAATGTCAGTGAGTTCTGTCAAACTTCCTGCAGTAATATAAATTCTCTAGCAGGGTGTGCATATTTATTCCAAAGAGTAGGTTTCAACTCCAAACTTTCTGTTCCTGTCTTACATTTCCAAACCTGACTCTTCCAGATAGTTTCAAAGACATATCACTCTACTGAACTATTAAACACAACTCTTATGCGCAATATGGGTAAAACAAGGCAATCGATACACTTGGGGAAATGCTGATTTAATTTCCCTAATATCACTCTGGATGACTTACAGGCAGCACTATAATGACACGTTCTGCTAAACTCTGGGACTGCAGGAGGAAACAGGACTGCTGCCAAGATGCTTTGGAAACCCGAGCTTGCTCTTTCTGTGCTGGTGCGTGCGTCCCGGAAAACCCAGGGTTCATGGCACCTCCACTGCCGGGTCACCCCTACCAAGCAGCCCTTCCCCAGCAAGAACAAAGATAAGGCTGATTCATGGGGGAACTGCAGCGCACGGATCTGAAAAACAGACTTTTTCGTCCTATCTTGCCACTATGTCATGGTTTCTACATTTAATCCTTTATGTTTATAGGGTCTTGGGAAATTCCTAGTTTTTCTTCGCCTCTCTATGTGGATTTAGCTACTGATGTTCCACTGTTCATTTGTGATTTTTAAAGTCTGTAACATTGAAATTGGCACAGATTTTCAATTTCCTTAACTTACTGTTGGGAACGAAAATAGTTGGCTTCTATCTACCTCAGAGTAATTCCATGTGAAACCTATTAGGATGGACTTTCCAAACAAGGATTGGCATGTTAGTGCCCCAAAACTCAACCCATATATTTATATTTTAACTATTTAATGCTTTATATGAGCCTGCACAAATGGTCTGTCTTATCATTTAGTCAATTTAAAAATCTATGCAAGCAAATGAGTAATAAACGTGAAGGGCACTACATTGATTCAATGTAATTGGACAGACATTTATTGAGTAATTATTATGTGCTGATTCCTGCAGTAGGTACAGGCATGGTCTCAGGTTTGAGATGTTTGCCACCTTGGAAGGAGGGGGGAGTTTTATAAGAAAAACATACAAATAAAATGTTATGAATAATTCAAAAAACTAGTAAGTAAGTCAACTATTTAGTTGTAGTAAACTAGTAAATAACAAAGCAGCATATGGATGTATGTGTTAGGTGAATCACCAAATTTGGATGCTGAGGTGAACACAGAGAATGGTAGAAGGCTGGTGGCAGTGGGTGGGTATTGTAGATCGGTTAATCAAACAGTGATTCTCTGAGGAGGTGCTATCTTAAAAGGATGCAGGGAAGGTGGTGTTGGGGTTAAAGAAAGATTTAGAGCAGCGGCATGCAGCCAGAGTGGGCAGTACGTGGCTGCTTCCAAATGCTCAGCTTGCTTTGCAAGGGGAGCCACGGGAGGCCACTGTGGCCAAAGCAGTGTGGCTGAGGAGGACAACACCAGGCAAGGTTGGAGGAGGAACTCACGTCTGGGAAGGGAGAGTCTGTGCCCTCACAGCAAGGAGGGCATTCTGAGGGTGATCCGAGACCGCTCGATGGTTCTGAGCAGACTCTGACATGCGCTGCTGTGTGTTTCTAACACGTCTGCCTGGCTGCTGTGTTCGGAATTGAAGTGACAAGTGCTGGGGCAGAAAGAGGGAGAAGGGATCAGAGCACAGCAGACAGGGCAGGCAGGTGTCAGCTAGGATCTGTGCTAACTCAGTCGAAGCTCTCAGATTGGAGATGCTTTGAAAACAATGAAGCTTATGGAACTTACTGGTGATACATAAGGTAGGAAGGGAAGAGAAACATCAAGACAGTTTTTTTTTTATTTGAAAAATGTTTTGAAACATGGTTCTTGCAATTGCGTGGAAGGGAAATTTTGTAAGAAACTCACTGATGACTATTTGGGGGACCCATGCCAGCGCTCTAATCAGGGCACCTCATGGTGAAGACACCTATTCGACATTTAGTAGGAGAAATCAAGAGTGCAGCTAGAGAGTCATGCATGGGACTCAAAAGTGAGGCTGGGCCAGAGACCACATGAAGAGTACTCAGCAAACACATGCTGTCTAGAGCCACGAGACTGAATGAAGTCACAGGGGTGGGGGGCGTGCAGACTGAAAACAAATAATCAGGAAAAGCACAGGTTAAATTGCGTATATATATATAAACAGAAGTAATAAAAAATTGCTGCAAGAGTCTCATCATAGGTAGGATTAGGATCTACAGTATGGATGGTTTTTCAACTCCAATCATCCTTTATCTAAATATCCCCTCAATGCTCATGTAGAAAAATTAATACAATCATTTGTTTATTTCAGGGCTATTCGAGGGAATTCAGCCACACAGGCAGTTGTTTGCCCTTTGCATTATAAAAAGAGAACATAAAAACAGGGAAGAGAGTGCCCTGCTTGCATCTGAAGGTAGCTGCCTCCTAAACTAGCTCTGCTCTTGGTGCCCAGCTCACGGGTCACTTCCTTAGATAATCAGAAGTCTCCAAGGAGTGGACGCCTACACACTATTGTTGTGTGGAGAAAAAGTAATGCCGTGGCAGTGAGGCCCATCCTAGGCTTACATCAGCATGCTCCGTGCATAATCTCTCAACATTGCTTAGGGCAAGTTGCCTTCACAAGGCCAAATTAAATGGGGCTCTCCTGAGAGCGCTCTTTTACACAAGGGGCTCCCCTGAGCCATGGGGAACTTCAAGAAATACATGGTGCTGCCACTGACTGAAGTCATCCCATTGTGGTAGTGGATAATCTCTGCATTGTGCAGTTGTGTGCACACATGCACACATGAGTGTGTGTTTATGGGTGTGTGTTTGTGTGTGTATGTGTAACAGCTGATACAAGCCAAAGGAATGAGAATCAAGAAAGCCCAGGACAACACTCAACTGCCTTCCCAGTTTGGCAAACCTCTTGCCCAATACTAATCCCCCACACGGTAGCAGAATCAGGAAGATATTTGCTGAATTTAGCTAAGTAACTAATTAGGACAATAACAAATATGACAAGTGGGGCTTTCTACATATAGTATGCATTGGAGTAGGTGCTTCATGAGCTAGCAGATCAGGAAGAGGCCAACATTTTCAGTTTAGTTTTAATAACCGAAACTATGGGGATCCGGCAGATCTGGCTGCCTGTTCTAAAACTTGACAGTTGATTGACCTTGGCAAGCATCTTCTATTCTAAGGTTCAGTCTCTCCATCAGTGGAAGGGAACACTCACAGCCCCACTTCCCAACCTGTCAGTAAGTTGGTGGTGATAACAGGAACACAAGACTGACACTCATGAAAAACCCACTGTATGTTTGTGGTGGAGGCCATGGTACTGTAGCAGTCGGGCATAGGGGATAAGTAAATGTTGCTGGTTATTAGCATTTAGAAAGCATGGTGAATGCATTGAATCATCGTTGTAACTGTTAAAAGTGCAACTATTTATCCTCTTATTAAAAAGAAGACTGAGGCACTAAAGAAGTAAACTGACAGTAATTGACAACTGGGGAGTGGTGGCGTTATAACTGGAACCAAGACAGACATCTCGAATCATGGGAGTGGTCATGCTAGCAGAAGACTTGTGAAAGCACAATAGTACATTAAAAGCCATGAATGCCCTATTTCTTTAATAAAGACTTCTACTACAGCTTATGTTTCTATTCATAAAATGTCAAATGAGTGTTTGCTTCTTGCAAGGGGTGAGACTTAGAAAGCGGTGACAAGCTGCCTGAGAACCTGAAGAGATGTGTGTGGCTCACCCTGGAGCATCAGTCCAGCCCAGGTGCTGTGTGATAAGGCGATGTTCCCAACTCCTTTAGCTTCAATTTCTCCTTTGCTGAAACTTTATGGGATTACTATGAGATTACCCTAAGGAGGATAATCACATAATACTCATAGCATGTTATAAAGCAGTTGACAAATGTTAAACCCACTGTATTCTCTCTTCCCTTTAAACTAGTTGGGTATATTTTTATTTACATATAAAACATTAAGCCAGTAAACACAAATAGGCAGTTCAGTGGCATCACGACATAATACAGACAATACCAAGTTCCTTGTTTCTTCTTTCCTTCCAGTCACGTCTTCCTTTCTTGCTTTCCATTACACACCATGTACGGTCCACCCATTCCTCAACGTTCTTTAAAGAAAAAAATCACACAATAAATATTAAGTGTTGCACAGAGTCTTCCCAAGGGAGCAGGTGCTCTTTCCTGAATAAAAAGCTAAGGGAAAAGTCTCACATGGACCAGATGAAGAAACTCAGCATAGCTCTCAAGATCGAAGGATCTGGATATGGAATGATAGTCTAGGAAAGACGAAGGGCAGAAGCAATGTCTCAGAAGGTAGCATGGGTGAGATGTTCAATCCTCAGTGAAGAACACCTCTTGGCTAAATAACTCTTGACAGGAAAAAGCCACTTAAATTAATTCCCCACTTCACAATAGCTCTGCAATGAAAGTCAACATGTGAACCAGCCAAAACTGAGGTCCTCAGATTCAACAGAAGGAGCTCCTGAGACCTTTGCAACTTATTTATTCCCTCAGAGCACCCACAGATGTTCCTTTATACCTTGGAGATAAAATGTTACACAAACAAATAGAAAAGCTCCCTCAAGGAAACATTTAAAGTTTACACATACAGCTGGGAACAGCATAAGAAAATTTGGAATGCAATAGGCACTTTGTATTCTCAAAGCTTTGCCATCTACCACTCGCTTCCGAGCCATCACAGATCAAAATTAAATTGATAAGAAAGGAATCTGTCCTGAACACAGACAGACATTGATTTCTTGTCATTATTACCTCAATGATACATTATCAGGACTGTTTCTATGGCATTTACATTGCACTAAGTATTAGAAATAATCTACTGTTGTGGCTTCTATCAAGATCATCCACTCCTAGTTGGGGCTTGTGAGGTGAATGGATCACAGGTGTGGGATATTACATCATGAGCATGTGATACTGGGTTAGTCCACCAGCGGGTTTAAAGGTGGCTATGATCTTGGATGGTGAAGCCTGATGGGAGGAGGTGGGTACTGTGGTGTGGCCAGGAAGGTGAATCTCTTTCATCCTGCTTTGACGGCCAATGTTTCCTGCTTACCCTGCCATGGACTGTTTCTCCACTGAGATGCCCCTCGCCTTGCTGCCCTGCCTTGGAACCAGCCAACTATGGACATAAACCACTACAGACTGTGATCCAAAAATAAACCTTTCCTCCTTTTACTCTCGGATGTCAGGTATTTTGTCTCAGCAATGAAAACGTAACTAAGACATCGATAGATGAATTAAATTATATGGGAGGGTTGATAGATTATGTGAAAATACTTCCCATTTTCCATAAGGAACTTAAGCAGCAGCAAATTTTGGCATCAGAGGAGAATCCTGAAACCAAACCCCTTGAAAACGGAAGGATCCATTACAATACTGAGTAAGCCTGTACACAATGGAAGTTGGATGAGCAATTAGAGCAAGAAAAACATAAAATAATAAAATGTTATTAAATAAAAGTCACGAAAATTATATTAATTAGTTTGGGAAAGTGAACTATTGCCTGTAAATTGATTGAATTGATGCAACTTTAATCCAATTGAAAAGTACGTCAGAGTCCTGTACAGAAAGCCAGATGATCTGAGGTGCAAGAAAGTTCTCACCACAAATGTGCATGCACCTGTGTGTCCCTTTCAAAAGAGAAGGGCATGGAGCCCACTACCCGTCAGTTTTATAAATGTGTGCATTTTTATATGAAACATGAATTTATTTTTCCATAGTGATTTCCTAATATCTGTAACAAAGTGAGCCCACACTGGTTGTTTATAACTTGGCCTCTAACACAGAAGTCCACACACAGACAGATTTACACTCCGCAGCTTAGTTTTTGAATCCACTCAAAACATGTCTCACTGAACTACCTTAATGTCTTGTTTTAGCTTAAAAGTGCTAATGGACTACCTTTTGGAAAGAATGCGTCCATATTAAACTTTGGAGATTCTCTGTATTGTGTGAACTAAGTGATAGATAGGATAATGGGCCCACTAAGATACCCATGACACAATCTATGGACCTAAAACTATGATAACCTTATAAAGAAGAAAAGGAACTTTACGTACAAGGTGAGGGTAAAATGTTGAGATGGGAGACTGTGCTGGATTACAAGAGAAAGAAGAAGAGTCAGAGAAGGCAATGCAATCGCAAAAGCCGGTGTAGTCAGAGTGGCGTCATGTAAGAAAGACCACAGACCCACAGCTGTGCTCAAAGCAGGGAGCAGGATCACGAGTCCAAATCTGGGTGGCTTCGGAAAGGAAATGGCTTCTTTCTGGGGCTCCAGGAGGAGCACAGTCTTGACCACGCTTTGATTTTGGCTGAGAGGATGCTTTTTTCTCTTCCGGCACGGTGTAGTCAGTGGCGTCATGTAAGAAAGACCACAGACCCACAGCTGTGCTCAAAGCAGGGAGCAGGATCACGAGTCCAAATCTGGGTGGCTTCGGAAAGGAAATGGCTTCTTTCTGGGGCTCCAGGAGGAGCACAGTCTCGAGAACTATAAAACAAGGCCAGTAAAAACATTTATTTAATAGATTTTGTGTGGGGGAGGAAGGTGGGGTTAAGCTTATGCAAGAATTGTGTAGCTCAATATGTTTGTTCATTCAAAACAATTGTTTAGAGAAAATATTACTCTATATGAGGCATTTTTTTTAAACTATCCAAACCAGTAATGAAGATTGGCCTCTAACCTTAAGAAACTTGCAATGTCCAATCACGCAGGTGCTCACTAAAGTGCTGGTTCTACAATGCTGACTTACAGTAAGCTGTCAGGAAGGCTAATGAGATGCTATTGGCATGAAGTAATTGCCAGAACTCCTGGCACAGATATGTGTATCTAATAAGACCGGTTGAGCTGCTCAATACATTTTAAGACAGTATGAAGTATGCTACTTATATTCTAAGTGGGTATGTAAATGTATAGGTAGTTTTTAAAATCCATCACTATATATAACTCACCTGGCCAATTATAGGAATTTGCTACAACATCCATCGTGTTCCAGGTGACGTAAATCCCAGCATGATGGCAATTATCTGCTTAAGCCCTTTTGGAAGAACCCCTATCTAGGTGTAGGATACTGTTAATTATCTTTTCTGGTACCTGATGTTATGGAGAAGTATGGGTGTATAATCAGTGCACTAAAGCTCATGCTAATGACCTGTGGCAGCCTGTCCTGTATGTCAAATCGACAAAGGGACATTTAGTAAATGTAAAGGAATTTCCAAGGAAAGAGCAGATTTCTTACTTTGCTTATCTCTGGTGTTTTTCAGTGTTAGGGTCTCTCAGCGAGACCAATGCGCATTCCTTAGAGGCTGCCAAAGGGAAACAGGAATACAAATAGAGTGGTACGCTGTTGCTTCCGTAAATCATGTCAACCTAGAAGCTGGGGTAAGGTGGCAGACAGAGTGGACTTTCCTGAAAACAGGATTAATCTGCAGTTCAGGGAAAAGTCACGGAAATGAATGCTTCATATTTGAAGGCAACATATATTTACAGAAAATGAAATCTTGGTTAAAATATTTTTGAATCATGTCTGAGTGTTCCCTATAAACTAGAAGGATTTTGCTGATTTACTTGGTTCAATTTCTAGGCTTTTTCCCTCTCTGTGCTAATGGCAAACAATCAATCATCAAGGCTGTAATCAGATTCTGCAGAAGGCCACTGGCATCATTTTCAATCATTTAAACTTCGCCAGCCTGCCTCCCTCCTGTATGAATCACAAAGATGAATGTGAAAAGGCTTTTAAATGCATTTCAGAAAAATTAGCAAATTATGATTGTTTCTTCTTTAACTTACAGCTCATCAATTTGCCAAGCATGGTGCAGAGTCTCTGCGGTGGCTGAGAACATCATTATTGCTCCGAGGAAGAAAAATTGTAAAGTCCTCCTCTGTGTAACGCTGGGATGGCTCTTTGAGGAGATAATGCATATGCTCCAGACAGAAAGCTTTAAAGAAACCTGCTTCTGTTATTTTCCTGAACAAATAGCTCTCAAATTAAGCTTTGGCTCAAAAATCAACATAAAAGCATTTGAGTTTTGTTTTCAGGTTGGTCGCCATCTTTCAAAATTTTTCACAGCCTTTTCAGTCTCAAACTTTTACTTCAATTTGACAGAAAAAAGTTTGGGTTTTCAACCAAAAATAGTTTTTGTGACTTCAAAACTTGTTCCATTGATACGTGTCTGTTTTTCTTCCAATACCATGCCATTATATATTTTTTTAATCACTGTAGACTTGAAGTATAACTTGAAGTTGGCTATCACTATGCCTCCTGCTTTGCTCTTGTTGTCCAGGACTGCTTTTGTTATTCTGAGTCTCTTGTTTTGAGTTTTAGGGTTGATTTCTCTAATTCTGTGAGGAATGCTATAGGTATTTTGATTAGGACTACATTAAATCTAAACATCATTTGTGGAAGTGTAGTCATGTTTACAATATTCTGCTGATCCAGGAACAATGATAGCCTTCCATTTTCTGATGTCTTCTTCTATCTCATTTTTCAGAGTACTGTAATTTTCTCTGTAGAAGTCTTTCACTTCCTTGATCAGGTTAATAACTACATATTTAATTTTCTTTGATGTTCTTGTGAATCGTATTCTTCGGCTAATTTTTTTCTCAGTGAGCTCACTATTGGTGTAAAGGGACACTGTTCATTTTTGTGTGTTTATCCTCCCATGTTGATAAATTTAGTTATTAATTCTAGGGGAATCTTGTGGGAAAGCTTTGGATCTTCTATGTAGAGGATCACATCATCCTCAAATAATGATAATTTGATTTCTTCATTCTCTATGTATATTCCTTTTATTTCTTTCTCTTGACAAATTCCTCTGGCTAATGGTTGATCACTATGTGGAACAGAAACACTGACCATGGGCATCATTTCCTTGTTGCTGATTTTAGAGGATAAACTTTCAGTTTTACCCCACTTTATTATTTCAGTTTTTACACCCACTTTGGTGGTTTGCGGTACATGGCTTTTATCTAATTGCAACAAGGTCCTTCTATACTTATTTTCTTCAGGATCTTTAAGATGGATGGCTATTTGATTTTCTCAAAGACTTTTTTCTGCACCTATTGTTTTGATCATGTGATTTTTGTCTTTAGAAAGAACCACAGACCCATTTTACTATTTGATCTTTGAAAAAGTGACCAAAAACATTGGAGAAAATAAACAAAAAACAATCTCTTTTGCAAACAGAGTTGGAAAACTGGCTCTCCACATCCAGAATACCAAACCTGGACCCATACCTCTCAGCAAGTTCTAAACTAAAATCAACATGGATCAAAGAGCTAAATACTAACACAGAAAAACAACCTAATGGAAGATAAAATAGGTGAGACTCATGAAGGCACTGTGGTAGGCAAGGACAGTCTGAAGAAAACTCCAGTTGCACAAGAATAACAATGAGTATCAACAAATAGGATTTTATAAAATTTAAATGCTTCTGCATAAAAAGGAAGCAACCATAGAGAGATGAGACAACTGACAGACTGGGAAAAAAATTTGTCAGCTATTCCTCAGACTGATAGCTATAATAAATAAGAAATTGAAAATATTAGGTGCCCTGATACAAGTGAAATGAATAGACGTTTTTCAGAGAAAGTACAAATAGTCAACAAATACATGAAAAAATGTTCAACATCTTCTGCCATTAGAGTAATAAGAATTAAAACAACACTGAGACTCCATCCTACCCTAGAAAGAATGATGATCCTCAAGAAATCAAATAATAAATGCTGATGAGGCTGTGGTGGAAAGGAACACTTCTACATTGTTGGTGGAAATGTAAAATATTACAAGTACTATATTAATCATTATAGAAATTTCTAAGTAAACAAAGAATGGAAATTTCATTAGACTCAGCTTCTCCCCTTGTAGGCATCATCTCCAAAGAACTAAATATATCATATCACAGAGCTACATGCATACCAATGCTTATAGCAGCACAATTAACACTGGCTAAATCTTAGAAACAGCCTATATATCTTTCAGTAGACCAATGGAAAAAGAAAATGTGGCATCTATAAATATTGGGATACTACTTGACTATAAACAAGTAAAAATTTGAGACGTGTGTAGGCAAATGGATACTCCTTAAATACATAATATTAAGTGGAATAAGTCAGGGACACAAGGTTAAACACTGCATGGTATCTGTCAGTTGAGTAATCTAAAGTACAAATAAAAAGCAAAATAAAAGTTTGATAAAAGAAAACAGAAAATTGAGCTAGATCTTTTACAAAGGGGAAAGGGGCCAAGGGTCTAGGGTGGGGTAGCTTTAACATTCATCATGTACATGTACCAACTATCTCAATGAGTGTAATCTTTATGTGTGGCAAATATAAATTAAATATAATAATAATAATAATGAAAAATTGGGAAAGGGGATGTAGTGACACAGGAAGGGAGGTGAGTGAGGAAAGGAAGGATAATGTAAAGATTCAAGCTAAGTTTAGTACATGTACTTACTCCCTAAGATAAATATAAACGCCATGTGCTCCGAACGTGTACTGTGGGATATATACAAGAGAATGTTACTCTGCCATAAAGAAGGATATATTCAAGACACTTGTAGGAAAATTCGTGCACCTTGAAGCAATAATGTTAAGTGAAATGAATTAGACACCCAAGCTTAAATTATCGCATGGTTTCATACACGAGAAACTCCAAGTATAAATAATGTAAATAGCAAAATCAAAGACAAACAATAGGAAACAAAGAGATAGATGTTTACAACTGGGAAGCAGATCAAGAAATGGAAGTAAAAAGGGTGAAGCTGTGTTATGTCCATGTTCCAAATCCCCAGGATGAACATGATCATTATGTACTGAAAATGTGCTAATAAAAACTCTTTATAAAATAATTGTTTCATTCACTGAAAAAATACTTTTTTTTTTGCTGTTTAAGTTTATGTCATATATTTACTTATGGTATCAAATATAGTAATAAAATCTAAATATTTTAAGTGGCCTAAAATAAAAATAGTATAAGACAGCATTCATTAATTTCAAGATAATTATAATATAGTTACAGTTATTTTAATATATTCATTCCCCTTCATTCCTTCTCTTCCTGTATTTCTTCTTCTTGCTGTCTAACCCCCTCACTTTCCAATACCCTTAATGTTTTTGTTTTTCCCAAAGCCAAAGCTGCATCCTGACACATTCCTTCAAAATTTTCCCACATTCATAAACAGCATACAAATTACCTTGAAAATATATGGATTAAACACATGCGCATTCACAGGGAGGCTTTCACATGTGAGTTGAAAGCTTGTTGTTTGTCTACAGAACAGAAGACCCTAAGGCACCTGTCACAGCTATATAATAGATTAGTTCTTCCAGAGAGCACTTAGTGAAGAGCGAGGGAGATCTCAGCCCAGGCTCCAGGGTCCCCACCTCTCTTCCCAGATGGCTTCACGGTGCACACCTGACTCCACTCCCACCACAGGATGCTGATGTGGTCCCAAACGGCAGTGTGTGTATGACAGCAGTTCACAGGAGAGCGACTCCTACCCGATGTGCTCTCTTTCTGCATTTGGCCAGAAGCCCAGGAAAATTCTCTTTTGTTCCCTGGTACTCAAAAGATGAGATGACGTCTACATTTTTAGCTTAAGCAAAGTATGATTTATTTCCTGCGTTCCTAACAAAAAGATTTTTCATTTCGTGAGCATGAAGGAGCGAGCAGAGTCTTCGACAAAATCAAAGTTGCACAGTTTAGCAAAAAGACGGTGCGCATGTGTGAATGTGTGCAGGTGCGCGAGAGTATGGGCGGGGTGCAGAAGGGAAGGTTCCGAGTTTGCTCTGCAGATTCAACCATGCACACATTGTAAATTTCAAAAGCAAAAAATCCAGTGTAGGCTGAACGTACACAGCCTTTCTTCTTGCCAGTATTCCATACACAAACGCAGTATAACAACTATTTACATAGCATCTGCAGTGTAGTAGGCATTACAAGTGTCCCAGGCGTGATGGGAAGATACTTATTGGTTCTGAACAAAGGCCGTGCCATTCCCTCTCAGGGACTTAAATCCTCTGGAGTTTCGGTGTCTGCTGGGGATCCTAGAAACATCCCCTGGCCAATAACCAGGGGCAACCATCTTTGCTGTTGTTCAATTCTCAGGATTAGGTTGTACTGCATTTTAGTGCTTTATACCATTTTCAGATTAAGAATACATCCCAGACTGCAGTGAGGTTTCCCAGTACTCCAGGACTGCTCACCAGGTTACAGGAAGCCCCAAACAGCCCCTGTCAGAAGAAAGTCAGGGTCTTCTGATGCAGCCTGAGTTTCTTCCTCCTTACCTTTCCCTTCTCACAGTAATAGATAAGACAGTGGTGCACCAGTCTATTTCCTCCTACTACGGCTCATGACGGCCTGTGTGTCAGTTCCCCCTGAATGAGGCTTTGACTCCCTTCCAGGCTGCGTGGCTGCTGGCTTTCTGTGATCTCAATTTGCATTGAACACTCAATGGCGCATGCTGGGAGTGGAGAACCACAGTGACTGTTCAGGGCGTTTGAAAAGCTTGGCTTTCTCAAAGGATACTTCAGTTGTTCAGAACATGGACATGTATCCTTATGTGCCGATGCTTTACGTTTTCAAGCAGTTTATGATAATGCTATGTCAAATATATGTAACTTTGATAGAATAAAAGGTTTCAGATTACTTTCTACAATATTGTAATTATTCATACTTGTTCCAAGAACATTTAAAACTACTTTTCCTTTGTAGTCTTTCCAGCAAAAAGAGGTTTCACTGTTTGTTTTGCTAATTGGAAGAGCAAGAGGATGTATTACTTTATATTTAACTTCCACTATGACAAATAAGCAAGCTTTTGTGTGTTTTTCTATTTTACTTCCATGAACACATGTTACACATTTTTAAGGGTTTACAGACTCACATGTAATTTCTCTATTTTGTCATTTAACATCATGAAAATATTTTTCCATTGAGTTTATTGGTACATTTAAAACAAACAATACAGTTACATTTATCATTGGGATCTTGCACCTTTACATGGCAGGTCTTGGTTCTTGTTTCTTCCCCATACCCCTGCCCTCCCTTCACTCTCTTCACCCTTCCCTATTTACAAAGATTTGTTTCCATTTTTTTCTTTTTTCACATTTTTTCTTTTCCCTTATTTCCTTTCCCCTCCCCTTCCCACTTCCCCTGTAGATATTTTATTCCTATTTCATGCTCCTAATTATACCATGTGAAACTTATTTATACTTTTAGTTTTCCACACCAGAGAAACTATTCACTACTTACCCAAGTGTGTCCTATTTATTTCACTTAAGAGTACAGCCTCAATGTGCAGCCATTTCACTATAAATGTCTCTAGTTACTCATTCTTTAAGGCTGAGTAGTACTCCATTTTATAGAAAACCACATGTTCTTTATCCAGTCTCCAGTTGATGGGCATTTGGGTTGTTTCTAAGTTTTAGCTATTACAAACTGTTCTGCTATAAACATGGGTGCACATGTACCACTGTGGTGTGATTCTTTTAATTATTTTAGGAAGATGCCCAGCAGAGGGATAGCTGAGTCAAATAGGACCTGTAATTCCATCTCTTTGAGGTATCTCCATATTCATTTCCACAATGGTTGCACCAATACATCATGAAAATATTAACAGTAAATTTTTGTTTGTTTATTTGTTTGTTTGTTTGGGGTACTGGGGATTAAACTGGGGACCTTGAGCTTGCAAGGCAGGCGGTGGCACCACTGAGCTAAATCCCCAGCTCAACAGTGAGTAGTTTGAAGACAGTATCTGATAATTCCAATATTTGAATCCTTGCTGTTCCCGATTCTATTTTTTGTCTTAGCTTTCACTCAGATCTTATCTTCTTGTGCGTGTGACTACTTTTTGGTTGAGAACAGGACATAGTATATGAAAAATTGATAGCATAATCTCAGCCTCTAGCTAAAATAATTTAATTTGCTTCTGTCTGGGGAGCTCAGCTGGAGACCCATCCTCTTTACCCAGTAACGTTTCTGAATATTTCAAAGCTTGGCTCCAACCCTTGACAAAACTGAATTTCCAGTTTGCCTTTGTTCCGAGGGTGCTGCTCATCAGGCTCCAGTGTGACAGGGGACTTCCTCCTCACTCAGCCATGATCTCCCACATCTTGTTCTCGTACATATAGTAACATTACACATTGCTCTGTGTAGTTTATTGGCTGTTTGAAACTTTAAAAATAATAGAAATAACTAACATTAAGAAATGAGCTCAAGTGGAGAAAAATACTCCAAACATCAAGCTCATTTCTTTTAAATTCCTTCTTCCTCCAGATATTGACCCCACAAATTATTGACATCTTTAATATCTCTCATTCCTTCAGAGACTCCACTCATTTTTAATATTATATTTAGCTTTTGGACTTATCTTACTGGTAGAGTCAGTCAGAAATAAAATAATTATCAGGGATTATGAATTATCTACTCATTTCCTTGACCATTTTCCAGTGAATTATTTGCCTTTCAAAATAAACATATTTAAGCTCCTTGTATAATATAATTTTAGTAAATTAGTATCCAAAACTGTGTCCTGTATTCACAAATCAGATAGATTTCCATTCTTCATTTTATTTTTTAAAAGGACAAAATGCATGATTATCTGCTGGTGAAATTCCATACTGGGTGCTAGAGATTTGATAAATTAGAGCACACAGTCCCTGACCTCATTGGAACTGAAAATCTAGTGACAGATACACAACTATGCAAATATTTCTGTAAATATTTAAATAGCAATATAGCACTTTTCAGAAGATGTGTGTACTGTGTAGGGCAGACCTTACTTATTTGGAATAGTAAGGAAAAGTTCTGAACAAGTTATTATAGAGAGAAATAGAAGCAGAAATAGCAGCTATTTGGGGAAAGGAAGAACATATCTTCTTTGCACGTATATATGCATGTACCCATATCCATCTGTACAGGCACTGAATTAAGAAGTAGTGTGATACATTCCAGGATTGAAAGAAAGAAGGGCATCGATGGAGTTTGTTGTGTCAGGAAGATTAACTCTGAAGGGCACGTGCCACGAAGATGACTTGGATTCCTATAGGCCACGTGTGTTGTCTGCATACTATGGAACATCGGACTGCCACTGAAGAGGTGAAGGAGGATCTTTCCAATCAGCACACATGTTAGGAAGAAGATATGTGACTTTAACGTCCGAAACTACAGAAGTTATTCTTGTCTTCCAGGTTAAGCTTCCTAGGAACTTTCATAGGGAATGTTTGTGGAACAAAGTAAGAGACTGGCGGTCCTCTGTCCTTAGTGAGTCTGCCAAGTGAGGCAATTCTAATTGACTGTTGGAATTAAATTGTCCCGGTGCAAAGTAACTACTCAGTGACCACAGTTTTTTGAATGCCACAGACCAGAGTCCAGTGCTCATTCCAGATGACACTGTAGAAAGAGAAAACTGCCTTCATTCTCTAGTCCCTTAATGTACTCTGCCCTTCCTAACTCGCAGGGATATGGAACTCCTTCCTCAGACAGTACCTCCTGGGTAAAGTCTTTCTATATGAAGAACATGCGTGACCCTCATTCATATTGTAGCCAGTTAGTTTCTTTCCCATACATGACTCTTCGTGAATTATTTCCTCCTTGAATTGACAAAGTGGACTTCTAAGAAACTGTTTCTTGAGGATAACTTTTCCTTGTTAGGAACATCTCCAGAGAGCACCAAGATAAACCTCATGTACTCAAGGGTCTTTGATTTATTATTTTTCAGCTTCAAGAGGCTTCTCAAAGAGCATTTTAAATTCGGTATTAGGATGAAGTGTACCTTTGAAAAATCAGCTTTTCACGCACAAATGTGTCGTTTGTTCTTGTTCTGAAGCAATATTGAATAAGCATAAAATGGCTTCATTGAATTCTATTAGACCATAAAACATTCTGAACAATGGAGAAGAGTTTTTTCTGTGAAATCACAGTGGACTACAACTCAACATTCTGTCTCTCTTGGTTGCAAGGGCAAATTGCATGCCAGGATTATCACTTTTGGCTCGAGAAAGGCATGACATGGGTCACCTGGAGTCTGCTCAAACACTTCAGCCAAGAAATGAGTTGTAGGCAGTGTGCAGTGAGAGTCTAGGAACAAGAAGCTCGTCTGAGAAGCTGATAGTCTCCAGTGATCATTTGTTGTAAAATAAATTTAATGTGTTACAAACAGAAATCCAATGTTTTTAGCGGCGGAGAGGCTAGCCACCTAAGCCTAAGTGGAACAAACTATTTCCAATACATTCATCAGTCAGTGATCATTATTCTTTCATTTCTTATCATTATAGTCTGAGAAGCACAGTTGAATTTCATTCACAGAGCAGCCGGAACCTGCTGTGACGAGAACCTGATGTTAGAGGATTCATTACTCTACATTATCAAGGGATCAGATGTTCGACCTTGGACTCGACCTTCAAACCAGTTGCCTGATGAAGTTTAAAAGGAAAAGTGAGAAACAGTATCTTCATTGGAACATGTGCTATTTTAATTTTGAAGTAAAAGAAAAAGAAAGGAAAATATTGACAAGTATATTTTTAAATACTGTTTCAGGTGGATGTTGGATGTGGCACGTGCATTTGGAAAGCTTGAATCCCATTGGTTGCATCTTGGACAGCATGCAGAGCTCTTATTTTCATCTTAACTTGAAAATGTTGCTCTTAAAGCAGTGGATTTTAGTAAGCTGTAGAATTCAATAAGCTCTCATTAAAAGGATGTTCGTATGCTCTGTTCAAACTGCTAAATTGCCAAATTATCTTTTCCTTTAAAAAGATAACATGGCTGTCCCTGAAAGGTTCCGCTCCTTCTTACGTTGCAATATCCCTTCCCAAAATTAACACGAAGTCATCTAAAACTCAGAATTCCTTTAAAAATGTGCATTTATCAGAAGGTCAGATTTTGGTATCTAATCACTTCATAATAAGTTAAGATCAGAAATGAGCCCTAGATAGCACTTGGGTGAACACTTCAATGTGTGTTCCTGAGAAATACTGAAGCCCTGGGTATTCGCAGTCAGATGGTTAGGGTTGCTGTACGGAACATACGGCTCCATTATTATTTAATGAGGACACTTGTCACCCAGTACTCATATTCTCTAGGTCAGGGGAAGCTCAGCTCCATGCTGAACTTTTCACTCCACCTTGCCCAACTTCAAGTTTGATCTGTTCTTGAGAAGTTATGTTGTTTATGGACATTTTTCTGAGCGAACAAATAGAAGGACAGACTGAGTAACTTTGTCCTAATGCTATATGCAACCTTCCTCCTAAAACTTAATCTTTATATCAATGTAGATCAAACAGAATTGTAGCATAATCGCCAAAAGTTACTTGTCTGCAGACACTGAATTCAGTGAACAAAATGAGCGTCTGAAGACTTGAGAATAGTCCTCGTGGGGTTGCCATATCCTTCAGAACATTATTTACTTAAGAGATGCAAACCTGAGTGCATTGAAAAAAGGTCCTGATGAATATTGCTATATACCAAAGAATACCTAAACACTTTTGCTACATATTACCACTAGTTTGACTATAGAATAGTGTCAGATACACTCTGATGTTGGTAACACTCCCAGACCTATGAAATATGCTTGGAAAAATGGACTTCAATATTCCTATCCATTTGATACAATGCTTGGTTCTACAACTTGTAAGAGGGGATCAGCTGTGAGAAACAGGAAGAGGTATGTTTCAGGAGGAGGTCTTCTGGCCTGAGGATGTGTCTTCAGCATTGCCTTGGAGAGGGTCTCTAAGCAGAGGAGGAGGGCACGTAATCAGCTAAGTATGAGAATCACTGCTATCTCTGGAGAAAAGGGAGCGGGGCTGTGTATCAGGGTCTATGTCATTTTCCACCACCTCTCTGAGTGTGTCAGTCTGGTTCTGAGTCCACGCTTTGGATCTGGGCGACTGAGGCCTTTTTCATCAACTGTGCTTTATTCATCAGATAATCAAATGCGTCATTTTAATAGGAAGGAAATTATGGGAATGTTTGCTCTAGGATGAAGGCAGAAAGACCATTCTCTCTCTGGTCTCCCATCTAAATTTTCCAGTCTTCTGAGGCTAAAGGCAAATTTCATGATTTGTTCTTTTATTAGTTCTTAAATGATGGCTTTTGCTAAATATTGAATGTAAGGCCAAGAATTTGGATGTGCACAGATGCAGCTCCTGTTCAAGTTCATGGGAACAAATTTAATTCAAAACAGAGGTAGGATAACTGCATTCTATTCTTCAGCATTGAAGGACAAACATCCATCTCACCATCGTACCAAAGTGCTGTCAGCTGCTGATGATTGTTTCTAAATGTCCTTGGAGTTTGTGCCACAGCCTAGCAACTGTTCTTCCCATATTCCAGGGGAAATAACAAAAACAATGAAATGAATGCATCATACATCAGGCTGTGGCACATGGGAAGAGAAACGAAGTAGGGGAAGGGGCCTACCAAGTGAAAGCATCGCTTGTGTGCCACTCTGTATAAAGTCAGGGGAATGAGCTCTCAATAAAGTGATGTTGGAACAGAAACTGGAAGGAAACAAGGAGCTGAGTCATGCATATTTCTGGGATGAGACCATGCCAAGAAAAGACAAAGTAAGTGCAAAGGTCCTAAGGTAGGAGCATATTTGGTGTACTATAGAAAAAATAAAGGAGGGCAGGGTAGCCAAAGAGAAATGACTGTAAGGGCAAGTGGAAGGGTGTGAGATAAGGCAGAGAGTGGGGCTTAGATCGTGGAGGACATTAGCTCTTACTCCAAGCCATCTAGGGCACCATTAGAGTTCTAACTCTTGAATTGTGAGAGGTCGGAAAAATTGAAAAAAATTAAGAATCTACTACACAGACCCCCAATGAGAAATAAGGCAGCTTGAAGCAGGTGCTCTGTTTCTTCTCAGACTTTGCCTAGTGGCAACAGATAAAATGATACTTCTTTTTAAACACTTGAGAAATGTGAAAATTGGAGTTCAGGCTTAATATTTGAAAGACAGAAAAAAGCCAGAAGGAGATTCCTCTGGTTATCAAGCTGATTGTGTCACTAAAAACTCAAGTATCTACTTTTTTCCTCATTTTATGCAAAAGCCCAGTAATTTTTAATCTGTAAGTGAACATTTTAAAGCTACAGGGGAGCATGATGTAAGACTAAAATACATAAGTGTATCTTTTGCTAAACTTTCCTGAAAAGCCATGATAAATGCTGAGTATTAAATCAGTGGGGAAAATGATGAATTGTTCAATAAACGGTGTGTATTAGCTTCCTACTGCTTCTATAACAAATGACCTCGGAGGTCACGGTTTGCCCAGCCTGCATTCCTTTTTTTCTGTTCTGGAGGACAAGCTCAGCCTCTAATATGCAGGGCAGCACTCCCGGGTATTCGGGATCTGTTTTTTTGCCTTTCCACCTTCCGGGAATTGCTGCATCCATTGGTCCATGGCTGTTTTCTCCACCTTCAAAGTGTAAGCCTCCGGTACAAGATCCCAGTGATGAATGAACTGCATTGTATACATAAAAGGTACCAATAAACTTAAAAAAGCACCCAGAACAAAGTGGAAGCCTTCACTCTCCGCATGTGACTTGATGTAACCTTCTTGGCCTCCAACCCTCTGCCTCCGGAGTGTGAGGGGCCCTGAGCTCCCGTTGGCCTGCTTGGGGAGGGTAGTGTCCCAAGGGTCTACATCCTAATTGTGTCGACAAAACCCCTTTCGCCACTAATGTCACAGGTTCATATCACAACCTAGACGTCTTTACGTGTCAATGATCCTCTTCATGATATGCCGCTGGAGAACGTGCTTAACATCTTTGAACATCTTTAACATCTTTGAACACGGCTGTGAGTAGTATCTGCACCTCACACTCTCTTTAGAAATTATCCATGTTGAAACTCTCAGTGTTTCCAAGATTTAGCTATTACAAACTGTGCCGCTATAAACATGAGTGCACATACTTCTCTGTGATATGATTCTTTTAGTTCTCTTGGAAAGATACCCAACAGAGGGATGGCTGGGTTGTGGTTTTTCTATAAAATGGAATATTACTCAGCCATAAAGAGTGAGAGAATAGATTCATTCATAGGAAAATGGACACATATTGAAGATATACTCCTAAGTGAAATAAATAAGTCCCACATGTGTAAATACCAAATAGTTTCCCTGGTGTGAATATTCTGCAACAATGCATAAGATTCTAATAAGATTACTGACATTTAGAAATGGGAGGAAAGGAGCTAAAGGTGTAGGGAAGGTGTGATACATAGGGGAAGAACAAAAAGGGAAAAGAAAAAAATGTGAGAGAATGAAAAGATGAAAATAAAGTGTTTGTAGATGGGGAGGGGAGGAGGGGGTGAAGGGAGGGCAGAGGTAAGGGGAAAAAATGAGAATCAAGACTTGCCATGTAAAGGTACATGATCCCAACAATGAATGTAACTGTATTGTATCCCTAAATGTACCAATAAACTCAATAAAAAAAAAAACTCTCAGTGTTAACCATAAGGACACCATTTGCAAAATTTTTGTTCCTGGAATGATCCTTCCTAAACAAGACAGCGGATGAAAAACAACAGAGCTGCCAGTGGGGGTTAATTTTTAACGCCAACTTTGCTGAGACATGCTGTCCAAAGGTGTGGTCAAACATTATTCTACATGCTTCTGTGAGAGTGCGTTTGGATGAAATTAGTGTTTATATTGATAAAATTTGATTAAAATCAATTGCCTTCTCTTATGGGAATGGGGGCTCCTTCAATCGATTCAAGGCTTGAGTGGAAAATAAAGATTGACCTTCCCCAGGAGAAGGAATTTTGGTAGCAGTATCTTTCACCACCCAAACTGCAACAGTAGGTCTTCCTGGATCTCCAGCCTTTCAAGCCACCAGGCAGATCTTGGACACATCTGCCACCTTATATGAGACCATTCCTTTTTTCTAAAAAAACCTCTCTCTCTCTCTCTCTCCTACCTACCTCCCTATCTGCTCATCTTATTAGTTCTATTTCTCTGGAGAACCCCATACTAATAGAAGTTGAAAGGCCAAATAAACTGTACCATATAAAACAAAAAGGGTAAATATCCTAAGTATGTAAAAGTTCTTCCAAGTCAGTAGGAAAACACAAACAAAAAAATATACCAGAGGAAAATATTTGGAGGAGAAATACATATATTTAAAAAAGGAAAATACAAAACTAAGTACTGGTGCTCTGATTTTCAGACAGTTGTTGTTTAAAACAGAATGAAAATACCAAGAAAAATTGAAAATAAATAGTCTGTCCCAGTATTATTTAGTATGGTTCAATTAGTATGGCTAAGTCATTATTCACAATAGTGTTCCAAAAAAAAAAAGAATAAAATAAAAATTCCTGATAAAATTCCAAAAAAATTGGAAAAAATGGGCACTACATTGATACCAGCTGGTGTCTTTGATAGCCTAATTTCAATAATGTATTGAGCAACACAGTTTTCAACAAATACAAAATTAAAAAAAAAAACAAAACTAAAAGCCAACTCCACCTGATATCTTCCGAGTAGTCCATACTGTTCTGAGGTAGGTGAAATATTCTTCAGAACACAGAAAATGTCAGGCTACAAAAAGGCACAATATGTGTAACACAGTTTAAATTCATGCTGTTTATGTCCTCAGACTGCACTAGAAAAAAATTAAAAATGAAACAGAAGAAAATTTTGGAAATTCACAAAAATTTGAATATTAAATTATACATTTCTAAGCGACAGGTCAGATAAAAGATCATAATTAAATTGAGATTGATGAAAAAAACAACACATACTGACAAAAATTGTTGGATCCAGCAAAAGCAGTCTTTAAAAGAAAAGAATAGTTATAAATAATTGTTTTATATAAAAGTTTAAAAAGAAAAAAGATGTAAAATTAATAACCTTTCTTTCCCTTAACAAATAAAAGTGAACAAAAAGCCCAGAGATAGAGAGTAATACATACTATAGAAAATAAGTAAAATAGGAAATTGAATGACTAGATGAAATGAATGTAACAAAAGATATGATTAAAATATCTCAAAACTGATAAGGCTCGAAGATCAATCATGAAATAAATGAAAAAGGACATAAATTACAAAACAAAATGAAAGAGGGGGCCTTACTTTTGACTTTAGAGGTATACAAAAGATGCGAAGAAATTACAATGAACAATTATGTGTCAACAATTAGATAAATTAAATGCAAACATTCTAGAAGCATGCAAACTACTAAAACAATTTTTAAATTGAAATTCTGAATATTTGAGTAAAAAGAGACTGAATTCAAAATTTAAAATAAATAAAGGAAAAAAATGCTGCAAAGAAAAATCCTATATCAAAATCAGTTCTGGATTCTGCCACATGTTTACGCAAGCATTAATGCAAACCTTTCTTATTATCTGCCAAAAATTAAACAAAGGATAAAACATTTTCTAACACATGCTATGAGGCTGCCATTACCCTAACACAACAACAAAATATTCCAAAAGTTAGAAGAAATAACTATTTACCAATAGTCCACAAGAGTATTGACACAATACTCCTTAACAAAGTAACAAAGTAAACCCAGCAATATGTGAAAAAATTATATATTGTGACTATGTGGGATTTATTTCAGGAATCTAAGGTGTATTCAAATCATGAAAATCAATCAATATAATACACTATTTTAATTAATAAAAAATAAAATCCACATTGTTAATAGGCAAAAGAATGAACATATATCTCAATGGATGCAGAAAATTATTTTGACAAGATCTAACATTACAACAATACTTAATACACTAGGAATAAAGGAGAAATTATTGAACACGATACAGTTATTTATGAAGATCCTCATGTACCTTCATACTTCAACAGTGACCAACTATTTTCAGGAAAACTGTGTATGTTTAGTTTCACCACTTGTATTCAGCATTGCATTGGAGATTCTACTAAGAACACTGTAAATGAAAAAGAAGTAAAAGATACCTATATTGGAAAAGAAAACAAAAAATTACTTCTATTTACAAATGACCTAAACTTGAGCATAGAAAATCATGAGAAATTAATGTAACACATTTAAAGTATAAACAAGTTTAGAAAGGGTGCATACACAGAACTCAATTGGATTTCTATTCACTAGCAAATAAAGGCACTTAAAATGAAAGGTCATGTCTGTCTACAC
Organism: Fukomys damarensis; assembly: GCF_012274545.1. Classification (NCBI taxonomy): domain Eukaryota; kingdom Metazoa; phylum Chordata; class Mammalia; order Rodentia; family Bathyergidae; genus Fukomys; species Fukomys damarensis. Next base: position 28,934,927 of record NW_022900920.1, on the reverse strand, counting down.
CAGCATTAGAAATAATAAAATTCTTAGAAATGATTTTATTAAGAAAAGTTTAGATCTCAAGCACTTAAAACTGCAAAACACTTCATAGGAAAATGGATATATACTGAGGATATACTCTTAAGTGAAATAAGCCACACATATGTAAATACCAAATAGTTTCTCTGGTATGAAAAACTACGATAGTATACAAGATCCTAATGAGATAATTAATAATGTGAAATAGGAAGAAAGGGGCTAAAGGTGTAGGGAAAGTGGAAAGGGTGGGGGAAAGAAAATAAGGGAAAAGAAAAAAATTTAAGAAATTGAAAAAATTGGAAATAAAGTGTTTGTAAATGGGGAGGGGAGGAGGGGGTGAAGGGAGGGCAAGGACAAGGGGAAAAAATGAGAATCAAGACCTGTCATGTAAAGGTACAGGATCCCAATAATGAATGTAAATGTATTGTATACCTAGATTGTACCAATAAACTCAATAAAAAGAAAAAAAGAAATTGATTATAACCCAAATGAATGGAAGGGCCACCAGTCCCCATAAAGTGGAGGAAGTAATATTAGGATAACAGTGTTTCTCGTATTTATAGACAGACTGGGTGCAGTCCCTAGCAAAATCCCAAATACCCAATTGTCAGAATGGATTGGCTGATCGTAAAATTTATTTGGAAATGAAGTGGACTTAGAATAGCTAAAATAGGGCCGGGGATGTAGCTCAGTGGTTCCGTCACCTGCCTCACAAGCCCAAGGTCCTGAGTTCAATCCCCGGTACAAAAAAAAAGAATAGCTAAAATACAGCTAAACAATAACAAAGCTAGAGAACTCACTCTTATCAACTTTCAAAGCTTACTGCAAAGTTACAGTGATGCAAATAGCAATTGTAGCTATACAAAATGAGACACAGGTTAGCAGAATGAAACCGAGTGTGGACATATATGTGTGTGTATGTCTCTCTCCCTCTCTCTCTTCAAATATTCATTTTCGGGGCCGGGGATTTAGCTCAGCGGTTCAGTGGCCTGCCTCACAAGCGCAAGGACCTCAGTTCTATCCCTGGTACCAAAAATAAATAAATGAATAAATAAATAAATAAATAAATTCATTTTCACCAATATGTCTATCTTACACATATGTGCTAATAATACGTATTTTTGTCAATTTTTTTAAAAAACTATTTTTAAACAGATTTAATCTATGACTAATGACCAACTGGCTGAAGTATATCTAAATTTCAAAATCATTTATTTTTTATGAAAAGAATCAACCCTGTGACAGGGCATAAATACTCCTGTGCAGTTCATAAACAGAAAACCAGACCCTACCCCAAATACAACTATTTGTCAAATCGCTTTTTTTTCTGCCTTGATTTTATATGACAGTTTTAAGTGCTTTTATCAGCTTTTGTGTGGTCACTCCCAGACTATTATAGAAAGTAAAAGTCTCCTAGAAAGTATATAAAAATTATTAAAGTATATTTTGGTAGGGAGAAAACAAGAAGCATGACTGAACAGAGAAAGCAGCAGACCCTCGAATCTGTATGTGGTAATGCAGACCTTCCTCTCCGCCCATCAATGAGCTTAATTGCATTCTGCATCATGTGGGATGCAACTTCCTTTCAGTGACTGATTGGAATTAAATTATATCATTGTTCCACTTTAAAGATCAAGAGGCCTGCCTTGAGCTCTAACAACCGAATGCTGAATAAGAAGGTGAATAAATTATCAGGGCCCCGGAAGCCCAGCTTCTGCAATGAAATCCTTTGTTACCTTTCAAAAGTGATCTGGGAAAATGCAGGCTGGGAAACAATACTTTCATTGATGAGAAATGAAGATTGCCCTTTCTTCCCGCTGATGAAAATTTATGAGAACAAATAGCGAAAAGAGATAGCATTGTGTCGATGTATTGCAGTGACAGCGGCTTAGAAAGTGACAGAAAAGTTGATTTGTCCCCTAAAGTTTGGTTTCTGGTGGCAATGAGTGAAAGTTCTCCCTTTTACAACATTCCACGGTTGAGTCCGAAGATCCTGATGTTGCAGATTTAAATTGCCATTTTTAATTACTTGGTTCAGTCAAGCAAATGCCAGGTATGATGATTTGTTATTTAAAAGCCCTCTGGAGGTCTCCACTTATATTAATTTTCTATTGCTGCATAGTAAATTGCCATTAATTTAATGCCTCACATTTCTGTTCATATTGTTTGTGGAGATCAGAGGGTGGGCATGGATTCACTCACTCCTTCACTCTGGGTCTCATAAGGCTTTGATCAACAAGTCAGATGGACTGTGTTCTCAAGGAGGACGACCTGGGGAGGATCAACTTCTGTTGAGAACCGTGCTGTGGCTGTCTGATTGGCTGGGACCGGCTTTTTGCCAGCTGTCAGGTGGAGGCCTTAACTCCTGCCATTCCCTGTCATGTGGGATTCTCCAGTGGCCCCTTTCTTTATGAAACCCACAAAATGACTCAGTCTGCACTATCATAAACTGATGAGGGCAGTGACAGCTCATCTCCTTTTCATTTCTATCGATTAAAAAAAAAAAATAAAGCCACAAGCCCTGCCTATCCCCAGAGCAGAGGAGTCACACAAGCACCTGTGCACTAGAAGGCAGGAATCACTGGAGCTCACTGGGGTCTGTCCATGCTACTGGCTTTTGGGGATTTCCGCACTCAAAAACTCAAGGCAGAGACCCAAAGGTTTAAAAACCTTACCTCAAAATAGGGCAGTCCTTTCTGGGACTCCTTTTGTGCTGCAATTAACTAATGAGTGTTGCTTCCCTCAGGAATCACTGTGTTACCAACCAGATAATTGTCACGGAAGTGATGGAGCTCTACAAGTAAATTCTTTTGCAATCCTCCATGGGTTATATCCATGGCCCCACACCCCAAACAGCTGCAGTAATAGAACAAATCCAGCCCCTAGGCGGAGGCCCATTTAAGAGAACAAGTTGCAGTGTATTTTCCCATGGGAAGAGGCGCGAACCATTACTCCTTTATATTCTGGCCATGACTGCGGGTGGCTTCTAAAAGTAGTAGGCTCTGCCTTCCGTGCCTTGAAGACCCAATTAGCCAAACCCCCAAATAAACATTCCTTTCTCACCTTCTCCTTTTCAACTTCAAATATCTGAAGCTGAAAGTGTGTGCCTGTGAGACCTTAGGGACCGGACTGTGCATTTCTACAAGGAGTGAAAGGTCCAAAAATCCCTTCCGCTGCCTGACTTGCTTTGAAAATTTAGATAGCTACTTTGCTCTCTTTTATAAATTATGCAGCAAACTCAGGTATCCAATTAATAACGTAATAATTTAAAAGCAAATATTTGTTGGGCTTTTGACCTAGCACTGAAACACTTCCAAAATCTACTCCCAAATTTGGTAAAAGTGGTACATTATTGGAAAAGAAAGCATGAACCTCTCCGGGGAAATCAAAGCAGTTGTGGATCCAGGAAACAAGACAAACTGCGTTGCCAGGAAACCAGCAACATGATCCATAAGTATTTATTTTTCCTTTTAATTCTTGAAACTACCTTCTATGTGACCTATTTAAGGCATCCTCGAAGGCTTAATTCTCATCACTATTTAAGCACAAACAGTTGATTATCTCGATAACACAGAGCTGTTTAGAAAAATTATGTTCATTGAGGAGATCAATAGGACAGTGGGATTGGGCTGTGAACATCTCACAGCTGACTCTCCCTCCTCCCACACTCTTAGAAGGCTTTGGAAAGGAACTCATTCCAGTGGACATTTTCAGAAAAGACAATTTCCTAAAAATTAAGTATGAAACAATTATTTTAGTATAAAAGAATATATTTGCTGACCTGTGGCAGATGTAGTCAGCACAGAAAAAGCAATGGGAAATAGCTCTCAACAGAGGCCAGAAAGATGCATTAGGGACTGAATTTTAAATGCTCACCTGTACAGCAGTTCTCCATCTGTCCATCCATTGGATCATTGTGGGGGGGATATTAAATGCTGATGGAAAGACCTCACTTAGGCTAATTACATCTGCATGCCTAGAGGTGAGCTTGATTTGAAAGATCCCAGCTGATTGTAATATGCAGCTATGGTTGAAAATCTCTGCTTAAAGCTAGAAAATAATAATCATAACTCTTTTGGGCTACACTTTGGAATGGTGGAAGACATAAAAAAAAACAGAAGGAAGCTCTCTGGGTTAGTGCTCTTAATAATTTATATTTCCAGTTGATTATAGCATACATAGTCATGTCTATTTTAGTTGACCACCATCCATAGGTTTTAGACACCATTGCTCTGGTGATTTTGCTTAGTGTTTCCTATTTATCCACTAATGATTTGAATTCAGCAGGCAATGTTGCCTAGAAAACAGTTCATTTTTTATAAGACTCACAAACATTTTTATTGCCTCTACTTTGGGCTTTATGCCAAGATAGACAACATGCAATCCTTATCCACATACTTCTAAAAGTCTGGAAAGCCACAAAGTATGAATTATTACTTGAGGAATTCATGAAAAAAGAAATCATGGGAAGATTATGAAGATGTAGGAAACCATGGAGTCAATACTTGTAAAGGGTACCCACAATTACAACTACTCATGGAAGAAGAAAGTATAGAGGGACATGTTTCTCTGACATAAAGAAGAAAAATAAAGGTTAGGACAGAGTCAAGCTGTAATAATGCTTTATGCTGAGGAATAGTAGGATTGAAAACCAGCATTTGTTACTTTATCCTAGATTCAACAAATTGTGATAGAAATTTATGAGGACATTTTAATCTTTAAGGGCAACAACTTTAAACACAGCCAGATTTTGGAATCAATTACTGGTGGACATATTACTTAAAAGTTAAAATGCACATTGTACTCAATGTGGTAAACTGGACATTTAGGCAGAGTCCAGATTTTGTCAATTTATTAGCATTTTCATGCATTTGTGTGTCATATCTTTGAAAAGTAAATACAAACATGCAAATACAAACAGTCATGCAAAAGTAAACATACCTACTCACTTGTATGTGAAAAGTTTTTCTTTCTACATATTCCTTATTTTCTTAAGAGGATCATTCTAAGAGCATGTAATGAAGACATTCAAAATTCTATAGAGACATTGAAATTTAGTACAAACTAGATAAGTAGAAAGCAGATAGGAAATAAGGGAAAAGAAAAAAAATATGAGAAAATGAAAAAATGGAAATAAAGTATCTGTAAATAGGGAAGGGAGGAGAGTGTGAAGAGAGATTAGGGATAAGGGGAAAAATGAGAACCAAGACCATTCATGTAAAGGTACTAGATCCCAGTGATGAATGTAACTGTACTGTATACCTAAAATGTACCAATAAACCCAATAAGAATAAAAAAGAAAGCAGATAAATACTTACCTTTTCCTAAAATTAAGGTAACAAAATATCTATTTTCAAGTTGTTTATTAAAATATTTTTGGAATTCCCTGGAAGGCAGTGGAATATTGACACTTTGTAAAAAAAAAAAATGAGCTTTTAATCTTATAGTTGTCTTATTCTAACACTCTACAAATCACTTAGAAATACAGAAGAAAAGGAAATACTAACTAGTCATAATAGACCATAGTGCATTCTCCTTCAGGAAGTAACATTTTATTCCAAATTAACACCAAATAAATTTTATAATATTCAGGGCTTTATAAATTTACCTCAGCTTTAAATAGCAGTTACCATTGTCTTTCAAAAATTGCATAAATCCATTTCTATAAAGATTATGTGTCACAGTGAAAGTCAGAAAAGGAAGAGGTATTTATTTTACACATAAATATATAAATAAACATACGTAAGCATCAGTGGATAAGAAAGAGATAAATTTAAAAGAAACAAAAGAATTGATGTTTGTTGTTCAATTCATACTTTAACGGTACATTTAGAAAACAAAAACTCTTACTGCATTGTTTCTGTGAATTTATTCAATGGATTATGACTTATTTAATAGACCAGTTCAATTCATGATATTGAGATTGAAATTTTTCCATTGAAATGGTTCAAAATTAGTGAAATATAACATTTTCCATAGATTAACCTTCCTTGTCGGCTCACAAATCTTCCTAAAAGGAGAAATGTTTCTTTTTAGACGTCTTAAAACATTTAGGACATAAACTCCTTCAACATTAGAAATCCTTAAAAATAAAACCGAAAATATATTTGTAACACTCTCCCTACCATACATGGCCATGACTGTTCAGTTATACCTACTAGCACTTTAATTTTCTTCCACACATACATTTCTCAAGCTTTAAAAAAGGTATAATACATTTAAAATATACACAGAAATAGAACAGTACAATAAACTCCCAATACCCACAACCTATCTCCAATGTTATTAATATATGGCAACATATATTTAATGTAAACATTCTATGTCTTTTTTCTCCTTCCATATTTGCTAAGTAATAAGCAATCTATTTTATGACAATTGTAGTATGTAACTCTAATAAAGGATTTTGTTTTCTATGACAAAACCTTAACATTAATATCAAACCTAAAACAATTCTAAAGTATTTAGTAGTATGAGCAGATATTTAGTTGCTATTGAAAAGTGTTTGTTTTGGTTTTTATTTTTTATACTTGGTATGTTTAAAAAAACACCCAAACAGATGCTACAAATATTAAATATTTCTTCCCATCTGTATCCCTAAATGTACCAATAAACTCAATAAAAAAAAAATAAGTTTTATTTTTGAACAATTTTGGATGTGTATAATACTAGAGGAAGCTATCCAAAGTTCCCTAATATGTGAAGGCCAGTTTTTCCTGGGATTAACATCTTAATTATTATAGTATATTTGATACACTTAATTAACCAATATTTATATATTTTTATTAGCTAGAGTCACTATTCAAATTTCCTGAATTTTTTTCTAATGTGTTTTTCTTTCCCAAGAACTCATCTACATCTATTGCTGTATTATTTATCATGTCTTTTATGTTCCTCTCAGCTATGACAATTTCACAGATTTTCCTTCTATTGATGGCCCTCACAGAAGGGGAATTGTCTGATGCTTTGTTTTATGAGTAGACTCAGTTATAGGTTTTGTGGAGAAAATCAGAGATATATGACAAAAAGTATCATTTTCAATCACATCACGTTGAAGCTACATACTATCTACATAGCTTATGAATTTAATGTTGACCTTAATTACCTTGCTGAGGTTGTTTGTCAGCTTCCTCCACTATGAAATTACTCTGTTTAAAATATTTTTTTCCATGTGAACACTTTGGAAAGAAATAACTAAGTGAAGCCTGTCACAGTGTGAAACCATGGTGGTGTGAAATATGAAAGCATTGCTCAAAGAGGATAGTTGGTCTGAATACCAAGAGGCTCAGAGATGTTGACTCACAGAGAGAACTCAGTGTGGGAAAGTCTTGAAAATGGCTCCAAACTGAAATCTCTGGGGCTATTTATTTCTATCTCAGGGATGTGATAATAAAGTTACAGAATAAAAATATTTGCAACATTTCTATAGGAGTTTTGGTCAGGGGGCAGGGATAGTTTGCTATGTGACACAGGTTGACCTAGTTTAAGGAAGCTTATCAGGAAGCTCTTTGGAGGAAGGGCAGAAGGAACACAGTGGCCAGAGCAAACCTCTCTGAGAATGACTTACAGTTGATTCTGCCCTGGCCGTTGCCTCTGCAGATCTGCTCCAATCTTTAATCTTACATTCTAGGAGCTCTGGACTTGCCCATTTGTACCTTCATCTTTGCATTCATTTCAAGAACTCCCATGGTCAGAGTTCCCACACAGAATACAAACTTAAGGCACAAATTTCTCAGAAAAAAAACTAAAAATAATGATCTTAAAGAAACTCAGTGAGATCCAAGAGAATAATCCAAATAGATAATTCACTGAAATTTGGAAAGTCATTCATGCTGTGCATGACAAATTCATCAAAGTGGTAAGCATAATAAAAAAAGAACAAAGCAGAAATCTGAACACTGAAGAATTCAATTAATGTAATAAATACAATTGAGACCTTGAACAGCAGACAAAAATCAAGTGGAAGAAAGAATCTGTGAATGTGAGGACATATCTTTTGGAGGGATTTGGTCAGAGAAAAAACAAAAAAATAATGAAAAATGGTGAAGACAGTTTTTAGGTCTTTGGGGGCACAATTGCATGCACAAGAGAGATAAGAGATAGAAAAAGGAACATAAAGCTTACTTGCTAGAATACTTACTAAAATCTTCTGCAGTCATGGGAGGAAAATGGACATCATACCCCATGAAGTTCAGTACAAGGAGATTCCTCCCAAGTCACATTTCAATCAAATTCTCAAAAGATAAACACAGAAACAACCCAAAAAGTAAAAGACAAAGAGATCATGTCACATACAGGGGGATCTCTGTTAGATTATCGGTGGTTTTCTCAGTCAGAAGAGAATGAAATGTTATTGCTGAAGTGCTCTATCTTCTTGAGGATAGTTAATCTACAAAATGTATTTGAAAAAGTTTCACATGGAAGGTGTGTCCCTTCTCTCCAGTTTATATAGCCACTCAATTGTTTATTGTTAATATCAGTCTGGATTTAGGTGTATGTATTTTGTACATTAAGTTATAACTCAGTATGTTTTGTTTTACATTTGGAACCCAATACTATTTTGTTTCATTACTCTACAGTTTCCAGCTATAGCCCCTGACAGCTCTTTGCATAGGATTCTCTGTGACTTTACCATACCATCATCATTGTGTTTTATTCTGCTTTTGAGCACTTTCTCCTTTCTTGCACCTTAAGAGTCTCCTTTCTCATTTTATATATTTCTGGACCCAGTCCTAGAATCAACTATTTCTTCAAAGATTCCTGGTGAATAATATTAGAAATCAAGGTCTGGACACTAGATATGTTCATTAGAATGAGGCATATTTTTTTTAGGCTTCATTATCTAATGGAACAAAGAAATACATAAGAGCGAATCATCGTTGGTGTGATATGTCAACTTGACTTCATTAAAAACCACCTCAAAATGAATAAAGCATATCTGTGGATGATTGACATGCAAGCCACAAACTGAGGAGGGAAGACCCACCTGGAAGTGAGTGGCATTAGCCACTAGCCTTGTAGCATGGTGGCATAAGAAGGGAAGAGAGAAGGAAGTCTTCCCTCTTCCTCTTCAGAGACGCTCCAGTCTTGGCCAATACCTCTGGACATTTCTTTCTGTTTTTTTCAGGCTTTTTGTTCAAACTCTTCAGCCTTCTATTGTCGACACTTCAACTGTCCAACACAGCTGTCCATCTGGACTCTGCAGGGACCTCCTTGACACCATCCTTCAGCTTTCCATTTGTGCAAAAAGCCAGTTTGTATTTTACCACCACTGATTCTGCAAGTGGCCACTGTAAGCCTAACTGATAAATCCTTTATACAATATCTGTATTTTTACATTAAATCTATTCCCCCAGTGAACACTGACATGGAGTGTATATTAAACCACGTATATCTATACGAAGCCAAACATAAATTCATACTGATATCTCTAATTCCAATCTATTACCACATGAAGGATTCTAACCACTGCCCCTGGATTATCAGTAAATTCTTACGTTAGCAGCAAGAAACCTGGCTCATGCCCTTTGCCTTCTATTTAGTTTATTATTCGGTTGCAGAGTACATGTGTCGAAGTGTCAGATTTGTTAAACTCTGATTCTAAGGGAAATGACTTGGCCAACAGGAATATCCTGGTGCACGAACTTGGTTCATTCCATGATTCTGGAAAAAGTGGGCACTTTCATGTTCATGTGAGAAAGATGGTCCTAGTTGTGTTTGTCACCCAATGCAGAGCTTGCTAACAAAACATTTTGCCAAACACTTCTGTCCACAAACAAAAGCGCTGTGAACCAAGGTGCCACTGCATAATACTTATGCATAGCTTCTTCTGTTCCAGTTTTATGTGATGTACTCACTTCCAACTTTACTTATGTCCACATTTCCCCTCAAACCCTTCAGTTAGCTGTTTTATATATTCTTAATTCAGTCACACTTCCTTTTGACACATACTGCACCTCAGCAGGGGATTCTTCCAAATTCCAAAATCCTGTTTCTGAAGTACATAAATTAAAATTTATTCTTTTTTCTTTGTTTTATAAATCTGAATGCATTTCAAGAAATGCATACAGCTCTATCTCCACAGATATGGAATACAGTATAGTTTAACCACCTTAAAAAAACCCTACTCAACTCCCTCCCACAAATTCCTAGCAACATCTGATCTTTTTGCTTTCTCCATAAATTTTGACTTTTCCAAGATGTCTTATAAACGGAAGCACAAAGTATGTCACATTTTCATGTGAGTTTTAACTTAGAATCATCATGCTTTTGTGGCTTGCCAATCCTTTTTACCTCCGAACAACACTGCATTGCAAGGATGTACCAGTTTGCTTAGCCATTGACCTATCCAAGGGCATCCTCATTGCTTTAGATATTAGTTGACTATGAATAAAAGTGGTATAAACATTACACGCAGCTTGACATGTGCATGTAAGTTTTCAAATCAATTGAGTAAATACTAACTAGGTGGGTAAATACAATCAGTGGATCATACACTGGGATGATATTTACATTTGTAAAAAAGTGACAGCCTGTCTTACAAAATCAATGTAGCACTTTGAATTCCTCTAATTATGTAAAGTGAAATAATCAGACACAGAAGGGCAAATACTGGGGAATTTAAAATTATGCAGAATCTTAAATATTTAATTCATAAAAATGGAGACTATCATCGCTAGTTTTAAGAGGCTGACAATAAGGATTGAGATGTTCATCAGGATAGAAAATTTCAATTAGACAGGAGGAGTAAGTCTGTGACATGGAGAACACGATGCAGTCAATAGAGATGATAAGGTACTGGAATTTTGCAAATTTCTGAGAATAGATAGTAAATGTTTCTACACAAAGCTGATATGTAAGGTAATTAATATATATTGCTCTACCCATTCTACATTGTATATATATTTCAGAATGTCATATTGTGTGTAACAAGTATGTAGCATCTTACTGGTCAAATGGAAGGAAGGAAGGAGGAAGGGAGTGTGGGAGGGAGGAACCATGACATAACTTTTAAATTTACATTTTCATCAGCAACTGATACTTTCCCTCTGAATTGACTTTAATCTGTATTTTGACTTTTTTTCTTTTCTTTCCTTTTCTTCTTCTTTCTTTTTTATTTTTTTATTTTTTTATTTTTTTGGTACCAGGGATCAAACTAAGGATCTTGCACTTGTGAGGCACGCGAGGTACCACTGATCTAAATCTCAGCCCTGTAACCAGTATGTTAAAGAAACTGCTTCCTTGTTCTGTAGTGTTTTCTGTTTTCTGGATTTTTCTGGTTTTCCTTATATCTCTGTCTTCCATATTCCTTGAAATTAAAAGTTATATCCAGAAGTATGATCAAATTTAGGTTTAACTGAATTTTTAAGAAGGAAAACATCATAGTTTAGTATGCTTAGCTATTTCAGAGGTCCACTGTGTTATCTGTTGCAGTGGTGCATATTCAGTGGGTATGATTTCTGCTTCGCTCCCTGTCTGTAACCATAAGCCTGATATGTAGGCCGATGAGTGCTCAGTCTGATATGCAATTTTATTGGCACCAAATTGCTTGTTTTTAAATTTAACTTAGTATCTATTTCTTGGGTCCTTTCGTCAGAGCTGTCTCTCACTTCTAACCAATGCCACAAGGGAAATGACTCACTCTGTTGTACTTCTTTACTTATTATATCTCCAGATCCTCTTGTCATTACAAAGCAACGGTCCAGGGATATATCTCAGTGGTTCCACTGCCTGCCTCGCAAGTGTAAGGACCCAAGTTCCACCCCCAGTACCAAAACAAAAACAAAAACAAAGCAACTCTGTTCACAAGTACGAACTTCTAAGTACCAAATGTCTCCTTTTAAGCCATCCAACCTCACTGGACTCAGAGGACTCCCTAAATGTGGCGTGCTCTCACAGACCTCAATTCCTTCCACCAAGTTTCCAAACTCTAGCTTTCCATTAAAATAATCCTGCCATTTTATGCCCTCACTTTACCTCTTCTTGACTTCAGTTATGCTTGACAGAACTCTCTCTGGAGTCTGCTTCACATCATAACTCAACACATGAAGCTCTTTAATCCTTTTCTCTCCCAAATTATCTCCGATTCATTCTTTGGCGTCTTTGGCCAGTATGTTATCCAAAACCCAAAGCCATTTTGTAAAGGGACAATTAGAATTGACATCTACCCCAAATGCTTTTTTTAATGATTAAAGGAAATATAGATATATAAAATCTTATCTTTTTTTCTAAAGGTCTCACTATGAAGATAAGACTGACTTTGAACTTGCTGTGTAGTCCAGACTGGACTGCAATTTGCAGTGATCCTCCTGCTTCAGCCACTGAGTGTTAGGATTACAAGAGTATGACCCCACATCAGACTCCACTATCACATTTTTAACATGATAAATATTTCAACAGTATACATTCGTACCTCTCCCAATGAGATATCCTAACCTAGGGAAACTATTAGTATGAAACTTCTGTTTTATCAGGATATTGATGCAGAATTGCATTTTCATTGTAAAAAACTTGGAGAAGACCACATAAAAAAGTTTAAAGTTTAATTTTAATCCTAATATATAGTAATATATTAATATATTACTAATATTATTTTAAGATCCTCTTTCATTTTTTTCTGCAGTTTTTATTTGTGGTTGAGCATATGCTATATGAAAAATTTTACACTTTCATTTCGCAATTAATGTGTTTTGTGCACTTCTAATACTCTTTAAATACTGAATATTTATTTGGTTAACACTGGAAATTAACATGCAATGCATGTGATACAATTCATCCTCAATGGCAGTACTTTCTATGGTCATATTTCGTTTTCTCTCCCACGGAACCCCTAGCTTCCACCAATATAACTCATCCTTTCAAAATTAAAAATTTCTTTCCTTTCTTTTAGATAAGATATCATCCAGGGAACCCCTTCTAAACATCAAATACACCCTAAAACAGGGATATATATTCATGAAAAATCTCACTTAAGAAAACTGAGGGAAAATAAAACACCAGAACATCTTTTGGATGAAAATGGTGCTAAAGCAAAGGCCAATGCCAAATTCTTTTAGTTATTAGATCACTTTCTTTTCAAGTTCTCCTAAAAAAATAAATAAATAAAAAAGGAAGGAGAAAATGGCCACTGTGTAGGCTCAGTGACATGCACTGCTGTGTTATATTTTTCATTTTCCAAACATGATAAAAGTTTCTCACAATAAAATCATCTCTTTGAGACCTCAAATAAGGGTATTAAAATTTAGCTTCACTCCAGCCCAGAATAGCCTACTTTTTCCCAAACTAGATACTGTGCTGTTGATTTTTTTACTGTTTGAGACCCTAAGTAATTTTCAAACCACAAGACACTACTTGTTTTTCAGAAAATTTGAACTGATGTTACTTTCACTAGAGGCTGTCACGTATAATAAAGTAAAAACATATTACAAACACTTCTTTTCCATAGTCTATTAATTTGGCAATCCTATCAAAAAAGCTATTAAATTCCATCTGCCACATTTTTTCTTTATAAATCAATTCTATTTGTTGTTCAGGATTTTGTTACTTCTGAGAGATTTTTACAGGTTATTCTTTTTAATAGTCTTCCCATTACTGATGTGTTTAAGTTGCAGTCACTGAACCATAATAGCCATGATAGTAGTTCTTATTATCCTGAAAAAATTGATGCAATGTTGGCATTCAATCGTACCGTTTCCCAGTTCTCAGTAAATTTTTATAAATAACCATCATCAGTGGTTCAGTAAGATTTTCAACAAAATCCATTAACACCTTAGATGGCAGATCATTCAAACTTTGCACGCTTATTTTGCCCAAGTGTATGCTTACCTGTTTTTAATCAACGGCTATTTTTAAAACTATTATGTTAAATTGAATCCCTTGAGACAAAATAATGATTTTGGGGTAAAGCTATTTCTTTGCATGAAACACAAATCCTATATTCACACTGTACGGTGAGAACTACAATACTCACATGAGATGCATACACAAGGTAGGGTCTGTATTCAGAAAGAGCCCCTCCCACTGTGACTGCTTCACCTTGTTCTCTGTGGTTGTATGGAAGTCTCTGTTTATGTCCTAGGATGTTTTGTGTAGCTTCCAAATGTAGGGAAGAGCGCATTTACTTGAATGCACAATGGGCACTGCAGTGGGTTGAGTAACCACCCCCAACGCCCGAATAAAAAAAGCTCTGTCCGTGTCCAAAACTAATGAACATAATCAAGTTTGGAAAAGGAATCTTTGTCAATATTAGTGAATTAAGGATCTTGCGATTAGATCATTCAGATATAGGTGTCTCTTTAAAAGAAAGACAGAGGAAGGCTGGAAACAGAGACAAAGAACAGAACATCTGAAGATGAACACAGGTCAGAGACACACAGCTATGGACCAAGGAACACCAAGGATTACAGACTGGAAGCTGGGAGAGAGATGACCTGGGGCCATCACATGAGGTCCTGCCCCCTTGGATGTCCACCACTTCCCAGTAGTTCCACTTTGAAGACCAAGCTTATAAGGCTTGGACTTTTGGAGGCCTCTCATTCAAACCCTAGCATCCTGCAAAAAGACAGTGGTAAGGGAAGAAAACGGCAAGAAAAGGACTAATGAAAATATTTGCAAACCACCTGAAAGAAAGAAGAAATGCAAACATAGACACAAGATTTGAACAAACACCTCACCAAACTGGATCAGTGGAGCTTGCAAGAAAGACCACAGAGGTGTGGTCAATAAAATTAGCCACTCTAGGATAACAATTAAAAGCACAATGGCATGACTACAGACTGAGTAGAGTGTAAAAGAAATAATGCTGACAAGATCAAGGGCCAAGAGCACTTTAAACGCCTGGAATTCTTACATATTACTGATGGAAATCAGCCCTTAAGGAAAACAGTTTCTAATTTCCTACGGATATATATACATGCACTCTTTAGCTACTTGTAGTCATCCTCCTAGGTATTTAGTTTTCAGACATGAAAATTTAAATTCACACAAAAACCATTGCATAAGAGTTTATAGTAGTTCTATTAATAACTGTCTTGAAATGGAAGTTGGAAATCAGACCAGCTGCTTTCAGTGCGTGAATAGATAAGCTGTGATATATCTATACTTTGAAATATTACTCAGTAATAAAGAGGCATGAAAAGTTGATTCAACAATGTGGATAAATCCCACAGTATTATATTTAGTGAAAGTAAAGAGTTACAGTCACCCAAGGGCCCTTAGATGACATTCTTGACAAGACAATACTATAGCAGTTCTAAATTCAGTGATACCTGCTACTAGGAAGAAGATAATGTAGCTACAAAGAGGTTGCATGAAGGAATTATCTGTGAAGAAATTGATTTTTTTCCTTATGATAGTAATGATTACACAAAACTATGTGAACACTCAAATTAGTAAAGCTAAACACCAATGCAAATTAAATTTTACTCCATATTGGGAATAAACAATTTAACAGAACAGAATATATATGTATCTCAACTTTCTGCAAAAGTGCACCCCAAGATTAACTCATTTGTATTTTAATCGTATTTAATTTGGAGTACTTTGTAAGGGATAAGGTTTAATATATGATCATAGGTACTCTACTTCATACATTGAGATATTAAGTGATTATTTCAATGCAAAACTGAAGAAGAAGTAGTTATATAAGACAAGACTGGGTGTATTCAGGATGGTATGTCTGAGACAGAAGTAGCTATATTAGAGATTAGGTTAAAATATTTTTTAAAATCTCAAAATCTTCAGCCACATGTGGTGGCCCAGCCCCATAACCCCAGCAATCTGGGAGAGTAAGGAAGGAGAACCACAAGTTCAAGTCCAGCTCAGGCCACTTACTGACTTAGTGACCCTAAGTCTAAATGCAAAAATGAAGTCCAGGCTGTAGTTCAGGGTGAAGGCCCAGGGTTCAGCGCACGATGCCACACAATAAGAAAAAAAGGCAAACAACCACTTTCAAAATTTTGCAGCTCTAGATAGCTGAGACTTGGTTTCTCGATGTCCCATCTGCCTGGATTCACCTTCCCGGTCTTCTCACCCAGGAAGCACCAGAGAGGAGACAGCTGGAGCAGAGTTATGAACCAGTGAACAATCACTGACAAATGTGAGTGGCTCACCCAAGGTTGGATGAGGTCAAGTTAAGAGCTGTGGAAGCCTTTGCGAAACAAGAAAAATCAATAGCTTTGTGTATTTAGTGTCTCCTCTGTAGCAAAGTCATGGAAGAAAGACAATGTCACTTCATGCGTGCTGTTCCTCTGCTGGAAGATGATCTTCCCAAACTGTCTGAGATAGAGGCACACATTATCTGAGAACTGCCAATTGATCACAGGCTGACGTCCTCTTCTTGGACCTAAAAACTGTGCAAAAGATGTGAGAAAATGGAACCAAGAGCACATTCTCTTGGCATACATATCCAGGGCACTGATGATTTCTTTTACCCTTTCTCTGTAACATAACTGTAATACACTTCCTCAGATATGGGAATCAGAAGTCTCTTATTCATGAAAATACTAAATATCACAAGATGTTAGTAGGGGTGTGTGTGTATGTGTGTGTGCCTGTGTTTGTGTGTGTGTAAAAATGAATACCTACACATATATTTTTTTTCATCTGTAACAGTAATGCATTTCAAATGAGGTTGTCCCCTAGTAAGGTTCATGTACACTAACTCCAGCGCTCATTTTTAATATGCCAGTATAGATCTAAACGACTGCTGCAGGAACGCAGAAGGTAGGAATCCTCATAGAGTCTCCCCTCACAGTATGACTCCTGACATCCACTCCATTACAAACCATTTTGGTCATAATGCACTTGTCCCATGCTTATAAACCCTCCTGAATGGATGTTTGTGGTTATTCTTCTCAAATTCCAGTGCAACTTACCTGTTCATGCCAGGTATTTCTTCCTAATAAAACACTGTTCTGTTAACACTATTTCCTCTTCAAAATTACTTACTAGTTCTCCATTATTTTTTAAATCAATCAGACACCAAAGTGCAGTGCTCTTGCCTGTATATTATGTCTGGACACAGTGAATTCATTTTTTTTCCCATGGTGAATTCTTTATCACTGTGTGAACATAGGTATTTGTTGCATTTCGATGTGTTTCTACTGTATTGTAAGGCTCTCCCCTATCTGCTTTATGTACTTAGATCCTTCCATTTTCTCAAGACAAGTTTCAAATGCATCATCATCCATCAAAGCTATTGATCATTTTACTGGCAAAGGTGATCTTTCAGGTTTTGGAATTTTCACAGTGTTTAACTTTCAAATTTTATGGTAAATACTTGCCAGATATTGCACAGAATCTTATCCTTGCCCATCTTTTTAAAAATCACCTCTAGCAATTCTAAAGGGCACAGTCTCATTTCCATAATTAGTGAATGTTCAGTCCATCCATGGTATACAAAAGTATTTAATAAAATCCTACTGAATAATAAAATTTAAATCAAATTTATAGTGTATAATATATATATTTTATTTCTTACTAGCATATTTTACACTGGGTAATTAGATCTTTATTTTACAGTTTCTCTCTCACAGACATACATATATATATAAACGTTCAAAGTATACATGTGCCACTGCAGGACAGTGCGATAGGTCCCTTACATTTTATATTTCTGAAGTTCCCGTCTATTCCCCATAATTGAAGGTCTCCTAATAGAAGAACTTTTAGGAGAACAGGAAGGGGCCTGGGTTTGACAGAAAGTGGAGGGCAGTCTCTCAGGAAACATTTCTCTCAGCTCCAAAGGCAAACCGTGCTGAGTAATGATTAACCACACATAAGTGCTGGATGAGCCGACATGGGGATGGGACACAGCAAAGTCCCCACATGGGACGTTCACAGCAGAGATGGGCCTTCAGTGCCCTGGCTGGCGCCTGCGGAGCACACCTGGCCAAAGAACGGCTGCTGAGCCCCTGGCACAGGCTCCCCCCACCCCCTGAGCCTGAAAGGTAGACAGACAGTGATTCAGAGGCACTTTTCAAAGCACAGTCTGTTAAAAAGGATGAAGTAAAACTTTGCAGCCATTTCTGTCTGATCCTAACTCTGTGCATATTTCGGTACGGTGCATTATATATCATTGGCTACTTTCGCGGGATAGCGTACCTTAGGCACAACCAGAATGTCATATACAATAACAGTTTGCTTCTCCTGACTCTAGGACAGATGTTAGGAGCTGAAGACAGTACTCTTGGAGTGCAGATCCCGCAAGGGGTTCCTTCTCATCAGAGAGACCCGAGTAGAAATCGGTGTACGGTAGAGATCAGAGCTCACTTTCTGTTTTGGAACTTACTCAGAATTCCTAATTCCAGGGACTTTTCCAGCAATGAAATGAACAGCATGGTCTCAGGATCCTGTCGGGCTTGGAGTTTGCATCCAAAGTCAGCAGAAGAGCAGAGATTGAGCTCCGCGGTGCAGCAGGGTGCTGAGTATGAGCGAGGCCTCAATAAATGAATAAATCGCTGACCAAACACACATTCAAACTCATTTGTGCCTAAAATGCAGCAATTTTACGACTACGTGATCATCTAGGGAAATCTATGGCAGGAAAGTTGTTTTTGTTTTTACACGTCCATATCTTTAAAATTACTAAACTCACTACGAAAATCTGTAGTAATAGTTGTTGCCAATTATTGGACACATGTGAAGTGTGGAACGTTGTTACAGACTAAATTATATATCCCCTGGTAGTGTTGGTTGAGGTTGATCTCAATCCTTGCACTGCTGAGTATTCACGGGGGGCTTTTACAGGCTTCTGACTGCAGGCATTTCCTTTCTCCCCAGTTTGTCTCTGTGTGTCTTTTAGATAGGCCTATCTGTCTGCAGAGCTTTCCCAAATAGTGAATAGTTATTGGGTCAAAGCTACGTTTTGGTCACCTGGAACTGCCATCTAAGTTCTTCGGGTTCATTTGTAAGGTATGAAACCAGAAGCCTCATTAGAACCTGTGTGGGTTCTGGGACAGGATACGTATTGACTGAAGTCTGGCTGCATTAGTTAACTCATTGATCTCGCATTTAATTTTCTTTCCCTTGCAGTGATAATCACATGGAGGTATCAGTTCACATTGCTTAAACTATCACCGGTTTCCTAAGAATGTCTGAAATGCAAAATATTTTCCTGGTGCAGCATCAGGCTATTTTTCAACTTTTCTTTCTGTACTCTAATCTTCCCGTTGTTCACACAAATCACATTTAATTGCTTGGTCCCTCTTATCATCCATCTCACTGCGAGTCTTTACTCACTTTCCTTACCTGGCCTTCTGTTTCCACTTCACTTCTCAAAAATGGCTTACTCTTCTCCTTAGGTCTCAGCTAGAACAATACCAACCCTACCTACCGGTTACTCCCTGTCTCACCCACTTTCTGCTGTTAGAAACTACTGTATAATGTAATGAATATGCTGGGTTTGTTTACTTGTTTATCGAATTTCTTTCACAATACTAACTTACTGCATTTTTCTCACAAGGGAATTATCCAATTTCTTGTCATTGCCTCATTAAATATCTATTGAGCACCCATTATGTGGCAGACACTTTCCAAACACTGAATGTACAGGAATGAACACGAAGTCCATGATCTCATACATTTACAGTACGTTCAATCAGAGGGGAGGGATAAAGAAATAGAAAGACCAGATCCAGTCAATTCTCCTTATCTGCAGTCGTTTTGTTCTAACAACTTGCCATAAATACTGAATTAGTGAATACTGAACAACTGCTCCTAAGGCAAATATAGATCAGGTTCCACAGGCTTCTGACCACAACATTTTCATCAAGTAATCAATAAATAGCTTGTTTGAAAGAATGTTTCTTTTTAAAGACACCTTATTTGATGTATATTATAGCTTTATTAACACTGACCTCACGGCCAATAGCATTTTAACTCATGCTTGACAAAAGCTTGATAAACACATGTAATTTGGAAGGCCTCTTATAGCCTTCTTGGTATTAGAAGGTATTAGCCCTGATTGTGGGTCCTTTTTAACAGTGAAATCATCAGCAAAGTGCATACAAATTTTAAAAGTATGCTACTGACGTATTTTGACTTCAAAAGGACATTTGTCTGGTATGTGTGCACCTGAGATGGAAAGTAGGAAAGTGACTTAGACTTTAGCAGGAACATGATTTCCAGGCTTTTCAATCCTGTGCTTATTGATTCTAGAGTGACAAATACATTCCAGTGAGTAGGAAAATTCACTACTATGGAATCCTGGAATCACGAGAATCAACTGTAATGACAAATGATCATATAAAACTTCCCAAGAACAAAGATTTAAAAACAGAATAAAGAAGCTAGGGATTTAGCTCAGTGGTTCTGCTACCTGCCTCTCCAAGCAGAAGGACCTGAGTTTGATCCCAGGTCCCCCCCAAAAAAAAAGAATAAAGAAGAAGAACACACTATTACTGACAGTCAGGAAAGGACACTCTGGTAAAATAAAATTGAAATAGAGAGATAAATAAAAGAAAAATATTGCACAGAAAAGGATATCAAAGGAAGTAAAGATAAATAGGGAGGATTGTGCTTGGAATTGAAACAGGTGGACAGGAAGATAGGAGACAGCATGATGGTACTGGGGTGGAGTGGGAAAGCCATACAGAGCCTTGGGATTCATTCTTGGAACTTAATTTCTACCTAGAAGGAGATGGAAAATTGAAGGAATGTTTTTAAGCAAAGGAGTATCACCATTCTTCCTATCACACTACTGCTTCATGAGTATTAATGTATAAAAAGTTCTGTCTGGGGCTATGTGGAGTGAAAGATGTAAAGGTCAGAATTGAAAACTAAGCTTCTAGTTGGCAAAGGTTACGTTATTCCAGAGAAGAAAACATGTTGGATTAGTATACAGTGTATAGGTCAATGAAGATTGTATTTAGAAGTCATGGGATTGACAATATACATTCTCATCAGGAGTACCATTAGTAAGAGTTGCTGCAGATTGTGTATGGTAATTGTATTAGATAGATAGATAGAACATAGGAATTACACCTGATGAAAATATACAAACATATATACTAGAAGAAAGACATGTTTTATAAAATGAAGCAGGAAGACTAGGAACAATTACCAAAGTCCTAGGTGATGAGGGGGGAAAACAGCAGTTTTAATTTGAACAGTTAATTTGAGGTACCAAATAAATTATCTTGGTGAGAAACTCAGCTGGGAACTGGATATATGAATCTGAAATTCAAGGGACATATCCATACTAACGGTAATTGGAGTCAACCGTTTTTATTTGCTTTTGAGTATAAATACTGATATATGAGGTCATGAGACTGATAGGACTGACTAGGCAGTAACAAAGAAGGGAGACATGAAGAGATTTGAGAACCATGAAATGTAAGTTTTAAGAAAGTAGGGATCATTTCTGTCCTATTGATCCTTATTAACTTCATATCATTTTCAATTGTGTAAAATAATATTCTCAGTAAACAATGTTCAGTTTATTCTGAAAATACATTAAATAATTTATACTGCTAAAACATGTATTATGGATTTTTCCTGCTTTTCAAGTCACTTTAAAAATGTTTTTCTGTATGTAAGGAGCCAGAAAGAATAGTTTTCCATAGTTAAATACCCCAGAGTAGGTGTGATATTTTTCCTTTTATTTAATTTTATTTTAAAATAAATCATGTCTTTTTGGTACTTGCTTGTGATTTTTCAGATTTCTGTAAGCCTGAGCTGATGATTGGGATAAAAAAGAATTGGTCTCGAAATGTCAATCAAGCAGAGGAAGTTTATTCTTGGGTTTGACTTTCCACACCCACCCTGAGACTAATAGCTCTCTGAAAACACAATGATAATTACTGTTGTTGTTACTGCTTCTGTGAGCTGGTACAGAAGCTGCTTTTAAATGTTAATTCCTATGTTGGCTCATCAGCATTTCATCTTTCTCTTTCAAAGGTTATCATCTCCTCCTAATTGAGCAGCATTCTCAGGAGATGATCACATCTGATCCATCATTAGACTACAGTCTAGTGACATCAAAGAGAAAAATAAAAGAGACACGGTGGTAATGGCCATGGTGAGGGCTTCATCCCTATTCCATGGTACACATCAGAGGTCTGACTGTTCAAAAACAAAAGCCAGTGCTATCTTGAAAATTTGAGCCAAATTGAAACTACACAACTTCTGTCCTAGTTTCTAAGTTTGTCTGGGCATCGGTGGGACTTCACAGCATAATCCAGACCTTCACTTAATAAGGACATTTCCAGTTCTGGTGTCCTGCTATCTCTGAAGTATTTTTCCCAGTCCCTTCCTTTTGAAGAAAGCTTTATGTTCAGTGATAGAGACTTAGTCCAAAGTTTTAATAGTCTCTATGTAGCTGTAGAAATGCAAGCTTCTTTTATTTGTTAGCCAGTATGTGTATTGTTTTGGCATGTGCATTCTGTCCACTTCCAAAGCTCATCAAGAGCAATGCCAATACATCAATCAGGTGCATGGATCCTCACATCCTGGATAGGCTGGGCATTCCCTGTCAGAGGTTTTTGGAATTTTGGGATATTTTGAAAGACTTTGGTTGTTGAGCATCTCTAAACCAAAACTCAAAAATCCAAATTAAGGCTGGGCTCACTGATGAGAATAAAAATCAAATCAAGGAAAGCCCTATAATTACCTGGCTGGCTTGTCATGAACTTCGTATTCCCAGGCCTACTTCTAGGTACCCTACATCCAAACTCATGGAGGTGAGAACACAGAAATCATTTTTTTTTAAAGTATGCCACGTACTTCTTGAGGTCACTAAAAATCAATCCTGCTGTCCAAGAAAAAAATTAAGCCATAGTGTGACCTTCGTAATCTTCCTTTCCCTCCTAGAGTCTCCTTACATACACTCCTGCCAAGCACTCCAGGTGCAGTGTTTTCTTTACAAAAGTAGGTACACTGATTGTCTTTTTATCTGGCTTCTCAAATGAGTTTTAATTTCATGACATTCTTTTAAGTGATGAGAGGTCATCCTAAGATTTAGAGAAATAGCTTTGCACAACTCTTTACCAAGCTAACACAGACTTATCTTTTGATGCTCAATTCAGGATCAGTTTTTGCTGGAATGTTTCCCTCATCACCCAGTCCATCCCTGTCTAAATTAGGTATCCGTCCTTTGTGTTTCAAGAACACCCTGCTAAAGTGGCTGAACACTGTGGTAGAGTTGTCTATTCATGTGTCTGTTTCTTCAGTCAAAGCTCATAGAAAATCAGATTTTGCATCATTTGTCATTCGTATTTTCCCAGCATCTTAAGTAGCACTTGGAGTATGAGAAGTGCCCAGTGAATGCTACCGGAGAACACATGTGCATGCCTAAATAAATGCATGAAGCAATGGTTAAAAAAGAAACCTATGAGAAATAACTTTGAAGCTGCAATTCCAGGAGCCGGAGTTTCATTCTCTAGCTGGCACCTCAGGGCACAGACACTGATGTGGGAAATGATTCAGACCACCTGAGCTGCAGAACCTTTTGAAAATGAAATCTGACCATTATCTCCACACTGCATCTGTTTCCCAAAGGAAATGGAGCTAACGAGCAAACCTGTTACTCTTTGTTGAAGGTGAACAATGTCTCTAGTTTACCCACAGAGGCAATCGACAGGTGTTTTTCCTACTATGGGTCTCCACGTACAGACTGGAAAATATAACTAAGCAACATAAAAACTGTAACGCCATGAGAGAAAAACCTGGGGAAACAGGGAAAGGAACTTGGAATTATTCCTATACCATAGATCCCTCACACCTTTGGAGTCTGAGATCTTTTCAGATAAGATGGAAAGAGATCACATCACGGTAAAATAGAGGGCACATGTGGATACGTACCCAGCAATACTTCTGACTACACACAGCAAACACAAATAAGAAACTCAGAATACTTGCCCTAGATTTTTGTTTGTTTTCACATGGCCAGAGGTTAGATTGCCCTGCTAGAGCAATGCCACAACAGACTACAACTTCCACACCTCAATTCAGATGAGTGGCCTTGAGTCTTCTGCTCAGTGCTTAATGAGCTCTGGTCTACTTTCTTTTCCACAAATCACCAATTAAAGGTGGCCTCTCTCTTCTGTGGGTCTAGGTACAGCAGAAAACAAATCGGGTTCTCCTTTCTGGTAACCAATAAGTGAGTGTGATTTAAATCGGCTCATGGTCACGTCTTAAATAAATTTATAGAGAAAAGATGGCTGCAAAGGATCAAGATGAGAATAGCCCCCTAGTTAGACATCTAGCTCCAGACTGCCCCTTGGAGGTTCTAATCTTTCTATTCTCATTCAGTTAACACACTCTCTGTCTCTCTCTCCTCAAAACTCAATTTAAGCACTTTCAAACTGCACAGAACGGCTCTGGTTTTGATAGAAGTTTGTCTAACAGCAGCTATCTAGGTTTTAAGTGAAGCTCCCTTTCTGACATTGTAGTTTGGGAGGACCAAAATTCATCTGTGCATTACTGGCTTCAAAATATATATCAGTCCTTCCTCTGAAATTCTCTTTGCAACTGGAAAGTTTTTACCCGCAGCTCCCCCCGTAAGAGTTGAGTGATCCCCTTGGTATCGGGAGAACTCCTGCTAGCTAAAGTCTCAGCAGCACCTTCCTTCCAGCTCTTCCTAGACTGATGTGACAAGCAGTGCTCTGGAGCTACAATAGTTATAAAACTTTAGGAAGCCACGGGATCAGTCAGTGCTCTGTATGTAAGTGTACTCAGCGTAGGAAGTGTGGTTAATCTTATAGCAAAAGAGAGGCAGCCCAGCAGCACAGGTGACGCCAATCTTGATCCCAGGATCAATATTCCAGATTTGCAGCAAATCTGGGCTGTAAGTGGTGTGCTGTGCACAAACCCCACCTCCAACAGCTCCTGGACAGAGCCACCCAGAGGCTGGCACGTGGGGAAGGGGAGACAAAAAACACAGCTCTTGAACAAGTGACACGAAGTTACTGGAAAACTTGGTCAAGTGTGAAAGGTGTCACTAAATGGAAGACCTAGCTTATACATTTTTCTGGAAGATGTGCTTTCTCTCCTCTCCACAGCCCTGAATAAAGACAGCAGTGGCAGGGCCTTGCCTCGACTGCCCTGTTGGGTGGGAAGCTGGGGTCGGGGTGTGCAAGCACAGAGATGACTCACCCCAAGCCTGGGGCAGGGCTGGCTGGGGCCAGGCTTGGAGACAGAGGAGACCACCCGATGGGGGACTCCGATCTACCAGCAGCTCTGGGTGGCAGCCACCCCTAGGAGCCATCAGTCTCCCTAAGATCACTACAGCTGGCCACGCCATCCAGCCAGGCACAGTGCACTGGAGGAAAGGCTGGAGCAGGAGAGGGGCTGCGTTCCTGGGACTGTCCGACAGAGGAGGCCATGGCAAGACAGAAGGCTGCCTCTAGTGTTATATATTAAAAATACTGTGGTTTAAACCACAGTTCTGTGCATAAAATTCCACTGTTTACATCAGAGCCTCACCCGCACCTCCCTTCCTTTTCACAAGCAGCCCTGTTTTCCTCCAGTCAGCAGCTACACCAAAACCAAAGGAGGCGTCTTTCATCAATATGGGTAATAATAATAATAATGGATAATGATTTAGAGAATTTTTTTTTTTTTTTTTTTTTGTACCGGGGATCGAACTCAGGTCCTTGCACTTGCAAGACAGGTAGCTGAACGACTGAGCTAAATATCCGGCCCATAGAGAAATTTTAATTGCCAAGCAAATCCTAATTTTTGTATATATTGCATTTAAATTTCTCAACTGATGAGACAGGAATTATTCTTTCATATTTTTTGTTTTATTCCTTTTGTTTAATTTCATTTTTGATTGATAAAGGAATACATGCAAATAATAAAAACACCATACAGAATACAGAGGCAGATGTGTATAGCAAAATGTGGTTTTTATACATGTCTGTTTCATAGATTTAACTTCTGATATGGAACATTCTGCTTTAGCAGCATATAAAGTCCTACCAGATTCCTCACAGTAACATCATAGGCTCAGTTGAGCATCATTTATTTAATTTTTGTGTTTTGTTTTTTGAGACAGGTCTCTCTTCATCATGCAGGCTGGCCTGGAAGCCACAGCGACCCTCCTGCCTCACCCTTAAGTGCTGGGATTACAGGCATGTATCACCACACCCCACTTACTCGTTTTTGTCTTGATGATTACATGCACAGGACAGGAGCATAGCATTTTACATATAAGCTGCTTTAACCCTCACAAGAGCTCAATAAAAATGGTGCTGTTATGGACTTCCTTTTATAGCGGAGAAGCAAAGTCTTCCGAGAGGTAATTAGCTCAGGGGAAAAAGAGAGTACATAAAACCTGTGAACTTAACCATGATTGTGCCGTGTTTCTCTTATTTTTTATTTACTGTCCCTCTGCCTCTCGCCTCTCTGGCTCTTTCAGCCCTCCTCTCGCTCCCACACACCACATCACACATGTAACTGCAGTTCTTTTCTCTCCCTGCTCCCTTGCTGTTTGCTTGAGCAACTGGCAGAACCCAATTACTGGGAGCCCAGTGTGAACAGACTTAGAAATCTTTTAGTTCTTTTTTTTTTTTTTCTTTTTCTTTTTCTTCTTCCCCTTGTAATTGTCTTCAGCTCTGGCCAAGCCTATAATAAACATGTCTCAAATGCAGTTAGAGATGCAAGTATGCAACCTTTTGAGCAGAACTTTTTCCTATCCACATCTCCTGCGCCCCAAATAAGATAATTATTTCTAGGTTTTTGTGTTTTCCACTTTGTTTCTTCGGTTGATTAATTTGTTTCCTTGCCACATTGCCAAACCCAGGCTTCTCATGTCCCAGCCCTTGCTCTTCAGCGCTGCTCTGTCATGGCCTCACCTGGCTGACTACTGGTTCTGGTAGATCCAAGTTGGCCCTGCCTCATACAGGCCAAGCGCTGCACTGTACCCTTGCTTCCTACCCATGTTGTGAACAGTGCCCCTCACTCAGAAAATGAGCAAGGATGGGAGAAAAAGCATCTGAACAGAAAACTGGGTTTGTGACAAAACTTAGCTTTAACCCAACAAGAAGAAAACCTAACAATATTGAGCACTTACCATGTGCGAAGCTTACGCGTCTTTTAGGCATGCCAGCAGAAGCACCACACACAAGGCAGCTGAACAGTAACAGTCCGGGAGACTGGAAGTTTAGTGTCAGTGGCTTGGTTTGCTTGCTCTGGTGGCTAGGTAAAAAAAGTCTGTTCCCTGCTTGTCTTTGAGCTTCTGATGCCTTTTGTTAGCTTGTGGCTATATCACTCTAATCTCTGCCTTTATATTCCCACATTCTCCCTGTGAGCCTATCTCTACTTCTAAATTTTCCCTTTTTATAAAGGCACTAATTGTGTGGATTAGGATGCAGCTTAGTGAACCCCTTTTAATTTGATTCCCTCCCTACTTCTAAGTAAGATCACATTCTAAGTGGGTTGAGACTACAAAATATCTGGTTTATTTTTTCATAATGCAACTCATAACTGTGAATTACCCCACTTAATTCTTACTATTGTTCAGGCCCGAATTATTATCTATGATTCTATAGATTAAAAAAACTACACTGACATGTAAAGTAAGTTATTAGAGATCACACAGGCAGAACATAACAGGACTCAGATTTTATCCCAGAGCAGCTGTGTCCACAGCCTAAGCTCCTAACCTCCGTGCTCTGGTGTCTGTATAGCAGTCCTAAGGCCCTCCGAGTAGGCAGTCCCTACTTCAGGGTCACCAGCACATGCCGCACTGTCTCCAATCCAGTTGCATAATCTGTAGCTAAGAAAGTTCTACCAAGTGGAATTCTGTATTGATTATAGACATGGCATTTGAGTGCCTACTGCCAAATGGGCTTTGTTTTTGTATACCATAGCAAGTGGAAGAATGACGCCCTAATGGCTACCAAGTACCACCACATACCATGGTTACATGGCAAGAGTGAGCCGCTAGTGACAGGAGTGTATCTGACAAAATTCCCCTCCAATCTTCCCTTTGTTTTCAGGTCAAAGTCTGAGGTTCGCAGTTTGACATCTAAAGGTTGGCTTCCTTCTTACACACTCATTTCCAGCACCATTGTGGTCCTTTTGATATTTTTCCAGAAATGTTTCTCCCCATTTTAATGCCACATTCCCCATCCTTTTGAAGACCTCAGTCTGAGTAAAGACTTCTTCTCTTTTCAGAATCACTTCTGGTATTATTGCATCCATAATAAATTTTCTGATCCTCTCTGTACCTATAAAGCTAGAGTACATCCTCTTATGGCTTGTGTCTAGGTGTCCCCCCAAAGCCTCATGTGGATGAAGTGGGGCTTTCTTTTTCAGAGGTGGCTGAATCTGGAATGCATGATGCTGAGATTAAGGGCTTGTGATTAGTAGACCACCACAAAGGAGTGATTTGTTTGTCACCACCCTTATCACAGTAGCCTGAATGTCATAAAAGCTGCAAAGACTCTGTGAAGACCCCTTGTTGCTTTGCTACTTTCTGGTGCCATGAACTGTTTCTTCTCTGTGACACCCCTCTGCCATGTGCCGGGTGACTGTGGATGGAAACCTCTGCAAACTGTGAGCCAAATTAACCCTTTCCCTTGTAACTTTGGGTGTCCATGGGTATTGTGTCTCAGCACTGAGAGAAAAGTAACTAAGACCATACATTTCTTGCGATTTACTGACTACACATAGGTGTCTATTAGCTTGTCTGCATCTCGTGTACAACCCTAAGCATCGGGTGGTGGTTGATTGGTTTGAAAGATACGTAGGAGATTAGTTCCTGAACACTTCTGGATGTGACTAGGAGGGTCATGGGGACAGAAACTTGGTGACTATTCTCTGGCCCTTCCCTGATCCCTCTTTCCTGACAGTGGCTAGTTCAGCAGCTCCCCTCCACCAGGCCTGGGCACCAGGATGTTTCTACATAGGACTGGCTTACTATAGACCAAAAGCTCTGGAAACATGAGTGAAAATAAACACTTAAAAAAATGTTATAGCCCTAAGTATTGATTAGAGCCACAAAGGGTGACAGAGAGCACAGTCCATGTGCAGACCTGAAGGCTGACAGGGTGTTCTGTACCTGGCAGGAGATGGATACCAATAAGGGTCTTAAAAACTAGACTGACTGGAATTTCATGTGTACTCCAGCATCTCTGAGTTATTTCAGAAAGAATTTATTGGACTGGCAACATAGGGCACTCGTCTAGCATATTCAAAGTGCTAGGTTCAAGTTCCAGGACCAAAAATAAAAGCATAATACCACCAGTAATCTAATCAAACAGAAGAAACAACTTGACTGTGGTTATAGAAAAACAAAGACAAATTTGACAGTAGAAGAAAATGGTAAAACAGTTTATTCCGGCTAATTTCAAACATCATTATGAATAAAATTCAGATTTTTCATTTTGTATTTCTGAAAGGGACAAAAAACCTGCCATGTTCAACGATATCAAGACTGAACCCTAAAAATCCAAGAATAATTATTGTAGGTCTTACCATAAGGTCAATTATATAAAATATAATAAAACTACTGAATGTTTCTTTCCACTTCTTCTCGAGACACAATATATTTTAAAACATGAGCAGGTTCATTAGTCATTGTATAAACCTGGCTATCTCCCTGCATACATCTTCTTTGATCAAAATCTGGTGGAGTAATGTTTCCCACCTCTAATTCAGTACAAAGCTAAACCTTAAAAACTGAGTCTCATTACTTAATTATGTGTATGTGAGAGGCTGTGTCACTGAGAAATTCCCATGCGGTCACTTTAATAAGTCTTCTTAAAGAAATCTACAACTCAAGTCATGGAGTTTGTAAAAATTCAGGTAATTAATACTAGACATTAGCTTCATTTCTAAACAGCTGTGTAGAAATATTTTTCTTGAAGATTATTGCAGCTAAGAGCTTTTCTAAATATGAAATATCCTCAGTCTCAATACAAAAATACCAGAGCAAAGAGCATCTACTCAGAACCTCACCAGAAAAAGAAGTCTGACTTGATACTGGTCAAACTGCCTGTTTCTACTTTCTAAATGTCTATTTCCTATTTTTTAAAAAATTGTAAAAGTAAGCAAATTGACTGCCTGGATGAAAGATCTAGCCATAAAGTCAAAGTCCCGGGAGAAATCCCAGTTCCCAGTGGATTGTGCTATCTCCAAGGTTACCAGTTTTAACATGTGAAAAAATCACTAGGAATTATTCATGGTCAGTGATTTTTATCAGAGCAAAACTTCATAAGTAGAGAATGAGGTGCTACCGCAGCATCTCTGGTTATATAACTAAAATAATGAGTACTCTTTCAGGAAATGTAAATGTCCTCAGGAAAACCTATAACCTGATGCAGGATAAAGTCTATGGAGAGAATACATTGGCCCCGTACCCACAGACTTCACAAGGACTTCAAGTAGTTCTGTCAGACTCCAGCACAGAGAACTGGCTCTTCTGACTCTCAAGACAGGAAATTTATCTCTTGGCATCAAGAACTGAGAGCTCTCCAGAGAGGATTTATGGGCTCCTACACACTTGAAACTGAAATGCCGGGTGCTATGAGTATTTCTACAGAGGTAAATGGTACCTATAAAAAACAAAAATCAAGGAGATAAAAACGTGAGTTAACTGAGTGCAGCAAACAAAGAGATTTCTTAATAAGAACTAACTGAGCCACTTGACGACACTGAGTATTGGTTCTATGCTAGGCGCCATCTTTGTACAAATTCACCTTCATAACCCTGTGGCAATCCAAGGGATTAGGCATTTTCACCATGCTCCTTTCTTTCCGCAGCGCAGAGGCTGAGCAACCTGTCCAACATCGTACTCCCAGCAGCAGCAGAGCAGGAATTCAATCCAGGTAGCTTGATTTTGAAATTCAAAGGCGTAGCTACTCTGTATACTGCCTCTCCCTACCCTGGTGAGTACCTCCCTGCCTACCGTACCTCCTTTCTAGTGAAAGAACATGAAAAGCCAGGCGTGGCGATGGTGATTTCTTTTTTCTTTCTTTCTTTCTTTCTTTCTTTCTTTCTTTCTTTCTTTCTTTCTTTTTTTTTATTTTTGGTACCGGGGATTGAACTCTGGTCCTTGTGCTTGCTAGGCAGGCCACCGAACCGCTAAGCTAAATCGCCGAATGGTGATGTTTTTGATAGATGTTGCAAACTGTGCCCTTCCGATTTGCAAAAGACCTTCAGTTGGCTTGACTTAGGAATGGGGATGAGGGAGGGACTCTCTTCTACTAAGGACACTGCAAGCTATTTTGAGCTTTGAATTCATTTGCACTCTTAGAGCTTCCCCTCGCCTCCCGCCTTCAGAGCGCAGCTACAGTGCTCAGTTTTGATAGAAGTCAGATGAGCCACAAGCCTGTCGGAGCAGCTGTTCTTGCCGCCGTTCTAGACTGAGTGGAACCGTGAACATAACCTTCCCATTCAGAAACGGTAAAAATGGAACTTGTTTAAAATCACAGCAAGGAGGGCCAAGATGGACTCTGGTGTTACACACGTATGGCACATTTCTAGGCTCTTTCAGTCTGTATCCCTGAACTAAAATGCTGTAGAGCTTTTCCCAAATGCTAATAGCGGCAAATGCATTTTACAGTGCTGTACAATCCAAAGAATACATATGTGTTATGATCACAGTTCTATTCAAAGACTGCTAGTAATGATGGATGGATTCATTAAGTTGTAACTTCCTCCTTTCAAAATCTGGTATAGGGACATTACTATGGATTTGAGAAAAATTTATTTTGTTTTGTTTTGTTTTGCTTTTCTGGCCATCCAGTTAGTGACTAAATGAAATCCAAAGCTTGCTGACACAGATCAGCTTTTCAGATTATAACTTTCGCTGCTAAAATCCTAATTCTTCTTTACTATTGATTTTATTTTACAACTATTTGAATGGGTTTGTATAGTTTTGTCCATGATAGTTCTTAAAAATTTTTTGTCCACTACTATTAAAACTAACATGAGCTCA
This sequence comes from Fukomys damarensis, assembly GCF_012274545.1. Classification (NCBI taxonomy): domain Eukaryota; kingdom Metazoa; phylum Chordata; class Mammalia; order Rodentia; family Bathyergidae; genus Fukomys; species Fukomys damarensis. Next base: position 28,903,027 of record NW_022900920.1, on the reverse strand, counting down.
ATTAAATGCTCATTTAGCCCCCCAGTTTCATCTGACACGTCTTTTGTCACATTAGAATTCAAAGCTGCAGCATTACAGTTCTTTTCAGAAACCTTTGCAGGAGGTTTCAGATAAAAAGCGTATGACTCGCTCTCTACATTATATATGGGTAGAGTAAGTCACAATTTTAAAACTTAGAGGAACATGAAGCACAACAGACTCAGAAGTTATTAAGTCATGTGCAGTGGGATTCTGGTTGCTTTTTGGCATGGCCACAAGTGAAAACCCAACTTGTAGAGGAATGCAGAATTAAATGATGGAAAGAACTTGAGTCTTAAATGATGGTATGGAGCTGTGCTGTGATCTGCCTCTGAATTTCTTCTTCCTTTTAAATTGGCTCCTCTGAGACCTCAAAAAAATTCTTACTCGAAATGCCCTCTGCACTCGTACTGCCCAATATACTGGCCATGTCCCCAGGCATGAAGAAAGTACCCTGGGAAAAGCTGAAGATCTGCATTAACCTAAACTGCAAGAGCTCTGGAATTTCCTGAAACAGAACATCCAAACGTGTGCACGTGCTACACAGACATTCACACGCATTGCCGATTTCACTTCTCCCCCCACCACCAAGGGATCAACTCAAGTTTTAATGGGAAAGAGGCTAATTATTGTTTGGATTCTGAACCTGGATATAACCAGTGTTGCTTGAAAAAAACGAAGGAATGTAATCTTTTCTTCAACTATGCTTCAAGTTGATACAAAGATTGCAACTGGTTCCTGTTACCGTGAGTCCTCATATCAGTACCATAGCACATTTTGTGAACTAAATTGGTGATTTATGTTTCTTTTTGGGACTTTCCAACACAAATATGGGGGATCAAGTGCTGTCCACGTGCTCTATGTATTGGGGTTACTGCTGAGAATACATATACTTTTCACCTCTCAGTGATGTCTTAGAAGTTAATGGGAAGCTTAGTTCTCTTGCAATTATACTTTTACCAGTAAAAGTTATCTCATTCAGCTTGCCTTAAAATGGCACATCCCTTCGTGACAGTTTCTACTTTACGGTAGCTGTTCAAGTGAAAGCAAGTTCAGAAAGATTAATAATAATATGCTTATGTACCTGTTAAACTACATCTTACTATAATTAAGCACAAGTGAGACACTTATGCTGAGAACTCGGTCAGTGAGCTGGTCAAGAGCACACAGGTCTACAGAGTCTTATTAGTCATTGCTCTGAGTAGAGATTACATTGGCTGCTTTGGCCCCTTTGCTGAGAGCTCTATACTCAGAGCTTCCTGCTTTGAGGCAGTGATGGTAGTCAAGGTCCTGCTTGAGGCACTTTCTCAGGTGTCATTTAAACAACACCAAGTAGTGGTCCAACTGTACCTCAGTCCTAATATTTTTCTGTCTACTTTCTCCCTTATAAATTGTACCTGAGCAGCTAAGTATGTCTTGTGAAGAGACAGGTCTGTTTTTCTGTTTTTAGCTCTCCTTAAAGGCAGGATATTCCTGAACTACCACTGAAATCATCTCATGTCCTAGACTTCCAGGGTTTCTTTCTAACACAGTGACTCACAAAGAAAAATCTTACTGACTTCTAGAAGAGAATACGAAGGCAGAACATACATTTGACTGACTAACAAAATTCAAGCTTGGAATACCCTTAATGTTAAAAACGAATCCAGAGAAATCTCAGGAAAAGGCATCTGCCAAGAATTTGATTTATCAGCTCAACAAGAAGCATGGGCGCATTGTAACAGGGTTTTACAAAGAAGCAGAATCGATATAAAATAGACTAGATAAAGACAGGAGGATGGATAGATAGATAGATGATGGATAGAGAGACAGAGGACAGATGGATAGATAGATAGATAGATAGATAGATAGATAGATAGATAGATCAGAGATGTGTGTCAGGGTGAGAAGGTCCGTGTTTGGCCATCAACCAGCTGGAGGTGCAGGAAAGACAGTGATATTGGTCCCAGTCTGAATCCACAGCTAAGAGAAGCAGGAGCTGTCATGGTTTATGTGTAGATGTCTCCCAAGAGCCTCATGAATTCATAGGTGAGCCCTTTGCAAGGTGACTGAATCATGACAGTGCTTTATCTGATGTGCAATTAGGAAGTCAGGTGTGCTTAGAGACAGGTCATTGGGGTGTCACCTGGAGCAATTGATCATGCCCCCCCATCTAGACACAGCCATAACACTGGATTTGCCTTTGTCATCATAAAATGTTTTGCATAATTTCACATATGATTGTTGAATGTAAAAATATCCAATAGAAAAGAAGAAGGGCGATTTATTTCTTGTATCTCTTATCTAGGGCATAATATCCTAGAAGTCTCCCCAGTATATTTTATTTTCCCTGCCTTTGGCCAGATCTATATCATACACCTTTCGCCAAATCAGTCACAGGGTGACTATGCTCAGGGTTAGGAGAGTGGATTACCAAACAGAAACAAAGTTCTGTGTGTGCTCTGAAGTCCATTAGGCAGACAACTATCCCTATCTCTGGTCTCCTTCATTGTGAGAACATGAAGCTGGTCACTGTGTCTGAGCTAAATAGCACAGAATTCATGTTTTATTGCAAACCCAGCAACAATAAATACATCTACCTATTTTTAAATCTGACAAAATTGATCCTCCTGTTTGAATTCGTAGAAGACTGGGGTAGTCTAAGAACAGAGCAATTCACATCTGGCAGGACCATAGCCAATATTCCTTTAATGCTGTTAGGAATGAAATCCAGAAAAAGATGCCGAGACCCAGGAATACTCTGAGGAAGAGTCAACAATGGATTACCTTGTGATCCAAGAGATTCTTCATGTGATCCTGGAGTAAGCACCAGTCCCTAAGGAACCACTAGGGAGTCACAATTTTCAGGGAGATGAAAATATGGTATTTGCAAGTGTAAGTAGCACCAAATTGAGGAAAGAGCCTCACTCCTTTGTATCTGTCTATATTTTAATGTGCTTTCCTCATAATTTTTAATAAATTTCAATATAATTCTTAGTACAATACTAAAGGACAAGAGAAGTGTGTGTGTGTGTGTGTGTGTGTGTGTGTGTTTTAACACACATCACAGAACCATCTCGAGTGCATTCGCACTATCAGGGTTTATTAGTTCCTCAGTGATGCAAGATTTTTTTAAAATGAAAAATTAAAGCAAAGCAAACATATGAGTCTCACCGTGTGGCGGTATCTCCCACCTCCAGTTGTAAAGATATTTCACACTGTCCTGGTTTTCAGGGTATGCCTGGGACTGCATCCACCCAGGGCTTCAGACTGAATGCAAGGCAAAACTACGCATCTCCCCTTTGCCTCACTTTCCTCATGTAGGTATAATAGGTAAATGCTAACCAAATGATCTATTAGAAAGAAGGGTCCCTCTCTCAGCCTTTGCCCTCTTTGATTTTACTCATGTTTTGATTTATCAGGCACTGAATGTCTTAAAATTAAACATCTGTGGGAAGCCCAAACCCTTTGGCAGTTGCAGTGTGAGGGTTCTGATCCAACTGTCTAAGTGGTCAGAGCAGTCCCAAGGCAAGAACTGGTGAGGGTAGACGAGGGCCTCTAGAGATCACAGTCGGGCCCACTCACTCCAGTGGGGCCAGCATGCTGCAGGGGGCAGAGTGTGACCCACATTATCGTGGTCCTCACTTCTGCTATTCCCACAGCAAACCATAGACTGGCTCACACCCCCCCTCCTTTTTTGTTTCAAATTTCATTAATACCCTATGTGCTTGATTTTCCTACTAGTTGCTAAACCACATCTTTTAGATTTTCTGATTTGCTTTTTATGGTGGGGGATAACTCTGGTTCTTAGGTCAATTTCCTAAATAGAATGCCTATTTCTAAACCTTAAAAGTGAAAGTTTTATCTAAAACTCTATAGTGTTGGGTTCCCTATTATGGTTCATTACTTAGATACTGTTATCATTTATATCTAGAGCCTCGTGCCCTCACAGGTGGAGCTTTTGGAAGGTGAGTGGATTATGGAAACTTGAAGCTGACATACTGCTAGGAGGTGGGGTCTGCTCAGAAGAGGTGGGGCACTGGGCACATGGCCTGGAACTGTTCCTCGTCTTCCCTGGCTCCTCCCTTGAGCACTGTCTCCTGGATCCTATGACATGAGCAGCTATTCCTCCACCATGTCCCTGTGCCATGAGGCCCTCCCTTTGAGCCAGCCAACCTCGACAAACATGAGCCAAAGTAAATTTTGTTAATTTGCAGATATCATGTATTGTGTCTCACCAATAAGGAAAGTGTCTAGTACAGATTTAATAAGAATCACTTTTATTTGGGAAATGAAGCCCACTAAAATAAGTCCTTGGAAGTTAGACAAGGTCACCCTACATTTATCTAACAAGATATTAGCTACTGATTTGGATGTACAGAGTGACTACCCTCATTGTGAGGTCAAAGAGCTTTAGTATTAGTGTCAGACAAGAGGTTCCATGCAATAATGCAACCATGTACTCACAATTACTCTTATCCACTATTTCTATCCTTATCAGCAGCAACTAGAGGAACTTGGGGAAATTGCTGAGCCTTGAAGGAGTTGATTTCTAATTTATACACAGAGAGGGTTGCACTAAGTATTCTCACAAATGTTCCCTACCTGTAAAATTTGACAGCCATATTATTAAATGACTATGATATTTCTACTGATTGAATGAATCAAAAACTGGTTTTACTAATGATGATGATAAGAATTGAGAATGCTGAGGCATCTTCATTACTTCCTTCATTGCTGAGACAAAATTAGCTGACACCTACAAGTTAAAGGAGGAAAGGGTTATGGTTAAGTTTATTTTAGCTCATAGTTTGAAGAGGTTTCAATCCATATTTGGATGACTGCAAGGCAGGGTGGCAGAAGAGAAACAGTCCCTGGCATGGCAGGCAGGAGGCAGTAAACCATCAAGGCGGGAGGGGTTATATATGTCCCTTTCAAGGCCACTCCCACACCTCGCACCTTTCCCCACGAGGTTTCACTGCCCAACGTCACACCTAGCTATAAACCATCATGGACTAATCATATACCACACACCCACGATCCAGTATCACACAGTCCTGATCCACCCACATCCCAAAGGCCTCACCTAGAAGCTCATGAGGCTTTGTAGGAACATCTAGATATAAACCATAACATGAGGATAAAGGAAACATCAAACTATAAACTCAAGAACAAAGTCTCTGTAGTCAACATCTCAGCCCTGAGAGAATACCATAATTTAAACACATGTACTCAATAGGCAAAGAGAGCAATCACACCTTATAAAGATATTTTTATAGTTTTACCAAGTACTTTCTTGCCTACTACACTAATGGAATCTCACAATCAGCCTGGAAGGTAAATGATTATCCCACTTCACAGATAAGTGCATCTATTTCTGATAAAATAAGTAATTTAAAGTTAGAAGCGTTTAACTTGAAACCAGGATGGGATTTTTGTCATTTGAACATGCTCATACCAGGGAAGTTGTCGCTCAGCCTCATGATGGTAGTTGAGACTATGTATGGCTTTTCTTGGAGCTGATTTTTGCTTCCCCATTTGTTTGGATAAATCATACAATTTGAGGGATTTGACATCTTATAGTGGCATCTCTTTATCAAGTAAAGCAACCTGTTTCCATTTTTTTCCTTGTCCTTCAGTAGCTTTATTTTTTTCTCCAAATAATCACCATTTTAAAGAATTCCTTGGCTTTAATTTACTCTAGGTCAAAATATAATAATACAAATTTCTTTTATAAATATATCCTCTTCTTGTAAGACAAATATACAGAAATAAAATAAAAGTAAATTTAAAATCCATCTTTCAGAAAGAGGTAAGCTTGGAAATGATCGGGGTATGTCCCAGCATTAATTTATTTCCTTTTTAATGTGTTTATGAATATTTATTTTCCTACGTGGATTTCTTTTTCTTTCATTTCCCTTCACAAAACTGGAATTACACAGCATATACAACACATCATCTGCACCTACTTAACATTTGGGGGGTCAGGTTTCCAAGTTATTTAATTCCAACATGTGGCTATTCCAAGGTGAAATATGTGTACAGATGCTCCTCAGCCTATACCAGTTTTGCATCCCGATAAGCCTTTCATGAACTGAAAACAAGGACAGTTGGAAACATGTTCCACAGAGCTATATTACTGACTCGCAAACCTTAGCAACACACACACACACACACACCACACAGTCTCAGCTGATCAGAGCCACAGTGCCCAGCCACCAAGTAGGATCATGGGAATCAGCACTCAAAAGCATGTGAAAGGCCAGGGGAAAGATCAACGGCTAAACTGCTGCATGTGCAATGTTTTCCCTCTATCATAAAGTTAAAAAGTGCTGAAGTAGAACCATCGCAAGTCAAATAACTCTGTAGTCTATTGAATACTGGCCCTTAAAAGATTTAAGTCTAAATGCAAATCTCTGAAACTTATGGATGTTACCTTATTTGAAAAAGGTGCTTTTACACATGCAATTTAATTAAAGATCTCAAGAGTCAGAGATCATCCTAGCCTAACCTCCATTGCTAAGTGTCCTGTAAGAGGCACACCATAGATAGCTCGGCTCCTAACAGGACAAGGTAATGTTACTACAGAGACTGAAGGCAGGATCCCCTTGTCTCCAGAGAGGCTGCAGCACTGCCAAAGCTAATTGAAGATTTCTGGCCTCCAAGACTGAGAGAATATATTTCTGGTTTCAAGCTACCAAATTTGAGGCAATTTGTTACAGTAGCTCTAAGAAACCGATCCAATAACCACCCTAATATTGTTAGACTTTTGTATTCATTTCCATCCCAAAGATTGTAACACTCTAATGTATTTGTCTTCAGACCTAATTTTGCAATGGTTATGTAAATTACTAGGCGAAAAGAGTATGAGCAATTTCAGATTACCTGTAGAGAAGCTGAAACAATTGTATCCTCAAAAGTTATACATGATAGTGCTCTTTCACTGTAATCCTTCCCACAATATGAATAACAGTATAATTTGTATGCTTAATAGAATACTTAATAAGTATACTTTGATACTTGAACTTGGGCTATTTGAATTAGAAGCATATTTGGTTACATTTTAAAAGCTTACCAGACAATTACACATCTTCTCTGAAGTCAAATTTAAATTTACCATTTTTCATTTGGGTTGGTTATGCAACATTGCTGTGTATTAGTATATTCGTCTATATTAGCCTTTAAAATGTCTGTAAAATGTGATTTTGCCAGCACTTCATCTGCTTTTCAATTTATCATGTTTTTCAATGCAAAGTTTTTCTTGTTAATGTTGCCAAACAATGTAATCCCTCGTTTTGTGTTGAGGCAGGCATTTATTTCACATTTTATATTTGCATCTTGCGATCATCAGTATCTTGATATCAAAAAACAAGAGTGAAACATAACAGACAAATAGGTTAATGAGCTGAAAAATTACACATTTCTGTAATAAGCTTTGGTTTGACTGAAAAAGAGAGGAAGGGATTTACAGCCACTTGGGAGAGGTATAGTTAATCAAGTAGGACAGTGCGCTCTTATGCAGATGGTGTGAGTCTCTGAGCCCCTGGAAGGAAAGATTGCAGTCAACAGCCGGAAGCTGTTTACGTGTAGGCCTTGTCATGAGATATGCAAATACAGGTGAAATTGACTGTAGAGAAAAGAAATCTTCTTTTGCTGCATGTTCCTCCCAGCCTCGGGCCACAAGGAGACAGTTCTGTGGATAAATACACTGATATTCTAACAAAAGGCTGTCGAAAAGAGTGGCCCTAGGGTATCATATTCCAGAGGCCCTTGGTGGTTGGCCAACATTTTGGAGGAAAGAAATACTGACAAGGAGAATGGGGGAATAGGGCACCCACAGGGTCTGCCACTAAACAAGGAACTACGAAGACGTCTCCACTCGAGTGACTCTCAAATCTGCCTATGTAAGTTTTCTAGGGGGTGCATTCCTATGGGGACAGAGAAGAGCAGAAGCTAGCAAAGTCTGAGTTAATGTCATTTCGTCTGAACCCGTGGTCTAATGAGGCCTAGGAAAACCCATCCTACCTACATATCACGCCTCCATGTGCCCCCTGAAACCTCACTGATCTGAGAGGAATATGAATTTCTCCTGCATTGGCCAATACTCAGTTTTGCTGGAAGAAACCTTTATTCAACTGCCAAGATCTCTAACTCTGATGATGAAAAAATAAAGGAAGGGCTATGAAGATCCAGGTGTCGGAAGTTGAGGTTTTGACCCTAATAATCACATCCACCAGGCAGACATGGGTTACACCAATTTAGAGAACTTTTATGGCTGATGTCTAGATTTGCCCCGAAAGCCCCACGTGATCATAGGTGGGGATGTGGGAGGTGATGGAATCACGGGGTTGTGATTGCCGTCAGTGGGCTAATCCACCACTCCACTGACGAAGTTATAGGTGAAGGCAGTATCTCAAGGGGAACGGTGTTGGGCGGAGTTTGTCCCTGTGGGTGTGGCCTCGGAGGGTACACCGCCTTCCTCCTTCCTTCATCTTCCTCTCTGCTTCCCTCTGTGGCGGAGCCCTGGAGCCGGCAGACTATACCCAGAAACCTCTCCTCCTTACAGTTGTGGGTGTCGGATACCGTGCCTCAGAGATGAGAAAGTAACTAAAATGAGAATCTTTGTGGACTTATGAGGACAAATAATGTCAGATCTTTCACTGGAACATTTCTAGTATATATCTTTAAAATGCACGTTCACATTCGGCACAAATAAGATCTTGCCTGTTTCCCTTTAACATCCACTAGCCACATTTTTTCATGTGTTATCTTTGTTCAGAACCCAATAAATCAAAATGCAAGTTTGGTTCAGGAGATGGTAAGAGGCTCCTAAGAGCTTTGTATGATTTGGAAGAAGAGCTGTGTGCTTTCTCGTTACACAGGAGTAAGCAAATTCAGAATCACTTTTTTTTTTAACATCAGGAACATTATGTAAACACTAAATCACCACATGTTATAAACATGCCTCTGCATTTGGAAAGTGCTCTTTCTAGGGAAAAGATCGTTATTTCTCTCTGGAAGTTGAAAAAATGCTGTTCAAAGAAGCATTTCTCTGAAGGTGGGTGGGTACCTAAAAGTTCTTTAAAAAGTCTATTTTTTGCTTCTTCACAATTTTCTGCATAAGCTAAATCTTTTTGAAGCCAAAAGACATTTGTGCATCTTGGCCATTTGTCAGTGGGTGACAGTTAAGGTTTTATTTATGTATCTATTTATTTTACAAATAAAAAGCACAGTTTTGAAAACACAAGAACACATGCTTTCCACAATATTCAGGTCATGATGCACCTCTTGGGATTTTTTAAATCTGTTTGAGCAATTTGATTTCTGATCAACTTCTAAAGCTTATCAAAGACACTAATGAATTAGCCTTTCAGCAGTGTACACCACTGTTAATCGGTTATTTTCTAAAATTCTCTTCTCTGCTTCTCATAGCACTGAAATAGCCTCATCTCTTCTGTGGCTTCCCTCACTTTTTCTTAACCTCCCTCATGATGGAGTGCCCTTATTTCTATTTGGAAGATGGCGGCATGTTTCAAAGTTTTATTCTGAATCTCCCACTTTATCTATCCATGTCATCTCTTACATTGCTCTCACTGGTCTTTCAGGGCCTCAAACTCTGGCATCCATTTCTTTGCAGAGAGCTGTTAAGTCTGTATCTGTAACCCAGAGTGGTCTATTTCCAAATGCCTGCTTGACAATTCCTCTCAGAAACCATCCAAATGCACTTTCACCTTCTCCCCATGCATTTTACTTTTTATTTCAGTTAATAGCTTTACCTTCCTCTCATCACTGATGCTTGAAATCACAGCCACCCCTTGCTCCTCTATCCTCTCTTAATTTCCATTCTAATTACTCAGGGGCCAAAGCCTCTTGGATTTGACCCTGATACACCTTTATATTTATCACCTCTCACTGTATTTGCTACCAAAAAGAACATTGAAATCTCATTAACATTACTATGAACTATTTAAATAATCTATAAACTGGAATTTTGACATCTAAAACTCCCCCCAAACAAAATAAGCTACTGATGCTTATTGTTCACTCATTCAAATGTATAATTCCAATTTCAGAACCTCCCTGAATAATGTATCATCTTTTTCCTGGAATATAAAGTTTTACTGTTCAAACCCTACTGTATCTGTCCAGGCTTTTTCTTTTTCATTCAAATAGAACTAATTTCCCTTGAACCACCTGTGATAAGCAAGACTAAAGAATTTCTTCCTTCAACTCCACATTCTTGCACCCTGATTATTCAATCAAATATTAATCTAAATACTGCTGTGAAAAGACTTTGCAGGTGGAATTAAAATTACTAATCAGATGACTTGAAAATAGGAAGATTACCTTAGATTATGCAGGGGTTACTATGTAATCAAATGAGCTCTTAAAAGTAAAATAGAGAGGAAAAAGAGTCATGGAGATATGGTAGAAAAGGAATAAGATAGGTTCAAAGCAAGAGTCACATTCAGCCTAGCCTTGCTGCAGAGAAGCTACACAGAGACCTTAAGAGGTAGACAAGCAGTCCCAAGAGCAAAGTGAAGCCCTAGTGATCAGCCAGCAAGGAAAATGATGTCTTCATTCTATAATTCCAAGGAACTAAATCTGATCAACAACCCAAATGAGCTTGGAAATGAAGGGGACCATTGATTTACAAACAATTCATTCGCAAGGGCTGGTTGTAACTCAAGCCAGTCAGCTGGGGCTCAGGCTTCTCTGCACAGCCTTTAAGGTCTCTCTCCTGTATACAGACAGAACTCAGTGTCCTTTTAGAGATTTCTCAATTATCCCATATAGAAAAGGATGCTGTAATGCTCCTCCCAGAACTCTTTAAGGGTTAAATCTGTTTCTGAGACCATATGGAAGCATGTGCAGCTGGAATTTGGGTCATGACTCAAGATTTTGGTCATAAGTTAAAGCTAAAATTCTGGTCATAACCAAAGTTGTTTGAATGCCAGACCTATTGTAACCCCAGGGTCCAGTGTACAAACGTGCATGAGCTTTCAGGGGAACACGACCTTGCTAACATCTTGCTATTGACTTCATAATACACGAATCAGGGTGCCTAGACATATGACACAGTATTTGACCGCTGACCTACATACCAGTGAAATGACAAATAAATATTATAAATCACCACCTTTTGGCATCTTTTGATAAGTTTACATGGCAGCAGTTGAAATTCTAGATAGCACCTGGTTATATACTGCTTTACATTTCTTGTGCACTCCATTTTCTAAAGCAGGGTTACCTCTCCAACTTTCATTTGTCTCCCTACAATATATTCAAACCCTACCTTTCTTTCAGTGCCACATTCATTTCTGGCAGATTCAGAGTCTTTATAAAACTGAGTCTTCTAACCTTATCTGTGTCCGCTGTTACCCCAAATACTTTATATAGTTCTCTCAAAGTATTTTTTGTGATTCATTAATACAGTTGTTCAACTACATATTATGTCTTTCCTCTAAATTAAGATTGATATAAAGATTAGCCTTTTATTTCCATATCAGCTAGCTTTTGCTGTGTTGCCAAAACTTCCAAGCGTTTAGCGGATGATAACAAGAAGTATTTGTTCTCCTGCTCTTGATCTGCAGGTTAAGCACAAAGCTGCTCCAGTTTAAACTCTGCTGGGCAGATTGCCCCAGATATCAATCTACCTGTGTGTGAATGTAGTTTAAGAGTGGGGTTTAGGTCTGCTCCATGTATGCTCTTCTTTTTGGGTAGGCAGAGGGTGAGGTACACAGTCACACGCTTTACATGGAGATCAAAGATTTGAGAGAGCAAGTCCAACAATACAAGCATATCTGATCTGCTCCGATCGCATGCACTAGCATCTAGTTAGCTAAAGGAAGTGAGGTGATCAACACCAAAGTGAAGGGAGAGGCTCTGCTGCTACTGGGAGTGTGATGTTGGACAGGTTGTCCTGTCTCTTGGGCTGGCTCCTCCACTCAATGCCTACAGCTTTTCTCAGCCCATATTCCATTTTCATAGTTTCTACAACTTCCTGTAGTCTCCACTGTACTTTTGGCCTCACTCTTGCAGTTTTACATACTTGCCTCTTGAGGGCAAATTGCTGGACCTTTAAGGTCATTTTCAGAAATCAAGGTAGAAGTACTGATAAGCCCACAAATCACTATGTTTACATACCTGAAAAACAAGCAAGCACCAAAGTGGTGAATGCCACTAGGGTCTACTGCCATCATAAGCAATAACCAGGTCCCCTTGGGCCATTGCTGCAGTGGCATCTGAGTTAATGGCTAAGCACAATGAAATGAATTCCAGGGAATCAATTTCTAAGGCAGCCTTCTTGGACACTTCTTGAATTTTTCTCAAAGGAAAAACTTATACTTTTATACCTTCATCCTATAATAGATGGGATCTTGTTGATTCCTGAGATGTTTTCAAGCCATTTTTTCTATTGTCTTGATGCAAACTACTTGGATCACTTGTAGGTCAGTCTCTGTTAGCAATGAAACTCTTTACTGTCCCATCTTTACAGGTGCTTCCTTTCTGGCACCAACAACTTTTTCTCAAATTATTCATTTCTGCCTTTTGGTCTGATCCCCTCTGTGATTATAGCTGAAAGCAGAGAGCAATGTCCATGCCACAGCCTGAAGGTTGTGCTTTTTGTGAACTTTCCACTGCTGTTAATCTCATTCTCTTTAAAGTGTTAGGGCATGAACAAAATGAAGACAAATTTTCTGTCAGAAAGTAACAACATGGCCCCAAATCTAACTGCCAATGGAATCCTTATTCCCAACTGAATTTCCCAAGCGTGGCATTTACTCTTTGCATTTTAATCAGCATGCTAGTCTTTTGATATCCAACCAGAATCACCACGAACCTCAGCTTACAGTGCTCTAAGGCTTCTTTAGCTGAAGTCTCAAAGCCTTTCCCAACTTTTCCTTCGAAACAGTTCTAAAGAATTCTGAACCACATGGGCAAGTAATAGTCAAAGTGACAGCTCTTTCTGCCATCAACTTTTATATTAGCCACTGCAAATTCTGGAACAATATATTGGATATCTGCAACTTAAAAGAGGATAGACTTATTTTGGCTCATGGCTGCCCATGGTCAGCTGGCTCCAAGTCACAAACAGCATGGCACAGGGGCGTGTTGGAGGCAAGGTGCTCAACAGAAGGTAGCTAGAAAGAAGTGAAAGGGAAGAGCCAAGAACAAGAGTGCACCCTTCCAGGTCACAACCTCAGGGACCTCCCTCAATCAAGCTCCCCTCTGAAAAGCACATTCAGCTACTGAACTCATCAATGGAAGAATCCACTCATGAGGAAGTACTGCAATAATCCCATAACATTCCTAACACATGAGACTTTTGGGGAACACGGTAGATCCAATGAACAACACACTCAGAGAACTGGCAAGAGTAGGAATATATAATTCTACTACAAGAAAATGTAAGGCTGAAGTTTTCTTTCCATTTACCTGGGTATTCTTCATGACAATATCTTCATCCAATATAAGCGGCTGTTTGGCATATTTCTTTTATTTGTTAGGTGGTCAACATAGAATTGATTTATTTAATGTCTCCTTTGACCATACTTTGTTTTTCCAATATATAGGTACCTTCCCTGTTCATTCAAATGCTTATTTCCTTTATCATTGACACACATGCACTTTTCTTCTATGCTCAATTTAGCACTTGATTCATTCATGATGTTAAAAATTATTTCTATCGTATATGTTTTTCCTCTTTAGAGAAAGCATCAATTACTAAGACAAATCTGGTGCTTCATTTACTTAGCCTAAGGTTGTCATGGTGTTTAGGTGAGGGCTGAGAAGGGAAATACCCAATAAATATTAAACTACTGCAGTTTCCCATTAAAATATGATGGGTCTTTATCTATGGGAGTTTTCAGAATGTGTTACCTGTCTTACTATGCAGAAAACATCAATGGTGCTCATCTCATTACAAAACTAAGTGTCAGATTGAGCTGTATTTTATTTAAGGCTGAATAATGATACATAAAAGCTCCCAGAAAGCCTGCAAAAGCTGATGTGTGACATTTCCTGTCAGTATGGGTTTATTCTGTCAGGGTAACTGACACCATTCTTGAAATTCCTACCAATGAATGCACATCACGTTGATTCTGTTGAGGAAATTGAAGAACACCTTCCTGCTTATACCAAGTTACTGGTACTAATTTAATGCTACTACTTGTTTGGATGGTGGACATCGACCCCAAGTTGTTAAGGGTCTATAGGAGAGCAAGGAGGCTTGGAGAAAAAAGCTGTACTGCTAGCACATTTGATTATATTCTATAAGAAAAAAAGGGGAGGGCAAAGACAGCTCTTCAATGCACTGCTTGAGCTGCAAGATAATATCGTCTCCTTGACTTCATTACTATTCATAGATATGCCTCTGACAGGTTAATAAACCATTGCCAAAGACTTTGGCATTGTAGTTTGTGCTATTAAGACAAACCACGGCATTTGGAAAATAAGATGACAGGTTTCTTAAGTTTCTCCAGTTGGTTTTATTCTATAGCAGTGACACATGACTCTGAAATATGCTCCAGCTTCATCCCTAGATCAGTTGAAACTAGAGCCATTTGCAAAGTAATCACTTCAGCATGTGTTCAAAGCGCATGGCTCCCCATAAACCACAGGAGGAGAATCACCTGGATCCTGCATTCTCTGCAAGACATCAGGTCTATGCTCAAATATAACATTATTAGATAGTTCTTCAGTTCTGGAGGCAGGGGCAAGGTGCTAGTGAATGACTGCTTCAACACGATGGAACTCAGCAACATCTTTGCATTTGCAGGGTTTCTAGAAATCATAGCAAAAATGCACAGCACCCTTCGTAGCAAATGTTGCATCTAAGTCATTGGGGATACAATGATGGTGGAAAACTGCTCTGTTCTTTCACCCATAAAATATGGAATACTTTTTGCCTGCCCTCTACCTTCTATCGCCTCCCACTGTTTGAAGTTTCCATGACATCTCTTTTCCTTTTGGGGGATTGAACCTGGGCCTTCTTATCCTTCACACTGAGCTTCATTCCCAGCCCTTTATTTTTACTTTTTTAATTTTGGTGCAGGTATCACTAAGCTGCTAAATTTATTTGCAATCCTCCTGCCTCACTGTCCCAGAATGCTGTAATTACTGACATTATCTTTTGGTGGTCCTATAATTTACAAATGATCATTTAGAGATCCATAGTTAACATTTAATGTATAGTACAGATAACAGGTTTTCCTAGAACTTGTGTGGACATCCTTTCAAACATTTCTGGATATGTTATTGTATATAAAATTGTAGGAACAAACTATAGAATAGCCACTGCATCTATATCTTCTAGGTGAATAACCTCAGAGATCTGAAATAACATGTCTGAGGCTATGTAATTAGCAAACGGTGGAACCAGTATTTGAACAAGGAAGTCTAGATTCTGGGTCTGCACTAGAGAAACTTTAGTAATACTATTTTTACTCTCAATCAATTTACAAGAGTTATTCTGGGTGGAAGGCACCACTTTTCACTTCCCAGAAGCCCAGGATGTTGTGACCTTTTCCTGAGCTTGGGATACTTGTTTCTATCCCAGGTCTTTTTATGTGGAGATTTGGTGATGGTGGTTTGTTTTGTTCAGTTCTGTGGTTTGGTTTTGTTCTCTTTTCCCTCCTTCCTAACATTTGCCAGTTTACTGAACACCACATCTAAGTCTTTTGTTCTGTGCCAGCTGAGTTGAACTTTGCTGTTTTCTGCCATGTGCACCTTTCCTGTTGACCACACTTCCTGTGCTTACATTTCAGTCCTGACATGGTCTCCATTGGAGGGAAAGGGCCCTCAGTTTAACTTAGGATGGTATATTGCCAAAATAAAGCTGAGAAAGCAGAAGTCCAGACAGAAAATTCCACACAGTTGTTTATAAAGCTAAGGATTGTTGGAGATCCTTGTAGGACTCAGTATATGTTTTATGCATTAATATGGATTACAGTCCTCTGCATAATAACACTCCTCCTGCTACTATATCACAGGATATCCTCCTCAAGTACATGCTGTACAGCTATGGAGAGAGATGATGTCATATAAATGTGACTGTAAAATGTTACTCTGACAATGAATGAGAATGTGCACATCCAGGTCACCCTAAGGGGCTGCTTTGTAGTTTAGCCATGAGAATCCATGGGATAAAGCTATATGTACGAATACACAAATCTGTACTTTTTTATGTCAGTTTCTACTTTTATACAAAATTCATACTTGCCAACTTCCCTCGGTAAATTTCCTACATGAGGTAAACTTTCCACGTTCAACATTTGTCCCTTTTCCTCTCAGAGCTGCTCAAAGCTTTGATTCCAAGAATTGCCTCTCTCCAATTGTGGGTAGTATGGTGTAATTTCTAGTTGAGGTTCCTTGTGTGTTTTTTAGTGACTCACATCAGGCCAGACTGGTTCTCTGACCCTGTAATTTTTCTCTTGAGATCAGTAATACAATGACAGAGAATATATAAAGTTAATTAGTACCAACGTTGGGAATCTAAGTGGACTCTACATTCAGTCTTATAACACACATCTGGTTTGAGCCCTGAGACGCAGTTAGTCTTTTAATTATTTAATGTCCTTTAGCTGCTCCATATCTTCTTTTGCCTGTAGTAAAAGATGTCTTGAGTGAGAGCATTTTTATTTGACAAAATTGTTTTTGTCAAATGAAAACTACATCCACATTTAACAAGGAAAGACTTCACTCAGAAGGGTATTGCATTATTAGAGGAGGGAGAGGAGAGGCTAGTGTAATAAGGGAAGGGGAACCACTGCAGGAAGGAGATGTTCTGACCTTAGCATCTGTGAGCATTCTCAAATGCTAGCCAAGGGCATTTTTTCTTTCATAAAGAAGAATAAACAGATTAGAAAGATCCAGATGTGAGAAAGCCAAGTGATCAGGTGGCTTAATATACAGCAGACCAAAGAATGTTGTGACCTGAAACCAACCAAGGATTATTAAAGTGGAGTTGTTTTCTGCCTAGGGCTAATGATCTATCAGTTCAAGGGCTTGGCAGGAAAGAGAAATTTAAGCAAACTTTGGTTAACAAGTAATTTGTTCATGTTGATCAGTAAGGACAAGCACTTCAGCTAATTATTTATGAGGTTAAAAGAACTAGCATTTTGGAGTACTACTTCGCCCTAAGAAAGGATAAAGTTAAATCATTTGTGGGAAAATGGATTCATTTTGAGAGCATAATGTTAAGTGAAATAGACTTTAATATCCTATGATTTCTTTTATACAAGAAACCCAAAATATAAATACTAAAGAGCAAAATAAAATATTAATGATAGCAAACAGGGAGATAGATATTCTGCAAAAGGGAAAGGGACCAAGAGATGGAGATGTGGGGAGAAGGAGAGGTGAAGGGGTGAAAACAAATGAATTAAGATGTGTTACGAACATGCACAAACTCCCATCAGTGAACGTAATTGCTATTACTGTAAACACATGCTAAGACAAAAGGCATTTCTAAAAGAATAAGTAGCTGTTGTTATCACGGATAAGCAAGGCAGAAGGGGCTTCTGAAACACTCAGAAGTCATGTAGTGAAGGGTCATTCTGGGCAGCAGCTGTTTTGTAGAGAATGAGAGGATCGGAGGATTTCCTACACTCCGTTCTCAGCTTAGGTAAAGTTCAGCTTTGGTTGCCTGTTTCTACTTCTTGCAGCCAGCCAAAAGTAAACAGTGCACCAGGCAGTTCCCATACGGTTTTACATGAAGTCTTCTTTATCATCTTATGAAGATCATCTGATGTGCTATGCAGGAAGGTAGAAAGAAAGGAGGGAGGAACAAAGGAAAGGAGAAAGAAGCCTGCTTACATCCTGCCTGCGTGATGAAAGCAACACAGCATAAGTCTACTCGGGGTCAGGTTAAGAAAAGAGGCACCTGCTGAGATTCTGAACTCATCGGAGGCAAATACATCCCACGGACTGCTCAGCACCCTCCACCCTGCCGGACAGGTCTGGAAGGATGCTGGGTCACCTCTCCAGGACATCACAGAAAAAGCCCCTGAGCAGCTCTGCGTACATGATGAAAGTATGTGTCCCAAATGCGCCAGCCTCCGAAAGCAGAAGAGCGAGCCTGGTAAGTAAGAGATCCAGGGCAATAAAAGAGCCCCCTTCCTGGCTCACTTCCTAGTCTCTGCTGCCAAGGCTTTCCTTCTTACTGTAGCTTTCTCGGGACCATTTTGCATAAGAATGCATAGAAGGCAAAACCAATAGGAACACAAACCTTTAGGAACACAACGAAGACCTCCTAACACATTCTCCCTTGAAATCAAACTTAGCACAATGTAACATGTTGATTAAAAAGAATAAAACTATGCAAGTCTCATCCTGGTCCCTTTGCCTGTCACTGAGCTTGTCTTCATTACGGCAATTTTTCAGCAAAGAAAAAACTCATAAGGGGACTGAAGGAACCAACAGAAAGTCTGTCATTTCTAAAACAAAGGCAAATAATCACACTTGCCTTGAAATACAGCCTGGCAAGTGCAAAGTCCTGAGTTCAATCCCTGATACAACACACACACACACGCACACAAAAGAAAGAAAGAAAGAAAGAAAGAAAGAAAGAAAGAAAGAAAGAAAGAAAGAAAGACATATATATTCCTTTTTAAGATCTCGAAGACACATTGACACATTGTAGATTCCCATCTGTCTCCAGAGATGTGGCTCAGTTATTTCTGGATTGTAATTGATCATCACCTCTTCTGTCATTTCCTGCAGTCCTCTCAGGGACAGTGATCTGCTTCTCTTAATCACCCTCCCACAGAGTGCATCTTCGTCATTTTTGATTCACCCGCAGTTGGACTGTGTGACTAACAAGCCCCTTCTCCAGTGGTAAAGCAGTGATCAGCAGATCAGCACCAGGCAACAATTCCCATAATTATGAGCAGTGTCTTCTCTCCTTCCCCATTGGTTTTTAAATCCGGACAACTTGGCATTGTTGCCAATTAATTCACTTGCAAATGAAATTTAATTTGTCCTCTTTGAAAATCCAATTTCTCTAAGTTGTCTGAGTTATGTAAGAAAAGAAGATACTCTGACTCCCAGAGAAGTATCTAGAAAACAGCTGAGCTGTGATGATACTCCCAACAGACATTATTTGTCCAGGGTGGAGTTTATCCTGAGAGAATATAGGGTCTTGTTGACAGAATTCTCTTTTTCTTTCCTCCTAGTTTGTCTGATCTGTCTGCCCCCACATGGAATATTTTCACTAGTTTCTTTTGGGTTTTCTGGTTCCTTAATTCTGCTCTATTACATTATGGGGCCCCCCATCTTGCTGAATTTGTTGATTATTAGGCCACATGCTGAAATACTCAAAATCCTCCTGTGAGTCAAGGTCATGGTGTTTTTATCTCTCTTTGCTGAACCCTTTCTAAACCATTTCAGAGCCGAGGTCTTCCCTATGATTGGAAATCTCCTTTCCCAAATGAAACTCTCCTTTATCAAACCCAGGAGAATGACAGGAACCTCTTTGAAAATTCAGTGCTTTTGATTATTTGAAGAATTTTGTCCACAAAAACGCTCTCATTTGAGAGAGGAGTCAAAGTTAGTTTCAATTTGAGGGTGGACTTCAAATTGTCTCAATTCTGTGTCCAGGGAAAATGGCCCATGTCACAAACAGGTGGTTCCAGGTTTGTATGTACTTGGAAGCTTCCCCTTCTTTATATTTTTAAATTGAGTTTATTGGTATATTTTAGTTATACAATATGATGACATTAATCATTGGGAATTTGTACCTTTATGTGATATTTGGTTCTTATTTTTCCCCATCCCCCCCTTCATTATAATAGAGCTCCTGTATCCATGCACCAAGTAAAATAATCATAATCACCAGTGGTATGGCACCACAGAAAAAAAGCAGAGGCATAGATTTATATTGATGACCGCTACTGTATAACAAGTATTCCACAGTAAAGCCTTTGTCTGAAGCATAATTTGTCTTGGAAACATGCTTGTAATCCAACACACTTGTCTACCAAAGTGAATTTCCCCATAAGAAATAATGGAAACTCAGGCGATTCCTTCCAAAATTCCAAAATATTCACATAAAAACGATTACAATACTGTAATATAATGCAAAAACTAAAGAAAATACAAAATATAAAGAAGAAGCAGCTAATTACCCTGCCCCTACCTTTAAAAATCCTTCGTGGCTGGAGTGAGAGAAACAAGAGAGAGGAGGGTTATTGTGTAAGATGCTTTCACTTTTACTAATGGAATCACTGCTATCAACTGGCTCAGCAGAATCTTTTTCTTTTCACACAGCTTTATTGAGGAACTTATCCAAGGAGATTTGCTTTTGCCTCTTTTTGAGGTTTCACAGCAATGTGACTTTTCATTGTTAAACAGATTTATCACTCTCACCGCTACAGCCTTATTCAGGCGGTGTTTTCTACAAAACGTTTCCTACATTTTACACATCTTAATCTCATTGGAAGTGAAGGTATCATCTGCCTTTGCTAAATAATGACTGATGGCAACTGGTGTATAAATAGCCCAGTTTCATTACCTCTTACTTGAACAGATCTGGGGCCATGTTTCCCTGTTTCTGAACTGAATGAAGCCACAATCGGCCACCACAGGCAATAGCTTGATAATACACCTGTTGCTATCTCCTTCTCTTTACAGTGCTATTTGCTTCCCTTCTCCATTAAAGTATTTGCATTCAGATCTTCAAGATCTGCCTCCTGGATACTGCAAAATAAAGATTCTTTTATCCATTCATCCTGATGGAATTTGATCAGAGCAAATAAATAGCCCTTATTTCCATAACAGAGTTCTGAATTGATTAGCCATTGTTTAAGGAGAAAATTATACAGAGGTCAGAGATATCTGAACTATGTATAAGTCCAGTGCATGTCACTGGGGAAGTGGCCATCCTGACAATGTCTTCCACACATGTGCATTTACACTCAGTCTCAGTTTCCCTGGACTGGGCATCTTTGTCTCTCCCAAGTGCAGGGCTGAGTTCTGCAGAAACTATAGCACAGTGAGTGGAAAGGAAGCGCTGGGCCTCTTGTGTGCCACCCTTATTACAGAAGAGGCAAGAGTTGAGCACTGTGACCCACATCTGCAACCCCAGGACTCTGAGAGGGTGAGACAGGAGGATTTCAAGTCTCAAAATAAATAATACAAAATGGACTGGGGCTGCAGCTCAGTTTGAAAGCCCGGGGTTTACTCTCCAGTACTACTCACAGGGCTGAAGACAGAGTCTGGGTTCCACATACCAAATTTTTCTTCAACCCCACTAATTTGGCATCTTTCCATCTCTCTGGGGCAGGATTAAAGAGAAATGAGAGAAATTGTACCAGTGGATGTTGATGCACATGGAAATAAATATCAATAATAGCATAAGCACATTCTAGCACACATGTAGATCCCATTAATATGAAAAGCCATAGCTGAAATCAGTAAGTTTCAAAATATCTTAACAGATTGGACTCATAGGTAAATTATAGTGAAATAGAAGACATTTACTAAATTAAAATGGAATCATTGTGATTGTAGATGTTTTCTGAGAAGCAAATGAATAGCATTAAATGTTATCTGCTTACAATTAGGAATTAATTAAGATTGAAGTAATAGGCATAGCACAAATTTCAGAATTCTCAATATCAGAATCATTGCTGGTGTTGAGATAAAATACCCACCACCCAAAGATAAAGGAGAAAAGGTTTATTTAGCTCTCTTTACTCTATAATCAGCTGGCTCCAAGGCAAGGTAGCATTGCAGAGGAGAAACAGTCCATGGAGGGCAGAAAGTAACAAAACAAGGGAAGATCATAGCTCTTTTTATCTCTTTTATCCCTTTTAGGCTATTTAGGGTGGGCAGCTCTCACGCCCTTAATCGTAGTGCCCTTCATCTTATCATTGTAACATGACTTAATTTAACTGTGACATACCTTAGACCCAGCCACTTCTGAAAAAGTCCCACCTATGACTGCATGAAGCTTTTAGGAGGTGTCTAAATATAAGCCATGACATATTGCCCTAGCCCCATAAAAGAATCCTTTTCTGTTAAGAGAAACAGTCTATCTTTAAGAGTTGTCAAATATTTAACAGTTTCAGCATTGCTGAAAAGTCAAAGTCTAAAGTCTCTTCTGAGATTTAAGGTGAACCCTTAGCTTAAAGTCCCCACATAAATGAAAAGAAAGACACTTTTAACACTTAATAGAACAACATAGACATTTTTATTTTAAAAGTTATAAACTGAAGGATAGCAAGGAATGGGAACAAAGCAGGTCCAAAATTTAGCAAGGTAAGCAGTAAATCTCATAGTTTTATTTTTAGCATCTCCAGCAATCTGTAGCAAGCTGTGCACTCTGAAGGGCTTGAGTGGCCTTGCCCCTAAGGCACTGCCACTGGTTGTATCTCTCATGGCTTTTCTTTTGCTCCAATTGTTTTCTCTTTTCAGTTTTCTTTAGACAATGCACATTTCTGGCTTTCCTAAAGTTTTAGGGTCTCTACCGTACCTTTGGTTTGCACTTAGAGATCTACACACTGCCCTATCAGCAGCACACTGCGTGGCCTCCCAAGCCTCCTTCTGAAATCTGGGTGGAAGCCTTCATGACCCCACAACTCTTGAATTCTGTATGCACCCAAAATCAACACCTGCATGTGAATGACGCCAAGATCTGCCACCAGCTGGAGCAGTAGCCAGGTTTCTGTCTCTCTTGGTTATAGGGGCTGGGTGTCAGTGAATCTAATTCTTGAGGGGGAAATAATGTTAGGCCACTGCATTTGGGAGCATGGTGTTCTGGGGTCTTTTCTTTCAGAAGTCTTCTACCCTTGTAATTCTAAGGCTACAAAGGCTAGAGTCTTATTGTTAGTCTTTCTCATGACCAGGTTTTGTTTTGTTTTGTTTTGTTTTTGTTTTATTTTTGCAAGCTGCAGCTGTATTTGGAGCTTTTTTCTGGCTAAACACAACATTTTAAATAGATCAACTCTTGCTCTTGATTTTCAACATAAATATGGCTAAAAGACCCCAACAGTAGCCATGGCACCACAACATTAAGCTGTCCTGAAATTTCTTCTGCCAGATTAATTAGTCCACCACCCTTAATCTGATTTAGGCAGTCTCTGGACATGAGCAAAATGCAGACAAACTTTTTGCCGAGCCATAAAACACATCATCTGGAGTCCACCTGCCAATGCTATCCTTCTACCCAGCAGATGCCTTCTGAGCCTGGTCTTTACTGGCAGCATTTCTGTCAGCATTCTGGTCTTCTGAGCTGGAACCAGAATCTCTCATAAAGATTAGCCTAATGAGTTCCGGTTCTGCTTTTTCAGCTGGCTTCTCTGAACTTTCCAAACTCTTCCCACAATCCATTCCCGAAGGCTCCTAAACCACTTGGTCTGGTATAGTCACGGAAACAACCCCATTTCTCTGGTACCAAGTTTTGCTTTAGCAATATTTTCATTGTCAAAATAAAACACCCAACACCCAAAGATAAAGGAAAAAAATTCATTTAGCTCACAGTTTATAGAGAGGTTTCAGTCTATAATCAGCTGCCTCTAAGACAGGGTGACAAAGCAGACAGGGATTACAAAAGAAAAACAGGTTTTAGCAGACAAAAGGTAGCGAAACAACAAGGGACACAATATTTTTTTTTATCTCATATCATATTTAGGCTACTTAAGGCAATTGCACTCAGTATCTTAACCTTAGTGCCCTTGATCTTAACATTATATTATCAATTGTTTTTAGCATTACATGCTTTAGATCTAGCCACCTCTAGAAAATAACTCACCTATGACAACACAAATATCCCCTAAATTTCAGATCTCGTTTCTCTATTGAGTTATGGTATCACGTTTTAAGATTATCACTGTATTACTTAAATGTTATTCCTGCCTCTTTGGAGAGATATAGGCAAAGAAAATTTTAACCATTGAAATTTCTATGGGAATGAATATTATATTGAATCCAAAAGTGCAAGTCATTACTAACTTGAAGCCCCAGTAATTTAGAGTCACAACACTTAGGACCCAAAGCTGTTTTTTGAAATTCAAATAATTTAGACTTTGTAACACTTATGATCAGAAGCTGATATTTAGTTTACTTTCATCAACCATACACAAATACACACACACACATGCACACATACTTAACCAGATAATTGATATCAAAATTATGATTTAGAGTAAACATAAATAATCCAAAACCAAATAAATAAATCCCTTTTGGCTTTCCAAAAACCTGTTAAACTACATAAACAAATATATCTGTAGTAGAAAATTAGGAAATGGAGTAGCATCTGTATTCACCTTCAGACAGATTGCATTCAAAAATTTTAGTTTATATCACTAACATATTTAGCTAACATCTTCTCAGTCATTTCAAACTTTATAATCTACTTCTCTTTTTATTTCTTCTGTTTTATTCTTCCCAGTGTGACATTTAGTAAAGTAGGGAACCATATAATCACTCTGAAGAGTGAGAAAATAATATAAAATAAGCTATGGCATTTCAACATAGTTGAATAGACATGCTTTTTCAACACACATGTAAAGTGTTAGCCAGAAAAGGCATTAATTAACACAATTAATAAGCAGGCAATGGTCTATAAAGATGCTTCATGAAGGAAACGACGTAAGTCTTTCCCTACTGACATCTGTAGAATATTATCAAGTGAAAACCATTACTGATGTTTTCTTAGAGGAGGAAAAAAAGTCCTTCTCTCACTCAAGAAAGAATACGAAAAAGAACCAAAGTCTGATGATGTGAATATATGTGAACCAATTTTCACTGGGCCATGAATATTTATTGAGGTTCTATTATGTGGGCACTATTGTAATTCCTACAAAGCTTTTGTACCTTTTCTCCATCTTCATGGTTCTGACATTTTCATGGGAGAGAGAGATGTGTAAGGAAATAGCAGTGTCAGTTATAATTATGTGACAACGTAGTAAAGTAAAGGCTAAGCTCTAAGCGTATTTGAAATTGCAGGTGGTGAGAAATTTGTTCTTCCCTAGGACAAAAAGAGGCTTTGTTCACAAAGAAGAAGGAAAAAAATAAAAAGGAAAACTGGTTAATATATTCTACAGGCCAGTAGACTTTAGAAATATTTGGTTATGTGTGCCTGAGATCCATCCACCCACACAGCAATAACTATATCATGACTTTTCAGTGGAGACCACCCTTTATCTATTGATATCAAAACTTTCAACAAATGACCCACACATAGAAAATTACATGTGCTCCACACCAGCAGATAGAGTAAGCACTTCAGAGGCGGCACTAGCACCCAAGATGATAAAGCCAGATGTGGTCAGTATGAGTTTTATTCAGCCAATAAGATTAAAAATATGACCTGGGTGTGGTGGTGCATGCCTGTAATCCCAGCACTCGGGAGCCTGAGGCAGGAGGATCTCTGCAGGTTAGAGTCCAGCCTGGGCTACATAGTGAGTTTCAGGTCAGTCTCAACTACATAGTGAGACCCTGTCTCAAAAACTAAAATGAAAAAAGAAAAAAATATTGAAAATATGCAGGGGAACTCACTGTCCCAAGGCAGGAAGCTGCCTATGAGTAAACCCAAAGAGGACAGCGCTGGTATATGCAGACACTACTCTCAGGTCTAGTACTACTAATTCAAGTCCCGAATGGAGCCCCGAGTTCCCATCCTAGGATTTTTAGTGACATAACTGAGAAAGGAGCGGGGAGGAGAAATTTCCTCTAACTTCAACTCTTTCCATGAGGCCGCCCTCAGTTGAAGAAGAGGAATCAGTGAGTGTTCTGAGGAGTAAATGATGAGCATCTTAACTTCAACAAGGAGATAATGTGATGGCCCCATCCGAACACAGAATAAAATTTCCTCTCTTAGAGAACCTATACTGGGGCCAGGGATGTAGCTCAGTGAAAGGCACCTGCCTGGCAAGTACAAGGTCCTGAGTGCGATCCTTATAAAACAAACAAACAAAAACCTATATGAACAAGATACTGTCACTACAGTACTTGGGAAGTGGTAGTATAATCTGCTTTCATAACACACCTCCCAAGAACACGACCTTCTTTGTTCACTTTTCTATGAGGAATCTTCACTAAACTGGTATTCCATGCTGATTAAAAACCTTCTTAGTGACCCCATGTGCTTCATTTATTTTGTTTCAGACACATGATTTTTCCCCCTGAAGTTTTTCTTACTTTCATTGACATGCCAGCCGTGTTAGAAAAGGATTGGCGTGGTGCAGTTCATTGCTACCTCAGGAAATGAAAGCTGCCACATAATAATTACTGGTGAGAGGTGCCTTGCTGTAGACTTCCTAGCCACAGCCCAGTAGGGCAGGGCTTATTTAATCTCCCTCTTCAGCAGGCTGTTTGGCTCCTCATAGAATCTGTAAGCTATGTAATTCTTAAGGGAACGAGACAAAGACACAGTCAAGTAAGGATATGCATGTTATAGCTGGAAATTACCACTGACCTGGAAACCTACTAGAAGCTAACAATATCCATGGAAAAAATGAGGGAAGATAATGAAAGATATTTCTTACTATCTTACAAAATGTCTTTCTCTAACTTAATAATAAATCCATCCTGGGAAGAATGAGTGCTGTTAGCTACCAACACAAATCTGATTAAATCAGAGAAATGATTTTTATTTTAAAGGAAGTATATCAATAGCCACAATGAAAGGGAACCTGGTGTAAGACAGGCTTGCTGTAAGGTATTGGGGCAGGGATTTTGAAATTATTTATTGGAAGGATGATTTTTCAAAAGGGCAAGAAAATGCAGCAGAATAGAGTACAACTTAAAAAACCAACAAAACACAAGATATCAGCACCACCTTTATTTCTCACAGTTCAGAGATGTGTTCATTGTAAATAAGGCTATACAATAAATTACATCCCCAAAGTTCTATGTAACAATAACAGTTGAGTTTATTTTAACAACTGATTACTAACTGGTGTAAACTGATTATATAGGAATTTATATGCTTAACTGATGGTTCTGGTTGATTTTGGTGGAGATTTATTTTCTCTGGAGTCTGTGAAGTCTTAGCCACAGAACAAAAAAAGGTAGTGGCCAAAATAAGCAGCACCATCCTGCCACTGATTTAAATACAATGTGTTGTTACCATATTTCCCTGAAAATATTGGGTCTTATATGTATTTATTTTTGCTCTAAAAGATACAATAGGACTTCTTTCCAGGGGGTGTCTTACTTTTTTCATATACAATGAGCTACATTTGTTCGTGTAGAAAAATCTTCATTTATTCAAAAACAATCACATCATCTTCTGGAACATCATTGTAACTCGCCAAACCCCAAATTTTGAGCTGAATTTTCTTGCAACTCCATTTCCTGTACAACCATTGGCCTCCATCTTGCATGCGCAGGAACAGAACTCTCCTTAAATGAGAGCTTCTTGTTCAAGTCGCCTGTTTGCAGGGCACTGGCAGCACAGCTGTCAGTGATTTTACCCCATGATTGCTTCAGCCAAGTCCACCCTCTTGCAACCCTCTTACAAAGTCTCCACTACATCAAGCATTAATTGAAGACTTATGGGACAGGAGTGGCAACAAAAATGATGACAGTAAAGAATGATGGCCTACACAAAAGCAAAAACTGCAGGCATCAAAATTCAGAAAATGTTTATTTCCGGGAAGTACGTTAAATATGTCCATTACAACACACAATATATTAAAGTATGAAGGTTTATGTTAGACACAACCACATCCATTCATTGTCAAGTGTTCATATTATTCACTTATTGTGTCTGTATTCTGGTCATTCAGAAATAAGTATTGAATTCATCTTTTTCCGTAGATAGGCATTTACCTCTTTTCTAAATGTACCCACTTGAGTATTTACAAATGCTTAATTACAATTTATATTATCATTTAAGTATCGATGTCAATATTATTTATTTATACTGAATTATATGTTAGTATTATTAACATATTACTTAATATATCTGTCATGATTTGTACTGGATGTACTAAATCAACCCATCTGGCTGATGATCTTAACTAGGGCTTATTTTGAGGCATAGGGCTTTTATCACAGGCATCTGAAAAATCATACTAGAGGTTATTTTCCCTTTAGATTTTTATTTCAGGAAAATGTTGTAACTGCTATTACATTTGCTAGGCAAGCTTCAGGTATAACATAAAGCTTAAGAAAAATCCAGCTTTCAGGCCGGGGATTTAACTCAGTGGTTCGGTAGCCTGCCTTGCAAGCGCAAGGACCCAAGTTCAATCCCTGGTACCAAAAAAAAAAAAAAAAAAAAAAAAAAAAAAAAAGAAAGAAAAGAAAAGAAAAATCCATCTTGCCCCAAACAAACAAATAAATTCCTCAATAAGGCAGGTGAAATGCATGTTTGGCCCTTATAGGATGTTTTAGAGGGAAGCATTCCAAAGCCTATATCATTCTAGAAAAGCTATAGTCAAATTAATAGACACATGTTTGGAGAAGCTGATGAGAGTCTGGAGTTATCTAAGAAGAAAGATCCAAAAGCAAGGTAGGTGGCTTCACAATCCCAGACCTCAAGTTATGCTATAAAGCTATAGTGATAAAAAAAAAGCATGGAATTGGCAAAACAAAAACAAAAGCAAACAAACAGACTTGTGAATCAATGGAACGAATAGATGATTCAGAAACAACTCCAGGCATGCTCCAAATCCCTTCGTTAGCTACTCCAACAAATGGTGCTGGGAAAGCTAGCTATCCACTTGCTGAAGTTTAAACCTAGACCTTTTATCTCACACCATGCATCAAACTTAAATCAACATAGATCAATGATCTAAACATTAAAACAGAAACACTTAATCTCCTGGGAGGCAAAATGGGTAAAACTCTTGAAGACATAGGTGTAGCAAAGATTTCTGAGCAAAACTCTGGTTGCACAAGAAATAATACCAAGAATCAATAAACGGGATCACGTCAGATTAGAAAGCTTCCACACAGCAAAGGAAACCACCCATAGAGTGAGAAAAAACCCTACAGAATGGGAAAACAATTGCCAGCTACTCCTCAGACAAATGACTAGTACGGAGACGATACAAAGATCCACCAATTTAGAGAATCAATCAAAAGAAGGGCCTCAGACATAAATAGACACTTCTCAGATGAAGTAAAAACAACTCATAAATGCATGAAAACATGTTCAATATCGCTGGCCACTCGAGAAATGCAAACTGAAGCAATGCTGAGATTCCATCTCACTCCAGAAAGAATGGCTTCCGTTAAAATATTCACCAGTAACAAGTGAGGTTATGGAGACCTCATTGTTGGTGAGAAAGTAAACCGATAACAACTGCTATGGAAATTAGCATGGAGATTCTTTAAAAAACTAAAAACAGAACTCCCTCTCCATCTCCCTATTCATCTTCTAGGTATTTTCCAAAAGAGTTAAAAACAATACACCACAGTGATGCATACCTATCCAGTTTATAGCAGCACAATTCATAGTAGCTGAATCTTGGAAACAGCCCATATGTCCATCAGCAGAGTGTGGATAAAGAAAAGGTGGTGTTTACACACAATGGAGCACGGTACTACTCTGTCATAAAGAAGTATAAACTGGAGTCATTAGTAGAAAAATAGATGCACCATGAGACCACAAGGGTAAGAGAAGTAACTCAGACACACAAGCTTAAATATGACATCATTTCTATTGCAAATAAAGTATGAAATAAAAGATACTATGTAAAGATAGTGGGGAAAAAAGTTATTGTAATCCCAGCCCAGACAATATATCTAAAAGTATACCTTGACTTAGTAAATTGTCTTACAGGTTTTGTTTGTTTTTGGCCTTTTCGTCTGATTTTTAATCTGTATATATGACACTTAGTTTACAGGGTCTTCTAAGATAAATGAAAGGATCTCATGGTGGCAAAGTAAAAGGGGAGGGTAAAGAGAAGGGGAAAAAATTGAATGATATTATGTACATGTACCAGTTCCCTTCAGTGAATGTAATCACTTTGTATGTAAACATGTACTAATAAAAGTCAGAAAAGAAATTAATTAATTGATTGATTTAATTAATTTAAAAAGCCAGAAGTGCTCCAACATTATTAGGAGACAGAATATGCCTTGAGTAACGATCCCATGGTTTTCCAGCAGCTGTAGTGCTTGCTACCCACTCCACTCTGCACAGACACCTTGATCTCCCTGGATCATCCCAGGGTGGTGATCGCCCAAACACAGGGCATCGTCACTGGGACAAGGGCTTAGCAAGGAGGCTCTGTCTCTTGTAATGAAGTTTCCTAGAGGTTGGACCCAGAAATCATCTCAAAATAGTGGAGCTTGGAATCACTGGTGGTCATGTAATTAGTATGGAACCAAAGTGAAAGTGTTCCTTTCATCCTTTCAAATCCAGTCTTAGCTCTCACCCCTTCCCTAACCTTCGCTTCATGATTATTTCTTCCTTTCCTAAAAGTCATTATACGATCTAATGTTCAAGTTCAAAGCCTTTCTCACTCCAGAACAAAGAGCAAAGCCCCCTGCCCTGCCAGCTTTCCTAACATGCTTAATGGCACAACTGTTCCTCAGACCCAGCCTTTAAAGGTGTGGTGGCCTTTGATTTCTATCTTCCCCAAACCTTCTTTTTATTTAGTCATTTGCTAAGTGCTATCAATTCTACTATGGCAACATCTTTCATATATTGCTCCATATTCACTATCCCATGTGCCACTGCAAGAGCTTCCTATCTCACCTGTCTCTTTTTGGAGACATTCTTAAACATATGTCAGACACTTTAAAAATCTCTATGCAAATATTCATTTCAGAAATATTTCCTGGTTGCCAATTAGCCCCCACAACAGTGCTCAGCTCCTTCAAATTTCATTGTCATCCATCTGCACTGTTTATTACGAAGCCTCAGTAGTCAATGACGAGCCCACTCTTCTTCCAGGCAAAGGTGAAGAGCCATAGAGGCATTTTTGGTACATTGTTTTATCTTGATATTTTGTGATTGATTGCTTTGATTTCTTTAAATACTTGGTGTCCATTTGGCTTGAGTAAAAAAATAAAGTATCAAATTTATCAACCATGAAATGAGGAGATAGGAAAAGCACTAATTTGACCTGTAATACAGATCTGATCAGAGATGTGTTAAGTCAAACTCCAGTAGATGGTGACAAATTGGAAAAGAACAAAGGCACCCTGGATGTATAGCTCTAGTAGATTACTGGTCTGCTGATGTGGGTTAGGCACCCTACACCATCAAGTTTTTGCTTCAGCCTTTGCCTTGCTGGGGACCAAATACAGAGCCAACAGTTAAAAAAGAGGTCACTTCTTCACAGGAATTTGCTCATGATCTTCAGTCACTCAGTTTCTGGAGCTATAGGTTTGCATTTGGCCCTGGTTCACTCTGACATTTTCATCTGCACAAAAAAGAGACTCTGCTCTGAGTACCTCCAACTGAACACAGCCAATGAAACTGTTCCATCTGCTCCATACATCGTGCTCTTTGATACTTCCCCGGTTTTGTTTATAACACTACTATTTAAAAGTTTTGATCCGAGCTTCTTCACCTCAATCTCTGTCTTCTCTACAATTTCAGATTTACCAGTCACCCTTGCATCCATGTCTTCCTTTATTCTTCTGCTAGTATCACAATGGCTGAGATCCCCACAGCTCCTTGGCTGTGAAGTCTGACTAAACTCAAGCATCCTTCCTTTTCCTGAATCCATCAAACCGCTATGCCTCCGTGTACGTAGTGGCCAAAGCTTCTGGTCACTCCTTTTGAGAAGGTATGAGGTCCAAGTTAAATAATCCGTGGACAACTCCATTAAATAGTAAAGTGGTATAGCAGTTACAAACTCGTGACCTTTGATTTATGTCCAAATTTCATAATGTTTCTTAAAAGCAGTATGGAATATAAGATGCACATATATTGATATGTATACAGTTATGTGTAACTAAACAAAGCAAAAGTAACAATAATAAAAATGAGAAGAGGCTTTGGCCTTTTAGAAAAACCATAATAATTCCTTGTAATCACATAGTACTCTCTTTTTTTCTACACTGCTTTCAGATATTACTTACATTTAAGATATCACTTTGATATTACTCAGTTATATTTAAGATATTACTTTCCTTATATTAACTGATTTATTCACTCCAACAGCTCTAGGTAATGAGTATAGGAAAGGAAAAATAGCACAGTTTATTACCTTTCCAATACATCCACCACTTTCAAATTAAGCTCAGAGCACAGCACTTATCTCTAATAACCTTAAATATTCCTTCACTGGTTAACAAAAATGTTCAACTGCCTTGTGCAAAATTCAGAGCCCTGCATGTTCTGATTCTAACCTTTTTCTGCATCATCCTCTACTCCGCTATTCTAACACCGTGCCCTCAGCACATCCGGTGTTATTAGTTAGGGTTCTCTAAGGGATGGAAAATATGTGCATAATTATGCAAGGGAATGAATTAGGTGACTTACAGGATCAGAGGCTGCAGAGTCCACAATGGCCATCTGTGCCCTGGAGAGCAGGAGAATCCAGCAGCTGCTCAGCCCAAGAATTTGGAAGCTGCAGAACAAGAGGGACCAAGGATTCTGAGCCAGCCCAAGGTCAAAGGCTTAACAGCTCACTGGAGGATCAGTGCAAGTGTGTGGAGAAAAGATTCAGAAACAGGACCTGGAGGCCTACGTGCAAAGGCAACCGCATCAGTGGCTGCGCCACCTCCAGACTGGAGCTGCTCCAAGCGGAGATGCTTCTTTCTTTTTCACTCCTTACTCCATCCAGGCAACGAGCCCACTGGTCAGTGCCACCCACAACACAGGTGGGACTTCTCCCCTTGCTTTGCTGGCCTGGATGCCAGCCCTCCTCAGACACGCCCAGAAGCCAGATTTCCTAATCTGCCAGGTGTTTCTTCCTTCATTCAAGCTGATTTACCAACATTAAAGGCCACGCCGCAATTTCTCCTTCTCGCATCTCCTTCCGTACACTTCTTTCAACCTCTCTTATATTTGCAGAGCGAAATTACATGGTCTTCTGCTCTCAGTTTTTGCTCCTGGTTATTTTTTAAATATTTTAATTAATTATCTGTGCGATCTCTCCATTTGCAATGCCTAACAGAGTGCTGCAAATCCCTTCGCATTCACTACACTCCCTCGAAAGATACATCAGTTTATGAATATATTTTCCTACACTATGATGAAAATTAATTGAGGCCAAGAATGTGCTATTTTAATTTTTCCTTTGCTCAGCAGAAGCAAAGAAGTTTATGTATATGAAATGATTGGGACAGTGACTAATACATGATAAATTCTCACTAAATATAAATTATTATTAGCTAGAGAAACTATTGCATGTCCATGAGAAATCTATCAGCATCAGAGTCCTTTGAATTAAAAAAAAAATTTTGTAACAGGGATTGAACTCAGGACCTTGCACTTTCAAGAAGGTGCAGTGCCATTGAGCTCAATCCTCAGTCCTGACTTGACTATTATTAATCACATTAGAGTCGTAAAGACCCTGCATCTCAGGTTAAACAACAGTCTCATATTTAATAAAGGAAATAGTGGTGGTAGGTACAAAATTTGAAATCTAGATCTTTTTATGTAGAAATCTAACACTATCTGTAGCATATTTCACTATCAACCCAGTGGTGCTCATTAATAAACTAACTATTGGCTTCCAAGGTTAAAAATCAGTATTAATGGATTATTAACTCAAATCCAACCCTTCCTGTCTGGCCCTTTACTTTAAAAAAAAATGACTTTGGTCTATATCTATAATACCAACTCTGGGGGACGTTGGTATCTTCTACCAAGGAAGTCCCACCTTTTGAAACTTTTACCAAATTTATCTGGAGTGGAAATATTAGTGTTTTTCATGGATAAGAAACTTTGTCTGTGAGTCTAAGGTGCACTCAGAATAGAGTCATCGGCTAGGAAAGGCCTTTACGTGGTGTTTATGAGGACAATCAAAGCTACTGGACACAAATTTGGAAAACACGGCCAAGTCACAACTCAGTGTTTTGTGATACTCCTGCTTGGTAAAGGCACTGGCATCATCTACTCATTGATTTGCTCGTGTGGTTTGTAGTTAGAAGCACTGTTTTTCTGGCTTTGTTAACAAAGCCATTTGGAAAGAACAGAGAGCCTTCCTGGTAATGGCAAGGAGATTCTAATACCTACTTCATTTAACTAAAAAAACTCAAAAAACAGAAAAACTACATTTTATTCCTGAAGATAAGACAAAGGCAGTTAATTAAAAGATCGCTTGTGTCTTGATTAGAAACTTCACTTGCTGAAAAATACCAAATGCCACTTATATTCAACACAGTCAGAACAAGTGGAGCACTACGCAAGTGCACATGTGTTGTCCATTACTTACCTAATCGGCTTGTAATCATAGGCACCGATTACAACCGACTGTCGGGTCTCTCTGGTAATAAAGATCCCTGAATCCTTGAATAGGTTCCTTTTGTCTGTCTCTCAGATAGATAGATGGATAGATAGATAACAGAGATAGATGGATAGGTAGATAGATGATAGATAGATAGATAGATAGATAGATAGATAGATAGATAGATGATCTATCCAGCCCACCTTTGCATAGGAAGGGTTATAAATCATCTAATCTCAAATTCTGACTCTGGCAGTGTGTGTGTGTGTGTGTGTGTGTGTGTGAGAGAGAGAGAGAGAGAGAGAGAGAGAGACAGACAGAGAGAGAGACAGAGAGAGAGACAGAGAGACAGAGAGTGTGTGTGTGTCTAAAGAGAGACAGAGGCTACTACTCAAATGCTACCAAGATTAAAGTTTGTAGCTTGTGTCCTAATTTTACAGCATTGTGATAATATCCAGGCATTATGACAAAGGGCCCAATGAGGGCTAAGTCTGCGAAGAGGATATCACTGGAGTCATTTCCTTATTCAGTCCATGAAAGATACTTGAACCAGGGCTGGTGAATTCCTAAGGAGACAGATGCTAGGGAGAACATCTGGAGTACAGAATATCCAAGATCTGAAGTTTGCTGTCTGGTGTCAGTTGAGTGTGTCGTGGTAACCAGAGAAAAGTGGTGCTAAAACTGCCACTGCTATTCCTCTAATTCATGCTGTGAAAACCTCTGTGACTTTCCAGGTCACTTAGTCCGTGCCTTAAGATCCTCAGAGTCACCTCCTATTTTACTTAAAGAACACAGAGAAAACAAGGGACAAGAAAAAATATGAGAAAAGGAAGAAATGGAAACAAAATGTTTGTAAATAGGGGAGGGTGAAGGGGGTGAAGGGAGGGTAGGGGTATGGGGGGAAAATGAGAACCAAGACCTGTCATGTCAAGGTACAAGATCCCGATGATGAATGTAACTACCGTATACTGAAAAAGTACCAATAAACTCAATAAGATTAAAAAAAAAAAAAAGAACACAGAGCACCAGGCATGGCGGAGGATGCTGCTAGTCCCAGCCACTCAGGAGGCAGAGCCAGGACTACGACTGGAGACAAACCTGGGCAAGTCTGAGAGGAGGAAGCTAGGAGTGGAAGGAGCAGGAGAAGGAGAAGCCACAGTGATGACACAGAAGATAATATGAGCAGACTAATTATCCTTCCACAGCTCCCACCAAAATATACACAAATGCAGCGTAAGTCTGTGCTCTCCAAATCCAGTCTCCCCATCTGAATTTTAGACTTCATTGTTAGGAAGCTGGTTCCAAGTTTTCACCCTTGTTACTGACTTTATTATGCAAGCAGCTATGAGACCTTCTCCTCCGATTCAGAATCTGGAGAGCACATGTTTGTGATTAGATCTCAGCTTCAACCCCCAACAGTGTTTCACATATTCACCATTTCTCATATGATCCAGAGCACGGGCCTTTTATGATCGCCCTGTGAAGTCAAGGAAATCAGGACTTCTGTCTTACCGCTCCTGAAAATTGCTGGGTCTCTCCTCCCATCACATCCATATGGCTGTAAAATAACCTACCGTAATTTTTAAATCCCTCTTCCCATCCATTTACTGCTTCTCCATCACATTTGACCCTTTAGGCAGCACAAATGTCACCCCAAACTTTGCCCCAAGAAGTAGTGTAATCGTTACTTTTGAGAAGTCTTACCCCTTAGCCAAACACAAGGAGTCACAGACTTCCTGGAATGACATTCCTAGAGGAATAGAGGGAAAGAATGTGGGATATTCAGTCTCATGCTCTGGGTAAGACCATTGTCTTCACTGTGATGTCTTAGGCAGTAGAAATGCAATGGGGATATCAGTGCTTCTCATTTTCATCGAGTCTACAGTCTAGTCCAGTGGTCAAGCCCAGGTGGGCATGACCTTGACCAGCCACTGGGTGTGACAGAAGCCCCACACCTGTGCTCTTGGTATTGGTGCTGCCCCATCGTGCTCATGGAGTGCTATGGCCACAGGGCCTGCTCGTATTAGCACAGCTCCAGAGAGGAGGGAATACAGTGCAAAGATACTAGGGTACCTGGACTGGAGCACTTGGTTCTTATCCCTAGACTCTGGGCTTTGTTGTTTTTAAAGGACCTGAAAGGTTTTGTAAAATCTGATCCTCTCCATTCCCAAACCAGAAAACCAGAAAACCACCAATCAAATATAACAAATCTGCTCATTCATCCACATGACAACTAATGATAAAAACAAACATTATTACTTCAAGTGAGAAGAGAGTAGTAGGAATAGATGAACTTCTAGAAGCAAAAATTTTAGTTTCACTGAAGTGCCTGAAAGAAGAAAATTTTTAAATGGAGTATATGAACAAGACTCGATGTAGAAATTAGCCAGAATTTCTTTCAAAATATTTTGGAATCTACTTTTAGAAATGGTCCCGAAGCATCAGAGACTGTTTAAGCTTCAGTAATCAAATAAACAAACTTTGAACAGCACTCTGCATTATTATTTCAGTAATAAAGGGCATTTTCCAGAGATTGGTGCCACGTTAGTGCCCTGGAAGGTGGGTGGTCATTATCATTTTAAAATCATGAGTTAATCTTGGCCTAGGCTTGCTTCAGACAACATAAATCATATATCCTTAAAATATGACAGTTGGAGTGCAAATCGATCTTTATGTTTTTCTCCAGGAAAAAAATAAGCTCCAAACTTTCCTTCCTGAAATAATTTATCTGTCTCTCATAATTTGAACTGATAGAAAGAAGTGGGAAAGA
The DNA here is from genome assembly GCF_012274545.1 of Fukomys damarensis. Classification (NCBI taxonomy): domain Eukaryota; kingdom Metazoa; phylum Chordata; class Mammalia; order Rodentia; family Bathyergidae; genus Fukomys; species Fukomys damarensis. Next base: position 28,865,950 of record NW_022900920.1, on the reverse strand, counting down.
AACCTGTTCAGCTTGAGTATTAGAAAATTGCAATGAAGATTGCAATCTTTGTTAATTAAGTTATCACCGCTGATCTGACTTTTCAAATTAACTAAAAGGCAACTGTTAAATTATAGAGGTTGATTTGTAAAAATTTATTTGTAAGTCTCCAAACAACACATAGCAATCTAATCTTAATCATGATTCTCATATTCAGTATTTCTCAATTACTCCTTCCTGCCGTATACAACAGTCCTTACACAACAAAAAGTATTTTTGCGGAAATGTGTTTAGACTCCAAAAAGAAATGCTAGAATTTGCTTCTCCCAGATTTGGGATTTGAGATGGGGGCTTTGGCACTGGTGTAAGAATGTTACATTGCTGCCGGGGAAAGGCTGCTGTGATCCAAATATATCACTGTTTGCCTGTGTGATTTATCTCCTCATGCTTGTTGAGAGAACAGTGCTTACCTGAATGCTGCAGTATCATAAAATCATTCTTCACTAATATATTCTGGTTGAAGATGGGATATATCAGTCAGATAGGATGCTCTTACTGTAAGGTTTTAGTAAGCAAGTCAAGTAATCAGTGGACTTTATAGCCCATAATGGATGAATGCATCATTCACTTAAATACCTAAAAGCTTTTGATAATTTTCTCATTATAAAATTCACTTGTTTAAAGACAAAACTATTTTCTGAAATTGACCAAGCAAATTCTGTAAATCACAGCTCTGAAACTTTGCTATTATAGCCCCATATAAATGCCTTGCTTTCAGAAGTAAATTTAGGACACCAGATATTCATTTGTATGCCTGAACATTCCATAGAACAAAAAAAAAAAAAAAAAAAAAAAAAAACCTTCGGCATGATAAGACAGAATATATTATTCTTCTTATTTGCATAATAAATCAGGCCTACACTGTAGATCACTGAGTGCTAGTCATAGCATCTAACAAGTTATGCCTTCACCTTTGCTTGCAATTTTCAAATTAAAATAATTTTAGGGGATACAAGTTTCCACAATGTAAAACTGCAAGTTGATCTTCAAAAATATGTGGCCTGGTTTAATGCGCATATTTTAGGCATGTGATTCGAAAGTAAGTGGTTCCATCAATTACAGAGCGTGGGGTTCTGATCATTACACAATGTCTGATGCAGCTACTTTGGGACGGAACAGTGTAGGGAGAACAGATACTAACTCTTCTCCTGGTTCAGACTCAAGCACAGCAGTGGTTTAATTTTCTCCTCTCATATGACTGTTCTCTCCATTTCCTGTTTTGATAAAAAGACATTGATTACATAATCTTCAAAGGCAGTATACCTAATATACCAAGATACCTAATATTATTAAAACCTCACCTTAAATTCTTTTATTATTAAAATGTTAAAATTGAAAGTGATGTTGTAAACTTAATCCACATTCTGCTCAGAATTAATCATTAAACGCATTACATATGTAGAAACTCATATTTGGGGCTTCTGTGACAATATTACAACTGATATTTATATGGAGATTTTTGCACAGAATAAAAAAGTGTGGTGAATATAAAATACACTTATAATGATACACAGAGAAATAAAAAGGGGCTCCCACATTGAAAATAAACTGTTTTCTTCTGAAATTTCAGGATTGTCTGGCCAAGGCTAAAGACAAGTATGTCAGCACCTCCGGAAGCTTTCTTGTTGAATAGATCTAGTAGCTTTCTGAGAAAGAAAAAAGTCAAGAACAATAAGGTTATCCAAAAACAATAGAAAAATGCTAAAGAAGAAAAGTAGTCCTCAGAAGGCGGGCGTGGTGGCACACATCTGTAATCCCAGCACTCAGGAGGCTGAGGTAGGAGGATCGCTGTGAGTTCAAGGCCAACCTGGGTTACATAGTGAGTTCCAGTTTAGTCTCAACTACATAGTGAGCCCCTGTCTCAAAAAACCAAAAAAAAAAAAAAAGTCCTCAGAGAAGAATACTTATTATTCACTCCATCATATAAATTTTGGTCTGACAACTGAATAAACTTGTTAGAATTTTTTTTAAATCTCTAAAAATAAAAGAACTACCTTGTTGACCCTTTTCAAAGCTCAGAGGAAATGAGAAGGTTCTAGCATGTCTCTTGGGCAACACAATCAATAAAAATTGGGAGTATGAAATATCTTTGTTGGTATGATGTGATGTAAACTGCAAACTATAGAAGTTACTATGAGCAAAACTATGGGTGGAGCTCAGCAGAATTCAATAGATCAAAATGAAAACAAATAAAAACATGCATAAATGCTATATTTTTAAATGAAGGCAACATACTTTAAAACATTAATAAATGCCATGGCAGTCTACTTTCCCCAGAAGAAATTAACGTGGCAATTAACACTGATCTTTATGATACAATTTCATGTAATTAACACAGTAATATCAACAGCAGTATTAAAATAATGTGTGTTTTAAGCTTCCCAGCTCAGACCCATTTCTGTGGTATTTAATACATTATTATGCCCCCAAAGTTTCATAGTTTTCTCAGAAAATTTAGTGTTCTAGAATGATACTGGCTCATTTCCTTGTTGCTTGAACCAGCATTAGTATCTATAAAGCTGTCAGGTAGAACCCAGAATGTTATACCTTAAGAGGATAATACAGTAGAGTAAAGCTTTGTGCCATCCGATAATCAAATTCTAAAACATTACATAAGGAAGTTTCTTTGTTTTATTCACAATTTAGAGATAATATTAATTAGGGATTTGACCTGAATGCTTTGAACCAGAATGTTTCAGCTTCAGATTCTTAATCAATTTCTGAAGACTTGATCCCAGCAAGGTGCATATTTCCTAAGCAATAGACACTTATAGTCAGCAAATGCATATTGGGAAAATTAAAGAATGAATCCTTAATTTTGAAAGTGCTATCAACTTGAAAATAAACATATTAGCTGCAAGGGATGGTCTACAGATGGTATAGTCAGAGTCCTGGAAGATGTTATGTCAACATTGAATCTTCCTGTCACATGAGATCTGTCCAAATCTTCTTTGTATTCATTCTGCTTATCTCTCCCCAGTCCCCATGCTCAGCCATTGTCCCTGTTGCTGTCCCATTCCTCTACCCAAATGTTTTGCAATATTTGTGGATTTTAATTTCTTGTCCTGACTTTCCAGGATTTTTGTGATCTGTAGCTTAGTGAACTTCACCACCTTTTATCCTCTGACCTGTACCTATGTACTTCCTTTGCTTGGGTTCTTATGACTTTCTGACCCATGAACATTCAATAACCACTTCCAGCCTTATGACTTACATCACCAAGTTCTCCATGTTGCACACATCCTTTGCCCCTTATGTAATTCCTTTTCCACATAGTCTTGAATATCTAAACTCAGATTCTCTGTGAAATCTCTTCAACCTATCAGTCAGATTGATCACTTGTTACTGATCACCAGTATCTTACTTGTATGGAGACACAAAGTTTAGGAGCAGTCAGAGAAGCAAATAATAGTATACTTAAGTTGAGATTTTAAAATTCTTTTATTCTAGAGCTAAAAAATTAAAATCTAAGTAAATAATTTCAATAAAAGAGATAATCACAAACCTGAATCCATACATACTTGCTATGTGAGTACATACAAGGGGTGATTGAAAACTTCAGTGGCATGGTTGAGAGGTTCTGTCCCCCAGGCCTCTGTGTCCAAATAAGAGGTTTTTGGAAAGTAATTGGATCATGGGGTGCTCTGCTATTACTGGATTAATTTACTGCTGGGTTTGTGGCTTAGGAGGTAGGGGATGCTTAGAAGAGATAAACAGTATCTCTCCCTCCCTGTCTTCCCCTATCTCTCTCTGCTGCCTAGTCACTATGTTATGAACAGCTTTCCTTCACTCAGGCTCTTCTGCCATGGAGCCAGGTAACAATGCATAGATTGAGACATCTGAAATTGTAAGCCAAAATAATCCTCTCCTGTAACATGTGGGTAGTGGGAATGAAGAATGAGACAGAGTTTGGGACCAGGAGTGAGCTCAATGCTGTAAATACCCAACCATGTGATTCAAAAGTCTTTGGAAATTTTTTCTCAAAGGATGTTTAAAACAGTTGCTAAGGCCAGCTAAAGAAGGCCTAGAATTCTGTAGGCTGAGCTTGATGGAAGCGTCTGGTTGGAGCTCAGAAGACTACAGTGTTCACAGAAATGCAGAGAGTAAAAACCAATCGCAGGAGGAACCAATTGGGAACAAGTACTCCATTTCCATTTGAACTCAAGACTGTATGTATTATACTCTTGCAGAAAATTCATCTTAATTTTGCCTATGTGTTGATACTATAGGAGACAGAGACTAAGGATAATGGATTAATCTTGTAGAGAACATTACAAAGCAGGCCAATATTCAAGCCATAGCATGGGTACTGTTTGTTGTTTTAAGTGAGATTTATAATGAGAATTAGGAGCAAAAGGACCATTTGAAAAGTTTTTAGTGTCACCAGAAATGAAGCTCCTATAATGTTGAAGCAAAGTAGAATATGGTTGCTGAAAAGATTAGCATACAATGTTAAGTGAAATAAATCAGATACACAAGCTTAAATATCCCATGGTTTCTCTTATGTGAGAAACTCAAAAAATAAAGAGTAAACCAAAAGATAGACAATAGGAATTGAGGAAGGAGATCAAGAGATGGAGGGGGCTTGTTTTAAACTGTTCTTTCTAAGTTGTGTCTTTTTCTGATTTTGGAATCAAGGTGATGCCGGCTTTGGGATGGGAGTACTCCATCCCGCTCTATTTCCTTGAAAAGCTCAAGAAGTATTGGTGATATAACATTGGTGATAAAACCTTAGAGGTTGTATAGAATTCAGCAGTGCAGCACATCATATCTTATCTAGGCTACTCACCTTTAGGGCAAGTGGCATGCACACCTTCAATACTAACATTGCATCCTTGATCTCAGCATCACACACCATAGATCCAGCCACCTCCAAAAAACCTCACCTGTGATGCCATGAGGCTTTGGGGGCCATCTAAACACAAATCATAACATGTACTATACACATGTACTAATAAAATAAAGTCTTTGAAAAGCCAACTACTTTGTGTCAGGAAAATAGAAAAGATTCCTTGAGGGCATTTCAGGAATCAGCAAGACCTTACCCTTTACAAGCTCACAAGTGGAAAAATGAGACTTTTCTCTGAGAAGGAACCCCCAGCACATCTTGCTAATGAATGCCTACCTAGGGAATCGGTTCCCTGGAATTCAATTCACAGCATGCAGAGGCCTCTGAGGCAATGATCCAAAGTAGTCAACTACTGCTCAAGCTAGGAACAGATTTTAGCATTATATGGTTTTACAGGCATGCAGAAGACAAAAGCCGGGAGGTCAAAGAGGCTTCCCTCTGATTTCAGAGGAAGATTTAGGAAGCCAGTCAGTATTCTCATCTGTGGGCAGTGCATGAAGCTGTGATGGTGGAACAGAAAGGGCAGTGGGGAGTCCAAGAATTTGGAGATGACAAGGATGTAGAGCATCTGCTAAGAAAACTATGGACAGTTACCAAAACCACCTCAAGAAAAGAGAAATAAGGGCTATAAGTAGAAGTGCCACAAGGGGAGGGCTTCCTGAGCCCTTTGGAGCTCACATCTTGCCATAATTTGCCACAAATGCTGGGACCAGAGCTATGGAATTTAATGTTTGCCCTGCTTGGTTTCAATCTTATGTCACACCCATTCCTTTCTATCTCCCTATTTCTCCATTTTTGAAGGAAACATTTACCCTATGCCATTGGATATCAGCAATGTTTAACTTTACTTTTTATTTTGACATACACTCAAAGGTAATATTGCACCTTGAGTCTCAAAGGAAACTCTGGATTTGGACTTCTGAGTATTACTTAAACTGCAAAAACTCTTAGAGATGGACTAAATGCATTTTACATGAAGAGATAGATGTGTCTTTTGAGAGACAGGAACAAAGTGTTTTGATTTAGATCTGAAATATCTCTGCAAAGCCTCCTATGTTCAGAGATGGGGCTTTTGGAAGGTTATTTGGTCATGGGGAGCACTAACTATGCTCATTATTGAATTGATCCACTGATGAGTTCATGGCTGAGTATGCTGTTAGGAAATGGGACCTAGTCAGAAGAGACAGGAACTTGGGGCATAACCTGGAAGGGCGTGGCTCCTGCCTGGCTCCTCCCATCTTTCTCTGCTTCCTGGCCACCATGATTTCAACTATTTTCTTCTATCAGGCCTTTCTACCGCACTGCTTCTGCTTCTGCCTTGGAGTCTGCCAGTCATGGACTGTAAGCATGAAGGAATTAAACCTATAATTCTTTAAGTTGGGGGTGTTGGCTATTACTTTTGCAGTGACAAGAAAGTGACTAAGACATATGACAAATGTTCTGAGTTTTAAAAAATGACATTTTAAAGTAAAGGATACATTATCAAGAACAATGACATCATTATGCTCAAAGCAAGGGGGAGTATTTTAAATATTTTGAGGGAGTTACTGGCAATTTCTCTTTTGCTGTAATAATATTTTATATTGTATTTTTATCACTTCTAATTGACCAAACACTTATATTTTCTGTCAAATAAAAATATGTGCTCTGTCCTCATCCACCTTATTTACCAGATCTCTGACACTGAGACTTCGAGAATTTCAAAATGATAATGAAAGGTCAGCATTTTGAATTGATACAGGACTTTAAGGCAGCCTTGACAATATGACCAAAGACATTCATGAAAGAGAAACTCTAGAACTGTTACACAAAGTGGCAAAAATGATGGGTAAATGTATTCAAATAGGGAAGTATCTCAAGGGGGATTATGGCAATGAGCTTTTCAGTGTAATACAGTTGTTTAAAAATTTAAATGTTCAGCATATTTTGAATATTTATTGCTTATAAATCTTATTGTCTTTATTATATACTTGAGAAAACATTATATATTTATTGTCTGTGTTGTCCTCTGATGCTGCATGTTTATTTAACTTGGTTTCCAAGTTGAGGATAAACATCTTGAGGATAAGAACAATGTCTCCTTGCAATGTTTTGTGTTCTCACTGTGCATGGTATAGTAATCCTTACTAGTTGATTTTCCTTTCCTAGTGTGAATATCTAGATTTTTAAGTGAAAATAGGCAAATTATTGCACATAATTCTAACTCAGCATTCACATTTTCTACTTTTTAGGAAGCTTTTTTTATTTACAAAAAGGGAATAATCGATAATAAATGCAAGCAAAACTACAAGAATGAAAAGCTACTCAACCTTACTAATAGGGTGGTAAAATATAAGTAAACAGTTTCATTTTGTATAATGTTGCCTAAGTTTAGAATATTCTAGCTTATATATGTATAAATTATAATATTTTTATGTGTAATAGCAAAACCTGCATAAAGTCCATTCAAATAATAAAGGGTACTCATCTCATATTATAAAATAATCTAAAAAAATGTATAGTAATTCAGTAATGTCATGAGAGTGATATTTCATTCATTTGTCCTGCTAGGGATTTAGCACTGATTAAAATAGTCAATATTTTCTTAAAATTTTATTCCAGTTCTGTTAGAATTTGAGGGTAAGAGAAAAAAGGAAGAAATATGTGTTTATATATCATATTGTACAATATGATGTGTGATCAAAATATACTATGAATTTTTAAATTTAAAAAATGAATTATAGTAAAAGACACATGGTAATTACTCTCAAAACACTTCCTTTCCTTTTGAACTCATTTATCTAATTGTTCTTGTCATTCTGGAAGTCTTCTGTTGTGAGGACTTGCATAATTACATATATGATGTATTTTTTAATTTTTTGCTTGCTCTGTTCCTCTGGAGAAAACTAATCCAGACTTGGGTACCATGAGCGATTCTTCATATCTCAAAAAGGGGAAATAATCTCAAAATACAAAGCCATAAGGGATACATTCAAACATATCCAAACCATGGCAGCTAGCATCCCTTGTTTCTTGTTGGGAAGTACAAATTTAAACAAGTAACAGAGAATGAAAAATGTGACTATCATTACTTTCTTTTTATAAAAAAGATTACACTCTGTAGCTGAAAAAATAGTTCACCTTCTATAGAGTATATGCTCTGCTCCATGCCTGAACCAAATCGGTCTTCTGTTAACAGAAAGAAAGAAAGAAAATTGCTTCATATAACCAAGAGTGTCAGTTGAAATGTTAATATAGGAAGTTTACATTGATTAAGTGGTGTCACTTGGTCACTAGGTCACAAAGCCTTAAGTAGAACCGGAGTCTGCCTCAACTTTCTGTTTTTTCAAAACTGAATAAAATGAGCTTTATATGTTTAGTCAGCAACACATACACATTAGCACAGTTACAGAGTAAATATGTGTGAAAGAATCACTAAATATACAACAGGCTCACTCAAATATGTCTCTAAATATTAAGTGTGATTTGCTTCACTTTTTAAAAAATACTAAATTCTTTCAACTCTCTCATTCTCTCTCTCTCTCTCTCTCTCTCTCTCTCTCTCTGTGAAAATACTGCTGAATTTCGGGTTTTTTATTCTAGAATAAGAGATTACACATTATGGTTTCAGTGGCATTCTATCTCTGTGTGTTTTCCAACTACAGATTTATTCCCACTTCACACAGAAAATAAATTAATAACCCTACTGACAGGCCTGCAAGTACCTTGATATTTACAAAAATTCATCATTGCGGTATTGGTACAAACACATAAGTAACTCATTTTTCAAAGGATTATTACATTATTAGAATTTACAGTGATTGACACACACACACACGCACACACACACACATATATATATATACAAGGAGCTTTCCTGCCTACTGTCTTTCAGCCTGGGTTTGAGTCTCTCTACGTGAAGTAACTGTCTAGAAGAACGCCTAGACCTTGGTCCCAGTCTCATCTCTGCCACTAACTTAGCAAGTGGCCATACCAATCACATAATCACTCATGACTTCTTTTTTCCACTACTGCAGAGGATTAACTATATCTCTCTTGGTGCATTTAGGAAAAGACCATATGTGATGTTTGCATGTACAATAAATGCCTATTATTTCCTAAGTGATAACCATTGCTTTTAACAATACATTGTACTTCTTATGTCTATATTTGTTCTGTTCTCTAGTAATTTTATTTTACTTACTAATATTTTCCTGACTCATTTCTGATTAGAGGAAAAGAAAAGCATGAACTCATATATCTTTCTTATCCTACAGATTTTTGGTGTGTACTAATTACTGCTACACATATGTGCAATGAATGAATGACTATAATATATACAACATTTGTAGAAATATACAAATGTAGAAATGATGAAAAGGTGATACTTTAAACCTAAAAAATTGTAATGGCTGATGAGCCTAAAATCTGGAGTATAGAATTCCCTAAGAAAATCCCTTTTTTTCTGTTTAAACTAAAGTAGGAAGAAATATGTCACACAATAAGAAGCACCTAACTCAACCTTTGAAGACTGTTCACATCTCAATGTGAAAGTCAAACCAGTGATTCATCATAAATCTTCATCAAATATGTGATATAAAACAACCAAATTTAGCTATGAAGTGTTTGAAATTAAATTTGCTGTGGAAAGAAGAAGTGTGTTAACCTGCTCATGTCTTTCCCCACGTTGTGCTGGAAGAATACAGCTTATTTTATTTTTAACAAAATCAGTGCTTATAGAGCTGGCCCACCAGTGTTGACATCAGCTGTTTCCCTCCTCAGGCAGAAGTCTGGAACAAGGACCCAGGAGTTTGTATTTCCCATTTAGTTTTCTCCAAATGAAATATTATATGAAGTGTGCATTTACATGAGTCTAAGCATGTGACTAAGGGGAAGAAAATGAAGGTTATGTGCTCAGGAACCACGGGCTTTCTTTGAACTTTGTTCCAGAGGGCAATGGGCTTTATCAACCATTGAAGGATGGTGTCTAATCTCCCATTCTAATCCCCAGTGTACAATGGTATTAAATGAAAACAGTAAACTAGCACATCAACAAGATTCAGTAAATCGTGGACCATGTCTTACATAGCCTTTGGATCAGTCCTACCAGGTAGGCCTTATTCTTGTCATTTTGCAGATGATGAAAAGAAAACCCACCTATGTTAAAAAGTACTGTCAAGCAGGGCCGGCTTCTCTACTTTCCAACTCTAGATCCTTGCATAATGTCCTCTCTCCATGACAGGAGACCTCCACTCTTCCTTCCAGTGGTCAGCTCCACTGGAACCCAACTGGTGTGCACCCTCCACCCTCAGTCTGAGTTTCACTTGGCTGTGCAAGCTGTGCACTGAGTGGCACACTAGGATGCACACTCGTGCCCTCACACTATTAGTGCCAGTGGGACTTAGAGCTTATTATTTTGCGCAGGCACGACTTAAACGGGTGAGCCAGGGAAGTGTTCCAACTTTTCATACAGATTTGTCCTTTTGATAAGATCTCACCTGATACTTTAGAAAAACTGAACAGACACTATCACTACAGGGCACCTTAGGGAGATCAGAGTGCAATATCATGGGAACTTTTCCACAGTCTTTTCACATTGTCAAGCTAAATAATGAATCTGAAGTTTCCTGATGTCTTTCCTGCCATGAAGTTTAAATTAGATGTGGCATCCCTTGGGAACTATTCAAAAGAGTTCTAAAGACAGTGTAAAAATATTGAAGGAAGCTAAAGGAGATTCTTTTACTTAAATATACACAGCTATCTATGTATTAACTTCAATTCACTGAAATGAAAAGAAAGAGCTAAGTTCAACATTAATATCATTCTCCCACTGCTTGACTTTGTATATAAATGTCAATATTCTGAAGTTTTGCAAGATGGATATTTATAATTACTGCTGATTTCATTAGCTAAAAAGCCAGCATCAGAAAGTAAAAATTAGATTTTAATGAACAATTCTTTGGAAGGATGTCATGAATTGCTATCTGGAGGATATAACCGTGACTTAAAAATCAAGTAGATGAAATGAGACTAGAAAAAGGCTAGATAGAACAAAGATTAAAATAACTTCAAAGACAGGCCCTTCTTGAACCACTTTGCCTGCCCTCTGGGGGGAAATGAAGTAAGAAGAAAAAGAAATGAGAGAATAATAAATGTGCACTTTAAAAACGCAATTTGTATTCTAACGCTTTATAGTTGGTGGGGAAAATTTGGGACTACGATTCTTACACTTGTGATTTAACATGGTAAATTAAGGGGTTTGGCAGTAAATAAGTAGCTTCATGTGAATGGTATTGAAATTCAATGTCCTTCCATAGCTTATTGCCCAAACTCTGCCCCGTCTGACTTCAGGAGTCCGGCCCATCTCAGGAGAAGTTAATGACTAAATAAATCACCTGCATGGGTTTCCAATGCAGCCTTGGCAGAGATGTTGCTGATGATCACTGAAATGATAACGAGTAATATCTGTATCTCAGCCAAGGCACAGAGTGGTCTTCCGCACCATGCACTGTGCTGGAGCCCTATATCTGTAAAGCACATTGACATAAGGGATAAATAACAAGGATATTTATAAATAACCAGGAGCCAAACCTAAGGAGAACCTGGACTCAGTCTCAGCTCATTTCTGTGAAGGACTGTGCCTCCCGTCCTCCATAGCTTCCTGTCAGCTCATCTTCGAGTTGCACTTACAATTTTCAAAATAAAAATTAGCATTTTTTGAAAATAAAAGGAAAAGAATAACCTTTATCTACTTAATGATAATCATTAAGCATGAACATTTGATTCTAAAAATTAGCCCTTACAAGTCTGAAATCACTGAGTACTTAAACAGTATTGTGCTTGAAATAGATTACAAAGAGCTAGAGTTACTCTTATATTTAAGCAAGAATTATAATTCCATTTACATAGTGGTCCAGCAATTCTCACTTTATAGTTAGGCCATCCATAATCCCACTCTTTTTTGATGAACTATGTCTTCATTTCTGTAGTTCCCTTCTGAATATCTCTTTATCCTATGATATTGTTTTGTTTTATTTTGGTACCGGGCATTGAACTCGGGTCCTTGTGCTTGCAAGGCAGGTGGTGGAATGAATGAGCTAAATCCCCAGCCCTATCCTGTGAGTTTTATTTCATGAACAAAACAGCGAAAGTGCATTTTATGGCTCTTTGTCTACAATTTTGTTATGGGGGAATCAATAGTAAATACTTCAAAAACTGATACTCTTGAATTTTTTGAGATATTTATGGTCCTTCTAGAAATGTGATGCTTGTTTGATGCTGTTATTGTTTTTATCCATGAAAGTGTGTGTGTGCCCTGAGGAATTAGCTCATAATTATAGCAAGGAAAAGACAGCTTCTGTTGAAGAGAAACAGAAGGGGAACCAGAAAATGGTCTGCCCATCCGCCAAACACCTTCTCAAAGATGTTTCACATGGCAAAGCCAAGAGGTAAAGCAGGTACAGTATGTAGTAAAACTGTAAGACCCAGTGGAGAGTTACAAGGTGGGCATGAGGTGGGGCAAAACCATGACCAGCCAGCAAGATTGCAAGTACAATCACCCAAGTAATATTGATTAAACGGGGATCAGATGAATCACATACAAGGAATTTCCCATTTAGAATATCAATCGCTGATGTCTATCTCTAGGGTAAGTAGTACCTCTTTCCTTTTGGTAATGCTAACCAGTGAAAGTGCCTCAATTGTCCTCCATGCTGGAGGCTCCCTGAGGGGGGCCTGCCTAACTGTCTACAAGATCTCTAATTAACTTACTTATTTACAATAATATATAGTCCTTAAATATCTTTCCACCTTTTTTCTCTCTTCTACAAATCTTAACTACAGAATAACTAGACTACACTACACTTTCTATTTCCTTATATTTTCTAAAGTGTTTTTCCCACCACAATTTTTTTGTTTTGTTTTGTTTTTGAGACAGGGTCTCAGTATGTAGTTGAGATTGACCTGGAACTCACTGTGTAGTCCAGGCTGGTCTCATACTCACAGCAATCCTCCTGCCTCAACCTCCAGAGGGCTGGGATTACAGGCGTGCACCACCACGCCAGATGCCACAATTTTTGCTTATAATACCTATTACTCCTTCCAACTCCATTTTTAAAAATCTATTCTATTTTTTTGAAAGAGTTGGGTAAAATACCACCACATCTGCAAAATCATCCATTAATAAGCTAATTAAAGCTCCACCTAGGGCCTGGGATTTAGCTCAGTGGTTCTGCTGCCTGCTTCACAAGTACAAGGTTCCGAGTTTGATCCCAGGTACCAAAAACACAAACAGAAAAACAAATAAACAAGCAAAAACCCCACCTGTAATATCAGAATACTTATCAATACCCCATGGAACTTCTTCACCCATTGTGAATTAGACTACTCACAAATTTTCTGGGGAAAAACAGAACTATTACGTAGATAGCTTTCTCCTCATCACTCCTAGCTCAGGACCCTGCTTTTTTTCCCACCTTGTTAGAAAATGTCTTTATTTTGTTTTTATTCTCTTTTTTTTCCCCATTAAGTTCATTGGTTCATTTTAGTTATACAGTATAGTTACATTCATCACTGGGATCTTGTACCTTTACATGATATAACTTGGTTATTTTTTCCCCATTCCCCCCACCCTCTCTTTAACTCCTCCACCCCTTCCTGTTTACAAAGACATTTTTTCCATTTTTTCTTTTCCTTCTTTCCTTCCCCCTGCCCTTCCCACTTCTACTCCTTTAGACCTTTCCTTGCTATTTTACATTACCAGTTATGCAACTTCTATTCACAGGCTGTCCCCCTTCAGCAATCCTGGACCCCAGGCTAACACTGTTTCGTTGTTGTTGTTGTTGTTTTTGGTACCAGGGATCGAACGTGGGACCTTGTGCTTATGAGGCAGGTGGCAGAACCACTGAGCTAAATCCTCGGCTAACAGTCTAGGTGTGCAGAGCACTTTCAAATCAGCTATTGCCATTGTCAAAGGCAGGTATTTTGCATCACATCTGGATTTGTAGATTTTAAAAATCCCAATTGCTTAACACTGAGACTTTTGATTTCTAAAGTGAAGGAAGCAGTTGAAAGCTGATGGCCCCTGCCTCCTTTGGGAAGGATCGCGTTCTCCAGAATTTAGGGCTGCACAACTGCCTGTTGTCTCCCTGATGCAAAGCCTGAACGCTGCATGCCATGCCACACATTTTACCTCATCGGAGATATTCATCCAAGCTATTTTAGTGTGAGTTTTAGAAGACTCTGAAATTAAAAGGAAGATAACTTGTGAATATATGGCTGATGATCACCTGTAGCAAAAGGATACCCCCCGGACGTTGAGATTATTATTACAGTGACTGCAATCACAGCCACCCCTTCTAGCCAATGTTTTCTGAGTACATATTATTTAACAGGCAATGTAGTAAATAGCCTCATATGATTATCTGAATTACTGAGAAATGCGCAAGGTAGATGCAATAGATTTTTTATTTTACAAGTGAGGGAACAAAGACTCACTGAACTATTGCTACCTGCTCAGCAACAGATCCCAGTAATATCTGGATTCAGATCCCACTCTCTCCCTCCGTGTTGCCTACCTTCACCGTCAGCCGTGCTGGCTTCTCTCCCATGCCATGTTCCCACATACTGGAGGGGCCCTGAAGAGAATAGTTTCATCTCTCTTTTTCATATGGCTAATTAAACCATAGGCAGATCACCAAAATAGAAAACAATAGCAATCAGTAAGCATGGTGCTGGGAAAAGTGCAGAATTTTTTTTTTTTTACCATTAAAAATATCGTGAAAAATAACTCAGAAAAAAGGCCTTGCTGCCATCAATACTAAAGCCATTCTTTAGTTCTCTGAAGTGTGACAAAAGCTTTTAAAGATACAGTTTTCCAGTTGCCAGGGCTCAATTTTATTTTTCAAAATGCAAAAACATGTTTTAAAGCATATGAAACCCTTCCTAATGAGGCAGAGAATTGGGGCATTTCTATTCGTGTTACAAACTAGAAAGTGTATTGCAAACAAGGGAGCAGTCACTAGATATGTACAATGAGTTAGGTATCTGTTACTTATTCTATTAGGATGCATAGCAAACATTTCGCAATTTTACTAAGAATAATTTTGCAGTTGCTCATTAGTCTTGGTTTATTATTTCACTGGGCTCCTTGGAACTGAAACTATATTGTTTTGTTGAATTGTGCATAGAATCAGAAACTGTATTTTGTGGTGTATGGGAGAGAAGATTTCTTTTCAAGTTCTTATTACCTTTTCTGATTCTCTAAGAACAGCCATCACAGAACTTCAGTTTCAGAATAAGTTAATTTGAAATCCCTAAAATTTTGTCTTTGCCTTTCTCTGAAAAAAAAAAAAATCTGGAAAGCAAATCCTAAATTTCTATAAATGCCATGAAGCTCTGGTAAACATTTATCAAACTGTATTTGTGCTTTTCTGATTAATAATAATTTTCAATAGGTGATATTAAATGTGCATAAAGTCGCTAATAGTTGGGATAAAAAAATAAATAAGAATCGTTAAAATATTCTGGAAAAAGTCTTAGAGAACAATTTCCTCAAGTCTCACAAGCCCCACAGTTAAATCCAGAGTTCATGAGTTTTGGGAGTGGTGCTGGGTGGTTGTAAGGTCTCCGCACTGATGTATTTCCCCAGCCCCAATTTTAATTTTTTAAAATTTCAAGACAGAGTCTTGCTAGGTTGCCCATGCTGGCCTCAAATTTGGAATCCTCCTACATCAGCCTCCTACAAGTGCTAGGATTATCGACCATCAGTGACCACACCTGGCCTCAACCCTCCCATTCTGTTAGGACTTTTCATTTTATAGATAATTGGGCAAAAGCCGCTGATAATAGCTGGAAAATCCAACAAGACACTGACCTTCAATTACAAATGCAGAAACTGCTGTGTTATGGATGGGAGACCAAACTGAAAGTTTGCAACTACTACAAGGCCCAACATGTCCGTACAACATAGCTCACTTTTGTGTGACTCCTTTGCCTTATAGCAGACCCTCCTTTCCCTGGGAATGTATTAGAAAACACGTTCAAAGAGCTCTTCATCCAAACATTCCTGAGACACTGCTGCCCCGGAAGGAGGTCTTGCCCATGTCTCAGCACAATTCAATTCTCCAGCACAAGATGGGAACCAATGTACCTTTGTGCTTGACAAGCTTAATCCTTTCACTTATCTCAAAGCTCATTTTTGGTTTCATATTGGTATTGGCAACTCATTCATTCATTTCTGCTTATCCTGCTTCTAGAGGGCTAGGAATCAGCCATCAACTGGAAGCACTCCAACCTCCTTTCACTTTGATGCAGTGCATGCATGCTGTAAGCAGTGGAGGCTGCAAAGAGTTAGATCCCTCCCTTGGCTTACTGTAAGAAGCAAATCTGCGGCTAGGGATGTAGCTCAGTGGTGCCGCCACCTGTCTTGCAAGTGCAGGGACCTGAGTTCAATACCCAGTACAAAGAAAGAAAGAGAGAAAGAAAGGAAAAGAAGAAGAAGAAGAAGACAAAGAAGAAAAAGAAGAAGGAGGAGGAGGAGGAGGAGCAGGAGCAGGAGCAGGAGAAGGAGAAGAAGAAGAAGAACCAGCAGCAGCCTTGAGTCTGTCTGAAGCATCTCATGAATGCTGCAGTGGCACACATGTTAACATGACCTCCCTACTAACAGCCACAGCGAGACCAGAGTGACGGCAAGCTGTGGTCATAGGAGATGACCTCAGGGTCGGAGGAACTGCACCCAAACTCCATCCCCATGATCAGTGCCTTCATAGCTCGAAGGACAGTGCTCCAATTACAACCATATATTTAGCCTATCTTTCTTCTAATTTGAAAATGCTTTGACTTCTCTTTAAAGCCTTGCCTGCATTGGTTTCCATGGAGATTTCACACATTGTGCATCTATACATGTATTTTACCTCTTACCCAGATTAATGAATAATAAATTTAGGTGAAAGAGATGGGCCAGGGCCTTTTGCCAAAGGAGCACTGGCTGTCCCCTTTCACACTTTTTCTTTAACTCTGTTTTAAGATTTTCTTCAACTCTGCATCATGCACTGAGCAGGTAGGGACTGGAGACTCACTTGCAGGGGTCCCTGCCAGCTGATAGTACACAGTGGAAGAATTTACTGATCCTTCCTGAAATCACACTGAACTTTGAAAGCCATGAACAAAACAAACAGGTGACCAAGCTCTGAGCTATTCTAGAGTTCACCTCAATTGTGTTCAGATCCACCAACTCATTCTACAGTAATTGAAGATGTCACAGAAGTACTGTATTTTTTACTATGATGTAAAGACAGCAATTACTGTAAATAAAAAGTAATTAAACTCAACTATTTTAACAGTGAGCTGCCAGTATGCTGTTTTTAATCTACATGTACAAAATAATTCATCATTTATATAGCACCAACTCCCTTGAAAATGTCAACACATCAATCTGCCTTTCTGTCTCCATCCAGTTCTCCATCAACTTTACTTGAGCAAACAGCCTCACTCGGAATGAGCCAAACATCCTAATATATTCATGCTATTATTGTTCCTTGGAAATGATCCAGGGCCTCAATAAGGCAGTCATTGGAAATGCACAAAGTCTTTTAATATCCTAATTATTTTGATTTAACTTCCTCTAATAGTTTAAATTGATACTGAATTTATTTAGAACCCAGTAGAGGGGTTTTCTTCCAACAGATCATAAACATGAGCTAAACTTAATCTCAAGGAAAATTAATTATTCATGTTTCAAATTGCCAATATACTTTTCCAAAAACCTGCCACCTCCTTCTACATTCAGGCTTTCATTTTAATTCCCTTTCCATTTTAGGAAAGTAATTACCAGCAACAGATATGTCCTTCTGGGGTGCACAGAGGCCTTCTACTCCTTCTACTCACTGATCTGAACACGAGACAGACCCCAGAGTACAGCGAGAGCCCCTGCTCTGCACCACTGACTCCACAGCACCATCGGGGCCACCCTTCCATGGACCCTGAGCTGCACCGTGCAGAGGAAAGAGTCACAGCAACCTCCTCTCCTGCGTTAGCACACAGTCTCCTGCACACTACAGAAAGCACAAGGCTGTTTGCTGAGCAAACACAGGGTGCTTCTTTGCCAGCTCCCCTTCAGCTCGTGGCCACTCTGCTGCGTTCAGATGAGTGTTCTCCGGGAAGAGGCCTTTGGATTCCGTGGAAGCATCGGACGCCCAGGTGTGTTAGCAGCCCACCACGGCCCTGCACTGCCTTTGGGACCTTTACATTCACAGATCTGAGTAGGGTCAGACAAGACCAGCTAGAGTTAATCAGAGCTAACTACTGATATGAAAAGCCTGATGATCAAATTTCTTAGTATTTTCATTTTACAAATTATAAAACAAAATTTTAAAATTAGAAAAAGGAGCAATTTTCTCGAAATCCCACACATCATGAATAACCACTGTTGGCTCCTTTGCCCTGATGCCGTTAACTACCGTGATGTTGCCTCTCCTTTGCACTTTTGGGCAGATGCTGAATTATTAATTCAATGCACAAAGGATAACAGCTTTGCACGGAGACCTGCTGTGGGCCAGAGGCTGGGGAAAGTGTCAAGATGGTTAAGGCCTGGCCTTCATATTTAAGAAACTCTTAATGTAAGTACATAGAAATATTTAATGAATATTTATTTTTTTATTATGAGGAATAAAAGCTGTAATTTTAAAGGATATTTCTTTTCCTCCTTTGGTGAGAAATACCTAATTATTTAAATGGAACAACAAATGCCAAAGACGTATTTCTCCTAGATGGATCAGGCAAAATACAGAAGACCTGTGGGCCCATGTGGCCCTGCCATTGACATCGGCACGAAACTGGGAAAAATATTTAACTCATTTTGCAGCCTGTCCACCTGTGAAGAGGAGGACAGAATACCAAAATCTTGGGGCCGGGGATTTAGCTCAGCAGTTCTGTGGCCTGCCTTGCAAGCACAAGGACCTGAGTTCAATCCCCGGTACCAAACAACAACAACAAAAAAAGAATACCAAAATATACTTAGAAAAAAATAGCACAGCCTTTTGAAAAGTAAAATGTCATCTCTAGATTCAACCATGTGGTTCGTGTCTTCTGTACGGTGTGTGAATTACTTGTGAAAAGCAGTGAAGCAGATTTGTTTGTCTCTTCTTGCTTTTTTTTGAAAAAAATATCTTTCTTGGAGCACAGGTTCTGTTTCCCTGTATCTTTGCTTCTCTCCAGGTTGGTTTTCCCTACATTCAAAATCTTTGATGAGTGACATTAGCCAGAACTGAGGGCAGAGTTGGAGTAGTTAAGAAATGAAACCCAAACAGAAGAATGATCCAAGAGATTCGTCTTTTGTTTTGGTTGCGGTGACCAATGAAGAGTAGCTTCTTAAGTCATCTGTCTTCACATGGGTGTAATTTATATCGAAGCTTCTTCTAGGTCACAGTATTCCAAATGATCATCTGTCAGCCCAGATATAGGAATCCTCGAGCAAGCCAACCCAGGGTCTTGGGAGAAAGGATTTGGCATCCTTTCTAGCCCATGAAGCACTCTGCCCTTCTTCCTTATTTCTTTCAGTGATTTCCCCTTCTCTTGCATCCTTAACCACTCAAACTGGAAGCAATATTTCATTTGCTGTTCTACCTTTTATCCAGCTTCTCTGGTACAAATGTGGCTGTTTAATGAAAATCCCAGAAACTGAATCCAGGCTGCAGTATTTCATAGCTGTGTGGTTTTGAACTAGTTATTTAAAATTTATCAGAATGCAGCCCCCATGAGAAATAAAATAAGCTGATGTGTATAAAATGTTTAGCATCATGCTTGGCACAAACCAAGTGAATAGGAAGCATCAACAAGTCTTGCCAGATGTAAAGCCTGAAGCCTTAATAAACTCACCATCTTTGTAGACATTTTGCCCGTGCCTCTCACTTGGTTGTTGGCATGAACTTTTTCTATTTTTGACAGCTCCTCTTTTGGAATTACTTTCTCGGGTATGCCTTTCTAACTCTACTTTGGAAAGAATGCACGATCTATTTTTCTTTTGTCTTCTCCAGCACACCTACCAGGGTGCACTGATATAATAGGTATGCTCCACTGTGTTCATTGTGTGAATAAATAAATGGAGGACTTACCTGTCATCAGGAGTATGACCTGCAGCTAGGTTTCCTCAGAACAGTGCACTGCTTTGTTTATCGGTCCCAGCCGGAGTCTAATATTAGTGTGGTAGCGTTATCTCCCAGCTCCTTTCCTTTTTCTACTCTGCTGCACACAGGAGGCAGCAAGCATTCAGCTCTGCACACTACAGTGGACCATTAGCAAAGGAGAACTCACACTGGTAGTGCTGCCGGCAGTGAGACTCCAGACACAAGCAGAACGGAAGTCTGGATGTCTGGTTGATTGACAAGAAAACACATTAAAATTTCAAGAGTGATTTTGAAGCCACATATGCAAAAATGTACCCACCAAACACTGAAGGTAATCTTTCCAGAGATAATGAGTTGCAGTCTATACTTGAATACAGATCCCACCTGCTACATAAAAGGGGAATGTCACAGAAAATGTCCTGGCCAAAAATGAAAGCAGGGAGGACTGGCCACCTAACAGACTCCGTTTCTGTCCCTTTGAGTAAACAACATCTCTGTAGACCTATTTCCTTTGTGAAAATAGAGAAGGAATCCAATGTCCTTTCAGATTTTTTTCAAGGGTACATTTGTATGAGTGTAAGATGTATATTACATAGAATAATAAACTAGAATGAAGAAGGGGTACATAACAATAGAAATAACTTTATGTTCACTTCAGGAAAATAAAAGTCCAATTTTAATGACTAGGCTCACATAATTCAGCCATTTGACACTATCAAAGGTAATCACTTGGAGTCACACCGTAAAAATAGAGGAACAGACATCAGCTTCCACAGGAAACAAGTCAAAGACATTCTAGATAGCAAGCAAAAAGCAAAAGCTAACATCTCATGATATTTTTTAAGAAGAATTTGCCTTAAGGCAAATGATGTTATTAGAGATAGTTCACAATTTTTTTGGTTTGTTTGTATTCATCTTTTAAGGCATTTGACAGCTTTGAAGATATTCTGTACCATGTTTCCTTGTAGGTTCTGAGAGAGAACAGATTATGAAATCAAATTGAGTTTTTCCCCTCCTTTTCCAATTCCACAATCCATAGAATACACATTCTAATTCCAGCATTTGGAATTTAAGGAAGTCCTTTGTTCAAAGTCTGACTTTCATATGAAATGTAGATAAAAATGATCTAAAACTTTCCTGTACACGAGCGCGCACACACTCGTTGTCACTGTATACCCCAGAGCAGATGCTATGGAGGACAGAAGGTGGTGGGTTGTAACTACATTCCAACAACTCACAAACGTTCCAAGGTACTTGGCAGTGTGCTGAATACAAAATTAAATCTGAAGTGCTAATTTGGCATGATTTTTTACTCATAATGTCAATTCTCAATATTAATCTTGATATGCTCTTTTTTATTCTTAAGATTTTTCAGCTGGAACTGAAAAGTTACTTGGCAAAGTAGTATTTAGAGAGAAATGCGACAGAATGCCTGCTTCTGGAAAAAGCAGAGCAGTGTTGCTGGCCCCTCCTAAGAAGAACATGGGAACTGTGTCCTCCTGGGCCTTGAGGCCGGCTCTCACCCCAGCTCTCTGCCGTTGGTCTGGAGAGTTGATAAATGGCACTTATTTCCTCCTCATGACCTACTTTGTAAGCTCATAAATCACAGCAAACTCCCTTACATCCATTTGTTTGAGCTTCCTCTCAATAAGCTCTGGAGTTAGGGGACTGCAAAGGGTAAGGGATGAACTCTGAGATCCAGAGATCATGAGCCCCCTACCTGCCCCATTACCGACTCAGGCTTCTGGCTGGTTCAAGCATTAAAACGATGGTCAGAGGAGAGCTTGTGTATGTGACAGTAATGTCTATGGTTGTAGCCAGGAGTGGGGTTCATTTGCTTTACAGCGGGGAGAGAGAATGGGAGGTACAGAAGGCTGACTACATAACATAAGATCGAAAACCAGAGAGCTGAAGTACGGGTGATAAAACCTGCATGAGTCTGCACGCTTTCACTAGCCACAAAATTCAGGCATTTCTATATCACATTTAGAGTATTTTCCACATCTCTGTGCTCCAATTGCTATTAATTAAAATTTTTACTTGTACTTTCATTTTTAACTTAGTATACACCGTAAGCCTTATCATAGATAAAACATCTGTAGAACTGAAGGATTTATGTCCTGCTTGTGTGCTTTATAAAGTGTACTAAAATAAATAATATTACATGATTTAAAAATCTGTGTAGTATATCACTGGGGATTTAGCTCAGTGGTTCCACCACCTACCTTAAAAGGGCAAGGACCCAAATTCCATCCCCTGCACCAAAAAAAAAAAAAAAATCTGTGTACCATATGAAGCAAGGAATTATTTGGCAGCAGTAACTGTATTACACACCTTGCAAAAATACCCTACAAGATTCACCATAAGTTACATTAAGTGTCAGTGGAATACTGCAAAAACTTCAAGCTCTTAGCAAGGAAATTTTAGTTTATTTTACTTCTCAGCGAGAAACAAGCACCACTGGAGTACACTGCCAAATTCAGAAATCCAGCCCATAAACAATTTTAATGTATATGAGATACGTGGAAAGCACTGTTTAATCCGAATGAAAATGCTCTGGCTGGAAAAAAAATGACCAATACAGCATAATGCTGCTAATTAATTGCATCAGATTACTGAGAGAACTGACCTCAACCAGAGACATTTTTCCACTGAAGAAGAAATCAAACATTATCCAAAATATTGCAAATATATTGTGGAGCAAAATTCATTTGTGAAGGATGGTCTAGTAAATCACACTATTGAATTTGTTTAATAAACTGTATGGCTTGCCACATAGATATTTTATGGTGGGACAGGCAGGGTTTACTGGCATAGACTTTCTGAGAAATAAAGGTAGAGTAGAAGAGACTGGGCCCTGACCTAATGTTGGGGCATAAAATACACACATGCATAGATCACTGTCTCAGTCAGTTTTCTTGTCACTAAGACAAATGCAAGAGCTTGAAGCCCACAATTTAAAGGAGGAGAGGTTTATTTTTGGCCTCATGGTTTTTAGAGTCTTCAGTCCATAGTCTGCTGATTGCAGACAGGATGGCATGGCAGAGGGCAAAGTAGAGGAAAAGATTCTCATGTGACAGCAGACAGGAGGCAGAGGAGGGGGGCAGGGAGGGAGCTACACCCCTCCAGGTCAAACCCCCAGGAACCCACCTGACTCTTCTGTCCTGACCCCACCTTCTAACAGAACAACAGCTATGTCTCCTCCATGATTTGATCACTTGCAAAAGCCCTGTCTATGACCACAGGAGGCCTTTGGGGGACATTTTCTATCCAATCCATAACATGCACTATGTGGTTTTCTGATCACCAGGAGATCTTGAACTCTAGTGACTTTGTTAATTGCAAGGGCTGGGGAGGAGAGGAAAGCACTGGGTAGACAGACAGGCAAGCAGATTGATCAGCTTCCCCCATAACCAACCTGATGCAAAGGGCAATTCTAATAGAGCCACTAACCGAGCTCAAGAAGGTGGATGTAAATGGTTCAGCCCAACTCAGTCTTAATCCTGGGGAAAATTAAGGCTCTTCCCCAGGGTCACAGAGAAAAGAAAAAGCTTTATTCCCTAAAGGTATAGAGGCCACTAGGCCCCATGAATGACTCATTTTAGTGCAAGGACTTGAATCGAGTTTATCTACATGGAAGCAAACCATCTGTGATACAGCTTTTGTTTCTTAAACTAGACTTTGTCTTTGTTTTAATTATTTTAAATAAGCACTGGATTTAACATTTACTGAAATATATCACAGTGTGAAGTGTATATACTATAAGTTTCATGTCTTGTAATGCATCCTTTCAAGTGTCAGAGGGTAGTTACAACTATACACTTGTGAAACCAAGCAAGATCAACAATGTTTTCATCACAGAGATGAGTCCATCTGCTTGTTAATTCTGCCCTCTCTCTGGCTTCAGGAAATCATAGTCTGTCTTGTCTCTGTAGAATAGATTTGCCTCTTGATTTTTTGCAAAGTGAATTGTGCACTGTGTACTCCTTCATGTCTGACGTTTTACACTCAACATAATCTTTCGTGAGATTCATCTATAGTATTACGAATTGATGCTGCTCTGTATTTTCTTTATTTTATTATTTTTTGTTTGTTTCTTTTTTGAGACAGAATCTCACTATGTAGTTGAGACTGACCTGGAACTCACTATGTAGCCCAGGCTGGTCTCGAACTCATAGCGATCCTTCTGGCTCAGCTTTCTGAGTGCTGGGATTACAGGCAGGCGCCGCCACACTCAAATTTCTATAGAAGGCTCTTAAATAAATGCATTTCACTTTTTTTATTCACTCACCTGTTAGTAGGCACTTAATTTCTTTTCATTTGGGGACTAAATGGAGTGAAGTTGTCTGAACACTCATATACATGTCTTCATGAGGATTTTTGTCTTTATTTCTTTAGAATGAAACTTAAAACTGGAATTCCTGGGTTTTATGATATGTGTATGTTTAATTTTATGAAAGATCATTTTCTATCATTCCCAGGGTCACTAAAACTATTTCTCTTTTTTGTCATTAAGCTGAATTTATATAAATTCTAGCCTTTCATATTTGTTTTGTTATATTCTGAAATTTCAAATTGTCTTCTTAAATTTATACTTAAATTTTTATAAATTCAGATATTTAATTTCTTTTTTGAACATTTATTTACATTGTTTTTAATGTAACTTTCTTTTCTCTGGTGTTTAGCTTTCATTTTTTTTTTTACATATCTAAACACTGTTTTAATAATCTTCTGTATTAATTTTGTTATCTCTGGCATTTCTGGTTCTGTTTTTAATGATAGGCCTTTTTCTGAGTTAGGAATGCATTGCCTTGCTTCCTGTCATGTCTGGTAATGCTCAGCACGGTACATGCCGCCTCATTGAGTGCCTACGTTTTGTTATCTTCTTTTGAAGAGAACCGGGCTTCTTCCGCCAAGCAGTCCCTTCCATGTGGATCTTCACTCGCCTTCTGTGGTGTGTTTTAAAGATTTTCTGTAGTGGGTCTAAACCTTCATTCCAGGAGAGTCGAGGTTCACTCCCGAAGTGCACAGTTCCTGGAAAGTCACTAACTGCTCTGGAGGTCCACAGCGGACTCTGCGGTGGCCAACTGAAGCCTGAATACCTCCTTGCTCTCTGTAAGCTTTATGCTTTCTTCAGCTTCTCTCTCTGAAGCTTGTGCATATTCATCCATCTTCACGCAGTTTCACCTGTGAAGATTCACAGGCAGATGTCTAGAGTGTTCTCTCTCCTTTACAGCTCTGTCCCGTGCTTCCGGATACCCGGGTCTCTTGCAGCTTGATCTCTGGCTCCTTCAGCCAGCCAGACCATTGGCCTTGTTTGCTCCTCCTTCCTGTACACATGCTTCAGGCTCACCCCCAGGCAAAGGGCCACAGAAGTTTTGGTACTCACTTCACATATTTCCCTTTTATCAAGCATCAAATTTTAGTATTTTCTGTGTTCAAGGTCTGAATTGAGTCAGTTAACACATTTTCTCAATTTCTTGTTATTGATGGTGTTCTTTATACTCCATTATAGCTGGGATGGAAAGAAGCTCCACATCTCCTATGTGTATTTTAAATTTTGATGAAGTACACTGTGGCTCAGTGTGCTCATAAGAAAGCCTAAATTTTCAACTTTCTGAATTTTGTATAAAGCACTAAATTTTGTGTTAATGCAATGCAAAACAGCTAATAAACCAGTCTTCTTTTTTTTGCAAAGCTGTAGAGAAACTTCATTGGTAAGAGAAAAAAGGGACATAGAAGATAATCCTTCCTTGCATGATATCTGGACTACCTCAGGAAAAAAATATGTTTTATTTGCGCCTTATATTTTAGTATTTGCAGTGTTATGCAGTTCAGTCCTCCCAGAAGAATCTTGTCTCATGATAAGAAAGTTCTGTTATAAAGTGGTTTCTTAATTTAACTGAATGCTTTCTTTTTCTGCTTTCCAATGTCTAACTCTTATACCAGGTGCTGGGATCAATCAGAACTTATTTATTTTCAATAATTTATATCCCACTCACTTCAAAATCAGACTGGAAGTGATCTATGTAGAAGACACACTTGGGAGCTACTCGGTGCATTAGTACAACCCTCAAATCTTCAGACTCGTTCTTCAAAGTTAGGATGCCAGGTTCACACTCACTTCTTGTAGACATGACTTAGAGTGTTCCAGAAACTTCAGCATGCTCCATAGAAATGACTAATGCCTCCATTTGTCTGGGTCTCATGCATATTACTTGAGTCAACCAGAGTTCATGTTGCTAGCCATTAGCAAACACATAGCATGTCTTTCAATATGTCCAAATCCAAAGTGTGCTTTGTTACTATGCCAGATCAAGATATGTGAGGTGCCCATTTCAGGTCGGACCACAGAATTATGGATATAAGGATATATTATCTCCAGGTTCATAAGACCCTTAGGTCTTTGAGTTTTGAAAGGAAGGTGCGTTATTGGCAATTAGTCACATTTGGTGACTCAGTGACAGTATAGTTAAGATCATAGATGACAGTTATATTTTCAGGGTGATGTACTAGAGACACAGAAGCTGAGGCTCCTGAGTGCCATAAACTGGAACTCAGGGT
Organism: Fukomys damarensis; assembly: GCF_012274545.1. NCBI lineage: Eukaryota > Metazoa > Chordata > Mammalia > Rodentia > Bathyergidae > Fukomys > Fukomys damarensis. The sequence continues at coordinate 28,839,397 of NW_022900920.1, read as the reverse complement.
GTTCCGAGAAGCAGATGACGGACATTAACAGTGCTTTTGGAGATGACACGGCCATTCCCCAGCTGTGTGCTGTGAGCATGAGTAGAGTGGGGAGGGCTTGGCTGCTAACTTTCAGTCCTGTCTTTTCCCTCCAGGCTGCATCTCCAACAAAGCTGAGTTCCACTATCCTTCTGAATGCTTTTGTCTCCCTTTTCTCTGCTTTTTTGTAAACCCCAGGAAAGGCTGCAATGCAGAGTACTAAAATTTTGCTTTTTCTTATCTTCTATGCTATTAAAAAACTCCTCTCTATGCTAAATTTTTCTTGTTCCCTTGAGAATTATTTCCATATTTTCTTCTGCTGTCCATTTCTTGATAGTACAGAATTAGTTGATAGAGAAGAAATGGTAGAAAAATTGGGATCCTACAATCAACAGTAAAGTGGATACTGGGTTAGGGGGTAGCTCTGGAATAGATTACTGGTCTGCTATGTATGACGCCTAGAGTTCAATACTCAGTTAAATATAGGTGTAGATAGATGAATAGATAGCACATCCAGTAAATGTATGAATTTATTACCTGTAATTGACAAGAAAATATAAATAAAAGCCACAATGCAATATTATCCCACACTCATTACCATGACCTCTGTTAAGAAAATTTAAAAAAAGAGAAGTGTTCCTGAGGATGTGGGGAGATTGTAATTGTAATTCCCACCCTTGTATGCTGCTGGTGGGATGTAACCTGGTGCAGCTGCTATGACAAACAGTGTGTATGCTTCTCAATAAATGATTAAAAGTAAAATTATTATGTGGTTCAGCAATCTTTTGGCTATGTACACAACAGAATTGAAAATAGGATCTCAAAAACATGTTTACACAACTATCAATGCAAACTGTGTTTCTCCAAAATTCATATTTTGAAGCCCTAAGAGTCAAAGTGATAGTGTTTGGAGTTCGGGTCTTTGAGATATGACTAGGTTCACATGAGGTAGTAAGGATGGGGCTCCCATGGTGAAATCAGCATTCCTATAAGAAAACATCACAGGTCCGCCTTTCTCTCTGTTTGTCGTGTGAGAAAAAGCAGCTATCACCAAGTCAGGAAAGATCCTTCTCCAGAACCTGACTGCATTTGTTCACTGACCTTGGATTTCCAGCATTTAAAAGCAAGGGAAAAATGAATTTCTATTATTTAAGCCACTCAGTCTATAGCATTTTGCTATGCAGCCCAAACTTACTAATACACTGTGTTCACTGAAGCAAAATCATAGACAGATAAGAGGAAGATGAAAGTAAACTGAGTGTGCAGTGATGGGTAAAGCAAGTGTGGTGTGTGTGCACAAAGGTGTATTATCTGGTCCTGTGGGTAAAACTTAAGAAGATTATGACTAAGTGAAGTAAGCCATTCACAATCAGATCAATGCTGGGCAATTAACACTTGTATGTTGTATTTAAAGTAGTCAGACTCTTACAAAGTAGAATGGTTGTACCAGGGTTGGGGAAAGAGGAAAAGTAAAGTAGTAACTTCACTTCAATGAGTTCAATGAGTGCACCATTTTAGTTTTTCAAGAGAAAAAAGATCTGAGATCTGTTGCTCATTGAAGTGCGTATATTTAATATTACTAGCTGTAGAATTTAAAAGGACCAAGATGATGCATTCCATGTTTTCTTACAACAATCAAACAATACAATGGATGTTTGCAGTCAAGACAATTGAAGGAAGAAGAGAAAATAGATGTGTCACTCAGAACTCAGGAGAAAATCTTTGCTCTGTTGGCCCCAGGGATAGATCTTTCATTGACTAGCATGAGTCCCTGCTTTAGTGATGACAAAAATTAAAATTATGGTATGAATTTCAAAAAAAGCAACTTTAATTAAAAGCAAGAGAAAGTAAAGGGGAGCATGGATCTGACAAAGATCAAACTGGGCCCCTAGCACTGAAAGTAGGAGCAAACAAGAAGGGACTCCTCCAGCTTGAGTACAAGGCTAGTGTTTGTTGGCAATGGGCTGAAGACATGGATCAAACCGGCCCATTTACAGAAGAACCAGGCCAGCTTTTACAGATTGGTGAGGAGAGCCAGACGCTGGTTGATCATTATCTCAGTGTTGTTTTTGCAAAATGTCTTCCAAAGTCCTTTTGTTGGGCTGGGAAGTTTGGCCTTCATGAGATGATCATTTCTGCTGGGGGAGTACAGCTCTGTGAGGTTCTGCTGAAATTCAAGGTAGGCTACAGTTTGGGAAATGACTGGAGACTTCAAGGCGTAGTTGATACCCCATGAACCCCTTAACTTTGCTTTCTCATTCTTGAAGGAGGATGAGAATTCGAGGCTAACTTTGTTTTGACAGCTTTTAGATAGTCACTATCAGAATGGCTACGATGTCTACAAGCAGAGCTGAGCAAAGAGCTAGCACAGAGTTTTCAAGTCATAGAGGAGAGACAGAAAAAATGAATGTCAAGTTGTTCTATTTTCAGTTTTAATTTGGGGCATTTATTTTTGTTGTTAGTTTATTTGTTTGCTTGCTGTGTTGCTGTTATTGTTTAAGACTTTGCCCCACCTGGATTCTTCCTGGGCTCAAAAACTTGTAAGTCCTTGAGACATCAGAAGAAAATACAAATCATGCTTTTTTTTTTTTTTTTTTTTTTTTGGTTTTTTGAGACAGGGCCTCACTATGTAGTTGAGACTGACCTGGAACTCACTATGTAGCCCAGGCTGGTCTTGAACTCACAGTGATCCTCCTGCCTCAGCCTCCTTGAGTGCTGGTATTGCAGGTGTGCACCACCATGCCTGGCTAAATCATCCTTTTAATGAGTAAGAAGTTGAGGGCCCAGAAACATTTTTGTTCCTCTGTCTCTGTGAAAGTGTCTGTGCCAGATCTTCCTATCAGTGACTTAAGTGTAATCATTTTCAAAGCTCCATTGAGTGAGAGGAAAATGGGGAGCAAAGAAGACAGGACCCTGATAGGGGCTCTACGTATAAGGCTGTAATTTATCCATCAGACTGAGGCTGCTAGGTCTGCAGAACCAGTATGTCAACACTTGTTTTAGCACTTCAGCGGCCGGAAATTTAGACATTTTTACATTGGTTCAAAATCAAACTTGGAAGCTGACCAAGAGCTAGTGTAAATGAAAAAGTTAATATCCTTGGCTGGAAGTCAGCCAAATGGTGCCAGAAGAATCTGTTCAGTAGATTCAGCAAGAGAATGCTTCCCTGTCCTCCACAAAGTGAGCCAGACCTAGTGTGGCTAATGTTGCTGTCACAAGCCAAAAGTTCACTGAGTGTGACCACATAATCCTCTCCACTGTGCCTCTCTCTAGTTAGAAGAGAAAACTCTGTTCCTTATGCTATGGGGAGTCAGTTAGAGTTTCCAGTTTTATTCAGGGAATTGCCAACTCAAGTCCAAGTGGTTTGGATGGTGCTGACCCTCTGTAATAGTGGTCTCCACAAAGAACCTCAGCCTTATTAATCTGGTAATTTCTTAATATAGGCCTCAGAGTTGCATTCAGGGATTATGCATAACCCAAGCTAGAATTATTAGACATGCATCCTTTGCTATCACTGAGAAAGATACGCTCCTCTGTTAGTAGTCCAAAAGAACAGGAGGCTTTAGAAGCTAATCTACAGACTCAGCAGAACAGAACCAAGAGACAGAGACAGTTTCCTGATGACATATTTTGAAACACATTAGTAGATGTACTAATATTTGTGCCCAGATTTATTTGCATTGGCTTTTGGTAACTTACAAAGAAGGGAATCTAAATAGTTTAAAATACCAGGTTAAATAATTCCATAGATCATTCTCTTTATGTGATATTTCCGTATTTTACATGCCCACAATTGTAAATTCCTTCAGAGTATTTTATTTACTTTATTGCCCTGTCTCATGAAAGTGAATGTTTGTGTATGTGTTTTAAATGATGAAGTTTTCCTCGTGGATGAAATTCAACTCCCCACCCGGTACACATACGCACACAAAACTAAATGCAGTGGCTTTAGGTATTTCTGTGGCTCAATACACTCTTTTTGCCAAAATTCATAGATCTCATGGTTCCAGACCTTCTATTGCAGACAGGACCTATGTCAGGTGCCCAAGGAGTCATGACATGAATATACCCAGTCCAGTATTCTTCAGCTGTGCAGAATGCTTCCATCCCATGCCTTGAAGATTTAAGGCTAGCATGCTGTTTTCTTGCATTCCTGGACTGAGTAGGAAATGATAGGTTGACAATTTTAGGTCAAAAAGAAAGAGCACATGCAGGTAGAGTGCTCAAGACATACCTGAGTTTGCCTATTGATTCCAATGAGTTTTTCCCAGATATGCTATACAAGACAAGAATAATGCAATGAGTAAAACAATATTAGCAGGAATGGGCTGGGATTGTGGCACATGTTCCAGTGGGGTGGCTGAGGGTCTAATTGCAGACTTCTGGGTCTGAATCCCTACGTATTTGCATACCACGCTGAGCAAAGTATGTCATCTCTGGGTGACAGATTTTTTATCTGTCAAATGGATTCATAATAGAACTGATTTCATCAGGTAATTCTGAGGATCAAGTCACTCAATGCATTCAAAATATTTAAAATAATGCAGACTGAATTCCACCTTTACTTTGTGGAAAAATTTAAGAGTGAAAAGAGTCTTTTCACAGAGAATGAATATTTAAATAATAGATGAATAAAATAAACAAACAAAAACATGCTAATTTCCACCAAAATATTCTTTGCTGCCTCACCAACTGGAGAAAAGTAATGTGATTCTGAAAATAAGTGAGTGAGGAAAGTGTCCCTGGATCTTCTACACACATCTTCCCTAGATGAGAAGAATCCCAATGCCCATGCCCTGGATTGGCGATTGCGTACTAACTTGTCATGTCCACCCTGACATGCCATGTTTATTTTTTTCTGCTGGTAAAAGAATCTCAAAGTCATTTCTGATGGAAACCACACCATTTTTTTTTAATGCTAGATAAAGTCAAAGGCTCTTTTCCTTCAGTTTGAAAACCAGAAAGTGGAGGATGTGTAGGAAATTAGCAATCTATTTAGCAAAGACAGCTCCATGCACACCAACAGAACAGGGAAAGCTCGCACCACCTGGATCCACCCTGTGTTCAGTCTTGGCCACAGATGGGTGTTCAGCTGACTTTGGTGTCTACTTATCTGCTCTTCAATCTCTGCAGAGGAATCAGTATCTGCCCTGTTCTGCATGGACCGCGGTGACATCCCTGCCTCTTTTCTTTGGTCATCAAACTCATCATTTCTTCTTTGCTGTCTCACTATGTTTTGTGGAGCCAGGAATGTATTTTAATTTCTCTACTGCTGCCTTTGTCTGTTTCAATGGAGAGTAAATGTTTCTAAAATGGAGATAGATGTTAAGGTTTTTCTAGAAGAATAATAGAGTGGTGTAGCTCCATTCTAACATAAGCTAACATGGACCATTTATATTTTTAGAAATTTTTAAAAAATGTCTGCTAGTATCTGAGAAAACATCTGCTATGCAAACTGAGAAACACTGGCTGAAAGGAAAAGCTAGCTAGACACACAGGAATCATCTGCTTCAGTCCATAGCATTGCTCATCACCCAGCAATTAGCTTGCAATACTGACTCAGCTTCTTTGGTCCTCAAACTCCTGACTCATAAAATGAAGATTGATGAGGAATGCCTGAGTGGATGGTTTCGGTGACCAAATGTGAACAGGTGAAGGACCTGTGACTTGCTAGGCAAGCGGCAAGTTTCCTTTACTCTTCCCCCTCTCTAGCCATTGTCTTTAGTAAAAATAATTTACCTGAGAATAAATCTCACTCTGTTCACTATGCACATTCCATTCTGGGATTCTATTAAGTTTGTACATGAATTATTTTTTTAATATGCACACACTGTTTCACTTTCTCTGCTGTAAAGTTCAGTGGGTTTTTAAAAATGTGCAGCGTTGTAGATTCACCATCATTGCAGCACAGAATAGCTCCACTGTCCTCTTCAGCCCTCCATCCCTTTCCTCAGAAGCTCCGGAAACTAGTTTCTGGTGAAATGAAAGTAAGTGGCTCTAACCATTTTGTGCAGGTTTCAACTCATAATTAACAGATTTATGAGTATAACTATCAGACATATGGTGAGACTATATCAAGCTTTGCAGGAAAGAGAAAAACTGTCTTCCAAATGGCTGTGTGATCTGGGGACCCCCTGGGGGTTCCAGAAGTCTTAGGAGTCTGAGCCTCTGGTGCTTTTGGGCTGCATCACAGACACACTCCAACATAGTCCCTCGTGGCCCATGTCTCTGGTGCTCAAGCCCTGAATAACCCACTCCCCCAAGTGTGATCGGGATCTGGGACTTGCTTCCATGGACAGAGTATGACAGAGCAATGGTGTGTCATTTCATAATGATTTTATGAATTTTAAGTCTTCATCTTGCTAACAGACTTGTCCTAGGAGTTTTCCTGGTCGAGCTGATAAAAGAAGTGACCATGTTATTGAAACTCACACAGCAGAGTTGTCATCCTGTATGAAGTGAAAATGGCCCACGGGTGATGAGAACACTTGTAGCTGACAGACAGCAGGAAGCCAAAGTCCTCAGATCTACAAATGCAGAAAAATGACTCTGTCCAGCCTCTGAGCTGGGAGGTGGACTCTTCCCCAAGTTGTAACCTAACCCTGGCCAGCACTTGATTGCATCCTGGTGAAACACCAAGCAGAGGACATAAATAAGTTGTGTGTAGACTCCTGACTCACAGAAACTCTCAGTGCAATTTTCATTAGCATCTGTCCTTACATCTCGCTGGTTTACTCATTAATTCATGAGTTAAATAAAGTATTCGTGCTTGTTAATTCAGGGTTGCATTAGTCAATAATTTCCAATAAAAAAGAGCCAAAAGGACATATGCAGATGTCTTTTAAGGAATTGGATCACACAGTTATGGAGGCTGGAGAGTCCAAGATCTGCAGTATGGACCAGGAGGTAGAAATGTAAGGCAACCAAGCACTCAGTTTCTATTTGAAGGCATCTGCTGGAGAATTCCTTATTGGTCTGAAATGCTAGTCTTTTTATTCTATTCAAAACTTTAACTGGTTAGAGGAGGCCTCTCCTCGTGTCCTCATGTCTCCTTATTCCAGGCTATTGATCCAGGTATAAATCTCATCAAAATGTACTTCAAGTTTAAACATAAAATTAACTAGACAGATATTTTTAGGTTATTTATATATACATTATCTCTTAAAAAGAGAGATACAAAGCACTGACAGCTATGAAGTGCTGTAAGTTCAGAACACTCTGCTGAAATACACGGGAGAAGGCAGACCTGTGCACAACAAGGGGGATGTCCTAAGAAGAGGCACCAGGAGGTTCAGAGACCCAGAACAGCACAGAAGGGCATTTCCCCATGTAGAAGGCCAGTGTAGCTGGTAAAGGGATAGCACCAGAGGGAAGGACAGGAGTTGAGGTCAGAGCAGGAACTCAGCAGGAGTACTGGATCTCACAGCCCAAAGAGAATGCTCGATGTTCATCTGAGTGAAATGGCAAGTCATCCCACAGGTAGAGCAGAGAAATAACATGAATTCAGTTAAAACAGGGCTAAAAGTTAAAAAAATTCAGACATGATTTCAGATATCTCTGAGATGGCACTTGGACTTGTGTTCAAAGCATTTGAGTGAACTGTTCAAGGTTACAAAATCCACAAGCAAAGGAGCCTAACAGGATTCTCTTTTCCCTCACATAATCCTGCCATCCAGGCTACTGTGCCCCTTCCTATGACCTGCAAAGCTTCTCTAGGTGATCATTTGGGCATTTCTATCAAGATAAATAGGACCATAATTTTGAATCCTCAGGAAAAAGAGTTAAATTGGTGTGCACTGGAAAAAAATATGTGACTCCTCTTTTCTTTATCATGAGGTTAGGACTGGGATTTGTATGTGATGATGAAAGCTACCTCTCTCTCCGACTAATGCTCTTTCACTTAAAAATGTCAGCCTGTTCACACTCCTGGGTCTCAGTCTACTCCATGATGTCAAAAAGTGTGGTTTTCTTTTTCACTTCCTCCAGTCAGGATTGTAAGAAATATTTCCCCTGATGATGCTATTGCAACTCTCAACAGCTGCTCCCTGAAGAGAAAGGATAATTCAAAATCTTAAATAAGATATTCAATTGGAGATGAGTTAAGTGGTTATTTGGCTGAAAGGGATTTGACAAACAAGAAGCACTTCTGTGTGTTCAGGTAAAGGAATATTCAGCTGGATTTAATTAGCAGTGGGACTTCTCTGGAACCTCTCCATTATGAAGCTCCAAGCATTCAAAAGATAATTAAAGTTTCTGCAGGTTAATAATCAGAATAAAGTTTCATTCTTTAAAATAAGGATTCTATGCTCAATTGCAAAGTACTGGTATATGACTCCTGAGTGTATTTGCTCAGAGTTCACAGTTAATATACAGAAAATAGTCACGCATTTTATTAACAGTTGTGGTCTTGATCAATTTGCTATAAAATCACACAGCTTTCAAGTCTGCTGATTTTAGGCTTGGGAGAGCATGTATTATGAACAAATGTTGGCACCGATTTTCTTCACAATTCCTCAGTAAGTGCTTTATTCTTTGCACAAAAGAAAGCCAAGCAGGAAGAAGCCCCTGGTCTCTGCACTGTCACCCGGGAGCCTTTGAGGGAGGTGATGGTCCAGCACCACGGACAGCGCAGGGTAAACAGGGTCTGGGAGGTGGACTGGGGTTCTGGTGGGTGGAGGTCCCCGGTGCATCATCATTTGACTGTAAAGTCCCATTGTACATATTCTAATCGCTCTTCAGCCTTTTTTTTGGGGGGGGTACTGGGGATCGAACTCTGGTCCTGTGCTTAAGAGGCAGGCAGCGGCACCCCTGAGCTAAATCCTTGGCCCCCATTGTACATATTCTAAGTGGAATGATTCGCTTATCTTTCACTTTGTCCTTTTATTCCTTGTTGTTCTCATCCCCAAGGCAAAAGAAGGCTTCACGTAGGATATATCAGAATTCTGCTCCGAGATAGGGCAGATATTAGAAAGTAAAAAGCTTTGCTCGTTTTTGAGGTACTTCATCCGTGAAGAATGAGAGAGTTTAGTGCAAGAGATTCATGCCGGGAAAATGCTGCCAACCAGAGGTCATGTCACCCTTCAAGAAGAGTGACGGGAAGAAGAGAGAGAGCAAGGATCTTCAGCCTGTGGGATGGGGACCGTGTAGTCCGGGTAGGCAGGACCGCAGCAGGCGAAACGAAGAGCTGCTCTGTCCCATGGATGTTCCTGGGGGAAACGCTTGAGAGATTCCATTCCACATTTATAGAGCAGAGGTGTAAGTGATTGTGTTTATTTCCAAATAGTTAAGGGAGTTCTCTGTGTATAGATAGGATATTGTTTTCAAAAATCCACCAGGCAGTTATGAAACTAGTAGTAGCTTACAACTGGTTGTGCTGGAAGGATTTACACAAAGAAGTCCACCACGGCTCCCAGTCAAGACCCCTGCATTCCTTCCCCACATGCAGAAAGCCTTTTCCATGCCTGGCTCCCCATCCAGCACCATCACGGCCACAGCAGAATTTCCCAACGCAGTCAAACCTGCATGATGCACACTCTTCCTGATCTTTCTTACCATCGACTGTAAATCAATGTTACCTTCTCTTTGTTTCTACTATGCTATTACTTTTGGGTCCCTTAAATAATAAACCGTCTCCTTGATCACTTCCCAAGGTTATGTTTCTTCTCTCCTTCCCCTAAATGTAGCCACCTCTCAAGATGGTGCAAAGGCTTCACGCTTTCCTATTTGGGGAACACATTCATTGCCCAGTGCGGTACCACTGCTGATTGATATAACTGCATGGCTCCTCTTTTTCAGACTCATGGCTTTCTGCCTGGCTAATATTCCAACAGCTTGGTAGGTGCACACGATAAGCCCACTTAATCTCCCTAAAGCAAACATATTGTCTCCCCCTCTCTCATCAGCATACCCTCCAATTTCCTGTTAGCCAATGATATTGTCATCTGAACAGTCCCACCAATACATCCAATGGTCACAGGAAATGTAAAAACAAGAAACTGTTGCATAATTTTCTTTTTATACATGAATTTGAAAAGTTGTATTAGTCTTGGTTTGCAGCATTTTCATTTACCAAATGTCTTTGTTAAACCTCCATCATGTATTTCATATATCCCACTTCTGACAGTCCTCTGGTCACCAGACAGCCTCAGCCATGGTCTACTTGTTTGGCTTTCTGGACTGCAGCACTATACTTCTGATTTATTTTCCTCTCCCATTAGTGGTTGCAGTGGGAAGCATATGCAAAGAAAAATTTCCCTAGAACCCTACAAGACTAAGCCATCTGTGTTGGCTTTAATCCAGGTTTGTGATTACTCTGCTGCCTCTCTCTTCAAGAGGTACAGCCCCAAACTGCCCCCCATTCTTGAATGTAGGGGGGACTTAAGGACCCCCTTATAATGGATAGGATCACAGCCAAAGTGACAGTGTGACTTCAGAAACTAGGTCATTACAGCAATGAGCTTCCTTCTCATACGTTCTTGGGGAAGTTGGTCTCTGCGCTGTGACGACTATGCAGTCCTGGTACATTCTCATACAAATCCCAACCTGGACTGCAGCCTTGTGAGGAATCTGACATCAGACCACCTGGCTGACTCCCTTTTGGACTCTGATTTCTTGAAAACTGTATGAGATAAACATTTGTTGTTATACGCTGCAAATGTCTGGGGTAATGTCTTATGCAGCAAGAGAGAACTAATGCACCAGCTGTCTCCTGTCCTACTCACTCAATTTTAAAATGGAGTTCTGAGTATTCCACCTCAAGGGTAAAATTTTCTAAAGGACTTGTGGCTGAATTTTCTACTCAGTAATGGCCTATTGTGTTAGTCATGTATTCAAGGCCCTCTATGATGTATCACCAACTGGTGGCTTCAGCTTTACATTCCAAAATACTCTGTTTTGCAATTGATGCTTCGGCCAGTCTGGAAGAGTTTCTATTCCCAGTATATTAGGCTATGAATTTCCTGTCTTATTGTTACTACAAAAAAATGTAGCAAGCTCTTCATGATGATCATAGAGACCTTTAACATTAACATCATTGGAAGTCTTCTTCCTGAAGGCCGTACAGTCCCAAATGCCTATAAGTAGAAACTCTTCCTTAAAATATGGGTGATGATAAGAATATGTTTTGGGTCATCTGGGCAGACACTGGAATTACCTTTTTTTTGGCTGATAGGATTATCTCTTCTTGCACTGACTTTGGGCTGCCTTCTTTCAGGGCTTCCAAGAGCACCCAGTTGAAATGTCCACTGCCCTGGCTCCTATTTGACTGTGATGCTTTGTCTTAAGATTCTCAAAACTCCCTGATTTAGAAAACTACTCTATTTTATGCATCACCTACCAAGAAAAATTTTAAATGCTTTTCTTCTTCTCTTTGGTCATTCTTTTTTCTTGTTTTCAGTTTTTAAATCACTATTCACTGTCTTGTCTCTATGCTACAGTGTTTTTTATGCTTCTTTTTCTGAGGAAAGTATATTTTCTGTTGCTGTAACAAAATATTTGACATAGAAAATATAAGTCTGGAACTCACAGTCCTGGAAGCTAGCAATCAAGAGCAGGGCATTAACTTTGGATGGAAGACTTCTTGCTGGGTCATAATACAGCTAAGTTCACTAATGCCATCATGAGGAAGCCACCCCAGGTGTTCCCCTTGAATCCTAATCACCTCCCCAAAATCCTACCTCCAAATATGACTATGTGGACTTGGGGATAAAGCTTACAACTTATGGGCTTTTGGGGACAAATTAAAATTATAGCAGTGTGCTTGTGCAAAGAGTATTTGCAATTTTAGTGAAAACAACTAAAATCTGCTCTGATTTCATAATTTCGTAGCTGCTGTTGCAAAGGTAGAATTTGAGTTCAACCTCTTGTTTTATGGTCAACAATGGGGCATCTCAGATTCTGCTGCAAGGGTCTGCTTATAGTATATGAATTTATTCATTTGAATGATTCCAGTTCTATTCTGGCTTGACTCTCATGGGAATAGAGTAAGCCAGGCAGGAATCCACCTAAGGGCCCATCCATGTATCCAATGTCTTCAGTTTCTCATGCCTGTGGTTCCTTTTCCATTTGTTCCCAGTCTCTTGATAGGGACCTATATAAGCAGAGGTAGAGGGTGATGTGACAGAGGAAAGAACCAAGACTAACAATGTGGCAGGGGAAAGTGGATTCAATCTTGGTGTATATGATTTTACTCAGCTACCAATGTTCCATGAGATTCTTGGCCGAGGTATATGGTATGATCACGATGTATGGTACACAATCAGTGCTCCAGGGAGATGTAGAGAATTATTTCTGATCATCTCCCAACCTCAGAAATCTGTAGGACTGTGACTCTAACAGTAATTTAGGCAAATTTGATTGTTAAAGAGATGTCCCTGAGCTCTGAAAATGTATACTCAGACTTACTTTGTCCTACTGCTTCCCAGGAGTTCACAGCAGGCAGTCCTATTCTGGAATTATGTACAGTAAGCTGCTGTAATATGCTTAATAAACAATCTTGGCATTGCTTTTCCTTTGTTTCTAGAAACTGCCTACAGCACACTACCAAAAAGGGTCACATCTGTATACGCACAGAATACGCAAACCAGCCGGTTCACTAAAATTTTGCCTACTAAAGAGTTCAAGGTGAGTTGTTTACATGCTCACTGGCTAAATATTTGTCTTTCAAACCTATGCATAGCTAAAAGCCAAATCAGTGTGGATAAGAAAGGAAGAGTATGAAAAATATGGAGGGAAAAAAGTACGCACAAAATGTATTTATCTTGATAATAATTAGTAATTACTCTTATTTACATGGCTTTTCCTTTGGATCATTTTCTGAAGCATTGTAACAAAGCTCTAAAATGCTGTAAGACTGATCTGTAGAGGGTGTGGAGGAACTAGAATCCACAGGTGCCCAAGAAGCAACCTTCAGTAAAGGATGAAGAGTGTGCTACGTGTTCCCACCTCACTTCTTCAATTTGGAAGACACTTAGATGACGGTCTCACATCCCTGAGACTGGCTCTGGATATGTTGGTGTTTTCTGAATTCCAGCTATTCTGGTCCTCACCACTTGGCTTAACTGTGGGCACTTGGTCTTTGCCTCTGTTTTTTGCCAAGACTCCAAATCTGTCATGCCCTGACATGACTCACTCAAATCCAAATCCCCTGATTTTCTCCACCATTTCCTGTCTGGCAGAATCAGCTCTGGCCTACCTCGCAGCCCCAGGTTGCTCAGTCAAGTCTTATAACAAACAGTACTATGGTTTTGATTTAAAATGTCCCCCCAAAAATCTCATGTGTTCAGAAGTGGGAATTTCACAAAGAAATTGGATCATGAGGGCACTATCCCTACCAATATCCTTATTAATCCATTGATGAGTTCATTGTTGAGTGTGCCGGGAAGAGCTAGGGCCCAAGTGGAGAATGTTTCTTTCACTGTGGCTCTTCCACTATCTCTCTCTACTTCTGACCACCAGGGAGGTGACAACTTGCTACCATCATACTCTCCTGCTCTGCTGTATATTCCTCAGAGATAGGCAACTGTGGACTAAGTCCTCTGAAACCATAAGCCAAATAGACCTCTCTTCATTTAACTTGTGAGTGATAGACATTTTGTCCCACTGTTGGGAAGGATGATTAATATAGACAAATGATGATTGTTGTGGATACTCACCGATCATCTGGAATATGGCCACCAATCTGCCTTCTAATAACATCACTGATTGGAATTTCCAGTAACTCATTCTTCCTTTTGTGTTTGGTCTACCACAGTGTAACTCTTTTGCAATTCTTTGGATCCCACATCAAATTCAAGGGCAGCCACTCACTTGAGTCGCTACTGCCTCACAGGTCCTTTCTAGCACAGTGTCCTTCTTCCTCCCACTTACATCTCAGGTTTCTTCATGACTGCAATACATCTCCAACCAGTTCTTCCCTTTTTGAAATGATGGGTGTGAAGACTGTTTGTCAAATTGATTTTCTTGAGAGATGCCTAGGAGATTAGTAAAGCCTGTGATGCCTGAGACTATTCCCAGAGAAGATTGTCATGTGGGTAAGACCTGAAAATGGGCAGCAACATCCAACAGGCTTACAGCCCAAATAGAACAAAAGCAGGAGAAGGAAGCCCATCAGTGCTTACATCCTCAGCCCTCCTCCAGCAGGTCATCCTTATCAGTGAATGCCAGACTGCAGCTTCTGCAGCCTTGAACTCACACCAGTGTCTTTGAGAGCCTCCAGCTGTTCAGCTGTGGATTGGTATGCATCCGTGGACCCTCTTGTCCTGAGGCTTTTAGCTTTTTGGACTGAGCAGCTGTGGGATCCTCTGGCAGACAGCCATTGTTGGATTATTCAATCTCTCCTCCTATAAATCAACCCAATAAACCCCTTTTATAAAAAATCTGTGTATTCTATCAGTTCTGTGCCTCTAAAGAACCATAAACATACAGATTTGGTACCAGGAGTGGGACAGAATATTATGAGTCAGATCTAAAATGCGCCCCAGAAGCCAGCAGATGGGCTTTTGGAAAGTGATCAGATCATTGAGAGTCGGGGGCTAACCTCATCAGTGAGTTGATCCATGGATGAGTTTGTGACTGAATGTCCTTCTCAGAGGTGGGTCACTGAGGGGCATGACATGGATGGATATTTTCTTGTCCCTGGCTCTTTACTGTCACCCTGGCCCTTTTTCTTCCCTCTGTTTCTGGACAACATAAGGTGATCAATTGGCTTTCCTCTGCCATTCCCTTCTACCATGATGCTTCTGCCTTTCCTATTTGAAGTTGTTATTCTGAAGTGTTTTGTCACAGCCACAGAAAGCTGATTAACATTCTGAGAGTTCTCACCAGTTAAACAAAAACAAATACAAAATAAAGCCAAATAAAATAAATTACTTGGTCAAATGTCTCTCTATATGATAGAGATTCCAGGCTTCACTTAGGAGGAACTGTCCACTCCTAGAGTAAAAGTGAGGAAGGAAGAACTTGCCTTGCAGTGAGTCAGTGAAGAGGGTGTGTGCAGGCGGTGGGTGCACTTGTGAATCACACTACCAGATTCAGTTTCTAGTAGGTTAAGCCACATCTCCATGTGTCTTACATGAGCTGTAGAAGCTGTCAGCTTCTAGCATACTTACTGTTGGTATTTGGAAAACTCTCCCTCTATATCCACTTGTTTACCAAAGTTGAGAGCAAATATCAATTCCTTCCTTCAGGAGAGCCACCCTCCCCTGTGTATCACATCAGGTAAGGTCAAAAGAAGTGAATCTATGTTTGTTTAGTGCAGTAGCAAGGGCTGACACTGGATTCGGTGTGTGCTTTCCTAAGAATGACAATTCTTTTTCTTGTGTAAACTCTTTCCATATTTGGTACAGAGAATGGCATGAACATGCAGTTTACTTGCTTGGAAACATCTAATTTGTAGCTTACTTGAAACAGAACTGAAGGAGAGGGACTGGAGAGTGGGGCGAGGAGTGGGAACATCCATCAGAAATCCTAGGTTAAAATTTTGACTTTAATTCGTTCGTGAGATCTCTGATCCTAAATGAGAGAAGTAAACCTTTATGATTGATGTTCCCATACTTATCATAAGATATTAGCATGTTCTAGATTATTTACCTCCTTATTCCTCAAAACATGACAAGATGCCACATACGACTTTGAACATTTCTCTTTCATTATATTTCTTTGTCCTGTATACATCCCTTCAAACCCTTGATATCTTCCTATTGCAAGTTCCAAAACTTTTGGACTACTGTTGTACAAATTCAAGTGCTCAAAGAGAAGAAATGGCACTTGCAGTACATTTTAAATACATATAGAAATTAATAGTGATGCACTAGAAAGACTGAGTAACTTTCCAATTCATCTTCTATATTAAAAATAAACAACAAATGCTACCTGATTTTCTTTCTTCATAGAATTGGTAAATTAATTCTATGGGAAAATCCCACTTTATGTTAATTATTTCCCTTCTGTGTTTGGTAGTTTAGAAGAGAGGGAAGGAGGAAGAGACAGAGTGGGGAGGGAGTGGAGAGAGAGAGAGAGGAAGAGAGAGAGAGAGAGAAAGTATTTATCTACTCATGTCCTCATGTCTGCCCTCCCTCTCTGGATGCTCAGAGGATCTGATTCCATAAATCCTCAGAGGCATCTATTAAATCTCCAGGAAGGAGAGAAGCTCTGATGAGCAAGAAGGAAGGATTGAATCTTTTCTGGGCATTCTTCCAGACAGAAACTTGGCCAGGCATGTCACTAAGGACAACTGTGTCTGCCTTGCCTTTGAGCCATCTGAAATACAGCAGAGTGAAGCATTTGGGAAAAGTTCCACATTGTATTGAGCAGCTCTCTATTTTTTAATACAGCATGCAACTGAGCTTTGATAGAGAATAAATCCAGTGGGGCTTCTAAGCTTTTTGATTGTGATCACAAGTGAGTCTTTTTTGTTCTCTGGGCTTCACTTTTACCAAATGTAAAATGTTCCTACTTAGGGAACTCAGGTGGATTAAAGGAGACAATGGATGTACAATGGAGCATGATGTCAAACTGGCAGATTCCTCTACCATTTCTTCATTAGCAATTTCCATCACAAATTCCTTATTTTATGCTTTTGCCTGTTTATGGATTCTTTTTCTGTGCAATGCTTAACTCTTGGCATGGGAATACCTTTGTAGCCTTTTGCTTCTTGGACTCAGTGCTTACGCACATGCTCACTTTGGGTTTGGGCTTGGACTTCCCTCTGTGAATTTATACTCACATCTCACAATCAGCATCGCCTTTGTCTCAGCCTTAACCAGAGAGAACCTCCTGATCCAAGCTGTGCCACAGACACTTGGCTAGCCTATAGCGCCAGCCATGTGTAGGTGGACGTTTGTGCAAGGACATGGCACTATTCCTAGGTGAGGTTGGCATCCTTCTGGGGCTGGCAGGTGCTGAGAGAAGTGTGCAGCTGCTGGTTGGACCATCAGATTACCACACAAGTGAAAGTGTAAAGTGTTCTCCAGCAGATCCTACATTTTCTCTCCCACCTGCTCCTCCCTCCCCACCTCAGTCTGGCATTGACCATGCTTGCTGAAGAATAACAAAACTTCCTGATAGCACTGGGTCAGGAGTGTCCCCATACACAGAATTTTAATGAAAGCTTTCTGCTTTATTACACTGAAATAGATATTAATTAACTAGCTTATATAGTTTATTGAATACTTTTCCCATTTCTGTAAGCTATTAGTATATATGCAAGAAGAGTTTATGCATATACTGAGATATCTCAGCATTGTTTTATTGTTCTTTTTTTTCCTTTTTATTGAGTTTATTAGTACAATCTAGGTATACAAATACAGTTACATTCATCATTGGGATTCTGTACCTTTACATAATAGATCTTGATTCTCATTTTTCCCCTTGTCCCTGCCCTCCCTTCACCCCCTCCTCCCCTCCCCATTTACAAACACTTTATTTCCATTTTTTCAGTTTCTCATAATTTTTTCCTCTCCCTTATTACCTTTCCCCC
>NW_022900920.1:28810664-28821459 GCF_012274545.1 Fukomys damarensis | reverse complement strand
CATATATATATATATATATAAATTGAATTTTGGGAAACTAACGGTGCTGCCAACTTTAGAAAAAGTCATCCCAATTTACTGTGTTAACTTGGCATTGTACAGAAATGGACAGCCATATTGGTCTAGAAATGTTAATTTATTTTATTTTATTTTTTTTCCATGTGTACAGGAGCATTGTTTTATTGTTATCATCTGAGAATCATGTTGAACATTTCAAAGCCCTTTATCTGTTTTATTTTCCATGAAGTATCTCATGTGCTGTGCACACAACCTTCTCTAAGGAGTTCTGAACACAGTTGACCCTTCCTGGGGACCCAGTCCTGTTTCCAAGTGTGGGTTTCTTGGTTGCTTGTTGGAACAAGGGAACATGGGAGACACGGCCCTGCTGCAGCTCCCAGACTGTGGAAGGGGAGAGAGGTTGCTGCCTCGGGCTGAGATAGTGATGAACCAAGGAGGACTGCGCTCCTTCCTTACCTTTACCATGTGCTGTAAAGTAGGGCTTCTTTCTCCTTCCAGTACACCCAAGTCACTTCTGATCTACCACCTGCACCAATCTGCTCTACTCCAGAACATTTTTGAACATGTAAATTTGCTTTAGCGTGATCAATATATTAAGGCATTATTTGAGGACAATTCAAACGCACTTGCTCCTTACACATGGTTTTGTTACCGAGAAACATGAGGTCGACTCAGAAAACCGCATGCAGCTGAAACTAGCTGTGTAAAAGTATATATAATGCATGCATGGGCGAGTGTGCATGCACATACACACACACACACACACATACACACACACACACACACACACACCACGCAGACATCTGTGGCTGCCCTCACTGACCTCGATTGAGTTCCACATTACTCACACAGGCTGTTACAAGTCTGCTTCTGGAATCAGATAACTCTTCTCCACTTGGCAGTGTTCACAAGCTGTTGTCATTCCTGCTCAGACTTTCACAAGCTCAGTGCAGGTCTTTTGCAAGTAAGTGTATTATTTGTGTATTTCTTCACCACTCAATGTGTGTGAACTGGGCTGCCATTTTAAGTACACTTCTATCTTTTTCGGTAATGAGTACAGATTCACATTCTGCTGAGACTTGTGAAGGTTTCGTGTGTTGTGCCTCACCCATTCCATTTTCTAAGCTTTGTGTTTTTATTACACTCTTTTGCACAGCAAGGTGACTTTTCGGAACACTCGTGTTATAGACTAGGACAGCTGACTGCATAGCAGATTCTAGGGGGAAGAAATCTGGGCATAGGTGATGCACGGCATTTTCCTTTCAACTCAGAAGCTAGGGTTGGGTTTGAAGTCAAAACTGTTTGTTTTCCAAGATGAACTTTAAACACACGGGGACCAAGCCTCTGTCTCTGAATGCCTGGTTCCTCTTCAGTCTGCAGATCCAGAAAGGCTTCCTTCTCATCCCAATGCTTTTGCTTCCATGACCAACTCCTCCCCTAGCCCTTCCCACCCCCAGCCACTCTGCTGCTGATCAAGTTTTACTGTTACATTGCAGTATCTTGAAATTATCTTATATGAATGGCAGCCAGGCACATATTAAATTCTACCAATTTTTACCAGCCCTTCGAATATATGCTTCACGAAGGCAGATCTGCCTTTTTTGGCAGCTCTATCACCACCACCTACTGCAGTATCTGCTACATTTGGGTCAATAAATAACTGTAATTTTAAAACCACAGCTTCCTCTTTGTATATTTAACACTGAATGTTTATAGTCATCATTTCGCTGTGTATATCCATCTGGAATCATTTTGGGATCTTCCCTCCATGCCAGCACCAGCCAAACATGCATTTTTCAAAATCCTATTCACTCCTCAGCAACTGGTAAACAAATTATATAATGGTTCAGAAACCAAACACAGCCCTCTGATTTTTATTCCAGTTTCTAGCCAGTATTTTTCCTTTCTTTTTTTTTTAACTGCAATTATTTCACTTAGATTAACATCCAAGAATAGCTCCCTGTGTACTGCATCTTTAGTGGTAAGGGAGGAGAAGGGCAGGAAGGTGTTGATTCCTGATAAACAGCAATCGGACGTGTAATTAGAGGTGCTGGCTGGGTTAGGCCTGACCCAGGGAGCCCCTCAGACCTCACTGCTAAATAAAATAGACCAGCTCACAATGTTAAATGGAAAACCAAGGGTTGAGTCTCATCAAACATCTTTCTAGTGCCCCCTAATGGCAATGTCCTGTGCTGGATGCCAGAGGAATGAAAATGAAGTGAAATAAAACACCTTCTCATAAAGTAGCTTTGAATCCAGCAAGACAGGCATGAGGTGCCACGCATCAATACGGTGACGTTAAGTTCTGCATGTGTGTTCTCTGTGTGTGAGAAAACTGAAAGGAGCAACCCTCCCGGACTAGCATCTTTTACCCAGGAGACTGCTGACCAGTGGACGGAATTTAACAGGCACCTGCATTTCAAGACAGCCAAGAAGGGTTCTGTGCCTGCACTGATGTTTCACCCAGATACAAGGCCCAAACAGTGCCCAGGAGATGCCACTTAGGGACTCAAGCCGCATGGCTGGATAGACTTGGACCCAGGCCACACCTGCATTTTTCCACTAACTTTTTCCTTGTCTATTTGGGGCTACTGAGAATGCCTCACCCACTCAGAATACCAGCGCTACAGGGAGTCTTCCTCCTCCAGATGTTATGCACAAAGACACTGATGCTTTTGTTCCTTAAAGGGATTTATCAAGGTAGCACAGCTGTCCCAGCCAGAAGGAGAACACCCCTTCCTGGACCCAGGCCTGCAGCTGTTTCTTCCTATTCTGCCTGGGAGTCTTAGCACTCTCCAAGTTTCCATTCACCCCATGCAGATTCGGCCCTCTGGGGACTATGATGTTATGCAGACATATCAGTGGGATTGTTTCCTAATTAACAATTTATAATTTTGAACTGATAACAATAAGCATGTTACACTTTCAAAAGTAACCACTTTGAGTTTTAAATCGTTTGGTGTAATTCAATAAAGCCACAGGTGTTCACTGTTCAAATGAAATGCAGTTAGATTTCAGGTTATAGAACATATTCTACTGGGCTAGTAAAAAAACAAAACAAAACAAAAAAATCCTCAAGCCAGTGATGGTAACCATATTCTCATGCAATCAGCCTTTATGAAACCCTGTAAATGTATTATTTTTATGTCTACAGTGAACACAAAGTTTTGGGATAAAATAAAACCCCTTGAGGCAAAGACTTTAGAGACATTATCTGTTTAATAAATATGATTGTAAAAGCAATAAACAAGAGCAATTATACATTGCACTACATAGTATTTAACAAAAAATACATCAAAAAGTCATTTTAAAATTAGAAGTAGTTCCAATACTATAAGAAAACTTTCGTTGTTTTTAAATTGGCTTTCTATAAAAATAAGTTGGCAAATGAGGGGTTTCAATGCTCAGTTGGAATCCTGGAAAACACAGAACAGCTGCCAAGCACCTCAGTGCTCTCAAAGTTGCTGTTTGGAACTTCTGGAAAAAAAAAAAGCACAGCAAACCTCTGCATTTTGGACAGTGAATCCAATTAGGAATAAAGCTAGGGAGAAAATAATGGTTGGGTAGCTCAGGGTACAGCACGCACAGTTTGCTGTCTGGGGTTTTATAAAATGTTGCAGTTTCTGATTTTCCACTTGCTCTGAATAAACCTTTCCCACACCTCCCTCTCCACACTCCTCTGGCCCTATGCGCAGCAATCTCGTTTTGTTTGCTATCAGCGAGCAGGTAGGCACTTGAGCCCCTCCAATTGGCAGGTGCTCCTTATTTCATTTTGGGGACTGAGTGGGAATGTCATCGCCTAGTGGCTCTCAACTTGAGCACATGTCACAATCACCTGGAGGATTTGCTGAAGTAGGCTGCTGGGTCCACTACTGCCTAGCAATAGTGACTCAGTAGGTCTGGGTAGAGACCAGCCTTTGCAGGTGACACTGGGACTGCTGGCCTAGTACCACACTTGGAGAACCTAGTCAAGGTTAAAAGGAATTTTGAGGCTCCTTCTCAACAGTAAGCCCCGGGCCTCATCTGTCACCTGCAGGGGGCGGAAACTTTGAGGAGAGTCACATGAGGACACTGGTGACGCTGAATTCATATCTGATCAACTTTCGTCATTTTCTAAAATGCCAGGCATCTCACGTCTACCTCTACTTTACACTAGAATGTACAGCCCTTCTTCCCTGTGTCTTTTCATGCATTTAGTTCACTGACAAGCAGTTTTCATACTACTACTCTAGGCAAGGCACTGTGCTAGATTTAGAATGTTATTCTCTTTTTCATAATTTTCTAATTAAGATGAATTGAACTGCAACTCTGAGGACTCCCTGTGATTTCTAAACATATCATCTTCCAGATTAAAATTGGCTCCAATTAAAAAGAATCAATGAAGATGTTCTCTATGCCACTGGAAGCCCAGCAAGCTGGGGATCAATGATGTTCTACAAAGAGACGGTTGCCCCAAGCAGAGTCCACTGCCCTCCTGGGGGTGGGGTATCCTCAGCCAGAAAGCTTTCTGCGTGACTGATAGCAGCTTTTCTACTCGTCCTGTGCCTGAGCTACATCAGGGTAGGGATAGCCAGGATCATTTGGATGTCCTCATTCACAGCCCCTCTTTTACACCTGTTATTGGACTAGAGACACAGCCAAGAAGGCGGCTTTTCTGAGTGGTCAAACAGAACTGCTCCCTTCTGCTCTTACAGTGGGCTTTGCCAGGCATAGTACTGAAGGGGATTCAGTAGCAGACAGGCTTTATTTCCTTCTTTCATGATTGCCCTTGGAAAACTGGGATTGCTTCACGCTTTGAGAGTTTGAGGATTGTGAGGATCTCTTTCACTTTATTGTAGTTAGCTAATTCCTCCAATTCATACGAACTTACTTTTCCTTTACTGATACCATGATACTCAAATATCAGAGATCACATGTGAGATCACTGGGATCTTCCTAAATAATCAAAATCTCACCCTAAGGTAAGATGAGACCTATTTTCTCAGATTTTTGGACATTCTTAAACATTAACTCCACTGACCTGCTTCTCCTGTTAAAATCAGTTTTATTTTACAAATATTTTTATTCCACTGTAAGACAGGAATATTGGGCATCAGCAACTATCACAGGAAGAAATTCCCCTGCAATATGGTTATATGCTCAAAACATATCTCACAAGTCTTCCAGAATCTGACCGCACAATGTGTTAATGTGTGAGAACATTGCCATTGGCCTGTATGCTTTCTTTTCCAAAGTATACAGCCAAATTTGGATTGCTTTGCACATGTCAACTCTTTCACACACATTGTATGTTTCCAGGTGGGAAAAGGTGGGGGTATTTGGGAAAGGTGGGCTCCGGAGGAAGAGACAAGGGGTCCATAGAACTGATCCCTGCTGGGCAGGATGCAATTTGGTCAGTGTGCAGGGAGCCTGGCATGCTTGGCCATGTACAGAACTGATGGAGATCAAGACCTGTGAGTGGTGAGTTAGGGTTGGCAGAGCTAGGGAAGTACTCTAGAAACATCAGCGTCCATGTCCAAAATCAAGCAACATGGTTGTGAAGAAAAAAATCAGAACACTTGAGAGATAAACTTTGGGGTTGGAAGGAAAATATTTGAAGGCATCAAAAGATCTTGGCCACGCATGAATGGCAAACCAATGGGAAGGCAAAACAACAGCTAACTACTGGGAAAATGCCATTTTCTACATCATTTGGGAGAAGAACAAGGAAAGCTGCAAGAGTGAAGTATTGGATGGGAAACAATGATCCATTTCTGACATGCTGTTTCCCCGCTGGCTGTCCTCCCTGGTGTACCTCATACATGGATCTTTAACTCGCAGCTTTGTCTCTGTGGCCACAGAGGAGAGAGAGAGAGAGAGCAGACTGTGGCCACTGCTAACGAACAGGGCTACCAAACCTAACTCAGAAGGGAAAAGGACACTAAGGATGGTGGGACAGAGAAACACCTCAGGGTTTCAGACTCCTGTGCATGTCTTATGAAAGGGCCTGAGATGGCTAATCCACCCCTCAGCCTGCACTGCTAAAAGAACTGTTAAATCTAAAGCCAAGAATATTTCCAAAAATGCATGCAGATTTCCTTGGCCTATATATGTTATGAATGTTCTACAAACACGATCGATCAGAAAAAAGAGAAGAAAGGGAGAGGGGAGTGTTTTCCATTAAAATAGAGCACCTGTACACTGCCCCTCCAAACACGTTCCCAAGTTAGTATCCACATGCACAGGCTTTAAAGCTAAAAACCCTTGAAGTCTGTGTCTGAAGAATTAAAAAGTCCCGATGCAGTGAGTGTTTGTTTTGTTTGGTTTGGATTTTGATTGTTTTTTTTAAATTTCATTTTATTTTTTGTTTTGTTTGTTTTTACTGGCGTCCTCCATTCAAACATTTACATAGGTAGGGATTTCTTTTGTGCTTTGATTCTCAGCAACTATGGAAATACTTCCTGGCAAAATAGGAAACAGAACAACAAAGGAAAGAAGAAGAAGAAAAACATAAAGTTAGTGGTCATGAGGGTGATGCACTTGACAACTGCGAAACTTTCCTGATGGTCGCCTGCAGCCTTTGGGGGTTCTCCTTAGATTGCAAATTGTGCCCCAGCAGATCCCCGCTTTGGCGTTGAAGGCGGAGTGGCGTGTCTTGCTCTTTGCAATCGGAGAGATGCGTCACCAGGTTGAGTAGAAGGGGAGGGAGGGGAGGGTAAAGCTACTCTCCTAAGAGAAAACGTGTAACACTTACTCATTTAATGACACTGGCAATGGAAAGCTGTCAGAGGAGGTAATGTACTTTGAGATGTCCCTGGTGAGGGAGGAACTGCTTACTTTAATAAGTAAATAGGCGCTATGCTTCAGATCCCGTGGAAATGGGACTGAAAATCAAATGACACCCCCGCCCCGCAAAGCAGCGTGTTCAACACTTTAGCGGTGAATAGACAGGGTGAATTCTTCTCTGGACATGAAGGGCAGAAAAGCCTGTTTCCTTTTTAACCCAAATCTATTACATATTTAGCACCCTGTCTCCCCCAATAAAAGAAAATGCACGGTGAAAATTGGACACCAGATGTGGCTGCAGCTGTTATTACTATCTATGATGTGATACAAGTTATTCATTGCATTTAACTTTCCCTCCTGTAGCCACAGACCTTTCTCTTCTCCACTTAAGAAAAGGGTTCGGTTCCCTTTTACAGATTTATTTTTTCCCCCGACTAACAGATTAAAAATTTTGTGAAAAGGTATTCTAGGAACTCTGGTATTATGAAGCACGGATGATTCTATCATTTATCCACCTCAGCCAGCAATGCAGGGTCTAGATGTAAATATTCGCAGACTCAACCCCTGCAACCAACAGACCGGAGGAGCCGAGGAGAGACACGAGTCAGCCATGGTAGCTCCGTGGGATCATCTAAAATCCTGGACAACTTCCTCTGCAGTAAATGGGATTTAGGACCCAAAGTTCAGATTCTACACCTAGATGTAGAATTCCCAAGTTTATTTCATGGGGGAGGAGGGGCCCATTGAGTATGAGGAAGTCCATTTCAGGACTCTGGGCAAGAGGCAGCCAAAGAGGAGGACAGTGTGTGCCCACCGACCCTGTGCTCTGTCCCTCCGGAGCCCCACACCTGCAGCTGCTGCAGACCTGGTGCCTCTTGTCAAGTTCTCAGATTCCACATTTCCTGGGGGTCAGCTGCTAGATCATGGCTAGATTTCAAATAAAAACACTCGGGTGGTTTGCCTAGCCAATTTCATTATGTCCCTGCCCCGTGAGGGTTGCAGGGCACGTTGCCCTCCTCAGGCCTGCGTTTAGTTCCTTCCACATCTCCTTCCCGTCAGCACACACACAGCAGCTCAAACCCTGCCCAGCCACCAGCCCACCAGCCCAGCCTCTGAGAGCGCTCCCTCTTGTATGTTGTTAGAGCAAAATCGAGGTTACTTTTTCATTAACACTCTGAGTCAGTTTTTTAGGGAAAGTTTTTGCCAAAGAGAAGAATAAATTAATGAGAGGGAACAAATTAGACAGGAGTGAGAAAGAGGCATCTTAACTGTTTCTGCAGAGGTGTTAGGGAAGAAAAAATAGTGATGTCAAGCCAGAAGGGGTTAGAGGGGAGAGTCCGCCATCCACTACTCAGGCTGGACGTGTGCAGGCTACCAAATCATTTACCTATGAGCGGTGGCTCCACCTTCTCATCTACGAGCTGGCCAGGCCTCCTCAGTGCAGTGTGAGGGACACCGGGCCTGCTCTCAGTGTGACTGCCTGGACTGAGTGCCTCTTGTTCTTTCTCATTCTGCATCTGGGCATAAACATTAATTCCCGGGATCTTCCTAAAACATTAACAGAAACCGTCACTGCTCTGCACTGGCAAAACACGGTAGGGCCGCTGACGTGCACGTCTGAGCCTGTCAGAAAAGGGAAGCAGCCGGGAGCCCAGGAAGGAGGGACACGCACCTCTTAAACTTGTAGATGACGAACACAGCCAGGCCCACGAACACCACGGAGAGCAGCATCAGCATGGCGGATCCACTGTGGGTCGGGGTGAGGTCCACCAGGGGGGCTGAGGGAGGAAACCAGCAGCATTACAGGCAGGGACGTGTGCAGTCCTCAGGCAGGCTGGGTGGGTCCCCGAAACCCACGAGGGGCACACACACAAGCACAGCAGGCGTGTGTGAGTCTGCCCGGCCCCCAGTGTTGCGGACTCGGCACTCGGGGTCACATCTTCCAGACCCACTCTACCACTTGCTGCCTGTGAGTTAAGTGCAAACTAAGTACAAACTAAGTTACGCACTTAGCGTGGCCTCCGTGGTTAGAGGAGAATAAGAGCACCCACCTCACTGGACGGTCGTGAGGACAAAATGAGCTAACGTGTCTCACTGTTAACCCAGCTGTAAGGATTAGCTTTTATTTCTACTGGTCATGCTATTAGGAGCAGTGTTACTAGCCGTGCTCCTTGACTTAGGATAGGGTTAGACCCTGATAGACTCATTGCAAGTTCAAAGCATCCTAAGTCAAAAGTGATGTAATATTCAACCTGTCAATCATCACAGGGTGGCCTGGACCATTACAATGTGCTCTGAACACGAACACTAGCCTCAGTAGGGAACAAATCATCTAACACAAAGTATGCTTTATAGCAGTGTTGACTGCCTCACATGTTTCACTGAATAAGGCACTGAAAGTGAATGAAAGAGTGGTTATATGTTCAAACCTCTGCATGACTACAAATCGCACATCCTCATGTCCGACCATCATAAGGCGCCACTTGTATTTGTAAAAACATAATATACTCATTATTAAACATTCTTGTGCTCTTTTTCCCACTTAGCACAGCAGACAACCAGGAAAATCATCAATCATTATATTTTCATGAATTATCTAACCCCACAACTACCCCAGCTGTTCTGAGAAAGAACTAGACAGTGGTGGGGCAGGCCTGTGTTTTGGCCACAGAGAACGCGTGGCTAAGTGTACATGGACAACCACTCAGATGCTGGAGTTGAGGTGTCCCAGACAAGGTATATGCCACAAAATCCCAAAGTCCTCATGAAATTCTGCTCTCTCCAGCACTCTGACCTCTCCAGACAAAGCAAAGAAGCTGCACGCATGAATCTCCCTGAGCTTTCCTCTTACAGTGCAGAGTGGGACACATCTCTTTCCATCCCCTGATCTTCTTCCATTTCAGGCTCAAACCTGTTGTACACATAATGACTCTGTTCGCAATTAATTTCTACCCTCTCAAAAACTGACATTTTGCAAATATGGCATAGCTCAAGCCTAAAAAGAAATTCAGTACACTCTGTGCAAGCCAGGACGCTGACCTTTTCCTCCCATCAATTTAACCAAAGTCTGATACCATAAATGCAGGTGACCTTTAAAGGCCCATTCTCTGTGACCTGTCTCTGTTGAGAGTGGAGAAGGCACCATCCTGGACATTCAGGTAAAGAGGTTCCGGAACAAGAGACTGTGACTGTAATGGTCTCAGACAGGGCCTGTCGCTGTCTGCTCTGTCTGGTGTGCGTAGGGGGTTACATCCCAGCTTCTCGGTGGCCACTGCGGCAAAGCACATTTCAGACAACCACAGCATTTTGGTGAAAAATGGGAGCGCAGCCTTCTTTCTCAGAAAACAGGCTTCTTCGGTTTAGTAAATCTGCTTTTGGGGAGCACTGCGTATAAGGAAACCCCTGCTGTTCTCTCTGCCCCGTGAGTAAAGCAGAGTCATCTGTGGAGCGGGGACGTGTCTGGGAGGCGAGGGGTACAAGGCAAATGTGCCTTTCATCTGTGATATGGAAACAAAGCCCTCAGTGCCATCCACAGAGCCAGAACTCCTGAGCACTCCCACTGCGTTGGCAGGGTGTCGTCAAGGGGACAGAGCACCTTCTGCTTTCCCAGGCATTAGCTCCACTGATTGTTTTTTTCACAGGCAGAAAGCAGGGACCAAGATCCCCATTACACAGATAAAAACTATGAAGGTTTCACTGGGTAATGTCATTCCGGAGGCCTCGGAACTAGTAAACCACAGCACAAATTACTTGCACACACATACACACATGTGTGCATACACACAGGCACATTTTCTGTACACACCCAGCCGGTGGGAGATAATCAGAAATGTAAGATACTGACAGGAGACATAAGTTAAAATAATTTTAAAAGTGGATGGAATCCTACCGCCAACTCTTAATTCAGATCCTATATATACACACATACATAAGTGTGCATATGGGGGAGAGAGGGAGACAGAGAGAGAGAGAGAGAGAGAGAGAGAGAGAGAGAGAGAGAGAGAGAGAGAGA
>NW_022900920.1:28790148-28810609 GCF_012274545.1 Fukomys damarensis | reverse complement strand
AGGGGAGGGAAGAAATAGAGACACTGAATTCCACCTCATTTGCTCACTCTTCAGCCTCACTGGCAGCCAGGCTTGCTTACTCTCTGTCCCCTCTAATTCCCACAACCCAGCCACTGGATTTTTTGAAGCAAAGCTCAGGTAACATATAATCTTATCATCTGTATTTCTAAGAGATAAAATTGCTCTTTTTCTCCATTGGCCCAGCTCCATCCTCACACGAAAAAATAAAAAGGCATTTTCAAGGCAATCTTCCAATGCAAACCCTTAATCAGAAAGAACAGGTGCAGGTCCAGCGAGGGGCCACACGGCCCAGGTGGGGGAAGGTGGACGCAGTTAAACCTCTCCCCGCTCGCTGAATGCTCCTGTAGCACAACCAGAATGACTCAGAGGTGCAAGCAAGAGCAAGGCAGGGCTCACTTCAAGGGGCAGCATCAGAAATACTGGAAAATTAAAAGAGGAAATCACCTTGGCCAGGTTCTCCAGAACACAAAAGCAAACATACATATGAGCAGGTGCACACACACACACACACACACACACACACTCTTATTTCCCTTCTCTTCCCTTCTCCCATCTTTCTTCTCATCACAAGGTTGCTCTTTCCATCCTAAACCGTTCACATGCACATTATCTTCTTGAAGAAGCTGCATGAACACCATGGGGTAAATCAACATTCTTCCAGGGAAACAAGCTTCCTTCCCCACGGGGATCTGAAACTGGGCATCACGCATCCCACTCCCTAGCTTTGCGTGGCCACGTTCTTTCTTGGAGGCAGCAAGCCGCGGATGGAAGACAGAGCGGGGAGAGACTGAGAACCAGGCCCTCTGCGTCCCCTCCTGGCTTCTGCTTGCTGACCTGTGCCTGAACACAAACGGGTCTATCACTGCGCCACCCAACAGCAGCTGCGTATCTTAATCTGCCGGACACTCAGGTGCGTTTGTGCTTGTTTTGCTGAGGAATGGCAACTGGCAATAAACAGGCTTTGGCTTTTTGTGTGGAATTAGCATAAATTAATCCCTCTCCGATTACAGCCGAAATGGGGCGGACCTGTGGGAGAAAAGTGCTGAGCAGTTTTTCTGCTGCTATAAATGCACAGAACAAAACACGGACACAAGCAATCCTCCAAGTCACTAGCCATTCCTAAGGCCTGGTGCTGACACAAGTTATTTGCAAAATCCCACGAGGAACTTAGAAATGCTTTGAATTATTATGTTCTGTTCATGAGGACTCAGCTCATCATAATTATGGGAATACTTAGAGCAATAAACACATCTTCTTGTGAAAAGTGATTAACATAGAGTAAGTGCTCATAAACTGTCATGGTTGTGTGTATGAGACTCAACGCAAAACCCCCTTTGGGAATCAGATCCTGGCTTTGCCATTTATGAGCTACATCACTCAACCTGAGCCTGTTTCCTCGTCTGCAATGTGGAGATAAAAGCAACACTGAGGCGGAGCTGGCTGTGAGGATACAAAGAGAGGAATCCACAAAGCACTGTCAGTGTCTGGCACACAGCACACGCCCGCATTTTTCATGGTCACCTCATCACTAGCACATTTCTGAAAGTGGATTCTGTGTGAAAACAGCGCTCAAAGATGATCCCCGAGTCCCACGGGGAGGTAATGTTGACAAAAACTGCATTTGCCATTTCCTCACCTGGAGGTTCATGACACATGTCAGTGTACAAAAGGTTTACAGTCCTGCGGGAAAGAATCCATCGAAATTTACCCTAGTGCTTCCAGGTGCCTGGGTCACAGACTGAGACCTGGGTCTGCACACACCCCAGGAAAAGCCTCCTGGGGAGCACTGCTTTCCCTTTTGCTGCAGCTCTGCCTCGCTGCTTGGTTTAACATCGGAGCA
Source organism: Fukomys damarensis (assembly GCF_012274545.1). NCBI lineage: Eukaryota > Metazoa > Chordata > Mammalia > Rodentia > Bathyergidae > Fukomys > Fukomys damarensis. The sequence goes on along the minus strand of NW_022900920.1, from coordinate 28,808,748 downwards.
GACACCACACTGCTGTCCTGGGGCCACTCTCTTCCTATCACAGGGACCTTCTTCGTGAGTGTCAACCTGCACTGTGGCCCTGAAATTCTGAGCTGTAACCATACTTCTCATGCAGAAGTTAGCACTGTCAAGAAGTTGCAGAAGTGATTTCATCTTACCTGGATTTTTTTGGTCTTCTCCTGCCTCCAAAGCAGATGCAAATCAGGCTTCAGTTATATGCTTTGAATATAAAAATCCACGTGATCTCAATGTTTTTTCTCTTTTTTTTTTGTTTTTTTGTTTTTTGGTGGGGTGGAGCGACAATGGTGATGTGGCTATAGCACAAAAAAGCTTCTCTAGAGTGCAAGATGGACAGAAAGATTTCTACTTGCAAAGCAAGCTCATTTGGCCAATGTGCCTTCCCTCGGTTCAAAGCAAACTCCATCGTGGGAACCCTGGTGATTACTTTACAACACTGGCATACAGCCATGGGACTGCGGCCAGCCTGCATGCTATCAATTGGCTAAGGAACCACCCAGGAGCCCATCCGAATGACCGAGCTATAGTGGCCCGGTCTCCTACATAAGCGATCACAGCCCAGCTCAATGTAAACAGTCCCATCTAGGACAACAGAATGTAAGTCGAACCCAGGAAGTGCTCAGCTCTAACTAGGAGCTTTCTGTTGGAACTCTCTAAGGAGACTACTTCTCCTCAACATAGCAAGCAATGTTTTCTTTGCCTTCTTACACATTCCATCCATAAAAGCCATTGCCCTTCGGGCTGATGGACCACTGATGTGCTACTAAGGAATGTTGTTTGCCAAATAAACTCTTCACAGTTTTAATGTGCCTCAGTTTGACTTGTAACTGTTCTGACTCTTGAAGCTCTGTGACTGGATTTCAAGTGAGGATGGGTCTTCGGGAGCCCGTGTCCTAGAAAGGTGAGGTCATTTGGCCATGTAACGAAAACCCAGAAGACATGAAAGAATAAAGGAAGCCTTTTTGTTTTCTAGGGTTGAAAGTTCACAAGGAACCCTGGTTACTATACAAAGTTTTTGTCAAAATGCAGTTTAACAACCACCTGAATCAAAATTACCTGGAGCACTTGTGGGAATACAGTTTCCTATGATGTGCATGAGAAAAATGCATTAGTCTCAGATGCTATGAATGTGGTCTGACTGCACCCCCAAGGACTCTTGTATGGAAATATAATCTCCATATCTGCATTGTGAGGTAGTGAGATAGTGGAAATTTAATCTGACCGTGGTGTTTAGAGGCGGGTTCTTTTGAAAAGCATAGGAGTACTTAGATCAAGGGGGACTTCCCTGGACTGAATGCTAGTAGCTTTACAAGGAGAGACAGACAGACAGACAGAGAGACAGACACTGAATCCTTGTCTCTTGCAATGCTATGCTCTAAGCCATCTCAAGATTCTTCTTGCAGGAAAGCCAGATGGGGATCTTTCAACTTCCACAATTTTGAGCTAGATAAACTTTTCTGTATTCCTAGCCTTAGCCATTTCATTACAGTAATGCAAAATGGACTGATACGGTGTCTGAGAAGGGACCTTGGAAATCCATCCACAAGCACAAGTGATATTATATAACACTCTGAGACTACTCACTTCAAAAACTGTTCAGTTCATATCTGCAAGACATGCCTGACCTTTGTATTCTCTTGGTCACTAAAAGAAAACAACAAAAAATATGCATTTTATCACTTAGTGTAGATCAATCTGGTTATGATTCTAGGAGAGAGTTCTATACACTTTTATAAAACTCTCCAAGCTCCCCCAAAGTGAACAGTCAGCCTCGAGTAGACTCACTACATGGCTGCCCCAATTCTCTACCCTTTTCTGAGTCCAAACCGAATGCCCTGAGTTTGAATCACCTCCTGCCAAGCAGTGAAGTCTGTTTCCTCTCCCCTTTGGGCCTGTGCCACCATCCTAACCTGTATTTGGCCATGGAACACTCTAGAACTGATGCTGTGCTCATCGTGGCCTTCACAGCCTTGTCTACCTGTGTTCCCTACCTGAATCCTACTACTACATATGCAATCTAGCCCAGAACTGCCTTCTGAAGGGTCGGAGCCTGTGGGGGAGGTTAGTCGGTCAACCTGTGGGCCAGCCCAAGCCAAGAGCAGCAGAGGTCCCTAAATGATACCAGAAAGCCTGAAAGGGCTGCTGAGCTGCTCCACAGACTCATTAGTAAAAATAAATGCTCCCTGTTGTTCAATGAACTTCCCAGGGGGTTATAACATAACAACAGTCTACTTGTTCTCCTCAAAACCCTCTCTTTGAACTGGCTAAACATACCACTAGCAAAATATTCACTTCTGGCTTTACAGTATTCAATTCTTGGTATGGACTTCTGTCTTTACTGTCAGGATGGTACAGTGAAAACCAGATAGCAATAAATGTTCTCCTCTAAAACAGAACACTTTAAGAAAACAGAGCGTGCTACTCAAACTTGTACTGACACAACAGACATAGTCCAGGACAGCCCTGGGTATAAGAAACTGGACATCTGAAGGGTACTGTGTCTTCGACTCTAGAATCTTCCTGTATTCTAGATCTGCTTGCCTAGCTTCTTTTTTCTCATAGCTGCCTGCTTTGCCTTTCGCGTACAGTCTTGCATTTCTGTGTCTCAACTACCACTTATTTCCAATCTGATGCACGTCTTACCTTGTTTCTGACCAACAGTTTCTAGATAATTCTCAAATGTGGTCTGCTGACGCAATTATCTGGTGGTCATTGCCATCTCTTTTGTGGGCACAGGTAATCTTGATAAAAACGCTGATGAGAAGTTTGAGAGTAACTGCGTTATTGTCCCTCCATGGACTTATACAAGTGTCTCGTCTCACTCGCTTAATCACGCTGGGGAGGGGGGATCTATTCAGATCTCTTAGCACTTGGTATTATTTATTATAACACCAGGATGGTTTCATAAATGTCAAAACCACTGGTTCCAAGCATCTGTGAAGATGACTAATTACATGAGGAGAGGAAAAAAAAATTAATTTTGGGAGAAACAGGAGGAAAGCAAAATATTACCCCCAGGACTGTACTCACAAAAGACTTGTAAGTAATAACTGTAATAAGCAACTAGAGACTAAAGAGACAGAAAAATTTATTGGCCGTGGAAGAGTCTCGCTAGTGCTAATTTCATTCCTAAATGGAAAATGTTATTGAGACAATTTATTTCCCTTTACAGTTTAGAGTATTTGGCATTTGCACGTAAGACGTGGCTTGGATTATACTAACATTCCTAAAGCTTCTTAACGAACGCTAATTCTACCTTCGAATGGAAAGTGTCTTTCTCTGCGTGAAGCTGAAGTTCAAACTTCACGGTGTTATCTCAGCTTAGGCTGAAATCTAGTTTCTTCTCCTCCCCAACCTTTACTCAGAACACATCTGGCGGTAGCAAGCTAAAGCCTGGAGTATTAGTTCTCTAATATCTCTGGGATAATATCTTTTTATTACACCTGAAAAGAAATCACAGCCGTCCTCAACCATGTGGAGGCCGAGATGACCGAGATAAGAGTTTTATTACGACGCCCACATTCGCCCTTGGAGAAGGACATTCTCCCTAAGAACAGCTGCGCAAACAGGCTGACTGACGGACCACAGGGGGTGGGAGCAACATTATTATGTGGTTTCTCTTTCATGTTTTTATTTCATCTGATACTTGAGGCTCCTGGAGAAATAGTAACCTTTCCTCTGTTTTTGCATCTGTGTCCCAAAACTCCAGGAAAACCGTGACTCAAGTGGAAAGCTAAGCAGAGAGCAGCAACATCCCAAGTCTGAGCTATGTGCAGAAAGATAGCAGTCAGATGTGGGTGCTTCATTTCCTGCTCACGCCGGCATCTCAGGAAAAGCATCTCGATAATATCATTTGTTTAACTCTCATAAAACCAGTGGCTATGCAATGACATCTGCCAGTAGGGTTCTACTTCATATTTTAATCATTTTTCAACAGCTCTGGGACCACAGTTGTAGGCTGGCCTTGGCCGTGCATCCAGATTAAGGATACAGTGCAGCCCTGGTTTGGAGATGGGCTTCCTCTTTCCTCCTTCCCCTGCTGTCATCTGTGCATTCTTCCAAACAGGTTGTCTCTACACTGAAAAAATTAGCTGTTAATGTATTAATTGCCTGCTCTATCTAATATAACAGAGTCTTCTGATTTCTCTCTTTTGGTGGATGCCCTGGATGTAAATCAGATTTATTGCTGGAAATAGGCAGCCGCCTTCCCTTCCCTGGTTCTGCAGATGGGTTTCTGCCAGTGGAGCAGCTGTTGATCCTGGTGAGGGGTTGGTGGTGTAAGAATTACATGGGAAACTTGCTAAAGATGCAGGTGCTCCCATGGAATTTTTGTGAGTCCCGCCCTTTGCTATGTGCAGTGAGGCCTCACACAAAAAAGTGTTTTGTAGAACTGCAGTTCATCAGTCGAAACAAGTGCTTGACAGCACCGATCTCCTACTCTGGGTTGGAAATAGTTTTTCCCACAGAATGTGGTATTTTATTGATTCCAAATGATTTGAAAGAACCAGGCAGCCCGAGCTTTTCTAATCCCTTTTGCAGAAATCCCAACCTGAGAAAAGGTTGTTTTCCACTCAGTATGGACTAATTCAGTTAGGCTTTTGTGTTCCCAAACACAATGTCAGCGTGGCCCCTTGGGGGCCTCAATTGCTCTGTTTACATCCTGTTCTCATGTACAGACTTATCTGTTCCACCACAGAAGAATCAACAAGCTTTCATGCTGCTTCCCATGGCCCTGGCCCCAGCCAAATATGAGGTGTGATTTTAAAATACAGTGCATGTTCATATTTTTAAAGTTTTGTATTATAGTAAAAGACACGTTAGCATCAGTCTCCTCCAAATCCTCCCCTCACTTCAAGCCCACTTACTCCATTATTCTTGACACTTTAGGAAGTAATTCTAAAAGTCCTCTTTTGTGAATGTCTTTAGCTGTGCTTTTCATAGCAGCCCTGAGGTCCTTAGTGGATTCACACTATTTACCTTCATGGCCATTTTGACTGGGAAAGGGCCAGGATTTGCATGGTATCAGACCTAGTGAATAAGGTGGACTAAGACACAACGTAATGTTTTTGTTTGTTTGTTTGTTTTAATGAGCCTGCTTTGCTTTTGGAGGGAATGCCCCAGAAGCATTCAGTGCATTTTTGAACCCAGCACATAAAAACACTTACAAACGTAAACTTCCGAACTACTGAAGAAAATGGCAAGGATGATGTTGTTCCATGTGAGGAGAAGTACTCCGAGGTACTCTGAGGAGGATTAGTGGCAATGTGTCTTTTACTGTAGTAAGTGTTTTTATTTAAACACTCACCATACAGTTTGATCATCCCTTGTAAAAAGAATGAAAGTACTGAATTTAGACACCAGTTTGGATGATCATAAAAACAAAGATTCAAAGTTTTGATGTGGGCCAGGGATTTAGCTCAGTGGTTCCGCTGCCTGCCTTGCAAGCACAAGGACCCGAGTTCGATCCCTGGTACAAAAAAGAAAAAAACAAAACAAAACAAAAAAAAACCAAAGTTTTGATGTGGCTTGAAATATTTGCATCAGCAATTACAGTTTTAATTTGTCACCTGTCAACAGATTCCTTTCACCTAAGAATCTGGAGAGTGGTAGCAAATTACAGCTCATGGTTTAATGTACAATTCTGGTCCTGCTCTCCTTACTTAGGTTTTACACTCCAATTTCCAACTTCCTGATGGTGTTTTTGTTTATATGATATGTGACAGGAAACTGAATATAAACGACTATCTTATGGGACAAGCAAGAAAGGGCTCTTCCTCCTAGGTCTTCATCTCCATCAGATAAATGACCATCTCTTTCCACATGTGCTGAAACCTTCTAGAAAGGATCATGGGCTATTACCCACATTTGTCATTGAGAACATCCTTTCTTCCTCTTCCTCTTCTTCTCTTTCCCATTTTTACCGTACTTTCATCATGTTAAATCTGCACTAATGAAAGCTTCTCCTTAAGCACACATGGATAACGAACAGCAAAGTTTACGAAAGCCTGGTGTGTTTTCCTTGAATCTTGTCTCTCTTCCTTTGCCCACAGTTTTACCTTCAGTGAACACACCACCTATGAATGTATGATGTCCCAGACCGTGACAGGAGATGTATCCATCACAACTTTGCCCAACCAAGCCTCTCACCCTGGCCTGCTTATTTTCTCTCCTTTCAGTGAAATGCTAATCACCCTAAAGGCTCCTCATTATTGAAGACTTGCACCTGCTGCTTTCATTCTTTTCATTTAGAACTAGTAGTATCTGTGCCTCAGGCCTGGCCATTGTGGAGAGAGTGAGGGTCCTAATTCATGATGTGTTCCTTGAGGAACCACAGATTTAAAGGAATAATTGCAAGGCAACCTATTTAGTCCTGCAAGGAATAAGATGATGAATCTGAAATGGGCAGCATCCTTGAGTGAATTCCAAGTTAGAGTGGCAAGGCCAAAACTACTGGCATTTTGGAGATGTTTTCTTAGTAGCCCAGCTCCCCAAGTATCTGGAGAAATCAAACAGCTTGTGTAAGATTTAGAGCTTCCCAGAATCTCTGGCAAAACTCTCCTTAACATGACATCGTCACTCTGAAAACCTGAAAATGTTCATGCGAGAGAAATGGAGGGCAAGGAAGCTGGTGGAGAAGATGTGAAAAGGTGTGGTTGGTTTGCGAAAGTGAGGACTGCGCAGTGCAGGTGTGTACGCTGAGCTCCTCCCTGAGGTGAGATTGCTTTCTGATACTGGAGAGCCTCCTTCCTGTGACCAGAGTAGTAATATAAGGACCCGGGGGTTGCACTTGACTCAGTCTCCCCCAGTTACAGCCTCTTGCTCTTCAATTCTCCTTGGATCTCTTGTACTGAGACAGAACTTGAGGGAGTATAGCTCCGATTACCCTACAAGTGACCTATTCCCAGTGCATATATAAAATTTTAATACTTATCATTAGGGAAAGAAAGACAGATTATGAGACAGGTTTTCCCTGGATGCTTATTGGATACATGGACACAAGCTCCCACCAATTAGGTGATTGATGAAAGGGGGTAGTATACTGTGGAGACAGATTGACGATCAAATAAATCAGACCGAAGTTTTAACTGGGAGGCTGAGAGTCTGTCTCTCCTGGCTACAGCGTATGTCTTAGTAACTTTCATGCCACCGAGACACAATTCCCAAAGCTCACAGCTCTAAACTGGAAAGGTATATTTAGTTGCACAGTTTATAGAATTTTCAGTTCATATTCAGCTGGCTCCAAGGCAGGGCAGATGGCAGATGGGGTTGCTCATGGCAGGGTAGACAGGAAACAGAGCAAGAGAGCAAGAGGGAAAGGAGAAAGAGAGACCTTTGCTGGTCACATCCCCAGTGCTTCACCTCCTCCGACCAGGCTTCACCTCCTCACAGACAGCTACAGACTCATTAGGGACGAATCCACTGATGCATAACAGCATGATCTGATCACCTTCCCAAAGCCCCGCCTACTCGCCCAGGAGGCTTTGCGGAGCATCATTTAGGAAAACAATATTCCTCAAGCATGTGACAGGCACATGTTCACTGATAGATATGAGTGAAGGCTAAAGACACAACCACCATACCCACAAGACAGTCCAGCAGGGATGAAGACAGTGGTAACGAGGGTCATGACGGTCAATATTCGAATGGGGCAGATTTAAACCTGTGTGAGAGTTCAGATAAGGGGAAGACATCATGCAAATGTTGGCATGGAGCTGAGCCTTACAATTCAAATGGATTTAGGGAATGCAGCCAGGTGAGGAAGAAGGGGGAAGGACGCAGGCTGGTCTTGGACAAAATAACACTTTGGTCCGAGCACCAGTGGTTCCAGCCTACCTTACAGCCTGATTAAACTTCCTTTTCCAACACTCTGGGTTGCTTTACAATATCACAGCTTCTTTCTGCTAGCCATGGACATTACCTGCCATGAGATTCTGAGATCCAAAGGCCATGACCCTCCCCGGGCTTTCTGAATAATGTGCTTTTCATTATCTCCCCTTTTTCATAGTATTTCACATCTCCTGCAATGAGAATTTCAGAAACAGAGCTATAAGGAGTGGCTGGGCCTCAAGAGGAATCCGATGGGAACCGAGGAGCACAGGAATGACTAAGAACCAAACTGAATGAGGACTACATTCAAAGTTAGCTCAACTGAGACACCCAAGATGATGAATTCCCAAGGAGAACATGTAGGGAAAAACAAAATTCATTCTGTAATGATAGTCAGGCATCTGCAAATGCTTTTCTGTGTTCCCATAAAAGAAAACAGGGAACTGGACTTGAAAAACAAAATAAGGTTAGCAAGCTCCTGAAAGCAGACAGTGCTTTTCTCGGGTAGACAATCCAAATTGTGCATTGCCTCTCTCACCGACAACTTAGTCCAGATTCAGCATTTTTCAAAGAAGCCTGCTGAAAATCTGCTGTGTGCTTAATGGATTACAGCAGCTATGATGGTCCCTGGGAAGACCCCACAGTCCTGCTGATGAGACATGAAATCTGACAAACGATGCCCCTTTTCCCTTTCTGCAGGGGAAATGAGAAGGGAAAGGGAGTGGGTTGAAAGTTCCATATCAAACAGTCTTCTTCACTTTTTCTCCTTTCTCCCGTCTTCCTCTCCCTTCTCTGGTTAGCCACTCAGATATGAATCTGTTCATTTTCCACTTAATAAAAGAAATCATAGCAAGGACCTCAATCTTCCCAGCCTCAACCCAAAAGTGTCAAGTTTTCCACATGCAAAGGTTCCCTCTATCATCTTTGGTAGACAGAGTCCATTGCCCTGTTCAAATAATTTTGGTTTTACTTTTTCTAAATCACATAGTTAGTCAATTTCTGATCAGTCTCAAACAACAAGCTGATCTCTAATGTATTTTATTTCTTTATCACAATTGTGGAAAAGTGCCAGATTTAACAGTCTTGCTTTATGTACATGAAATTCTGGCCCAGATGGACTCAGCACCTGTGGATTCTGCCTGTTCTAATACTGAAATCCATAAACCCCAAATTTCTATGACTCATTCCATCTGTCATTTTGGGTACTCTGCTCCTTTACTCCTTAAAATGACATTCCCTTTCCACATAAAAGTTTACATCAGTATCATTTACAGCCAGCCAATACAGATATCTCAGTAATGCCAGCCGGCCAGGCTTGGAATTTGACTGCTAAAAGACTCTGCTGTCAAATCTAATTGGGGGTAAAAAAAAATGACTGATTAGTCAAAATGGCTGGAAGTCAAAGAAATTCCTCACTTTTTAAAACTGGTCCGATGTAAGGCTGCATGCTTTTGTGGAGCTGCATTTTTCTTTGCGTCATCTTGGAAACCTTGCATTCTGTTTTCCTGTGCTGCAGAGAGCTCTCCTCCAAATCTCACCGTGCTTACCTGGGCTCTCAGTAACACACTCCCTTCTGCCAGGACTGCATCCCAGGAATCTGACTCTTGCTCTCAAACTCCCAGCTGTGAATGAACTACAAACATGAATGGGAAAGACTTTCAAATCTTCCCACTACGCATTTCCTGCCATCTTGAGCTTACACCAGTGGGATGACTCCTCCACAGTTACCAGGAATAGACTTTCTGCACAGAACTGCAGATGCACAGACTGTGAGGTGACCTTTCAATGTGGTTTTCATGGCCAAGCCACCAGCCAAAACATCTCACCTAGTTACCTACATTAAGGTCAGCAATTTTCATCTTCCTCTCAACTAAACCAGTTCTCCACATAAGAAAATTTCTTCAAATATCAATTGAGATAAGATTCCAAATTCACCCCAATAATTGGAGTCACATTTGGAGTATAATACAACAGTAAATTAAATATAAAATATGTACAGACAATAACCAATGGGAGGAAGCAAAGAGAAGAAATGTAAATAGTCTCCAGAATTAAAGATCTAGAGAAACGTGACTAGTTTCCTGTGGACTTTCATCTAGAACTCTCCCTTCCAATAGAGTCTTTTTGTTAATAGTTAAAGAGTATTTTCTGATAAATCAAGCTGCCAAACAGCACAATATGCTTTCTGAGAGTAATATTCATTCAGGAGCTTAGTATGCTATAAAGCAAATCTTACATCACACAGGATGAACTAGTTGGCTGTATCCCTTCCAAGAACCATTATGAGTTCATTATGAGTTATAAGATTCGGTGGTTTTCAGCCAATAAACGCCAGGAGAGCCATCTCTACTTCAGGTGGGGGGAGGAGTATGAGGTCCTGTCTGTCCCATCTCAGGCTAGTTCATTCGGTTAATTAAATCTCACACATCTCTTTAAAGGTTTTACTGGCTTCCCAGAAGCCTCTAAAGTATTACAATTGATCCACCCTGAGTCTTCCTCAATCCACCTCCAACTCCCATATGTACCAACAATGACTTTTAAACCTTTATTTATTTAAGGCAGTGGATTTTCTTTTTTGGTATTGGGGATCAAACTCAGGTCCTTGAATTTGTGAGGTGGGCACAGTGCCACTAAGCTAAATCCCCTGCCCGGCAATGGAATTTTTTGAAACAAAATTCTATGGAATTCTAATTTTATAAAAGATAAAATCCAGCAGAAAGAATGGTCAGTGTCTTTCCTCCACATTTATGAGCATGTCCAAGTGTCTCTGGGAAATGAGAGGATGGAGCTGGAAACCACTGTTCTTTGTCTTCACAAAACTGGCCACCTTAGCCCCTGGTCCTTTCTCTCCTTGGTGCTTGAAGCTCGGAATGATCTCTTCCCCACAAAATGCTCCTTCTATAAAATACTTTATATCATTTTGACCAGATACAATTAATCTCTGCTTTGAATTTCTTATACAACTTTGGTTGTTAATAATCAAAAAGAATAAAAATAAAAGTAATACCTTGTCTGTGCCAGCCTCTACCCTAAGTGCATTGCCTGAATTAACCTAATCTTCTCTCGTAGGTACCTTCGTCGTTTCTGAGGTAACTAAGATTTAAATCTGTTTTCTAGGTCTACAGAGTGAGTATCAGAACAAGATTGAAATTTGTGACCTCGCTGTAGTGCATTAAAATACAACAGAATCCAAATGCTTAACTACACCATGGTTCCTCTCTACGTAAGCATTCACTATGCTTCAGACCAAGAATGAACCCAAAACTCTACAGTGCTCAGAGGCAGGGCTTTCTGAAGGGTCCCGGGGGCCTCACAGCTAACTTGCTGGTGAGGGGTAGGGAGTGTGTGGAGCTGGATCGTCGGGAGTGTGACCCACAAAGGGCCATCTCCCTCCTGGCGCATCCCTTCTTTCTGCTTTCTGACCACCATGATGTGAGCAGCTTTCCTCCCTGGACTTTCCTCCACAGGATGTCTGTCCTGGAGCCAGCAGACTACGGGCTGCAGCTGTGAGTCAAAATAAACTTTTCCATCCTTAAGCTGTGGGCATCTGGTGTCCTGGGCCAGTGATGAGAGGAGGACAAACACAGCATGCGTGCGCTTGGCTTACTGAGACACCTCCATCGTGCTGTCCTCTGCACCCTGACCACTCTTACCGGCCAAGTTCCCGTACTGCAGCCAGATTATGCGTTTGCGGAAACAACAACCCTCTCTACTAGCATTTGTACTTCACGGAACACCAGAATCTGCAAATATAAGTGCCCAGTAAATATGACCCATTTAATTTATTATTAATATGCACAGTTGATTCAAATAATATCGATTTATAAATGCTCAGGATTCCTAGTTTTGTCACTGAAACATTTCCATAGTTTAAAAAAAAAGTATTTCTCATCCTGCTTTAAAGGCAAAGAGACATACCCAAATTGAGATTACCTTCCCTGCCAAGGCCCATGTAATTCCCAAATCCCCGCTATTTCCCCTGCATCACATTAGAAAAAAAAAAAATTTTTTTTGTAAGATGATGGGAAAATAGGCCTTTGCAAAAAAACTTGAAAAAAGTTTATTTATAAGTTTATTTTCAAGAGGGCTGTTAAAATGAAGCCTGCAATTTTTTTTTGTAAGATGATGGGAAAATAGGCCTTTGCAAAAAACTTGAAAAAAGTTTATTTATAAGTTTATTTTCAAGAGGGCTGTTAAAATGAAGCCTGCAGTTGTGTGGGGAGATGACTAAGGAACTCTTTGACAGTATTTTTCCAGAAACTAAGTAGGAAATATCACTGCATTCTGGTGTCTAACTGCCTCCTCCTTAATGCGGAAATGTGAGGCAAGGAAACTTTCAGAACTGGTGCCCAGTGTATGCTCAGCAATAGAAACATCAGGCCCCAGTTTGGTGAAAGAGACACAAACGGGTCCCCACTGGGGTCACGGCTGCAATCCTGGGATGTGAACACTGACCTGCTGTCAAGTGAGCTGCATGGACCAGAACCTGGACCCCAGGCTTCAGCTCGAAGTGCACCGAGTTCTGGTTGAGCTTGTGGATCAGGACCTCTGATATCTGAAAGAAGAAGCTTCGTGGTTAGTACCACCAAAACTGTCATAGTGACGGTGGGCAGACTGAGAGATACCAAAGCTTGTCACAGCACTCTAGTACCTGTATTTAATTATATCCGTAAGTTATATAATTAGCAGGCACATAATCCACAGGTATAATTACATAATTAATATATAATACATATTATGCAGCATAATATGTACTCTACCATCTAATTATCTTATAGGATATGTAACATTTTGTTGATATGATAGATACTATAATTATATAACATGCGGTTATGTGGTTTTTACCTGTGAATTGTGTATGAGTTTTATACAATTTCATTCCTTTATTCCAGACTATGTACATATTTTTAAGCACGGCCCAACCAGAAGACAAACCATTAGTCAACAGTATATAAAATAAGTTCTGATCTTAAAAATTGTCCTGTGCAACCTTAGAAAAGTCACCCAGCTTGTTCAGAAAGCATGTGTTATGGACAAGCGGACTCAAAATAAAAATTTCTAAAAGAGGCTGGTGTTGCAGCTCAGGGAAAAGACCTTAAGTTTGTTCCCCACTGCCGTCCCCTCCAAAACAGAGAAGTGAATTCACACACTGTGGTGAGATTGTTGTACGTCTGCTTCCTGTCCCCGTCCTTCCCAGACTCTGCCTGCCCTGTGGCTTTCACAGAATGCGGTTTGTGACTCTTACGGAATAGTGAATGTTGGTCTGCTGAAACTTGGAGTGGCACAGCTAAAGCAACGGTAGCCACAGCATTGGTCGCAACCTGCCTGAGCCTTGCTCCCTGTGCCTGGAGAGTGGCCGAGCCACTCCCAGATCAGAGCACCGGGTGGGACAGGACTCCGGGCCATGGAATCCCTAACCCAAGCATGCAGCACAAAGCCCGGGCTTGAAAGAATCGGTTTACGATTTCAAGACACAGTAAAATTCTGTTCATTGCTTAGAGGGGGGCGGTGTTATTTTGCAGATATTGTTGAGGAATTTCAGAAAAGTTGAGAGCCAACCACACACCTGGTGCCCTTGCTTTCATATTTTATTTTAATCGTGAGTTTTACGTTTCTCCCTCTTTTCCCTTTAGGATTTGTCATTCCATCCCCTCCACTGAATTACAAGGTGAGACTTCTGATACCCTGAGCAACGGAGTAGCAGTTTCTCAGCAGAAACTCTGCTGAGCAGGTGGGCAGGACCCTTCTGTCCAAGCCAGCTCAGCCTCTCAGATGCTGTCCTGGGAAACCCTGCTGAAAACTATGCTAAAACTCGGCTGAAAACAACCTTTTCTCTTCATTAAGATCCTCTTTTTTTTGAACACTGAGAATCTTCCAGACTGGTCTAGGTTTGCTGAAGGAACGAATTTCTAAAGAGAGTTCTGCAGACAGATTAAAAGGTTTCATCACTACTTTTTCAAAAATTTATCTTGAGACAGGGTCTCACTAAGTCACTAAATTGCCCAGACTGGGCTCAGACTTGAAATTTTCCTGCCTCAGCTGCCTTCAATGCTGGGATTACAGCACGTGGCACGACATCCACCATCTTCTTTAATAAACCCTGTTCTTGTTTCACGTGTATCAATAGGTAGTAGCATTTTCAGGACATTTGACAATGGATTTTTTGGGGGGAGGGTACTGGGGAGCGAACTCTGGACCTTGCAGTGTGCAGCAGGTGGCTGGACCACTGAGCTAAATCCTCGGCCCATGGTAACGGAGTTTTATTGAAGGGTCTTCACAAAGGTCTCGTCTGTAGAACGCACAACACACATTTCACATATTAAGTTTCATGTATGTGTGCACACACTACAAATACATGTGCACATATATCTACTTACCCCAAGAATATTTAACTCACATACAAAAGACTTGTCAGAAGCAATGAAGAAATAGACCTATTTTGTGGAAACCATCCCGTTGACAAAAGGGAACTATGTACTGGGAAGAGAATAATTTCTCCCCTTCGGCCAGGTGAGGTGATACTCATTTCTTATCCTTGTAGATGGCTTTTTCTCGGGTGAGTGATATAAATAACTAAACCAGAAAATAGAATTCATCAGAACAGCGCATTTCTAATTTATAATCTCCAGAAGGGTCCCTTTTGAAAATAATTAACTTCCTGATGGGCGGTGGAGAGCCCTGCTTCTTTGGCTTTATCGATATCATTTACAAAATTAAGCATGTTATGCAAAATAACCAGGTAACAAACACTGTTTCGTGTCTTTAACTTACATCAAAGGACACTCAATAAAGTATGCATACTCCATGGGAAGGAAAGGAAGCATAAGAAACAAAACTAAATGAAATTTACATTTCATTCAAGAATAACCTCAATTAGAACCATGTACTTTTCTACTCACGTAAATTAGTAGGAGACTGTTGACAGATTTTGACAATATTTTATATGTTCAGCGTGGAATCTGCAGATGTGGTTCTCCTACATGATGTTCACTGGAGTAGAGCTGCTATGTATACTTTAAAGTCTATTTTATCTATTTATTATTTTTTTTGTGGTACCGGGGATTGAACTCTAGTCCTTGCACTTGCAAGGCAGGCCACCGAACTGCTAAGCTAAATCCCCGGCCCGTAAAGTCTATTTTAGATGCCGTGAGCATTTTATTTTGGTAAAGTTGCTTGGTTCTGGCTACTTTTCCTAACACTGCATGTCTTAGGTTTTGGTGCTGATATCTCCATGTAATAGAACTGGGAGCTTACATAAGTTTCCCCAGTCAACATGTGAAAACTTGAGGCTAGACTTCAGCTTTGATTACTTGTCCTAAAGCATTTCCTTTAAAATTATGTTCCTGAACCTGTTGACAAAGAGATGGCAGGAGATCTAGAGAGAGGGCTGGCTGAGTGGGCTTGGGGAGATGGAAAAACATGCAGCTCATTATTTGTTACTCAGGGCACCACCTCTGATGAGAAATGCGCAAGTTAAAACACCAACCCCAAACCCAGTGGCCCACATGGCCCGAGGAATAGGCTAGGGATGGCGAACCTTTTTGAGCTTTCAAGGTTACAAAGAATCTGCTATGGCACGCGTGCCCCAGGCTTGCCACCACTGGAATAGGCCGTTCCTCAGGATAGGCACACACTTTTCACCACTTTATACAATTTTTAATACTCAGGCAGTGTGCTATGAAAAAAGTAGAAGAAACTGCAGTCTCCAGAAAAGTGCGGCAGAAGCTTCTGTGAGAAGAGGGACTGCTTGCCTGTAAAGATTCGAGTGAAATAAGATGTGATTGCAAGGAGACAGAACCTGCTGAAGCAAATTGAATTTCTTTCTTTCCCTTTTTCTGTCTGCAGATAAGTGTGTTTTCTTAGCAAATTTAATTTATCCTTTATATTGTCATCCTTCTGCTGCTGCTCTCCTACACAGTCCATTTCCTAATCTACTTAGGCTAAACAATCACGTCCAGAGAAACAACATATTATTCTTGGTGCCTGCCTGTTCTGTAGAATACGCCTATGATTCAAACGCAGCCCACACTTCATTAAAGTACCACTGCAGAGGACGGCAGAGACGCAGCAGAAACACTGGAAAGGCTTTCGTTAAGTGGACACGGCGGGCAGGCGGGACTTGCTATAAGAAAAACACCAACTTGCCCTGTTTTCTTGTTCACAAAAAAATGAAGACAGAGTATGGTGGCCAGAATCAACTAGGTCAGGCTGAAGTCAGTTCTCAGGGTGTGGAATCAACAGGTCTTCTTGTCCATACATCACGTCCGCTGCAGGAAGCGGCTCCGGAGACCCCACTCAGGAAAATGAGCTGGTACAGAAGCCACCGCTCTGACATCGCGCCTCGCACACCGAGGAGAGGGAAAGGAGTTCTCCAGGTTTTAGCACCATCTCTTCTGACTGGGTCTGACACGAATCACGTCTTCTCCAAGCTCACTGGCTTGCTTCAACTGGAGCATTGTCCTCTGTGTACTCAGGAGGAGTGGCCTGGAGGCATTGAGTCAACAACGACAATGATCACTAACGAAGTCCTTAGGACAAAACACTGTCGGATAATTAGGAGGAGGAAATCATCAAATTCTGATGTATGGAAAGAGTTTAAGAACAACGGAGCAGCTGGTGAATTTATGAAACATGGTACTGAAAGAACACATACATTTGATCAGTTTCGAGGCGATGGCGGAGCCAGATGCAAATGCTTATCCACGAGGCTGGAGGAACAGAAGTATCATCTTGGTACCCGGCTGAGACAGAGCCTCACCTGAGCCAGGCACGGGCCCATACTTGGTCCTGGAAGTCACCGGAAGTCCCCCGAGAAGAGCAGTGCAGGGATCTCCTGGCGGTGTTCAGTGCAGGGAGAGCTTTCCAACTCTGACAACACCGCGTCCTGACTCAGCCATGGGAAAGCATGCAGCCAGTGACTGAATCCTATTTATCGCTTGCTCACCGGTCCCGTTCCTTCTCAGCACAAAGCGTCTGTGTTGGATTAAAGTGCTAATGGAGTTTGCTAGATGCTGCACCGGCAGAAACACACAGGCCAGGAGCACTCCTTCCCTCTGAGTTTCCCTGGCTCCCGCCGTGTTCGTGCCACGTCCGACTACTCAGCCTCGCTGCACAGGTCTTCCTATCTCCGTGACCGTCCCCGTGGATGAGCCCACTTTCCAACCACATCCTTACGTCAAAACTCAGGATGGATGGGGCCGACCACGGGAGCACCCAGAAACGGTCTTGATTAGTAATTACGTTTCATACTCAATGTTCAGGTTCTTAAAATGCTGCCAATATACTATTGCATCTTCTGTTCTGCCTTTCCTTTCTTCGGTGAAGTTTGGATTGTGCATTTCTCATGTGCGAAAATAATACAAACTGACAAGGAGGAAATGCATGATTGCTGCTGATATTTTCCCTCAGCCTTTGGTTCAGTCAGTCAGGCACTCATCAGATCATCGCACACCCTTTAAGGGTTCTGAAAGTCAGAGCACAGAGGTTCCCCGTCTCCCCCGCTCAGCACCACAGCCTCCACAGAGCCTGGCTGTCCTTCCTTTCTCCAGGAGAGGCAGCTGTGCACCCGTCACCCCTGCGGCCTGGGGGAGAATCACGGGAGAGCAGTGCCTACAGAGCAGAGCTTGCTCTATTCCTGAGCAGCTGGGCTCAGCCACTTAGGGTAAGAAGACTTTTGCTCGCTCATTCAGAGAAAGACTGGCAGAACCTGCCCAGACAGAGGTCGCTTAATTAACCCAGCCACGTCATCCCGATCGCAGGGTCACGTGGCCCTCACTGGGAGGAATGTTCAGAACCTGCCCAGACAGAGGTCGCTTAATTAACCCGGCCACGTCATCCCGATCGCAGAGTCACGTGGCCCTCACTGGGAGGAATGTTCGATTTATTTCACAGACAAGATAGCTCCAGCGAGCCAGCTTCTCTGCTCCCATGGGAGGGCTCTCAGAGGCCGCCTGGGCAGGAGAGCCAGGAGTCCTTTGCCAGATATTTGCCCTCCCTTCCTCAGACCCATGGCCAGTCTCCCAGTGTTGCCTGTGTATTCACAAGGAAGGGGCCGGGGAGAGGAAGGGGAGCAGCTCAGCCCTTCTCAGGTTCCTCTGGGGTTCAGAGGCAGCCCTCAAGGAAGGGCTCGTTTCTGTGGTCAGGATTTGCCTTGCCTCGCCTCTGTCCTCCCATCGTGCATGCTGTTCCAGTGGGACTCAGTGGTCTCTGCCTGCCCCGTGCCCCTAGTACCCCTCTGTGCTTCTGTCTCAGGATGTGGGCATGAGCCGCATCCACAGGGCTCTGGTGGAAACCGTAAGCTGGGGCTGTCAGAGGAGAGGCGCTGCCTTCCCACTGGGGTCCTAAGCTGACTACGGAGAAGCTGGGACTCACTGAGGAAAGGCCTTAGAGACCATCTACAATGAAAACTGTTCATAGAATCTCCAGATATGTCCTGGTCTTAGAAGTCGACCTCACCACGGCACTTTTAAATCAGGATAATAATACTAATACTCTCCCACAAAGATACTGGCTTCCCATGGACTTTGTGGAATCATTGCATCTGCTTTCGTTGGGATCCAACCACGGGCTGATATACAATTTCCTTAATTGGAGTTATTATCTCTAGCTTGGGGTTTTATGTTCCTTTAAAAGTACAAAAATGGGCTGGGGATTTAGCTCAGTGGTTCCACCACCCGCCTCGCAAGTGCAAGGACCCAAGTTAGAATCCCAGTAACAAAAAAAAAAAAAAAAAAAAAAAAAAAAAAAAAAAAAAAA
>NW_022900920.1:28767458-28790017 GCF_012274545.1 Fukomys damarensis | reverse complement strand
GTACAGAAGTATCTTCTGCTATCAATCTGCGTACCTGCATATAGTTAATGTACTTTTTTTCCATTTATTTTTTGGTACCAGTGCCACAAGCTAAATAGCCCGGCATTCTTTCCTTTTCTTATTGTCCTTGTCTTCTTCTCTGCTTTGTGAAATTAGATTCATTCCTCTTTTTTCCTTACCCTCAATTTATTCTCCCAACATATCCTTGATTACACCAAAAAATCCATTTAATAGGCCTAAACAAAGTGTTGCATTTTCCTGAACTGTTCCTAATACAAAGCGACCACAACTGCAACTAATATACACTGGTGATCCATGGAGTGTCTCCATAGCCCAAGTCCTTTGCGGTATCATTTTTTCAGTCTTCTCAAATGCCCTATGGGATTGCTGTGACTTTGACAACATTTTTACCTTTTCTAGCCCTCACTTTCCTCAACTATAAAATACAACCATGAATATCAAGCTCAAACTAGAAATCTGGTTTGCATTTCTCCAAACTTGTGATTTTTCTACCAGAATGGCTGGACTCCCTCCATGGGTTCCAAATGAAAAGCCACTGAGCTTTCAGCTGGGGTCCCTGGCTTCAGATCACTGCTTACAGGACTCACTGATGGCTGCAAAGGAAGCACAGTGCTCAAAAGAAACAGGCACAGAGGGTTAGAATCCCAGAGAAAGGGGTAGACAGAGAGAGACACAGCCCTGGAGAAGTGTGAGCCATTTCATGGAACCAAGGTTTCCTTTCCACACTTCCACTCAAGTAGTCTTCTAGGAAATACCACACTTTGTGGAAAAACCTGGAAAGGGTGAAAAATAAAGATGAACAGAAGGTGTGGCGCCTGGGAAGTAGCTGGTTGCTAGTCTCAACTGTCTTCCATGCTGGGTTCTAATCTGAACTTCCTAGAAAACTGCGATCTCCAGAGAAGGAGCATCCACAAATGCCCATATGTAAGGGCCTTGCGTAAGGATCTACTTCCCCCTAGAGTTTCAGCGCTGCTGTGATAAAATCAATTCATTTTTTTCTCTTACTAAATTACAGTGTGGATAATAATTTGTAGGACGCAAGGGAAAGCCCAGCCTGGGAGTAGGGGGTCAGGTTCAGAAGCGATTTTAAAGTGTCACCTGCTGCCCACCCTCCAACTGCACTTTACTAGGAAGTGGGGTTCAATGGGGCTTTGGGAGACAGCTGTCTTCCTTATTACTTGCACAAGGAGAAAATCAGAGTTGCGAGTCTTCTGCCAAGAGAGAAAGTGGCAGCTGAAGAGAAGGTGTGTGCCAGGAGGTGGGCCACGCTGTAACTTGGGGTCCCCGGGGTTTCATGTCATCTTGGAAGAACCAGTGCCCTTAGCCTGGACTAGGGGTTTATGCAAAGCAAATTAAACAGCCCCAAGTACTCAATATCCTATACTCACTTGGTGGTTGAGAAGAATCCCTTTTAAAATCTATGTTCCTAGAAGAATTGAGAAACCCAAATCATTAGCTTTCTAAAGGAACAACAGACCAAGACTGGGAATCATTTCAACCTAAGGGATGGGAACAGAGAACCTTGTAATCCCCAGTCTAGATGCAGGAGAGACTTCTGTAGCTAAAATGAGACAAATTAGAAAAAACAAAGTAGTCAGGAGGGAGAAACGTACACACACACATACACACAGATACCGTAATACTCTAGAAGTGGCCAAGAGCTGGGGAAACTGGAAAACTAGATCCTCACCCAGCCCGGGGATATTCAGGAGCCCATGTCACTCATTTCATTATTAATACAAATCAGAGTTTCTTAGCATGCTGATGACGGATCAATTAATGATCTGTATAAATCCCACACCTCTTAAGAAACATACAATGCATATGTCATTTGGTTTGCCTGGTGATGTGCTTCTTTCTTTTGGTGCTGAGGATTGAGCCCAGGGCCTCCCACAGGCTGGGCAAGGGCGAAACCCCAGCCCACACACCCTCCTGAAGAAAACAGCTAAGTGAGCTATGCACGGCTCCTCACCTGCGTTCCATTCACCACCCACCTCTCTCCACTCACAGTGGACACCTTCCCCTCAGCTCGCACAGATGCATCTAGTTCACAGCAGCACTGTGTGTGTCACTCGGCCATTCAGTCCAGTAAACACTCCCTCTATGTGTTTCTGGTGAGGCCGCAATGAGGTCACCAGAGTACGATGGGAAATGGAGGACCAGACAGACAAAGACTCCTCATACAGCTGGTCTCCTCTGTCCCAAGACTCCCCAAGAGCCCTTGGCATGGCTGTGTGGGGGGGGCCTGGCTCATACTGCAGAGAGAAGCCGCAGACGACTCCAGAGGGACTCACCTGCTCCAGGCCCTCAGGGGACCTCCTGCTTTCTCCTGCTGGGTCCTGATAGGGCAAAATAAAGAGCTCCGCAGCAGTGGGCAGGCCTGGCAGCACGGCCACCAGGATGTGCTGGCTCGGAACCCCTGTAGCCTGAGGAGGAGACAGAGGTTCAGGTGAGTCCTGCAGGAGGAAGCAACGAGAAGGGACCACGTGTTCAGTGAGGAGGGAGGGGGGCACAGGGAGTATTGGGGACTCCGGGTAGGAAGGCCAGGAAAGGCAGCTCTACACCTGCAGGCTCGGGGTCAGACAGGCTGAGACGGTGCTGGAAGACTTCACCCTGGTGGCCACTTTCTCTCTGTGCCTACCTTCCTTAAATGAGACGCAGGGATAACAGCAACGCCTGCCTTTTTACTGAGCACTTTTGAGACTAAAATGAGTTGCACAGCAGCACGTACACTGGGAATGGAATGCCAGCTGTGTTTCCCTACTGAGGACTCCAGTAGGTGGAACATGCCAGGAAGAAGACCCTCTCACTGACCTCTACCATCCAGGCTTGCTGACCTGGCTTCCCCCTCCCATACCCGACCTGGGTCCCTCTTCTCAGCCACCAGCACGTGCTGGTCACCTACTGGACAGGCCTGCTCCAAGTTCCAACCTGAGGACTAGCCCCACTTCATGAGGCATCGGAGACTTTCCCTGGGCCACACTGACTTTCTCAGCCCTCCAGAGCTTCCTCTTTGTCTTTTCACCTGCTGTGTCTCGAACTTACTCCTCCGAGTACTTTCTCTACATGATTCTCAGTCAATAATTATAATCCCATTCTCCCCCTTTGTGGTGGGTCAGGACACCACTTCGTTGTTTTTGCTGGACTTCCAACAAACATACCAGGAAACTCAGTTCTCAATTTCACCCTTGAAAATCTTCATTCTGAATTTTTGGCAAAGGAAGCAAGCCTTTCACAGATATCCTAGCTGGAAGCCTACACCTGACGCTGTGCTTTCTTTCTGGTCATTTGTGAGGCCCTGGAAAGTTGATGTCCACACCAATGATCTTACTAGATCTTTCCAGCGTAAACATCCACTCT
Organism: Fukomys damarensis; assembly: GCF_012274545.1. NCBI lineage: Eukaryota > Metazoa > Chordata > Mammalia > Rodentia > Bathyergidae > Fukomys > Fukomys damarensis. The sequence goes on along the minus strand of NW_022900920.1, from coordinate 28,786,636 downwards.
TGGTGCCCACAGCCTGAGCACTGGAGGTTCACAAGCATCTCCTATCTCCAGGAGGCAGCTGCCACCTCCCTGAACCCAGATGAGGGTGGTGCATCTTTCTCCCTCTCCAAGAAAGGTGAGAGCTGCAGACAGCCAATCAAAGCCACTTAGGAAGAGCCCTGTGAGGTGCATGAAGCTTGGAGAAACCGTAGAGCCAAGAATGGTGACACCTGGCGACACCCCTGTTCTCCTGACACCAACACCAGCCCTTGTACAACTCCCATTTTATGTCCCTACTGGATTTTAAACTCACAGATGGAGTTCAAAGCATCCTCATTATACACCCAAATATTTCCTGAATGACATTCGACCTAAGATGTTACTGTGACTTATAAACAACAGAAGCCAATTTGATAAATGCATTGCAGCAAATTTTATAGCAGATTCTATCCCAAAATGAATAGGCATCAACCTCCAAACAAGCTGCCTCTAAGATGTACCTCTTGTGAGGTGTACAGGGGTCCACTTGGCAATGTGGCTCTGTGGGACTTAAAAATGTGGCCAAGTGTCATCAGGGACTCGGGACAGGATGAGCTGCTGGAGCCCAGAGGCTGGGTCCGCTGTCACTTGGGATTGAGTCTCCTCCGGGGATCTGTGGAACAGCCATTTAGGATTAAACACTCCCCCATCCTCTGCTCCTCACACTGCCCTCGCCTCTGCTGAGGGAGCTGAGCCAACCAATTATTCTGCATTTAGCTGATCAGAGTAGGTGCTAGGCTAGAGATACTGATGAGCAGTAATGTTCGGCCCATGGACAGCTGGTGGGGAGGTTGGGGCCCAGGGCATCTGCCCCCTACATGGTGAGGACAGAAGGAAGTCAACCCCAGAGACCATTCCTTGCTGAGTTAATGTTTGGCTGATCAAGCACCTGGGGGAGCTGGGCAGCTGCCTGGGAGGCCGTTAGGGACGTGGATCCTCAGAACGGAAGGAGATAGGCAGGGAGTTCATTATGGTGCTCGTGCTCTCTCTCTCTCTCTCTCTCTCTCTCTCTTGGATAGATGGGGAGACATACCAGTCAGCCCAGGGAGGGCTCCAAGGCCAGAGGCCTACTACAGTTAGTCTTGTAGTCTAGGAGCTGCACCCCCTGGTGGCCATAAAGATCAACTATTTATAATGTCCTACCTGGCTGCTGAGAGCCATAAAAGCAGAAGAGAGCAGTTATTCAGTAGCACCTGAAAATACCCTCGCCATCCCAACCTTCCCCCCATCACTTTTCTCCTTGTAAAAATGCAAAGGATGGGAACAGATTGGAATGGGTGGAAGATCGCAAAATCGGGATGCTGAGCTCCATGGTCTGATTCCTGAGCCTGACTTGACAAGTTGGCTGGTGCCTCGTAGCTGGGTCTCCTCTCAGCTGAGGGTACAAGCATAGTGGCAACACCGTAGTGTTTCTCTGTATTAGATGGGGGGTAAATAATGCACGCTCTGAGAGGAGGACCTGGAGCACTGCAGGGCCAAAATGATTATCAGCAGAGGCCGTGGTGTGAGGAGGAGGAGGATCTGAGTGCCTCCACTCCATCCTCATTTTGCTGAAGTGGCGCCATGCGTTGGGAGGAGGGAGAATGTATAGAAAACTGATTTGGCTCTGGGGCTAGGCAGATCCTGTAGGGAGTCAGAGCATCTCTGAAGTCCCGGGTTTTGCTCTCGGACATGGCCGCCTGGTGAGCAGACAGCCTCTCCGCTCACTCACAGAGCTGGAATGGAGAAGAGAGAGGACCGAGCCGGAAAAGGCACCTTCTCCAGTTATCAGTGGCATCTGCACGGAGCGGGGACACCCGCCTCGGTGCTCGCCCTGACACCTTCGAGGCATAGGAGGCTACGTTGCATCGTAAAAACCCAGATTTCAGACCCAGGTGCTTGAATTTCTCAGCTTCATCCGTGACCTGTTCTCTGTGAGAGTGTGGGGGAAATCCCTCTCTGAACCCGAAGTCCCTTCCACACTTCGAGGAGGGTAACAGCTCCTGCTTGGGGCTGGCACAGGGACAGAATGTCCCCAAAAGAACCAGGCCGGAGACCTCACGCCCCAATACTCTGCTCTTCTCTGTCCTGAGTAACCGTGGGGGGCAGGCGATGCCCCCAGTGTCCTTGTCCTTTTTCTCTGAGCAGAACAAGGCTTCAGAGGCAGCAAGGACCATGCAGTGGTTACGTCTGCCACCCCACCCAGCCTGGGTCTGCAGGGTCAGGGCTCAGCCTGGAGGACGCAGCCTGATGATCAGACCTCCCGGTGTCCCCAGCGTCTCAGGGCTCCTCCCCAGGAGGCTCTTCCAGCAAAGAGGACACGTGTCCATGCCCGAGGAGAAAGCCAGGCACTCACCTCCACCAGGGACTTTCGGATGACCCGGCTGATGTCCCGCCTCCATTCGGGGATGTCAGGGTTATACTCATCCAGGTTTGGAGAAAAGGAGAGGCGGAGAGAGCGGAATTCCTCTGGGAACACAACAGGATGTGGGTTACTCCGAGCAGCACTGTCAAGGAGGAGGGCCCTTTCCATACCCACCCAGGAGAGAGGCCTTTCTAAAAGAGAGACCCTCCTGTCCCGGTTACCTCTCTCTCCTCCTCATTATCTAAACTGAAGCCCTGGGCTCTGGTGCCCATGCCTTGCTCTGCAGACACCGAGTTATCCCAGCTCTAGATCCTGCACACCTACAGGGCAACTGATCTGAGGCCCCCAGTGCATGGCAGGTTTATGGTCCCAGGGCCTCTGCACTTCTTCCTTTGCTTTTAATGCTCACCCACACCCACAGACTATGCATAGAAATATTCAGATTCTAAAATTTGGAAACAGCCCAACTGCATATGAACTGGAGGCTGGATAAAAAAGATGTGCTTTTTTTTTTTTAATATAATAGAGTACTACTCAGCCACAAAGAACAAGAAACTAGAACTATTTATAGCTAAGTAGATGCACATTGAGGTCATAGTCAAGTGCAACTGATAAGTCACACATGTGTAAATGCCCAATAGTTCCCCAAAAGTAAAAGTAAAAATAGGGATCAAAATGTGTAATTGATATTGCGTAATAGGAAGAAAAGGTCTAAAGGAGTAGGGAAAGTGGGAGGAATAGGGGAAAGGGAAAAAGGGAAAGGAAAAAAATGAGAAAGGGAAAAACATGGAAACAAAGTCTTTGCAAACAGGGAAGGGTGGAGGGGGTGAAGGGAGGGCAGGGGGATGGGAGAAGTAGAACCGAGTACGTCATGTGGAGGTACAAGGTCCCAATGATGAATGTAACTGTACTGTGCACCTATAACGTACCAACTCAATAAAGATTAAAGAGCATTTAGATTCTAGTGATTTTTCTTGGGTTGAGTGTACTTTCCAGTGTACACATTTTCATAGCACTGTTCTGCTCTACAATACTGTTATTATCACTATAGTTTGTCTGATAATAATTACTGCATGAGTACTTACTGATGTCGAACCTATATTTACTACTGTAGCTATTCCATCTTTATCTTTTACTGGTGTGAAAGTTTGATTTAATGGAGGTTCAAGCTCCCATGGCAGGGATTCTGTCATTGTTTTTCTGTAGGCCAGGACTCAGTCTGGATGCCCAGGACGAGGGAGGGGAATGGAACGGCAAAGCCTTTATAAGCAGAGCCATCTGCGGGAGAAAGAGGGAGGGACCCAGGGGGCCTGAGACCCTGGGGCACCCCGCACCCAGGATGCTGAGCCCAGCCCCCTGTGGCAGGCAGTTTCATCCTGGGACCCCGAGGCGAGGCCTTCATCTGGGCCAGGAGCAGCGATGACTTTCGGAGCACAGCAGGGGTCCTGGTCAGCTATGGTGCTGTGGCCGGAAGTCTCTGGGGACATTTTCATGGCCTCCGCCTGCCCTAGTCCATGTGGCACAGACAGTGTCACTGTCCCCTCAAATAGCTCAGGGGCCACACTACATCCAGAGTGAAATCCGGACTCTTCCCAGCCTTCACGGCTTCAGGTGACCCAGTGCAGAGCTCTCCTGCCGCCCCTCCCTGCTCCCCCAACACTGGCTTCCTCCTCACCCTCATCCTCCCTGGAGAGGCCTCTCTAACCTCCGCCTCAGGTTCCTCCCCAGCCACCATCCCTGGAGCCCTGTCCTATTTTCCTTCTTCATTGTTAGTGTTACTTAATTTTTTCTTCTGTATTTCTCCCAAAGGGGAATGTAAGCTCCAGGAGGATAAGGACCCTGTGTCCCTGCCTTCAGGGCGGTGCCTAGTACACAACAGGTCTTCGATTACTCTCCATGATCATTTAACTCGTGGATGATCATTAGTTAAATAAATGATTAAGTTATGTGAAGGCTTGCCTTTATTCATGCACTTGCTTTTTAATAAACAATTCTTCTTTCAAGGCTGTGCACATATTTCCAAAGGGGCTGTGAGACTACCAATGAGAGAGACACTTAGGAAGAGCCAAAGGCCCCGTGTGCAACTTCTCATAGAGCTAAGGAGCCAGCAGACATGCACTCCGAAGGTTCTTACATTAGAAGCAGTGCATTCACAGCAGGCCCCACCTCTGTTTTACAAGTACTGACCATCTCTGTGAATATCACGGATCCTGCTCTGGGGAGCAGATACGATGCACGTCCTTTAGCAGCGTGGGACAGGAACGACAGCACCCTGGGCATCCACAGAGCCCTTCCTCTCTTCTGGGCATAAAAGTTGGCATCTCTCATTTTCCCACCACCTCTTACCAAACCGTGCTGACTTCATCCACGAGGGCAGATGCCGTTTCTGTCAGTAAAGGGACACAGGGACGCAGCTCCCTTCCTCCTGACCACTTCCAGGAGGGAGAGCTGAGAAGGGCTCTGAGATGGTTCAACAGAGGGGATGCTTGTGGGAGCCTTGGGAAGGGGACACTAACAGTGCATCATTTTTGCAGCTGCTGAAGGAGATGAATTATATACGGCAAGCTGCACTCTGGAGCAAACTGAGGGAATCAATGCGAACTAAATTCGCTTTCTTCCCCTCTGTGGAGTTTTTGGATCCGATGGCCCGCAGGATCCGCCTTTGGTCTGACGGTCATGGCCTGCCTGTTCCCACGCTTTGGACTTGTGTCCTCCCACCACAGACCTGTGTCTTTTCTCACTGCATCTACTCTACACAAATGGCAGCTGTGAATTTCTTCCTTTCTGTCTGGATGCAACTCCTTCCTTTGGAATGTAATCCGCTTCCAGAAAGATGGGGCTCAGGCTTCCCAGGTTTCGCATCTCAGTGGGAGGGTGAGAGATCAACTTCCAGGGATGTTGCTTAGTTACTGCAAGGGCCTCTTCACACTGCCAACCCCACCTACTCCCCAGCGTCCTGCCGTGCTTAGCAGAGCCCGGCATCTAAATGTTTCCCTGCCTTTCACATCAGGTGAGTCTCATTCCACTTGTTTAACTACATCTGGTGTGATTTTTTCATTCAAAAGACTCACTTGGCACCGAAAGTTCCAAATTTCCTATATCACATACTTGGCAACTCCTGAATGACAATGAATTCAGGAGAGCGGATGGCTGGGGAGTTTAGTTAGAAGAGAGCACACAACACTTGCCCTGCTAAAACTTTAAGGAAGAGATGGGCAATGACCAATTTTGTGACCCTATTCTTTGAAAAAGAGACTGTAGAGAAACAAGGGGCAGCAAGGGAGAAGGTGATGAACAGAAACTTCCCCTCAGATTCAGACTTCTAAGCTCTGTTCATTCCATTTATCTCAGGCTTTCTAACCTGTAAACAGAGACAATCTGTGAAATGAAGGAGTGGAAGAGCCCAGAGGGCCTCTGGAGTTCAGATTTTCTCTTGATTCTAAGGAAGAGATCTCTTGCACACTTTAGCAAGTCAGCGTCCATGAGAGCGACCTGTGACATCCAGGAGGGAGGACGAGGAAAAAGAGCATCGTAGTGGAGAAGACATGGAAGCCGGTTAACAAGGCCATTCTCTACCATGGAGTCCAACTCCATGACTAGCAAGTCGGTTGTGTGATTCATCTCTGTCCAAAAATTACCTGTCGCACATAGGCTAGCGCTGCCATGAAGACCAGACGCATTGACAGCATTCAGAAAAGAGAAGCAGAAGGGTGAATGAGCTGCTTCAGAAGAAAGAAAAACTAGGAAATCCAACAACACCGCAGTCACGTGTCCAGTAGTCCCACAGGGCTTTGGGTCTCAAAGTTGCTTACAAATCACTGCTTGGTTTTGAAGGTCACATCGGCAAGGTGAGAAATGGAAAATAAAATCTGATTCCACACAAGCAAATCTACTTCTAAATGATCTCAGCAGATTCAACGAAGTGTGGCAGTTGGGCAGTGGATAACTTCGGGAATAAAAGTGAATCTCTTTCCTCCTCCTTACAGTCTCTGCATAGCATTTATTTTCCCTATTAATCTCAAATTCTTGTTCGCCAAATTTTATTTTTCCAAACATATGTACCACTTCTATAGGAATAATACACATATACAATTTTACCACCTACTACCAATATGGTTCCCAGCCACCTGCATAGCTTGTATGGGAAAAAAAAAAAAAAAAAAAAACCCTAACAAAATGGGGTCAATCTGCATAAACCACTTTACTTTTCATTTTCAGGCAATGATCTTTCTTTTCTATGTGAGTACATTTTCATTCCATCTAATTCTCCAGCTGTATTCAATTTCCCCCACTGATCACAAAGTTGTTCCGCACAGGTGTGGGTTTAAACTAATGTTCAGCCTGTGACTAGGACAGACATTCGCTGTGACCCTTTCACAAAGAGCTTTTAGTCACACAGAGGTCCTGGGGTGTGTGTGCCTGTGCGCTTGTGAGTGAAATACACATTTATGCAAGAGATTTAAAAAGTATTTGGATAATAAAAGATTTTTCTTAAAGTTGAACTCTTCAAAGCAGCCCCAGAATTAGGCCTTTCTGTTCACACTGGTCTTTATGTATTCAAACACCACCCACATTCCAGTGAAATGAGTCAGCCCTGCTCCTATACAAAGGCGGTCTACCTCACCTGAGGTGAATGAGCAAACAGTCTACCAGCACCGACTTAAAGAAAGCAAGACAAACTCTTCCAGGGCCCTGACTTGTTTTGCTGGGGGTTTACGTTACTCTAAGGAGGAAGGCAGACCTATCTCACTCTGCCTCAAACGCTGTCCGGGTTCTCCAGCTCTGTGCTCAGATGGCCTCCCGGCACAGGCAGCAAGGCCGGGCACTCACCATACACGGCAATGGTCTTCGTGTCCTGCAGGATGGCGCTCCCAGCGGAGACTTGCACCGTGATGGTGTTCATTCCCTCCGAAGTGAACTTGAACGATACGCTTCCCTCCAAGGTAATCAGGGGCTAAGACGAACAAGACAGGGTTACAGGTAAAACAGCGACTGCCCTGAGCCACCGATGAGCTCACAATAAATCCACAGGGCTCTAGAGGAGGCACCAGATGGGAACTCTCTATGGCTCCCCACTGTCTAGAGTCCAGACTTAAGAGAAGCTGGCTCCTGCAGTCATGACCTCATGGAATTCTGAGCATTTCTTGGAATCTGACACCTTCCCCCCTGATGCCATCCTGATTCCTGGCTGGGCAGCTCAGCAGGTCTTGCTTGTTGGTGAGATACAAGCCTCTCTCTTCATAATCTACTCATGTGAAACAGGTCCACAATGCAAGGAACAGCACACATCAGATGAGAACACAGGGCTGCTATGAACCCAAATGTAACAGTAACCACTAAAATCTACGCACCACTGGGTGTTCCTCGGCAGGGTGTAGCATTTGCACAGAATTGCAACAAAACGCGGAAACCCTGGACACCATCACTGGACACTAGCGGCCAGTAGACAGGAGCAGCCTCGAGCAGTGGCCTCCTCTGAGAGGCACCACAGACACATTCCCGAGGCTAAGACCAGTGCTAACTGCACTGCGGATTGTGGCTTGAGGGAGCGGTGGCTAGAACGCAGTCAGAGGCCGGCATCCTGGAGGAAAACGTTATCTGCCAACTGACCTCCCTAGACTCGCCGCTCCCCACACGTTTTCCTTGTTAATTGGTTTTAAAATAAAATATCACTCGACTTTCTATATGGCAGAGGGAAAACAAAAGCCCAGCATAAGAAGTCTCTTTAATAGGGTCTGCTGAGAATTTGGTTTTATTTTAAACAGAGAAGAAAATCTAAAGGACAGCGGGTACAGAAGAAGCGTGTGGGGTGGTTCCCCTTCTAGCACGGGCTTTCAGGGTATAGCACCGACGTCTCCTCTTCCACGGGGAAGAACATACCCAAGCAGGCCCACTGCACGTGGAGTTTCAAAAAGAAACAAAGGGGCTTCTTCCCAGGCAGGCGCGCAGTGGGTTTGGGTGCCCCGGAGCTCTCCAGCCCGGGTTGTGTGAGAGCAACACCTCCAGTTAGAGCTGTGCTTCGGTTCTAGAGCAAAAACGCGCTTCTAGGAAACGGGGCGCAGCGCAGGAGAGAGCAAAGCTACCCAGACGAAGCAAGGCCTGGAGACCGGCTTCTCAGGCCCCAGCACTGGGTTTCCTGCCTCTGGGCTTCAGTCCCGCTGCCCAGCCGACAGCTCCTCTTCTGAGCACAGAGTGAGCCCCACACGGAGGCAGCCCCGCAGCCCGTGTGCAGCAGCAGAGGACGGGTAACGCCTAACCCTCGGCAGGAAGGAGCTGCAGGAGACCGGTGCAAGCTTCACTTTCGCCTCCCCACTGCCGCTTCTCTCCTCCGCAGGCAGGAGGGCTGAGCACATGGAATGGCTGGGGAAAACGGGACATGAGAAAGTGCCCTAAAGACTTTGTTGGGGGGCGGCCTGGTTATGGACTCGGTTTGCTTTCTCCTGTCTAGTGCTCATTTGCCTCTTTTTCTTCCTGGTCACCACTCCCTCTCTTGTCTGATTTAATGCTTCCAACAATGAGGACTTTAGCACCTTCCTGTCCACGCAGGGCACCGTGGTCAGGGACCAGCCGGTAACACTCAGCGCCGGAAGTCCATTAAGGCTCCGGGTGCTCAGCCCATCCATTCTGTGCAGAGGGAAGGTGGAGATGTGGAGGATCCGGGGCACTGGCAGCCTCTGGCCCCGAAGCCAAGCTGCCTCCACCCTGTCCCGGAGGTTTTCCTCCTGCTTTGTCCCCGCAGCGACCTTGGGCTGCTGCCACCTGTGTGCCTGGCAGACTCACCTCCGTGTTGTTTCCGTACCACCACACGTAGGTGAGGGTGCCCACCTGGCTGGGCCACAGAACTGCGGTTGCGTTGACCTCTTTGTTCTTTGTGGTGACAAAGGGAAGGGAAAGGTGCACGTGCTCCAGGGGACCTGCAACACGAGAGAACGAGGTGCCGGGAGGGGTCAGGGCTCACTCGGCCCTGCACGCCCTACTCGGGAAGCCTCACCCCCGGGAAAGTCCTCCTCTCCGTGCCCTCTCGGTGACAAGTGTGACAACTGTGTCCTGCCACTTCCTGTCGCAGGCCTCTCCACCCCATCTGAACCTTACGTACAGATGTTTAAAACTTAAAGCCGTGCAAGGAACGGATGAAGTCCTTAACGGAACAGACTCAATGTCAGACTGTTCGGGGAGAGACAAACTTTCCAGGAGCTTCTGTCCTGGGTGACAAACCAGGACCACGGAGACTTTCTAGAGCCCGTGTGAGGTCGGAGTGGACAAATGCCCCTGACCAAGGAATTATCACCACAAATGATTACCCTGCACTGTTTAGCTCATGTTAGAGAGAGCTGCACACTCGTAGTGTGTGTGTGTGTGTGTGTGGGTGGGTGGGTGCACGCGCGCACGTGTGCAAATCCAGGCCCTTTGCTCACATTCCTTACTCCTGGCACCTGCCAGCTCAGGCCCCAGCTCAGCCCCTCCTCCCTGACTCTTTTACCAACTCCCAACCCCAGGTCAACCCATCAGTTAGAAGTGGAGGATCGCGTAAGCTGTGCTGCAGGGCCGAACTCCCTTCTGTCAGGGTCCTTTCTCTGTGTTCTCATCTATGAGAACAGTATTTTTTAAGTCAGAACACCAGGCCAATGTGTGTGCATCCCTATGGCAGTGATAGAAATGAAACCTGGCTACCAACCTACGCCCCCCCCCATCCACTTCCTGGTTCCTGAGTGCTGCAGACACTGGACGACGCTCTGGGAGCGGGGACACCTGGCTCTTGGTGGAGCTTAGAGCCTTCTGAGGGAAGGAGGCACTGGACACTGCAAGCAGGGTTGTGAGAGCGTGCGTGCTTCTGACAGAGTGGCTGGGGAAGGCCTCTCAGGAGAAGGGGCATCCCAGCAGCCAGCTGATGGAGGGCGACTGCACCAAGTGGATCTGCAATGCCCTGGTCAGGGCAGAGCCGGCGGGTGGAGAAGGAGCTGCCGTGCTGCACTGGCTGAAAGGCGAGATGCCTGAGCACCTGCAGAGAGCTGGAGGGGAGCAGCGGAGCGAAGAGAACCACAGCATTTTGCCCTCATGGGACCTGAAACTTGGCACATGTGTCTGTGTGCGCTTATGCTTTCCTGTACGTACATCGTCTGCACACCCGTCTGAACGTTAGCTTTCAGATCCCACGGCCTCCTTCCTATCGGCATAAAATGAATGGCTCCTGGGGCCCAGAAACTGCTCTACACAGAAGTTACACTCTGCCTCCAAAGGAGTCACCTGCCAGCCAGTGGCACTCAGCTGACCGCCTAACATTGCTCTAGCACACAGGGGCCTGCGATGCACAAAAGGGACAGCAGGTGGCGCTGCGCCACTGTGTGAGTCTTCGCAGAAAGGTGTTGGACAACCCGGGAAATTACTTGTATGAGTTGGGGTTCCCTTCCCTTCTCCTGAATAGCTTTCTACTGCTGCAAGAAACAGCCAATCTCTGTGAAACTAAACAGTGTGTGTGTGCGTGTGTGTGTGTGTGTGTGTGTGTGTGTGTGTGTGTGTACTACATACACTGACTGCTCTAGCCCAACTCTTGCATTTATATTCTGGAAACCCTGACCACTTAATTCAACGCTGCACATGAATGACACTGCTCTCTGTCTGAGGTGCTGCAGTAAAAGCTCCTAGAAGCAAAAGTGGCTCAGGCCACAAGGAGGAGATTCTAAACCAGGGCTCCTCAAACTTTACAAAAAAAGTACTACGCAGTTCAAAGCACATGACAGTGCACAGAACTCCTTTCTGCAGGTCTGAGATGGGGTCGCGAGCATCATGTTTTCATTATCTGGTGAGGGGACAGGCCACCCTGTGAGTGGTGCTTTATCAATCATGGTCTGACGTGTGCCCACCAATAGCACGGTGTGGGCACAGATGCAGAGCTGCAGCAACCCCTTCCTAAGGCGGGACAGGGAGACACCTGTGAACCATCTCTGTGTTAATAAAACGGATTGAGGAAGGACCAGCACGTCCACCTCCTCTTTTACCATCCCCCTTGCTGTAAATCTGCAGCACCCTCAGTGGTTTCTTCCGAAAGATGGCTGTGACAGGGCATCTGTCTGAGCAGAAATCTGCCTGCCCTCAAACCCTGTCCCATCCGGCTGACTGCAGGGCTGGACGCATTGCGTGTCTCATTAGCATGCAAAGCAACAGTGCACAGCAAAGAGTATCCCCACAGGATTTCCAACTCGTGGGCTACAACAGATTACCCAGCCTCTGGCAGGAGCCACCGGCCCCTCTCGGAGACACTGCAGCAGGAACGTGAGCTCCATTTGCTCCTGATCGCCTTTGCAAACCCATACCGAAAAGCCTCTGATTAGGAATCTGATCATGGTCCTCACTGGACGGTGGTGGGCACACGTGGGGGTGTGGCCGGGGAGGAGCCAAGGGGAGGACAGCCAGCTAAGAATGCAATCCCTTCACCCAAATGCACATGCCACCGTGCAAAGATGGGGACAGCACAGCCCACACAGGTGCTGCGTATTTTGCTCGATGGAATCTTGGGAGCAAGTTGTGTATCCATCTGCCCCAGTAAATGTCACTTCAGAGCTAGGCAGTGACCCTGCCAGGACCTGGGCTTAATCAGATCGCCTGGCACTGTCCAGGGTGCTGTTTTTTTTTTTGTTGCTTTTTCCACATTTCCATCCCTGTTCTCCTCCTCTGTGTGCTGGCACTTGAGCACCAGAAGTCACTCATGATGCCTTGTAGATGTCAGACACTTAAGAGTGACTCAGTGCTGTTCTTCACCTGAGGTCCTCCTAGTGCAAAAGCACCCTACATCCCCAGTCCTCATTCTCTCTGTCTGGAAGGGAGGACCTAAGCTGTCCATTATGGTACAGAGGTGGAGATAGACAGAGCATCTGCCTGCATGTGGAAGCACTCTGGATCCTTCAGGAGGGAGAGGCCAAGCAAGTGCCAGGATCCCCTGAGCCTGTAGGCATGAATGTGGGCTAAAAATGGCTTAATACAGGACCCTGCTTTAGTACAGTCAGTGTACAGTGCTGATTCTTGACTCCAGGGCCAGGCTTAGAAGGCTGTTCCATTACAGTAGGCATGTTCACCCCACCACCTCAGCCTGAAGGAGTTTAAAAGATGGAATCAGAATGCAGACTTGCCCTCATAGATCATCATCTTCCATTAAGGTTAGGGTCAAATATTTCACACAACCAACTAGGCTGATGAAAGGAAAACGTTACTTCTGAACAAAGCAACTCATTTCTCCTAGAAGTCATGGGCTTTGTGACCCCTCGTCTGTAGTAGAGCCAAACTCGGTGATGCCGTCCCTCCCAGGATTTGGTGGGCCAAGGAGGGAACTTGGCATGGGGGCCCTGTGGAACAGACCATGCGTGGGAACCAGGAGAACCAAGGGCGTGGACTTTGGAAAACTCAATGGGACACGCAGAACTTTCCCCCAGTATTTCCTCCTGAATTTTAAATCTGTACTTAACACACATGTGGAGCAGACTGGGTGCACAAGGAATGCGTGAGAGTGGAATATGGTTACAGGCAGCTGTCCAGAAAAACGCTCTGTAGAATCCGCTGGGGGGGGTGCCAAGCTATGGGATAGTCAGCCAGCCCTAGCAGAATCATAGTCACTTGTGTTGCTAGTTTTGTCTTCTACTAACACCTACTGTTTGTGGTATACTTTAAAGGTTTTCATATTATTCCCATGATATCGTCACTTTGGCTCCCCTACGTCAGTGCTGGCCAACCTACGGCACGCGTGCCATAACTGACTGTTATCACTGAAAGCTCTAAAAGGTTCGCCATCCCTTCCCTAAGTACTGATAAACAGGGGAACTGGGGCTCGCAGGCTGCAGTCAGAGGGACGGGAGGCTGTGCCCATGGCGCCGGGCAGCACGGCCTGGGTTCTGCCTTACAGCCTCAGGGTTCCTCTGCAGTCAGTGAGGACGTGAAGGGAGAGCAGATGCCATTGGGACTGGGCTCTTCCAACCCTGGCCGCTGTGGGCCCGACGCTGGCTCACTTAGAGACTGAGGGCAGGGCTTCCCGATCAGCCTGAGCTCCGAGTGAGGTGAGTGACCGACTCTGAGCTGGTCTGCAGAGTAGGGTTTCTGCCCTGTCCGCTTCCGGGGACACCGAGAACTGAGCTATCCATACTCAGAGCCATGTGGTGCAAGTGCGGCTGGTGCGCACAGTCCGATCTTAAGCAAGTGCAGCCCAAAGGGAGAGAGAGGTGGCAAACGGGCTCATGGCAACTTCGCGCATACCCGAAGGAGACGGCATCTGTTTCCTAGAAGCACCTCCACGATGAGCCTACGGGAGGCAAAGACCCAGCAGGATTAAAGCGGTTGGAGTGCACCATGCAGCTCCTCCGGGAATAGGTCTTGGCCATCACTAATGAGTCTTGGGGTCTCACTGGCCCACAGCGGCTTATAGAAGAAACGTCTAGTTGCTCCTGTCTGCTTCTATCTTGTTCTGCGGGCCAGGTTCAAGGGACGGGCACGGAGCAATGCTCCCCCTCCCTCACCCGCATGGAACGTGGAGTGCCAACAGGGTCATTCCGCCGAGAGAACCATTTTCACTTTAAAATCAACTATCTTTTTAGTAACTACCGCAAGCCCTCGGTCTGCTGGGCGAGCACTCGGCGTATTTATGGTGCACTATCCACCGCCTTCGCTCAGGAGGTGCCTGTGTCCCCTCTCCTTTACTGGCGCCCCTGGTCCGGAGAGCCTGGGCATTTCGCGGACCTGTTTCCCACATAGTGCATACTCTTCATTGTCGTCTACGCTCCTCCCCTCAAAACCACTCTCAAAACTCAAGTGATCCACAGATGGGAGCCCAGGAGAGACATTTTGTTGTTAAAAAGGAGAGAAAGGACAACTGTGGTGTTTCCTCTGCACAGGAAACACTGCGTTAGATTTTAAAACAGCACGAAATTCACGCTAGGTCAAAAGCCAACAGTAGGAATAACATACAAGTTACATGTAAGTACAGCATGGCGCTGGCAGACCCCAGACTGTTGTCCACCTGCACGGCCACTCGGAAGATGCCCACGTTCTGGTACACGTGCTTGATGCCGTCCTCCATGGAGCTCAGGTTGACGTAAGACACCGCGATACCATCGCCGAAGTCCACCTGGATGAGCGTGCGCTGGACGTCACCCTGCAAAACAGCGGGGGTCAGAGGGCCGCGGCTCGGGTGTGCACCGCGCAGCTCCTCCCTGCCACAGCCGGAAGCCTCTGTCTGCTCTCACAGAATCACTGTGGCTCTGCAGGCAGGCGGGGTTCGCCAGAGGGCCGCACGCTCTCCAAACCCTAAGGGCGTCAGCCAACCACAGTCTCAAGGCTGGGGAAGGAGCAGTATTTGCCTCCCAGTTTCCATTTGAGATTGAGCTCCTCAGAAGACTTCGTTAATCATTTTATCATCCACGTGACTAGAGGGTGCACCTACACCTGGCTTCGAATGCTCAGCCTACCTGATGCAGCCATGAACCACTCCCAGTGTCTTCCAGGGCCCTGCACTGTCCTCCTCATACCTGGTTTCTTTGTTTTGTTTTGTTTTGTTTTTGTTTTTCAGTAGCAGGGATCGAACTTGGGTCTTTGCGCTTGTAAGGCAGGCGGGGGAACCGCTAAGCTAAATCCCTGGCCTTATACCTGGTTTCTTAACTGTGCTGGAAGACAGCTCGTCTGAGTCCTGATAGGCACTGCACTCAGCCCTTTCATGACCTGAGAAATAGGTTGGCTGGGCGTGGTGACACACTCCTGTAAGCCCAGCACTATGGGAGGCCGAGGCAGGAGGAGCCCAAGTTTGAACTCAGCCTTGGCAAATTAGAGACTTAGCAAGACCCTGCCTCAAAAAGTTAAAAAGGGTGGGTGTTGGGGATGTAGCTCAGTGTACAAGCCCTAGGTTCGATCCCTAATACAATTATAATAATTTATAATTAACATAATAATATTAATAATAATAGTATAATCAAAACAATTATAATAATGGTTAATTCTTTTAAATTTCTGTATTTGGTAGTATCAAACGACCTGCATTTTATTTTTCATGGAATTTTAGTGTGGAGAAAAGAAAGGCAACCTTCACTCACTTTCCCCAGAAGGAAGCTGAAGTCTGGAGAGGTTCCATCGCCTGCCCCAGCGGGCTGTTCTGGACCATTTATTACAGACAGAACGTACCATTAAGGGGAAAGCACTGAAGGCCTCTCTGGGGCTTGAATCCCAGAGCCATTGACAAGCTACAAGAACAATGCGAGTACTTCAGTCTCTTTCGGTCTCATTCAGAGCTATGAAATGGGCGTAATAAAAACTTACCACCTGAATTCAAAGGGCTATCACAGAAACTTCCAGGTAACTAACCCTGTAACACGCTACAGAGAAACAAGCGTCTCTGAGAGCTCCTATATAAGAGATCCACAGTGTTCCTCTTAGATAGATTAGCATCACATAATGCTAAATTTTTCATTCCTAAACAGAAGACAAACCATGGGTTACAAAACCCCAGACCTATAAAAAAGAAATGGCCTTTGGGATGACAATTTAGATTTTCAAGGATCAAAATTACTTAGCTCTAACTGGCAGAAGCAAGCTTTCCTTTCACGCCGTCAGTTCATTCTTCATTCTTTAGCAAGATTTTTTTTTTAAACTACCCTTCTCATTTTCAGGCAAAAAAGATAAAAAAAAAAAATCTTTGAACTAGAAATGTATTTTCAATTAAGTAACATTTATATGGTACCATATTTTTTGAAAAGGCCAAATGTAAAATGCTGACATTTAAAAGATTAATTTACAGAAATAGGAAAACCAGTGCAGATCCTGTGAATCTATGTCCCAACTCCACTGATCTATGGTCAACAAGGCACTGTGTGGGAAACAGAAAAGCTAATTCTCAGAAAGAAGAACTATTGTGGACGGCTCTCAGTAAACACTCAGGAAAAGTTCTCCCCTGGGGTTGAAAAAGAAACTCCATTGAAAACTACAAAGAAACATCTGCAGGTTCAGATGTTGTACAATTGCTCAAATTCCCTTCACTAATAAATAAAAATGTCAACCGATCTGCTAAGGTGGCCTTGGACAGCCAGGTGGACCATCGACCTCTCGTCTTGTTTCTGGAGGGTGTGCACTTCCAGGTCTCCTGCCTTTCAGCAGATTTGCAGGAGACCAACACCAGGAACATGTTTGGGGCAGGGGCCCTCTTACTGAGACAAGGATCTGAGCAAATATCAGGGGCACAACGGGTCATTTATGGCCTAAGATGTACAGCAGATTCCACTGGAGGAAGCTGGGTAGGGATTGAGAGGCCTCAGGTAATTTGTGGGTTCAGAGCAGGCACAGGCAGGGGCCACTGTTTGCAAGGGGACTGAGGGAAAAAAGAGTCACATTTCCAGCCAGTTCTCCTTCAAGCCAGTGAAAAAGCAGTAACCCACATGATGGAGAAGAGTAAAATTTTAGCTGCCACTGCTCAAGTCTTTCTTGCTCTGCCCTTTTTCTCCAATATTCATTATTTTTCTTTTCCTGGCCTGTATTTAGAAGTCTTGTCAAGTACACAGAGCCACTCCCAAGTTCTGCCCATGTGGATGTCATGCTGGTCTCTTGGCTTCACAGAATACTTTACTTCTCCACTCTGATGACATTCGCTATGCATGGTGGAGTGGCAGAGGAATACGGTGGGGAAGAGGAGGGAGCCTCTTAATGTTTGGATGATGGCACCATGGCTTCCATTGCAGAGATAGGCTTGCAGGACACACACACACACACACACACACACACACACACACACAAGCACAGACAAGTAATAACCAAATTAACAAACTGGTCTGGGTTTTCAAGAATTTACAACTGCTAGTGAGGAAGATGCACTTGGAATAATCACACATTAAAAAAAAATCTCGGAGGGTGATAAGAAGGAGAGGCTCAGAGTGTCTGAAATTGGCACAGAAGGGCAAACTGGAAAACTGATCTAAATAGGAGCTTCACGTCCTGTTGGTTTAACTTAGAGACCCACTTCCGTCCCCGCCGAGTTCCTTTCATGGAAGTCACTTATTGCATCTTTTAGAGAACAAGATGGTTTCCAAGACCAACCATTGCTTTCTTCCCTTGCTTGACCTTATTCCTGACTCCCCTGTTTCCCTCCTGTCAGTATTTTCACTTAGATTTTCCAACTAAGGATGGATTGGCATGAATTTCATATGCCACACCTTCCACCTGCCCTCCGGTGAACAATGCTATGTCTAAGCTGAGAGGAAGACAGAGAACAGGAGAGACAAGTGAAGCCCCTGATCACTAGTTGGAGGATTCTCCTGTATTAGATTTACCTCAATCTAATAAATGAAAAACCATCATTTTTCCAACAGAATCCCGGCTGTAGATCTATCACCCTGCACTCACAGGTTATCGAACAGTCACAGAACCGAGAAGACTGGCTCTGCTGTAGCTCAGCATGGCACAAAGCCACACAGTGGCTCTGCATGGACGACACTGATTCTGCAACAAGGAAACACATTCATCAGATGGCCACAGCGAAGCCAAGGTGAACCCAAGCAGTGAAAGGTGTGTGAACCCATCAGCTCCTGTAACGGGGATTTGGAGAAGAGTAGGGAAAGAAATGCTATGGGAACTCAACCTTGACAGCCAGGTCCCCACTCGAGCCTCCCAGAAGCCCGTGAGTACATCGCAGACTCATGCTGCTGCAGTCAGTGGAACTCCTGTGGCAGAGAAGCCTGGCCCTGCTCAGCTCTGTGGGCCTGATTCTGCCTTGGTGGCATTTGCTTTGGTAGGGAGCTTAAAGATCATCCAAGGAAAACCACCGAGAAATCACTAGTATAACCTACTTTTATTAAAAATAAACAAAAATGACAGAGTATATGCACCACAAGCCTGGGTGCATCGGTGTGGGAATAGAAAAGGCGCTGACAGGTATAACCCAGGCTTAGCACTGATTACGTGGAGTGGAGGGGGCTGCTCTCAGGACAGAGAGCCGGGGGTAAACAGAAAGCATAACTATTCCACCAAACCTAAAAGGGGTGGGTCACCACATGGCACAAGGAGCACTTCAGAATTCGGTATCATTTTCTACCATTGCTACAGATACTGATGAACTGTGCGGGGGATAACCAGGAGGTAATGTCGTTGAGCTTTGGTTTGGGGCATCTGGTGTGATTTTAGGGCTCTTTCCACCACAGATTAAAACAGGGTTATCACTAAGCAGCACTGTGTGACATGAAAATCCAGCCATGCATATCAGCCCACTCTGCTCGTGGCTGTGGACCCTTGGGCAGCGCAGGGTCAGCCACCATTGCTTGGCAAACCTGCCCCAGGTAGCCGATCGGATTACCAAGGGCTTGATGAGTGGGTAAAGCAGTAGCTATAACTGCCTGGCTTTTAGAGATGACATTTCACTACCACTTAGAGTAAGTACATGAGAGAAAGGTCTGTCCACATTCTCTTTTCTCAAAATGGATGAACTCTGGGAAGTAAGAACTCAAGGAAGATTGCTGTACATTCTAGAACATTCTCTAGGAGTCACTAAAGGGGGAGACAGAACTTGGTTGAAAGTTTATGATGCCAGAAATAATAGCAACTAATATGCACTATATCATCTAGTTTAATCAACTGTTAAAGACTCAGACCTGTTTAACTTGCCCTAGAACCACAAGAATAGTTTGAAGCAAGCTCTTCTCGACTCAGCCCCACACTCCTACTCGTCCTTCACAGAAGATGGTAGAACTGTGCCACGGGCTCCTTCTCAGTGGGTGCTGCAGCATGCAGTCCCTCATCTAGCAAGATGCTTTCAGAAGCATCCCACAGCGCTGTGCCGTGAACGTCCCCAGCTGAATCTCTAAAA
>NW_022900920.1:28614152-28767267 GCF_012274545.1 Fukomys damarensis | reverse complement strand
TAATCAACTGTTAAAGACTCAGACCTGTTTAACTTGCCCTAGAACCACAAGAATAGTTCGAAGCAAGCTCTTCTCGACTCAGCCCCACACTCCTACTCGTCCTTCACAGAAGATGGTAGAACTGTGCCACGGGCTCCTTCTCAGTGGGTGGTGCAGCATGCAGTCCCTCATCTAGCAAGATGCTTTCAGAAGCATCCCACAGCGCTGTGCCGTGAACGTCCCCAGCTGAATCTCCAAGGTAACAACGTGGACCTGTGGGCCTCTGCCCTCAGGATGGACGAGGGCCATTCTCAGGAGAAGGGTCAGGTGCCATACATGGGTACGGGTGCTGTCATAGCCTGACCCTCCACGGAGATCCTCATGCATGTGAACCCCTCACCCTGACTTGAGAAACTCCTAACCCTTATGCCAGCCACCAGAAGAATGAGAAGCAGAGCTCCGTTCTCAGTGGATCTCCCAGCTTCTGTGAGTCAGAGAAGCACGGCATGGTCAACGACACCAAGTGCAGCCCTTGCAGCGTGCTCTGTCTCTTCAGGAGATGGTGATGGACGGCAACGGCCACACAATGCCCCAGGCTCCACCAGCACCCAGGGCACTGAAGTGCATCTGTGAGGACCCTCATGGCGCAACCACAACAGCATGACACAGCCAGAGACACTGTAGTGAGGAAACACGGGTGGAGCTCTGTGGCACCTTTCTAAAGGACCACTTATAATGTCAACTGATGCTTTCTCTCACAGGATAAACAGACATATCACGAAAGACTCTTGCACTTCCCTGATTTCCATTCCCAAACATTTCTGGTGCTCTCTAATCTTCCTTTAAAGAAGGGCAGCCTGGCTGCACAGGGAGGCTGGTCAGTAGCTTGGCTGGGAGAGGGTTCCCAGCACACTGGGTCTGAGTCTCGCCCTGTGGGTTCTCCTCGCCCTGGGCTGTGGCTGACTCCCAGATGTCCAGGTGTGTGTGAAATGATAGGATACAGTCTGTCTCCTTCCTCAGTCTGTTCAGAAGCCTTGGAAAGCTGGTGTCTCTCCAAGGGCACAGACCCTGAGCTTCTCAGCAAGCAAGGGGAACAATGGACTTGGCCAGTCTGACCTAAACAACAAGCGGCCACCAGGATGATGAGGAACACACACAGAGTTTCAGGACAATTCTGTCAGAAGATCCTAGCTCTGTGAAGGCTGGGTACCAGAGAGACCAGACTATGGATTAGAACTTATTGATCTGGAAACATGGTGTTTAGCCTCTTGTCAGATGTGAACATGCAGATGGCCAGGGTTTTAGGCCCCTCCCTGAGGACACTGAACCAGGGGATCTGCCTAACGAAAATTCCAAACACCCCCAGGTCTAATGCCCAGACCCAGAACTGCCCATAGGAACTCAACCAAATGGCTTCTCCTTCACTTTTAAGTGGGGTTTACTTTCCTATGTTTGACCAAACAAAACATTTCCAAATAAATTTCCTTTCAAAGTCTTCTGTGTCTGGTTTCTCACTTAGAATAGACCAAACCACACAGGAGAGGTGCAGCACTTGATCATGTAAGCAGTAGATGCTGTACACTGGGGCTTCTTCACTCCTGCTCAGAACATTCTTACCGAATTAAACACTTTGGTTCTGTTGTTACCACTGTGGGAAGCCTCAGGAATTACCTCAGCAGGCTTCTCCAGAAAAACTATGGGACAACACAAATGACATATATCTCATAAGTGCTTACAAATGACTTCTTAGAATCACCCATAAAGCAAAACATTCAGCTATGCAAGCAAAACATTCAGCTATGCAATAAGAAAAAAAACTGTATTTTTTCAATCAGTAGTAAGAAGACTGTAGTCGATAAACCTGTGCAACCATGTATTCCCAGTAGTAAAATATGTAACAAAATGTTAGCTTTATTAAAAGAAGAGAGAAAAGTATGATATATTCATTGGGCAAATGTGGAAATACATGAAAGGATAAAAATAAAATTAAAATCACACATAATTTTAACACCTAGAAATTATATTACTGATTGTTGAATACCATTTTAATAAATGGGAATGCCCATGGACACACACACAGACACACACACACACACACACAACCACAATCACCACCACAACACTGCCCTCACTATATTGTTTTGGAATTTTTGTTGTCAACGTTTTTAAATAGATTTCAAATTTTTATATCTAGCTTCACTTGACAAACGGCCAAGTCACCCAGCAACTTCTATGGAATGGATATATGATTTCCTGCCCTGGGGATTGCTTCACCCCTCCTCCAAGTTAGGGTGCAGTGTAGCACCCCTGAAAGAGGTTTTCAGGGGTGCTACAAGGGGAAGAGTTGCCCCACAAAAGTCAGCTAGAAACCTGGGGGTTTGAAGACCCACCTCTATATCCTGTGAAAATGCATTTGGATCTCAATTCCTCCCTCTGTAAACTAAGGTCAGGTAAACCCAATGATCACACTGTCAATTCTAGTTCAGATGAGCTGGGATCCCTATGACCCTCTCATCCTCACACCCACACCTCTTCCGGCTGCTGCAATAATCGCAACTCATAGGTGAAGACGGGTTCATCCGCCTGCTGCTGTCACGTGATGGAGACTCTCCCCTGCACGCCAGCGAGGGTCCAGCTATTCCACTTGGGTGAAGGTGTGACAGACTGAGAATCCAAGCTGAACGCTACTGCAGGCCTCAGGCCCCTGGGGTGGCCGGTGAACTGGAAATCTCAGTAATGAGCCTGGCTTCTTCCTTTGCTTAGCAGGCCGACTAACGTTCTGAGCCAACATCTGACCTCCGCGACCCAAGAACCAGCAGCAGCCCTGAATGTGTGGACGACTTTTGAGAACAGAGAAAGTGAAGCCCGGGAAAGGGCTGCTAACCGATGTAACTCGTACGTCCCACACGAAGACAACCTATATTGCCTGGCTCATTTCCTTCTCCTTCTTAGCCTCAAGCGACAAGGGGGGAGAAAGGAAATGGCTCCATTACCTTGTTAGAGTTGAAGAGAATAAAGCGGAATGGAGGAAGGAATTATACAGCGGAAAGCTGCGAATCTCACGGCTCACTGAACTCAACTGTGGCTTCTGTGCGTGAGAGGAGAAAACAGCCCAGGCTTCTATGTCACAGGTGAGCTGGATTCCACCCGCCCCCACCCGCTCCTGCTGCTGACCCCCTCTGCTACCTCCAGCTGCTTCAAAGAGACTTTCCATGTCCAGAGGAAAACGGAGCTCAAATTGGGTCGTGAATCGAAGAAAAGAATGTTTTGTAGAAAGTCGCATCCGGAACCTTCTTCTCTACTGCCGGCTGGCTGGCAGCATGGTGGTGGATTTACGAAGACTTTATTAGCTTGTGGGTACCTTGCTGCCCACGTAAGTCATTCAATGTATGTGAAATGACAGACCACACGAATCCGCCTAATGAGGACAGACCCCTCGTGCTCCACAGTTAAATCCCCCTAAAGTTATAACCATGAATCTCCCTTATTAAGTTCCAGTCTGTGTATATAAATTGAAATACTCAAACAATGAGATACAGATCAAAGTTTTAATTTGAATCCCTCGCCTCAGATTTAATTTTAAAGCCTTGAAATATGCAGAGAGTTGCATCTCTTTATTCCTACAGCTGTTTGAAGTGGATTTAATTATCTCCTGCAACTTGCACACAGTTGTCTCGAATGAATGCCTTTCAAACCAGTGTGGTGGGGTTCCTAAGACTGAATAGGTCCCTACCCAGACACCTTGTGCCTGCGGATTCCTGTGCTGGGCTTCTCCGTGGGGCTGAGTTCTCCTGTTGAAATCCTGTGGGCTCATCAGGAGTTCACCAGTGGTCCAGAGAACATGCACCGTGAGCAGACCTCCAATGGGAGATGCTTCCTCACACTGCATGCTTGGGTCTCAGTGCAAAACGCTTTTGCCTGATAGTTGGAAGAAGCTACGTTTGGCTTCTTAGGCACAACTTCATGGATTTGTCCGCCACCCACTTGGTTGGTCCTGGATCAACTGTTCTTTGTTCTGAAGAACAAAATACTGCACAAATGTATCACAGGACACATGTGTGTTCCTGGTGGTGCTACACAGAGCCTGAGAAGGGAGTGGGACTGTTCCTTTGCCTTGCTCCTGAAGGTTCTCAGTGTACGTGTGCTGAGAACACTAAAGGCAGTGGAGATGGGGCGCTGACCGGGGGAGTTTCACCAGCCTTTAGAGTTATGTAGTTCTCTGCGTAACGCTTCAGGTGTGCCTCCCTAGAGGATGTTGAAGGTGCTGTAGTGTGGAGTGGGATGTTACCTAAACATTGTGAGGGTCTCACAGGAAGGGGTTTCCATCGCTTACACATGTAAAATCCACAGTATTCTGGCTTGGGTATGTATTATCTTGCATTAAATGATGAACTGGCTTGAGTGCCCCTTCTTTTGCATTTGTCTTGTTAATAAGATGATCTCTCCTCTGCTCTGGTTTTAACCACATTTCCATGGATATTGTTGTGCCAGAATGAGGACATGCACCAGTAGGGGATAAAGGAAGAGATTTGCATGTCAGATGATGACTTTACCATCTTTTGGATGGTATTTGAATTTTAAAGAGACTTTTCTTGTCAATTCTAGGCTTTATCGCTACTCTCCTTGGGGAAGCCTACCCACATCCACACATGTTTATTCAATGTATCTCTGTCAATGTTTTAGGCAGAGGTGCTGAAGCTGCAACCAGGACTGACATGATTTTCTACCTTAATGATATTCATAGTTTACAGGAGGATGTCAAATATGTTATTATAATACGATGCAACCAAGTATTTTTCTCTCTGTGTTGTTTGATTTCTACATCATATGGCTGGACTTTTATATAAAGCAAGTAGAGTACAGACCCTCCTTAACTCAAAACCTGTATATTCCACAAATCAAAGCAGATTTGATGAATTTAAAAGTACATCATATAAACCTGACACAGCAAATATTTGTTGAAAAATTTAATATACACATATTAAGTATGAGGTATGATCAAAAATGGATCAATATTTGAATTTTGAAAATTTACTACACAAAGGACACATTGCCATCAATGCCCCGCCTATATCCCTCTCCCCTCAAACACACTCATGCCATCATTCTTACCATGTCCTGAAGAAGTTCTGGAAGCTCCCTGTCATGGGTCTTTAGCTGTGTTGCTGTGGTTGGCTCGACGGCCTGATTCAATTCAGAGCATTTGCCCTTCAGGGCCATCATGACTTTGGGGAAGAGCCAGAATTTGCACATTGCCAGATCTGGTGAATAAGGTTGATGAGGACACAACGCAATGTTTGTATGAGCCTGCTCTTGGGTTCCACGGTCTCGGGAGCAGTGTTACCACATACTGTATCATACTTTGTGAAATCCTCATGAAAGAGGCTGTCCAGAACTGCTTTAGGAAGTGGCAAGACTGATGTACTAAGTGTGTTTAAAGCAAGAGGGAGTATTTTCAGGAGGATTGATGGCAATGCGTCCTCTACTGTAATCTGTTTTTGTCATTTAAGCAATGTATATTTCACTCACATTCTTACTTGGGCAGTAGAGGACTCCTCGCTCTCCAGTGTTTGCTAGGTGTGTTAAGGAGATGGAGACTTTTCAATTCAGTCAGTGAAGGTGAGGCGCATCAGTGTGCAGCGGCACCCAGCAGCGCAGAGGGTACACAAAGTAAGGGGGAAAGTCGAACCATGAACGAACCACAAGACAGAGGCACTAACTTTGGTTACCAGTACAAAAACACTATGCCAACATGGGGAATGGAGTCTTTTGCCTGCTTCTGCATTAATCAGAATTGTGGTGTCATATGAGAAGGCATATGACATGGGGAGGGACTCCTGGGTCTCTTTGGCATCTGAAAGACTTGCTGTTTTGCAGGTATCAAAGGTGTAACATAATATTCTTCTTATCAAACTTGCTGGTAGGTACGGGGCAAGAATCACCCTTTATTTAAAAAAATACATTATGTGCATGAAGTTCAAGTTCAAATCCCTCTTGAGGGATTTCTGAGGATATAGAGGCCCCACGTATCGCCTATGGGTTAAATGCAGGGTTTTTGTGTTTTGTTTGGGATTTAATTTTTTAAATTTATAGTTTAACTCATAGCCATGCTTTGGACAAATCTGGTTTACTACACACAGATTCTGCACTCCTTGTGTACTGTGTTCATATCCCACCTACACTTTTCAGTTCTCTTTAAAACAGATCACTTGTGTTAGGCACACAGCAGGCATTCAATAAAGGCACAGTTTGGCAGAGACCAGGGAACCCAAAGGAAGATTTATCTCTCTTTGCTGAAAAGGTTTTTAAAGAACCATGAATATTCTCAGAAAAGCAGGGAGAAGTTTTGGTAGAATTGTTGACTAGAGTCCAAGAATCCAGGAACAGCCAAAGCCAAGCTGAGTTGGGCACAGAGGATCTGGCTTTCCCTTCTCTGCTTTGCTCTTTGTGACTATCTGCCCCTCTCCAAGGGTTTCCACTTAGCCTTAGAAACCACACAAAATTCCTCCACAGAAAAGAATTCTTTCCACTTTACAGGAGCAACAGAAATGTGAGGTGCTACAATGCTTGGTCTAGACTTCTGGTTTTTCCACTTAGCAGCATGGCCTTGGATAAGTTAGTTTGCTTTTCTGTGCCTCAGCTGTCATTCTTGGGGTGACAGTGATGACAGCACGTACATGCACATGTTGTGAGACCAACGTGAGAGATGCCTTGGGCTTGCTCTGAATGCAGAGATGAGAGCATCGGGTGGGATGAGGAAGGCTGAAGATTTTATCCCTGTGGTTGCAGTTTTGCCCACCTAAGTAGAATGAACTCACTGGATGATTTTCCTGTCTGAGCCCTCAGATAGGAATGAATTCCCACATTATGTGGCTCAGTCTGAGGTGCCTATGATCTTTGTTACATGGACAGCACAGAAGACCTCAGAGGCTCCAGCTGCCCAGAAAGGGCATTCTCCAGCCTTTGTGCATAGGGGAGGCTGATGAGGTGAAGTCTCCTGTCCCGAGCTCACTCTGTGGGTTCTTAGGAATGGAATTACAATAGAAGCTATGTGCCAGCATACTGCTGGGTAGCCTCTCTGGGCTTCTTGTATCTCTGGGAAAGGGATCATCACCTTTACCGTGCAGGTAAAAATAGGGTAGAGCACTGGCAAGAGAAGTGAAACTTGCCCTAAGAGTCCAAGGAAGTTTCTCCACTCTTTCACAAGACCAAATACAAAGTACAGTTAAAGTATCTTAAGTTAGCTTTTCAATGACTAAATTATACACTTAAATAAACAGATTGTTAAATACACAGCTCCCAGTCTGAGCTAGTAATCAAAAATTATCGGTATTCCCAGAATCTCCTTTTGTCTGTCTTCCTACAAAGGTAATAATTATCCTCCATGCTGCCACCACAAATTCATTTCGCTTAATTTTGCCATTTAATTAAATGGAATCACAGAATGTGCATCTTTTTAGCCTACATTTTTAGCTCAATATTAGAAATGGGTTTCATCCCCCGTTTTGAGTGTAGCTCCAGCTCTTTTTCATTTCTATTCTATTCTAGTCTATTCTATCAAGTGTATTGTAAGTTACCCATCAGTCATATTACGTAGATTCTAGATGAAGGCTCTTGGAAGTGCTTCCCTTATGCACATTACTTACATACCAGTTTTCCCTCATCTGTGGTGAGTGCGTCCAAAAACTCCCACTGGATGTCTGATACCACAGATGAGCACAAACTACATATATGATACTTTTTCGTACACATACATACATATGAAAAAGCTTAACTTATAAATTAGTCACAGTGAAAAAGATTAAACAACTAGAACAATATGTTGTAATTAAGTTATTAAAAACTTAGGATTTCTTCACTTTTCACTGGATACTTTTGAAACTTCACTATGAGTAGCTTGAATCATGGAAAGAAAAACCGTACTATATATACTTAGGAGAGGAATAATGGGCTACAGGTGGTATGTGTCTATTTAGTTAAAGGCTCCCTGTCAATCAGGTCTGTAACGTGCCAGTTCCTGTTGTAGTTTCCTGGGCAGGTAAATTATATGTAAGATTTTCTAAGTATATAAAATATATCAGTTAACCTCAGATAGGAATGAATTCCCACATTATGTGGCTCAGTCTGAGATGCCTATGATCTTTGTTACATGGACAGCACAGAAGACCTGAGAGGCTCCAGCTGCCCAGAAAGGGCATTCTCCAGCCTTTGTGCATAGGGGAGGCTGATGAGGTGAAGTCTCCTGTCCCGAGCTCACTCTGTGGGTTCTTAGGAATGGAATTACAATAGAAGCTATGTGCCAGCATACTGCTGGGTAGCCTCTCTGGGCTTCTTGTATCTCTGGGAAAGGGATCATCACCTTTACCGTGCAGGTAAAAATAGGGTAGAGCACTGGCAAGAGAAGTGAAACTTGCCCTAAGAGTCCAAGGAAGTTTCTCCACTCTTTCACAAGACCAAATACAAAGTACAGTTAAAGTATCTTAAGTTAGCTTTTCAATGACTAAATTATACACTTAAATAAACAGATTGTTAAATACACAGCTCCCAGTCTGAGCTAGTAATCAAAAATTATCGGTATTCCCAGAATCTCCTTTTGTCTGTCTTCCTACAAAGGTAATAATTATCCTCCATGCTGCCACCACAAATTCATTTCGCTTAATTTTGCCATTTAATTAAATGGAATCACAGAATGTGCATCTTTTTAGCCTACATTTTTAGCTCAATATTAGAAATGGGTTTCATCCCCCGTTTTGAGTGTAGCTCCAGCTCTTTTTCATTTCTATTCTATTCTAGTCTATTCTATCAAGTGTATTGTAAGTTACCCATCAGTCATATTACGTAGATTCTAGATGAAGGCTCTTGGAAGTGCTTCCCTTATGCACATTACTTACATACCAGTTTTCCCTCATCTGTGGTGAGTGCGTCCAAAAACTCCCACTGGATGTCTGATACCACAGATGAGCACAAACTACATATATGATACTTTTTCGTACACATACATACATATGAAAAAGCTTAACTTATAAATTAGTCACAGTGAAAAAGATTAAACAACTAGAACAATATGTTGTAATTAAGTTATTAAAAACTTAGGATTTCTTCACTTTTCACTGGATACTTTTGAAACTTCACTATGAGTAGCTTGAATCATGGAAAGAAAAACCGTACTATATATACTTAGGAGAGGAATAATGGGCTACAGGTGGTATGTGTCTATTTAGTTAAAGGCTCCCTGTCAATCAGGTCTGTAACGTGCCAGTTCCTGTTGTAGTTTCCTGGGCAGGTAAATTATATGTAAGATTTTCTAAGTATATAAAATATATCAGTTACAGTTTTCTTCAAGAATTATCAACAGACATTAATGTGAAAGCCAAAGGGAAAACTTGTGGCATGACAGCTTCGTGGTCTTGGGTTAGACACAAACTTCCTAAACAAGACCCAAAAATCAAAGCCAGGCCTGGCTTCACATTCCTGTAATCCCAGCTCTCTGGAAGGCAGAAGCAGGAGGACCACGGGTTTGAACCCAACCTGGGCAATTTAGCTACTATGGAAGACCCTGTCTCAAAATAAAATAACATAAAATTTAAAACAAAACAAGCAAAGATTTGGGGATGGAGTTCAGTGGGAAGGCTCTGGGAAAATCCAGTAGAAACCAAAATAACTAATTTTTAATTTACTTATTGATAATATTTGCATTTATATCTGCGACATTCACATTTGCTTTCTCTGTCTCAAGTTTACAGTGCTCCTTTTCTTCCTTTCATTAACATATTTTGGATCGATAAAGCATTTTAAAATTGTTCCATTTCCTTTTCAGTGACTTGGTAGTTAAACATCTCACTGTTCTGTTGTTACAGTACTTGTGAAGGCGCATTCTCATTATTTCGGAGCTGAATAAAAATCAATGCCTTACTTCTTTACAGACATTCCATGAACCCTATGCCACTTTAATTCCATCTACATACTATGTTGTTATTCTAATGTTTTTAAATTTTCATGTATTTAAAAGTCCACAGATGAGCTGGGTGTGGTGGCGCACACCTGTAATCCCAGCACTCGGGAGGCTGAGGCAGGAGGATCACTGTGAGTTCGAGACCAGCCTGGGCTACATAGTGAGTTCCAGGTCAGTCTCAACTACACAGTGAGATCCTGTCTCAACAAAAAAAGTCCCCAGATGACTTCCATTATTTATCCTTGTACATGCCCCATTTTTCGTTCTTTCTTCCGTTCATCAATTTGTGTTTCTGTGTATGTGTGTGTGTGTGTGTGTGCACGTGCGTGCATTTTCTGGGGTCATTTTGTTTGCCCTTGAAGAATTACCATTTGTATCCCCCCTCACAGAATTGGCATCTAGGAATCAGAGCTCAGAGTTTGTTTATGTGAAGATGACTTTATTTCACCTTCATCTCTTTTTTTCATAGCATTTCAAAAATATCATTTAATTTTCTTCTGAACTGCTTTTAAAATTTCTCTTTGTCTTTAGCTTTCAGCAGTTTCAACGTGATAGCAAAGCCTAACCTTTCTTTGCATCTATACTCTTTGCGTGTTGCTGGTTCTCCTGAGTCTATGTGTGTATATGTCGATATATTTCATCAGTTTTAGAAAATTATCAGCTGTTACCTCTTCAATAATGATTCTGGTTCCTTCCCCGCCTCCCTTTCTCCTAGAAATGTTATCTGTGTGATCTCTTCATCTCTTATTTTCCTTTTCTTTAGTTTCTATCTTTTTTCTCTTATCCTTGTTTAGCCAACACTTTCTCCTTGAATGTCTCGTAGTTTCTTCCTTATCCTCTCCTTTCTCTTCTTTCTTTTTTTCCTTTCCCTCTCTTTCTCTCCTGTAAACACACACACACACACACACACACACACACACACACACACTCATGTTGTTTGCTGCAAACTAATGTTTTGGTCTTGCTCAAAGGAAAAT
The DNA here is from genome assembly GCF_012274545.1 of Fukomys damarensis. Classification (NCBI taxonomy): domain Eukaryota; kingdom Metazoa; phylum Chordata; class Mammalia; order Rodentia; family Bathyergidae; genus Fukomys; species Fukomys damarensis. The sequence continues at coordinate 28,756,359 of NW_022900920.1, read as the reverse complement.
ATGTGACCTGTGAATTTGTTAGACACAAATACTTCCTGGTCTGTCTCCATTTTACTGAATGAAAATCTCTGAGGACAAGGCCCAAAGTGCTGCATTTTGTTATGCTTTCAGGGTGACTCTTATGCATATCAGAGACACAGCCACTATGAGAAAAGGACAACAGAATTCAAGATTTTATATTTTAATCCTGGTGGCATTATTAACATTTGAAATCCTTCTGTATTTGCAGGGCCTAGGACAGTGCCAAACAACTTTTAGGTCCTCATTAAAAGTGGTTGAAGGATGCTGGGGATTTAGCTCAGTGGTTCCACTGCCTGCCTCGTCAGAGCAAGGTCCCGAGTTTGATCCCCAGTATCAAAAAAGAAAAATGTGGTTGAAGGAAGGAACATCTGGTATAATACTTAAGGTAACTTAATGAAATGCTTACCATTGGTGACCATCTGCTTCATGTATTAATATGACAACAATGCCTATGCACTTTCCAAAAAAGACAGAAGAAAGCTTGTCGTATTCACCATTTAGTCAGAAGTTTCAGGTAACAATAATTTGGCGAGCAATAATTCCTGCTCATAGTGACAATCCCTGAGGTGCTATTAAAATACAAGCTCACCAGTGTTGACGATATGATACTCAGGTACGGTGTGATTGGCCTTTGTGCTGTAAGTTTGTCAAATCTGCTGCATTCGGAAAAGCTAAGGCTTCAGGCTGAGAGGACAAAAGCATTCACATCTTTTAGATTGGCTGTGTGCATGTGTGTGTGTGTGTGTGTGTGTGTGTGTGTGTGAAATTTCTGGCAATACCATTAATGCAGTTGGAGAAAATAGTTTACTAAAAGTGCCACTAAAGTACAGTTAAATACAAAGAGAGCCCTGAGAAGAAAGAGATTGGTGAGGAGAGAAGAACAACTTGCAGCGAAATGAAAGTAATTAAAGAAAGCTGTCAGGGAAGGTGAAAAGATAGCAACAGAAAACGTAATGGAAACTAGAACAGAACAACAAACATAAACATCTAAAGGAGAAAGTTAAAAAGTTTGTGCTGACAATACCATGATTTATCAGAAAAAGCCGCTGCCTCAAGAAGAGAGTGTAAGGGGGGCAGGCCCTACCTCTTCCAGCTGCACCAGCAGGGTGACGTTGTGGCCTTGTTCTGCCGTCAGCTTCCCATCGGCAGTGACAATCCGGAGCCCACGCGGGGCCTTCCCGGGACACTTCTGGGGTTTGGCAGTGTACTGCTCTCTCACTCCGTCCGTGCAGTTATTGGAAACCACCTTTCTGTACCTACAGGAGAAGAGCCCAGTTGTAAACCAGCTCATTCTGATGTGGATCATTCCCAGGTTTTGAACTACACCCACGGCTTGGCCCCGGGCCTACCATGGACCACCTGACCTCCCACACTCCCTGTTCCGGTGAGGATGACAGCTGCTTCCCAGGAAGCTCCCTGCAGAGAGGCGAGTCGTGGAGCTGAAGGTTGTGTCTGTCATTAGCACTGTCACAGATTCCTTTTATTCTCCTAATCAGTTCATCCAATCACCTTGGAGTCGTGGGAAATGCACAGAACTACAGCACATTGTCTGTACCCCACTGAGACAAACTCTAGTTGCAGAGATACAAATGCACAACTTAGAAGATATTTTAGAATTAGACAGAGTCATACAGTTGTCTCCTCTTAGTCTCCAGGAATTGTTCCACGATGCCCAGGAGGTTCCTGAAACAGCTGATAGAACCCAAACCTATAAGCACTAAGTTCTTCACTGTGGTACATACCTAAAATAAGGTTTAATGCATAATGTGGGCAGATTAAGTGATTAACAAAATGGCTCATAATAGAACAAGTATAGCAATGCACTGCAATCAATTTATAAGAATGTGACCTCCCTTCCACAGTATCTTACTGACCGCACCCTTCTTGAGATGATGAGAGAAGAAACAACGTCTGTGTAAAGAGGTGAAATCAGTGAATGAGATGGGCATCAGGACGCAAACTCAGGCGAGATCTTGTCTCCCTACTCTCGGGAACAATTTGAAACGTGTGGATATTTTAATTTCTAGAATTGTCCACTCGGTAGTCTTAGTCTGCCTTGAAGATAGGGAGCTGAAACCACTGAATGTGGGACTTTGGACTGGGGGTGAGCGATTGTGACAACTGTGTGTAGGGGATTTGCAATTCAGAGAAAAGTGATTACTGATACGTTACTCAGCATTGTATCCACAGGATGCTATGATAATAGCACAGTGTTGTAGGAAAGAAGTTAGCTAAATTTGACACTTTCTGCTCATTTCCTGAGAGGTTTTACTGATTAAACTGCTGAAACCGTCCATAAATGGGGCTTCTGCAGATTGAGAAAATCTTTCCTACAATTTTGATTACTTCTTAGTTTATGTTTAATAGAAAAATGAGATAGCCTGTAGAATTATCCTATTAATTTACCAGACTCACAGAGAATTAGAATCTATGGCTTAAAGATGATTAAAATTTGAGAATTGTGAGGTTCAAATCACCTACTCACCTTTTTTTACTATCAGTCCAGAGTAACCTGTTTATGTATTGATGTATGCGATTTCCCAAATCCACTTGCCTAGAGGTAATGTCCTCTTTCTCCAAAACTAAGACCTAGGTGGAAAATTATCTGCTTGGAAAACTAGAGATCAAAAATGCCTGTCCTCACCTTCCCTGCCATGCCTGTTCTCTTGCTCGGTGACCACCCCGTAAGGCAGGGAAGGCTGACTGGGGCTGGCATCGGTGGTCTCTGGAGTTCAAGGCTGACTGCTTCCCTGCTAGGTCTTATTCTGGAGGAAACACAGTAGTAGAGCTCAAACTGGAGGCACTATAAGCCCACTTCTGACTATTTTAGGCCAGAGGCCAGCAAAGGCTTTATACAAATGATCAGACATTAAATGTTTACTTTGTAGGCTGTGCAATCTTTGTGGCAACTACTCAACTCTGCAGCTCTCCCATGAAAGCCGACACAGACAGTACTTAAATTAATGTGCAAAGTTAGCTTCCACTAAAACTGTATTCACAACTCTGTCCATGGAGTGGATTTGGTCTGCTGATAGATTTCTGGTCCACAACAAAGCTTTTCTTCGGATGTTGAGTGTCAGGACTGACTCCTAAGAGCAGGTAGAGAAAGTCAAATGAGATGGATGTACACGGGTGGCCACTCACACCTCTCACGGGTGGGGCGAGGACTGGGTGGATTCACACAGATGACATAGACTTCCGTGTCCCTGAGCCAATGATGATGAAATGTCACTGTTTATTTTTATTCAGTATTATCCCATGCCTCTTTCCTGTTTACAACCTTTCCTGGCTTTCACATGCCCTCAGGAGAAGTCCCAAACCTCTTAATCCTTTATCTAAAGCCCTTCACAAACCAACTTTATTCTACTTTTCTAATGCCTTCTCCCCAAAAGCTCATTCTGCTACAGCCAAATCTCCTTCTAAGCCTCTTGAAAGTACTTTTCCTTTGCTCTTTCCACTTCCATCTTCCTCTGCATGCACCATTAGTTGCCTAAAGCTTATTCAACCTACAAGGTAAAACTCATCTTGCCTTCTCTAAGACAGTTTACCAGACCACAGCAGAAAACAAGCATATTTAGAGAAAGTTTAAAATGGTCTAGTCATGGTGCTAAGTTCTTCACATGAGTTATCTCAATTATCTTGAAATAACTCTAATAAAGAAGGCACTGTTATTTTCCCTAGTACACAGATGAAGAAATCAAGACTTATGTTGATAATTCATATTAATTTGTTTTCTCACGGTCACGTGACCAGGACCCTAGCCCCTGCGTCTCTAGAACACACTTTCTCTACTGCTACACTGCACTGCTTCCGTAAATAAAGACGGTCTCTCCTCTAAACTCTGAGAAGGCTCTCTGACTGAATTTGTAAGGAATCCCTAGCCTTGCACTATTTTCTAACTGTGTGATTGTGCAAACCTTAAGCTCTGCCAGGGCTTCCTTGTATCCAGATGGAAAGGCTGGGGATCAGAAGGCCCACGCTGGCGTGACTGCTTCAGTTGAAACGCTGAATACCTGCAGAGCAGATGCTACCACACTCGAGAATCCCACTCACCACTGAGCTCTGCTGGTCCTATCCTTAATGGAATTGTTCAGAAGTGAACCCATTGGAGTGTGAGTCTCCAAAGCCACCTGCCCATTCTGACTGGTCATTATCATGTCTGAGCATTGTGAACATCATTCCATTAAAAAAAAATCTTCCAAGGTGTTTATGCTGATTAAAAGAAAATAAGGCCTGTGCTCGTGAGTATATACTGATTAAAAGAAGAAATAAGGGCTTGCGGGGGAAAGAGAGAAAATGCAGACATTGGAGAATAGTAGCATTCTGGTATCATCCAGAGCCACAAAAGATGACTGGCACCATCATGCAGGGTAATTATGGCTTCACGGTGAGTTTAACTGCACATCCCAAATGGCCCGAGTGCTTCAGAGAGAAGCACTGTGCTAACTAAGGCAGCCTGTGACTGCGGATCACTGAGCAGCCAAGCACACCCCTGGCTCTGCCTGGTGCAAGGTATCACTGCAGCCAGTGTTGCTCCAGAGCAGCCCTTGACCCTTCTGTTTGTCGCTGTTCTGACTAATCGGCACCCGGCTTTCCTGACTCCTGCAGCCACAGGTAGTTCCTTTTAGATCCAAAGCACAATCTCCTCCCCTGGGATTCTGCCACAGAGAAGACTGTTGGTGATTTTTTAAAAAGGCTCATTAGACACCATTCTGAAATCATTTTATTTCTTGGATGAAAATGGCATTGCATTAGCCCTACCAAACCTGTCCCTGAAACGCAGAAGAAAATTGTGCAGAAATACAGAGTTAATTTACTCAAATAAGCACACACCTGCTTTTTGCATTACAGAGCGGTTCTATTTTCATCCCAGCAGCTGTCCCTGGGTCTGAATTACATAAATGAATAATGCATTTAATATGTTATTAAATGGTGCCTGCTACCTCTGTAATAACAAGGCAACTTATGATTATGTTGGGCCTGAGCTCTGAATATGGCTGGGAAACATTTAGTTGGTAAAGCATTCTTCAATCTGCCACAAAGAAAAGTGCTTTGTAATGGCAAGGGAGTCTTTGTACAATTACTGAAAAGGAAACATTCTGCAAATGTGGCTTTGATATTCCCGTGGCTCGTCAGTAGAGGGCGCCTCACTGCTCCAACCACCTGCCTTCAGCTCAGCTCGTCTCTCCCTTCCAGTCTGGATACACCTCTGCCACTGTTTCCGTTTTACCTCTACCACCTTCGATTCTGCTTCTGTGCTGCCTGGCAGTCTTAAAAAAGATGAAGGCCATATTTTGTTTTCTTTGTGAGAGTAAAACTGTGGCAAGAAGCATCGAATGTCTTCATATTCGGTGATTTTTCGATTTGACACTTGTAGTTTCCCTTACGAGTCTAGGGTGGCGGTGTTTGGATACAGATGATTACTATTCACTGTGGGTGGAGTGGAAGTACTGGCTAAGCCAGAAGAGCTCAACATGGTCTGCCCTTCTTTTACATTTATTTTTAATCAACAAATAATAATTATATTTACCGGGTACTCTGCAATGTTTGGTCTAGGTAGACACTGTAGAAAGCTGTAAGGCAATTGGCGTGCTCATCACCTCACCCACCCATTCATATTTTTATGGTGAGCATTAAAACTAATTTTCTTAGGAATTTAAAAATATACATTATCGTTAACTGTGGTGACCATGTTGCACAGCAGCTCACTAGAACTATTCCTCTGGTCTAACTGAACGTTTGGATCTGATTACCAGGCCCTGTTCACCACCTCTCTCCCCACCCAACAGCTGGGATCTGCCTTCTACTCTCAACTGTTCACAATTCCACAGATAGGGGAGGTCATACGATGTCTGCTTCTCTGTGCTTGGTTTTGTTTGTTTGTTTGTTTGTACCGGGGGTGGGGGAATGAACACTGGACCTTGAGCTTGCGAGGCAAGTGGCAGAACCACTGAGCTAAATCCCCGGCTTCTCTGTGCTTGAATAATTTCACTTGACATCATGTCCTCTGGTTCCATTCCTGTTACAAATGGTAGAGTTTCACCCGCTGTGAAGACTTGATAGTATTCCAAAACCCCGCATTTCCTTTCTCCAGTCAACCCACCGATGGACAGGTGGCTTCCACATCTGCGGGACTGTGCGCAGCATTACCATCAACAGGAAAGGGCCTCCACCAGTTCAGCATCCCATACGCTTGCTCCCACAACTACTGTCTGATCTTCTGAATCAGTTACTGTCTGATCTTCTGAATCAGTCTGGGGCAGTGTAAAAATGTACGAATACCCAAGCCCTACCCTGGGAATTCTAACTTAATCGAGAACTTTGAGTGTAAGTTTATTTTTAAGTTTCTACTGGTGATTCCTGTCTACAGCCACTACCACCACCCTGGAGGCTAAAGCCAGTGTTGTGGAAACAAACTGCCTCAAGCTGCCAGGAATAGGAACTGGAAAAATTTACCCACCTTCCTGGAGTTCTCTGCCTGTAAAACAGGGATAATTGCAGACCATTTTCATGGAATTCTATAAAGCATTAATTGACATGGTGCCTTAGTGAAGGCTCTTAGCACAGAGCTTGACACATTGGAAGAATCTGATAAACGTTAAAATATAAAAAGTTAGTACTTAAATGTTAACTATTCCCTAAAAATGTTCTTATCGCCAAAATCAACCTAAGACCAAGTCAGAGCGTGTTAACCCTTTTCTTATGACCATTCACAATGTCCTGTGTGCTTGTTCTGAAGACTCAAATTCAAGCTTATACTACAGGTTCGCACACTGGCCTCGGTGCACTTTTCTGCCTGCAGCCTTTCCCAGAACTCTGCACTAGGCCAGCCTTAACACCTTGTGTCTAAACTTAAATGTTAACTATTCCCTAAAAACGTTATCTCCAAAATCAACCTAAGACCAAGTCAGAGCGTGTTAACCCTTTTCTTATGACCATTCACAATGTCCTGTGTGCTTGTTCTGAAGACTCAAATTCAAGCTTATACTACAGGTTCGCACACTGGCCTCGGTGCACTTTTCTGCCTGCAGCCTTTCCCAGAACTCTGCACTAGGCCAGCCTTAACACCTTGTGTCTTTCTCTGCCTGTGCTGCACATTCTGTGTGCGGTCCTCCTTCTTCCTGTCACACTTGGATTCCGCTTGGAAATCATGCTTTTCTGTGCAGTTGCTTCTTCTTTTCTTCCTGGTAGTCATCACATGTAATGACCGAGGTAGAAGTAGAACATGAGGTCTTATTGGCCCCCAGGTGGGTATTACGGCCACTGAGCTGTGGTGCCCACAGGGACACTCACAGTGGAAAAAAATAAATTTCTTGGATTTCAGTACATGCCTCTGCTTTCAAAAATAAACCTGACTTTGTTACAATGGCATTGGATTTAATGAAGCAGGAAAGGGAACAAGTCTGGGGACAGAGAAGAGAACAGTGTGTGGCTGAGACTTAAAATGCTCCTAGACCCGGTACCATGGTGAGGCAGGTGTGCAAAGGGAAAGCAGCAATGAGTACATGTTCATGTGCGTAAATAGAAAGTCTCAAGTAACTGCTAATCTGTGACATCAGAGACACATGGCCGCAGTGCATGGCTTCGCACTTGGGACAGAGATGGGATCTTCCACCGCTACACCCAGAGAAACTGTTTCAAGGAAATCATGGCACTAGTGCCCAGATCTCCTCATCTTCAGTGACTAGGGACTGTACCAGACGTTCCCGTTGACAGATCTCACCAGTGGCTGGAGAGCCATGAACACTGTCTGTTTTATCAGTAGGGACATGCAGCCCAAAGATCACTGCTATGCTTTAATTAGGGTCCCCATGACAAGGTACAGTTTGGGCTGGCAGCGCATCCACACATCTATAATCTTATGTAGCAGCCCTAACAACACCGGCATTCTGAAGAGGAGGAGTTCCCTGGCTGACTAGGCAGGTTTTCCACTCTTGTCTCCTACAAGCAACAGCTCTCTGGACTTCTCCCAGGTGTTGCTAGGGATGAGGGCGTTGGCGGGGGACAAAAGACCAGGTAGCTAGAATAAAGCTCTTCTTGAATTAAGCAGGATGGAAGCACAAGTCATTTAATTTGAGTAATAAATGAGATGTGACTTCATTTTTGAGCTCAAGCTTGAAGAAATGGGAAAATGAGACATACGGCCACACTTAACTAAATGACTTAATATAAAGAAACACAAGACTGTCTCACAGAATTCGCAATTGGAGTCTACTTGCTGTGCAACGAAATGATACGAAGAGGTCTTTCCTTCTTTTGAGCACCAGCAGGCCAAGGCTTTCTCCCATGATTCATTTTGATTGCTAACGGAAGTGTCAGAATGGAGGGATCTCCAAGATCATCCAGTACAGTCCCTTCTCTACACACAACACGATAAGGAGACCAAGGGTAGAGTCACCGAGGTCACACAGCAAACAGCTGGCAGCTGATGCACACTTCTCCTATGACCACGTCAGAGCACCTGGATAAGCACTGCACAGGCTGCTGGTGCAGACAGGGACAGCCGTGCTCAACAGCACCAGGCATCCTCTCCTTTCCCAACACGACCCCATCCCAAGGCAAGCTGGAGGACCTCCTGTAAGAAATACACTCTGAAGAATCAACTTCATAATAGCTGCTGTGTGTCTGCTGCAGGATGGTGGGCTTCTTGGTTGGGAAATAGCTACACGGGCTGTCCCTTCAGTGGGTGTGTAAATAATGCAAATGTGTATAAAATGCAAGTGTGGGCTTTACACACGTGCACACATTATTTTAGGGCCAATTATTCTCCTTCACAGAGAACATCAAAGTCCTGACAGAGTACCTCAGATGGAGGCCCCTATGGGGAGACTGCAGCCCCCAAAGTCTCCAGAAGCAGCAAGTCTAGGTGAACGGCAGGTTAGCCAGGATCTTGGTGTTTCTATGCTGATGTGGAAAGGAATATGGTTGTAAAAAGCATGTTTTAAAGCATTCCAAAAGCATGTTAATAGCATGGAAGTTAGTATTTTGCTGGAATTTATATATGTACTTTTTCTGGGACCCAGTAAATAGTTTTATATAGAACTCATACTGTTTTCTAAAACATACTTCTTAGGTAAATATCCCACTGCAAAGTGAGACACTCACCTGAGGACCAGTAAGATTTGCCTTTGAATATTCTTGCATGGCAGACTAATGACTCTGTAGGACATTCTGCAGTGGACAATTCTAGACACATTTTTCAGAAAAAACACATCTAGAAATATTTCTAACTTAGTTAAGATGAAATCTGTGCCCTGAGATTATCTTGTTTTCTTAGAATAAAGCAACCTAATGGCCACTTTATTTTACATTTACAGAATCCTCTACTGTTGGCAGGAAATAAGCAATGTCCTAGTTAATTTAAGAATTTAAATTGGCAATATGGTCCCTGGTTCCAAAGCAGCATGAACAAAATATAACTATATATGAATATAGCTAAATGTGTATTTATGCACGGGTGCAGAATTAAAGAGGAATGGATTTTGGACTATTTCAGCATTAGCATGCAATAAAATATACAAATTGGGGTTATGTGCATTTTCTTTCAGGAACAGGAGCTTGTTCTGTAACAGGTGGAGGGGTTTCCTGACCTAGGTGCTCTAAATGGACACACAGGCCTTTGGGTGTAGAGAGGTCCTGCCACTGCTAATAGTGTGACTTTCACATCAATAGAGCTTCTCGTTTTTGCTTCACAGGCCAGAAAACAGGAGCTTGCAGTAAATATATCCCAGATATCAACAGTCCGGTCATTAAGTATCAAATGCACATCTGGATTACACAGTCACAACAAAAGGAAATTTTTCCTCCTCTTTTCTATTTCTCTCTAGTTAGATGAAAATTACATCCAGAGTTGGACAAGAAGTGCGCTTCATGCTTCTTGTACAGTATCACACTTAATCACACCAGGAAGGCAAACAAGCAAATGTCATAGGTGAAGAAACGGGGGCTTAAAGAGACAAAGTCACTTGCTAAAGATAACAATAAGTGGCAGGGCATGGATTGGAAATGCTCATTTGTTACTTCCCGAAAGAACTCTCCTTTTCCGCAAACAAAAACTCTCAGGCGTATTTTACTTTCTCCTCCGAGCAGACAGCGACCTAGCGTCCGCCTCCTTGCCTTTCACTGGGTTGTGAAATGACTTGCGGAAGTTGAGAGCTAAAAGGCGGAAGAGGCGGGGAGCCAAAGGTGCAAAGCCAAGCGGGGCTTCGTTCACATAGCTCCAGGTGTGGACGTTGACATCCTGCAGCCACTGGACCACGGACAGACGCCACACAGTGTGCACTCAGCACTTATTTGTCCCTGATCCCAACCATCTCTTCCAAATCCTAGCCAGGAACTGAAGGAAGATATCATGCAACAGTGAGGCAAGTAAAAATGCAGGCCTCTTCTCCAAATCGCATTTCTACTGAGCCCTAAAACAACCAGTCCTGGACTTTTATCTATCATGGTGAAGTGGGTGGACCGGGGAATGAGGCTCCAGACACATGCACACTCACACACACACACACACACACACCAATGCGCTGAATGCCAAAGTGACCATAACCGTTTATACAAGGAACCATTACAAAATAAATAAGCAGTGGCTGGTTCTCCTGCCTGCTTCCTTCCAACTCTGCTCTCAGACAGGTGAGGCTTGGATATCTGCTTGCTGACATTAACTGGGGAGAGAGGTGATCCTCTGCTCAGCGGACCTGCTGCTTGCCTGCTGGGATGGGACTGTGGCTCTGCCTGGGGCTTGCCGGAAGGAAGCAGGTGAAGTAATGCAGGGCAGGGGCAGGGGCAGGCAGCCTCAGAGGTACCCTACTTCCACCCGGCCCTGAGGCTAATGCAGGCTATGTGCAGACTAAGCACGGGTGCCGAGGAAGGTTAAACTGGAGTTGCAGACACTCTTCCAACGCAAGGTGATTCCTTCGCTCTACAAGCTTGGAGGCACTTCTGTCAGGACCTGTCCTTGAAGAAACTCAGTGTGGCCTCATCAGCAGGGTAATGTTCTGTGCTTCTGGCCGGAAGTGACCTTGCTGAACACATTAACTTGGAAGAAACCCGTTTTCCCCTTCCGAGAGCTCTTCCGGAAGGAATCCATTGACTCCTATACTTTAAAGAGGGTGGCAGTTGATTCAAATAAATCTGACTCGAGTGACTCAGGCAGCCTGTGAGTTGGAAGCTAGTGTTTTAGCCTGTGTCTGGGGAACACTGGATACCCAGGCCTGAGAAGTAATCAGTTGAGGGAGGGAAATTTGTTTTATAAGCAAGAGAAACACCTCCAACTGCCAACAGAGAATCTGATTATCACTGTGTGTTTTTAATAGCAAGTGATATGGCACGAGAATGTTAATTGTAGCCTTGTTTATAGTAGCAGAAAAAAAACAGTCCAAATGTCTGTGAAAAAAGGATGATTACATAATACTACAATACTTGGTAGTAAGGAATAAAAAGAAATAAGATGGAAGCCCTGCATATTCTAACCTGGAAAAATGTTGAATACATATTTTTGAGCAAAAAAGGAAAACAGAAGAATAATATTATCTAGTAGAAAATCAGTTATAAAAACAACTTCCCAACTTATTTAATTTTTGGCTGAGTTATTCACTGTCAAGTGCAAAGAAAAATGTTTCAAAACATGCCTAACAAATAGATCATCGTTGCATGGGAAAGGGGGTCAGGATTGGTTGCTAATCTAAAGTTTTTTTAAACACGTAAAACCTATATATAATTTTCAGTGAAAATCTCAGTGTTTCTTGGCAACACTGCAGTGTGGACAGCTTTAAGGGCTGAACATTTGCTGAGGGAACAACACTGAATTAACACAGCCAGAGGATCTCTGGGAGCTACACAGAGAGCTGGATGAGGCTAGGAGAGGGAGACAGCTCTTTTTGGTGTCACCTAGATTTTGTCTCTTGCAGCTTGAGAGTTGGCTACAGACACTGCGAGTGGGGATTCCATGGTGATTCAGCACTCAGTATCTGTGAAAGGCCTTCCTGTCCTTAGTGCAAATGCAGTTTGGATCCCTTGCTGATTAGTGGGGTTGCCCTGTCACCGTCCCCCAGCCTCACCTGTGGGACTCTGCTGCAGCCGTGATCTTCTTTCTTACAAGTGCAGGACACTCACTGAACCTACTGATGGCCAAGAGTCATCGTGTGCTCTTTGTACATAACCTTGTTGTATGTTGTTGCTGATAGTTTTGGGGCAAAATGTTGGAGTGGAATGGATGAAGCCAGTCTACAGTAACCAACACAGAGTCCCCTCAGGGTCGATGCTGCTATGCACTGTAGCACCTCGGACACAATCGTGGCTGGGAGTGAGGTCAGGCTGCAGAAGTGTCCAGGTGACTCTGGGACTGCTACACCTAAACACTGCACTGATGAACATTTCTATACCTGGACCCCGATCACCAAGTCACATTTTCATTGAAATTGTGATTTTAATTTCATAGATCATGGGTAATGAAATACATCTAAAGCGGTAAACATTTAACCATCTTGCTTTTCATTCTGTAGTAATTAGGATTTTATAAGTAAACTGAGAAGAGAGGGGTCATCCTGCCATAGTCCTGTGACTTGTGACTCTTCTGTGTTTCAACTTCTTCTCATCGATGCCAAAGAGAATAATGAACGTCCCAGACTGTTCAAGTTGGAGGAAAAGGGAAACCAATTCTTAAATTATCTCTGGGGTTTTCTAGCACCCTCTGCAATGTCTAGACATCCTTCTAAATGCATCAAATTACTTCTCCCTGGCAATCTTCCTCCATGAAGTTTGGGTGTTTTGTTAACTCTTTATATTCATTTTCCCTCCTATAGTGCTAGACACTGAAGACCCATTGCTGCAAATATATTATTGGCATTGTCCTTACATTCCATGTTGTTCAAATAAATCAAAGCCTGTTCCTTCATTCAAAGGCTTAGGATTTCCTCACATTAGAGAAATGGATACTTGGAGTCTATTTCTGTCTTCTACTACATTTAAAAGAATGATATAGATTATTTTGGCAATTTTCTCAAATTAAATGTATTTTAAAATTTCCAGCAGAGGGGCTGGGGATTTAGCTCAGTGGTTCTGCCACCTGCCTTGCAAGCCCAAGGACCAGAGTTCAATCCCCAGTACCAAAAACAAAACAAAACAAAACAAAAATTTCCAGCAGAGCATATAAATCAAAAATTTCCAGCAGAGCATATAAATGGAGATTTCACTATGCATAGTGGGTTCTCTGGCTAGCAGTTGGCATGAGAGATGACAGGAGGCTTTGTCAAGCAGAACTGGGTAGCTTTCTTCTGTCTTTCTCCCCTACTTCCCTCAAACCTGACTCCCTTCCCTTCCCTCCTCTCTCCCTCGGTCCCTCCCTCCTTCCTTCTTTTCTTCCACCCCTTTCCCTTTCCTTCTTTTCCTTCTCCTCCTTCCTCCTTTCCTTTCTTTCCTATAACTTCTGAATATTGCAAATTTCAAATATGGATAAATGAGAGAAAACAGTGTAATAAACACTCATGTTCTATTAACTCATCTCCAAAATCCATAAATACATGCATCTTTTTAATATTTAAAAATAAAATTCATGTATTATGTTTAAAAAGAAGTCTTCTTTGTCTTAGCTAAGCAAACTGCCTTTTTCACAACTAAATACACAAGTATAATTCTTTGATATCACTTGCAAAAGTGAGAGAGAGAGAGTGAGGGCCCCGGGGCTCCCCAACAGGCAGTTACACAGTAGTTGAGTGCTTCTGTGCAGTGGCTTTAGGTAACATTAATATTTACACTGACGGAAAAGGGACTCCCTCTCCTATGTGGACGAGCCTCATCCATCCAATCAGCTGCAGGTCTGAACGTAACAAAGAGTCTGACACTGTGACCTTCCCTTGAGTAAGAGAGAATCCCTATGGCTGAAGGCTTAGGGTGAGGACTCTGGCTTCTCCTTGCCTTTGGACTCATCCGAAACATCAACTCTTCTGTGGGTCTCAAGCTTCCTGGCCAGGCACCATGTCTGAGACGCTATGGCTCTGGGTCTCCAACTTGGAGTGGAACCAAGCCTTCATCTCTTGTGCATCTCTGACTTACACAGAAGATCTTGGAATTTGTAATCAATGGGGCAAATCCTTATGATGCATCTCCTCCTCTACAGATTTACACCTTACTGCTCTGTTTCTCTGGAAACAAAATCTCACAAAGACCTCTACAGATTTACACCTTACTGCTCTGTTTCTCTGGAAACAAAATCTCACAAAGTGAAGAATCTATATATTTCTTCATCCAAGGAACTGTTCTCACTTCTTTATTTGCAACTGGAGTCTATTCTCAACCTCAAGCTGCTCTGCTAATGCAAACCTGTATGACACTATCAGATGAATAGTCCCCTGTGCTCCGATGCTAGGAGAAAGCAGTCCCAGGCTCCAATCAGAAGTTGTTCTCTCAGCATAACTCCTGCTCAACAGCAGCAAGGTTGGCCGCTCAAGGTGCCTGCATCAGATACTCACCCAGTGCTGTTCAGGTAGCTCTGCCCCACGCTGCAGTCCTTTGACAGAGAGGATGGGTTGAACCAGAAGGCAGGAAGGCACTGTCCATTGCTGTGCCTCTCATAGCCATAGTCACTGTTGGGGAAAGAGCCAAGACACACTCATCAGCAGGTGGAGAAGTAACACAGCACAGTTCCAAGTTAGGCTGTGGCCAGCTTCTACTCAAACCAAATTCATTTCCTGAATCAGTAATTTCTCAAGAATGGAACTTTTTCACAGACTATCAATTATCCCTGAAAAAAACCCCACAGAACCAGTAATTCCAGCAGATTATACTTTCATTAGAAGGATACACAGTGCTGACTGCAATTGGAAAAAGGGCAGCAGTGTCAGCTCAAGCCTTGGGGAGCAAACACTTCAGGGCCCAGCCTAACACCCCCATGGGGCACAGTCCTCATTACTGGGGACGTCTTTGGGGTGCTCTTCCAAGACATCTGGATCTCCCCAGTAGAGCTGAGCTGGGTCTCCCTGTGCATGCGCCATATGCCTCAAAATCACAGCCAAAAACAAACGTCCTTCAGGAGAGTCCTGCGTACTCTCTCACGAAAACATTATTCCCCAGGCAGTTAGTGTGCCCCTGGGACTAGCTTTTTTTCCTCCTTTCTGCATGGGAAAAGTCACACTTCTCTCTCAGCCGCTCCTATTCTTGCCTCCCGGGGTGCTGAGTGGCCTGAGATTCTTGGCTTCTGGAGGACAAAGTTGGGCACAGAGAACCACAGCGAATTGCCCCTCTGTGAGCACAGACAAGTCTCGGGCAGCAATCCGCATGCATTACCGAGGACTGGCTCATCTGTGTAAGGTGCTGGCTCAGAAGGAGGGAAGGAAGAAACAGGCTCAGCTCCTGAACTGTCACCAGGCAGCTGCTGCACACCGCGACTGGCTTCCGTGCTCATTCCACGCAGCATGGGTAGAAAGACTCAGCATTACTGTCTCTGGGACACCTGGTGTCACTCTGGGGAATCACTTTACAAACACCGGGGAGGGGCAGGCAAGGGCACCGGGGGACGTCTAGGGAGCCGGCCGACAGCGACAGTCGGGGGCAACACTGTTCCTTCCCCTGAGTCAGGTGGAATCAGCAGAACTCCAGCTACTGGTAGGAACCCAGCAAAGGCATCAGCAACCACGCGGCTGCAAAAATGCCATTCAATCAGACAACCTCATAATAGCCTTGTATAGTGTCCGTTTGCTACTCGTAAGAACATAGTTCAGTTGGTGAGATAAGCAGCACATTCAGTAGCAAATGATTTCAAGGATCAGGCCAAGACTCAGGGGTAGAGGATGGGGAAGGACAGAGACCTAACTGCTTTCCTTGGCCTGTGCTCCTTTTACTCTGGACTAGCTTACAGTTGGAACAGGAAGACAACAGCAACAATCACACCTGGCTTATTTTGGGGCCCTGCAAAAAAGCTCATCAAGGAAGCAAATGTCTGAAGGAGAAACCAATATATTGGTATATCTCCCCACTTATTCCCGTCGGTTTCTACCAGCGAATAAATTTGCTCCATGAGAAAGAATGGCTGTTTCATAAGCCCAGAGCGCAACCAGAAGGGTAAAATGCTAACTTCCCTTGCAAATCCTCCTTGAGAAGAGTGGATGGTGGGAAGCAGTGAGGCCGGGGTTTGTGATACGTGACCGAGACTCTCCTGCTAGATGTTCCCATGAGTGCATTTCCATGTCAGTTTCTAAGGGTGGGACAGAGATAAAGTATTTCTGTCACCGTGTAGAGTAATACTGCCCTGACTGAAAGAGAAGTCACAGTGGGGGAGGCCCCTGAAGAACTCCTCAGGCTCCGCTGTCCTTTGGCTCAGAGCAGGGGGAAATGGGAAATGGTGAGGGCTCTGGACTGGGCTCATCCATGAGGGAGAGAGGAGCGGCCGTGCACTGCTGGTCTGACTGGCTGCTCTCTGCTATGCCAGGCCACAACAGCACTGTTTACTCAGGGAGCATCGCCAGTGACCCACCGTGAAAGGGCGACTTCTTCTAGAATGTGAAATGCTATGTACACAGATATTCTGACGATCAGATATGTGATCTGTGATGGCTACACAGCTAGAAATACGTCGCTGGCGATGTCTAGCTTCACGCAAGGGAGGCTTCCATTGCTTAAAGTTTACATACGTATTTAGTCATTGTTTTCTCTAGGCTAAAATATAAATGAATTAAAAAGGTAACAGAAAATGCAATAGAAATAATTATGGGGGGAATTACTATCAGTTATCGTCAACATTTTGTCATTTTCACCTGAATACTACACACCGACCACAGATAATGCTAGTGCATCCTCTCTGAACATTAGCTTTCTGCAGAGCAAGTGTCCGTAGAACTCTATGGGACGCTGAGTTCACTGTAAGCCTTCCAGGGACTCAGTACTTCTTCAGTTTGAACTAATTTCCCTCCCACTAGGTTCATGGACTCAAAGACCCATAATGCTGCTAAGTCTGTCCTGCCACTGAACTTATAAATGTCTTCCATAGCTCTCAAAAACTGCAGTCTGCAGGCTAATGATTGGAGAGTTTTGGGAACAGAAAATTCACTGCCTTCTCAGGTCACTGTGATCTTCTGTGGACTCTAGATCACAAATATGTCTGCTTCCTGAAAAGTCAACTCACTGTTTTCAGTGTTGCTCTTTGAATCGGATGGGATGAATTGGGTTTCTCTCTTTGTCCCGCAACTATCAGCCATGAAGATAATCACCAGCCATCTTGAACCCTCTTTAAAGAAAGTTCTAGTTTTGCCATACACACATGCACGTAGATAGCAAAGCACGAGTAACCATACCCGGGCACGGGTTTTCCACTTAGCCCCATATATGACACTGCCTTTTCAGATCCATTCTTTCATCAAGGACCTCGTGGACTGGATATACCAAACATCTCCATGGACAACTGGGCAAGCTCACCAGTCAAAATCAGCCTCTGTGCAGACACAGGGTTCCGATTCCATGGCTCCTGCATATTTCCCCTGCATACACTTGCGCTCTGATTTCCGCTTCTTGTATGTCCTTTTGGCTCCCATGATGCACGCCTCCCCCTGTAAGGACAGAGCATCACACAGAGTTGGGCACCCAGCTTGGAGTTTCCCTGCTCCAATCAGGGCAGTTCAGGGAGATAATCACAGACTCCCGCTGTAATACGGACTCTGGTAGCGCACTCTGTCCTATGGCACTTTTTATGTTTATTATAAAATGTTACAATAAAGATGGTCCCAAGAAGCACTGAGGGTTGTCTAATAGCCTCCTCATCTCCCTATGTATTTAGCAAACCTCCCTTTGGCAAAGTGTGATGCTTGGCGATACAAAGGACACAGAGATAAGTAAGATAGCCTCCATAGCAAGTACATGGCCTGCAAACTTAGAGCGATGAAGTTAAATTCTTCTGTAACAAAAGAATCTTTTCCTTGACATTTATGAGCACATGAAAAAAGTGTATTACGAAGAAGCATAAAGATCCATTTTGTCCTGATGTATTATGCTTCTGCCCACACAACTCACAGCACCGACTTCAGACACATTCATCTACCAGACAAGAGTACAAAAAATCAGTGCTTTTCCTTGAAATAAATAAAGCTCTGAATACCACAGTGCTTATGCATCCCACAGGGCGAAGAGAAACAATGTAAATGAGTGATAATTTTACGGTTGAGACTTGGGATAAAGGGGAGGTTTCTAGTTACTGCAGCTCCTGCTGTCCAATCCAGGCTCCTTTTGTGTTTCTGAAAGAGCACAGCAAAGTTGTGTTTTGGGCACAATTGCTATGCACTGTATTTCTTCGAGAAACTCATTTTACCTGGATCTATTACAGATCTGCGTGTCACTAGTCTGTATTTGGGTACATGATGTTTCACTGCCTGAATCTGGTAATGGCTCTGAGGGAAGAACTTCTACCACATCCTGAGAGAGACCTAAAGAATGACTTCTGCCTTGGGAAATCAAAAAAGAGACGCTCTCAGCATTCTGATATGAGCTGAATGTCTAAGAAGCCCATAGGAAAGTTTCCTGTTAATAATTCTGGATTCTTCTACCCTGAGCACCTCGGAGGAGGCAAGCAGCACTGTATGCTCCCTGAGAATCCAGGAAATGGGGAGGCAGGGCTTTTCTGGCAGTCCCAGTTAGACACGCTGTGTCATTTTTGCCTCACTTCTGTTTCCATCGATGCATAAAACTGAAGATGTTGTCCTTCCTCTGCCCCACCGTGAAATCCTATGGCACCCACAAGTGAATTATGTTTGGCTCTCAGTACCATTAATATTTCATTTTGAATTGTAAGTCTAAGCCAAGGATGTTTGAATTTTATCTCATTATATCCTAGCATCATAAAACAGAAATCTGATGGAAATGTGGAAATGCTGAGTTTGTTCCCTGTGGTAGAACACAACACATAAGAAAGGATGAAACGGGCATTCTTGGTCAACAGAACTCCATGTTCCAAATTTCCTTTCACACCTCCCCTGCCTCACACCCAGGACTCGGTCTCCTTCCTACCTGGCTGTGTAACTTCCAAGGTCTGTAGTCCTCTTGTGCACACCGTCTGTCGAAAATGGACTTGTAGTCCACTTTGACCAGCTGCCACTCGGAGCGGTGGCTGAAGTGCCCGAACACTCTGTAGGGTTCATCATGGTAAAATCATCACAATACCGACAGTCAGAGCAGTCTTAACAACACTTTGCATTGGCAGAGTTTGAAGGGAGGGTGGTGCGATGCTGAACACATCACACGAACTATTCCTTTCAAACCTCAAAACACAGTGACAGGGAGGCTGCTATCACTGCCTCTATTTCACAGATGGGTAGATGGAGGCAGAGGCTGTTTTGTCAATGCAGAAACAACAAACTCAAGGTACTAACAACTGGCATTTGGGCCAGGAGTCTACTTGTATATACTGTAGTGAAAGAAAGCTTGAAAAAAGGAAAAAACAATCACAGACACTGCATTCTAGCTGATTCAAGATTATATTTTTCACTCTTTCTGCTAATGGAACTGCTCCATGGCCTCCTTGACTTTTGCCTTCCCTCCTGCCTCTAGGGTAGCGGACAGCAAGCTTGGGGTACTCACTACTCCTACACTGTACACCTGCTCTCTTCCCCCCAGAATCAGGTATTAATGCAGGGCCTGGGTCACCAGCCAAAGGTGTGACAAATTCCACGAAGGAGACTTTTAGGTCGGCAATTTTGTCTGTATATTTTATATATTTTGTGAGTATAAAAATTGAAGGGAGGTGAATTATGAAATAAATTGCAAAAGCATAGTTATCGGGCAAATTAAAATTTTCTTGCTGTTGATTTCTACCATTGCAAAAAGCAGAGAGAGGTAGTAGAAAATGTTCCAATTATTCACTTTGGTTTTGAAATTTTCATTGGTAACTTGATCCAGTACTTTGAAGCCTTCCTTTTCTTTACACCATAACTAATTTTCTAGGGGAAGAAAATATCGGTTTCATATTTCAAATTCAAAGCCTATGGTTTGGAAACCACAGGCAGCTGAATCATTAATCAAGTCTTTCACAAATTAATGATCATCACTTTCCAGACAAGAATGAGTGTAAAATGCAATTTCACCAGAACAGACTGTTCTCATGATTTTTCTAATATTCCTCACAATTGGGTTATATAAAGAGCCAGAAAAAATAAAATCCTTCGTGGGGCTTTGCTCGAATGCTGAGTTCTCACTGAAAGAGAAATCATTCTAATATACCTGAGATTTTTCATCATATCCAGCTAGCTTAGTATTACACTTTTAAATGCATGGCTATAATTTCTATTGAAATATTTCCTTCTAATTTCTCTAGATTCACTGAGTATAGACAGAAAAGAGTTTTGCCTTTTGCTATCTCCCCTCCCAATCTCAGTCTCAAAGAGCCATAAAGTTGCCTCCAACATTGTTTTCCTCTTTGCTGGTGACTTGCATAGTAGGAGGGACTGACTCCTCAAACAACACCAGTGCTCAGCTACAAAACATCTTTGTGTCTTTCGCTGCCTGTCTGAAGCTCGGGACACAGTGTGGCTTCCACTCACGTCATGATCAGAGTTTCCTCTCCAGGCTCCCCCAGGACCCCATCCACAAAGAGCGGAATGGAAGTGAAGCTGTATTTGCTCCAGGAATTTCCTTCATCGAAACTCAACCTACAGTCAGAGCAAAACAGTCAACAGTTCGCTCCACAACATTTAAAAAGTCTTTTCTAAGAAAACATGCAGACAACTCGGGGTGGGGTTGGAGGGCGGATACTAAAGTGACTTCCAGCACTCCTGGCTGCAAGTTTGAACCCAGCCTAGGCAACTCAGCCCCTCACAAAGACCTTCTCTCTAAATAGTGAAGCAGTAGGGCTGATGACGTAGCTTAGTGTGGTTGAATCCCCAAACAAATTTTAAAAAAGTTCCTAGGGCATTGTCAAAGTGAGTCTCTCCTGTGAATAAATTCTTAATTATATTGAAAGTTAGACAGAGAGAAAGCCACGATGTTGGAACCCAAATGTGTTGAAATATCAACAGTGGGCGGGCTGGCTGCAGTGGGATGGTAATAAGTTTCTGAGAGAATGTTTTAACTTGAGTATTTTATGATTTTCTAGACATCAGCATGACCCTGGTCACTCCAAATCCTCCCTGCTGTCTTTCAGCAAGCTTTTATTTTACCTTAGTCTAGCACAGGGATGACCTTGCAACAGCAACAGAAAATGAACCTATCTCCAAGTAGACAGCTTCTAAGGGTATCTGTTTCCCACTAATATAATAAATGATAGCTGACCTCACTGAGTAAATGGATGAAAACAGAATGGGTTCTGGAGAGTCAGGCATAGAGAATTCTGAGATGTGGGGGATCACAGCTATGGTCTGAATGCTTGTGTTCTCAAAACTCCTTCACTGAGAGTTTAATCATCAGCAGTATGATATTAGAAGGTGGGTTCCTTGAGAGATGATTAGTTTCTAGAGTAGTGCGCTACCGGGAATGGGACAGGAACAAGTGCCTTATAAAAGTGGCCTCAAGGGCTGGGGATTTAACTCAACGGTTCCACCACCTGCCTAACAAGCACAAGGACCTGAATTCGATCCTCAGTACCAAAAAAAAAAAAAAAAAAAAATAAAAAAAAAAAAAAAAAAAAAAAAAAAAAAAAAAAAAAAAGAAAAGAAAAAAAGTCACCTCAAAGAGCCATCTGGTGCCTTCCACCATATGGGAACCCAGGCAGAAGGCAGCTATGTGAAGAGTCAGGATCCTCATCCAACACTGCCTCTGCCAGGGCCCTGACCTCAGATTTCCTGCCTCCAGAACTGTGCGAAATAAAGTCTGTTGTTTGTGGGTACCCGGGTTATGGCACTTTTCTTAAAGCAGCCAGAAACAGACTATGATAGTCATGGGTAGCTGCTCTTTCTCTATAGATGCACTTCCCCAAGCTGAGGCTCCGCTTCTCATCTGCAGCTCTGCTCTTGGTTATCAAAGTAATTAAGAGTGCGGGGAACACCGGGCTTTGGACTTTGACCCAGTGCACAAGAGGACAGAGGAACCTTCAAAGTCAGGGAAGAAGCCCACTGGAAACCCTGGGGAAGGCAGGCCTTGCACACCCAGCCGTGGAAGACATGGGCAGAACTGCGGAATGCCAGCTCAGAAAAAGGAAGCGAAGAAGGCCACACGGCAGGAATGAGAAAGGAGCAGAAGTGCGAGAAGCTTCACGTCGCAGTGTGGAAAGCACAATACAACAAAAGCGTGGAAGTTCAGGAGATGTTGTTTGGGGCAGGTGACTACGGTACACAGACTACTCGAAAGCTATGATGGATGGTGAACAACTGTGCTACTGTGACTGTGCTGAGAATGATGTTCGGGGGGTACTGTCACATCTGAAAACTGGAATGCAATTCTTCTCTTGGGGGTAGAAATTCCCCTCCTTGTTTTTCTTTCTGCCCATCCTTTTACAAATCTGCAGGTGACAATCTTATTTCAACAGAGCAAAGGTACAAATCATGTTCTCATAGTGCTTGACGGTTTACTGCCCACCCAGTCGCAGTCCGACAGCTGGGCTCCCAGTGCCGCCCCGGCAGTGCAGAAGAGCAGGAGGAAGGCTCCCCGCAGAGGTGCCCTTACCAAAGATGTCGAATTGGGAGAGACGTGTGTTTCATAGCAACCAGGACTCCGCCTTGATCAAGATACAAGACACTGTGCTCTTCTTCAAAGATCTGGACAAAGGAAACCAGCACAACATGGGCATATATCCACTCCCACAGTCAAGGAAAACACACAATCGATCTTTGTATAAGAACAAAAATCCTTTCCATTTCTTGATAGCAGCCATTCTTTGTGGGGTGAGGTGGAATCTCAGTGTTGTTTTCATCTGCATCCCTCGCAAGAAATCACACAATAACAAATGTTGGCAGGGTTGTGGGGAGAAAGGAACCCTTCTCCACTGTTGGTGGGAGTGCATACTGGGGCAATCACTATGGAAATCAATATGGAGATACCTCAAAGAGCTGGGACTAGAGGTTCCATTTGACCCAGCCATCCCTCTGCTGGGTATCTTTCCAAAAGAACTAAAAGAATTATAGCACAGAGATATATGCGCACCAACGTTTATAGTGGCACAGTTTGTAATAGCTAAAACTTAGAAACAGCCCATCTGCCCATCTGTTGGAAACTGGATAAAGATGTGGTTTTTCTATAAAATGGAATACTACTCAGCCATAAAGAATGAGAAAATAGAGTCATTCATAGGAAAATGGATGCATATTGAGGATATACTCTTAAGTGAAATAAATAAATCACACGTGTAAATACCGAATAGTTTCTCTGGTGTGAAAAACTATAATAGTACACAAGATCCTAATGGGATAATTAAGCATGTGAAATAGGAAGAAAAGGGCTAAAGGTGTAGGGAAAGTGGGAAGGGTAGGGGAAAGGAAATAAGGGAAAAGAAAAAATATGAGAAAATGAAAAAATGGAAATAGAGAGTTTGTAAATAGGGAGGGGAGGAGGGGTGAAGGGAGGACAGGGACAAGGGGAAAAAATGAGAACCAAGAACTGTCATGTGAAGGTACAGGATCCCAGTAATGAATGTAACTGTATTGTAGACCTGGATTGTACCAATAAACTCAATAAAAAGAAAAAAAAGTCCCTTCCAGGATAGCAGTAGATTTCTCTAAAATTTTGGGAAAATATAGTTACATACCAATGTCTCCCAATGCGAGAAACATGTAGCATCAGTATTGCATAAAACAATTCTAGGTATGGACAACACACCCTTAAAATGAATAGTATGTATTCCATTTGAATAGCTTTTTTGTTTTCATAATAATATCTACGGATTCCTGATTCAGTGATATCCCCGCACTGGGTGTTATATATTATTCATCTCTCAACGGAAAGAATCTTAGATATTATAGTCCTACATTTTTATTTTACCAGATGAAGAAGCTAAGTGTTAGAGAGATGTGGTGACTTGCTTGTGGCATGCAAATAGTAATAAATGGAGCTGGAACTCGCTGCATTCCAGTGCCCTTCCCTGTTCTAATCATTTCCAAATCATCGAGGCTTATCAAAATTGTTTTGTTTAATTTCCAGACGTGTCATAAATAGTTCTGGTCAAAACAATGTGCCATTTTGGGTACAAGCGTCCCCGGGTCTTTCCTGAAGCGGAGAGAAGCCAGTTTGCCGTCACATGGAAACACACTGAAATGCCTACACCCTCTCTGGGTAGGAGGTACATTGTCATCTCAGTCAAATTGCTAGTGGAGCTTTGTCTGAAGTCGCACTACAGAAATCGTCTGTCTTTCCTTTGTTTACTTTGTACAGAAAAGATGCACCTCAGAACTACAAAAGCAGGGATTTCTATGCATTTGAAGAAAATGGAATGCTGACTCTCTTCTCCAGAGGAAGCTACCCTAGAATAGCACATCTTCTGCCTTAGTTCCAAGATCAGAAACTCGCGTTTTCTTCAGAAAGCTTCTTCCCTGCCTTGCTTTTCTCAAAATATAAGACTCCTGCTGAGATTCTACAAAGGGTGTGAAGACAAGAAATGGGAACTGGACCATCACATGGATGCTTCTCTCTAAAATTTAAAGCAGAGTGCTTTCATTGCTAAGTGTGATTACCTGTGCATTAGATTTCAATTTACGGTGCTAGTTATTATACTATAATTAAATGTCAGTGGGTTATTAAAACATATTTATTGAAGTGCAACAACCATGCATTAGGCTCATATCTTGTTATGATTGCTAAACCTCATTAAAGGCCTGTTTTATAAGCCATGGGTATCTAATTTTCATTCAGCAGCAAGACAAGAGGCATTTAAGCTAAACACATTAGTTTAAAGTGATTCCATTTCTCCTTTATCTAACATATGCAACCTGATGATTATTGCTCTGCCTTCTGCAGACAAGATCTGAGCATCTCAGAACACCACCTGGATAATGGCCATTCTCATTTCACTGCATTCCTCTGTGTTCTGACTTCAAAGTACGGGGCAGGGAGGAGGCAATTTGGTGTTAGGATGCAGTCCACTGTGCAAGCCCCGTGTCCCATTTCTCAGTAGCCTGTGGAGTTTTGGCTTTCTTTTACTGGAAAATTCCATCAGACTTAGTTTCGTTTCACAGTCTCCACTAAATGCTCTTACACAGGTCCTCAGCAAGAGAGATCATAGTTAAAGGACCAACAAATCAAACATGTGTTAAACTTTAAGTTATCAGACTTGCATAAAATAATAAACAGATTCATAGGCTTTAAAATTTATGGGCAACACTGAACTTGAACTAAACTGGACCACTTTTATGCCGTTTAAACTCTACCAACACAACCCAGGGCATTTTCCTACCTGCCTCCAAGTGTTCCCTGCATCAGAAGAGACAAACATGCTGATGTCACTGTCGGACAGTTCAGAACCTATGTTCCCTAGGAAGAGCATATCGCCATTAGTGGAAAGAACTTTCTGCACAAGCTAAAAACAGACAAAGCCAGCAGCTGGCATTGCCCAAGAAGGATTTCAACAGCAAGCACTCTGTCCACGCAGGGGTTTTCCAGCATATCCTCTTCAGGTTCAGTGGTGAAGATGCTTTTCAAAAATATTTTTAGCTGGCTCATTACATTCCACACATTGATATTTAGCTTCTTAAAATGAACACCACTTACAACAGCAAGCAGGGCAGGCAAGCTTCTTACCTGAAGCAACTATGATGCTCGGAGCTGTGTCCTTGCTGGCAATGATCCCTGATGTGTAGGGATTCTCGGAGACCTTCAGATGAAGGTGCAGTGAGCAGTAGGGCTAAGAACGGGAGACGCCAATGGTCAGTGTCACAAAAGCACGTCATTTAAAAAGCTCTTTAAGGCCCAGATTCAGAGCATCCATCCACCCGTCCATGCATTGTGTCAACTGCCCCATCTGTCCTTCCAAGCATGAAAACCTCTAGTCACCCATTGCACGCATCGCCCAACAAGCCATTATCTTTTGACAATATGTAGTTTTCGCTAGGTGTAAGCCACCTGCCAAGTTGGTCAGAAGGGAGCACCTTCATTTTAGGTTCAACTCACCGGCTTAAATTCTATTTGCTAATTTAACACACATTTTGGTACTTTATCTGTAAAACACTTGGTGAAGCTTAGGAAGAGCAACAAAGGCTAAAATTTGGTCTCTGTCTTTACGGAGTTTCCATTTAAAGTAGAGGAGGTGAGATCTTTCCATCAGTCACCACAAAACAGTAAACTGTGATAGCCTCAAGAAGGGTAGACAAAATACTAGGAGATTCTGCAGTGCAGAGATGGGGTCCAACTTGCAGAGCTGGCTCCCAGGAGAAAACGGTGCCTGAGGCAAAGATATGCTGGCCCGGACTGCAGGTAAGACGCTCAATGGGAGAAAGGACATTTCAGACCTGGGCAATAGCAATAACAATAGAAAAGAGCCGAAAGAATGGAGACGTGCAGTACATAGCCATAGAAGACTAAAGCGGAGAGATGAGGCATGAAGACTCTGTCTAGAGTACTTTGAAAAAGTCCCTGGGCATCATTCAGTCATACTGCACTTGAGATCTTGGTCTACATGTAGATCAGAGCTGTATGGGGTGAGAAACTGTCCTGACACTTTCCAAAAAGGTGATGCAGAGTTTCTACTGGGATATGATCAGAATCAGTTTTATTCAGTGTAAAAGGTATACATGCACATGAAATGTAGTATAGTAGCAATACAAAGTTAAATGAAACTTTAAGGAACTTGTTTACCTGTGCCTGAAAGCTTGATCAAATTCTCTGATTAAGATATCAAACGTTTTTCCAAAAAAAGATAAAATATCTTATATAAGTCTATTTAAAAACAGACCTTATACTGCCTTGTCAAAAATACAGTCTGTGTTGGAAGCCACATTTTTTTTTCCAGGAAGATTACTTTCTAATCTTATCAATTTGAGCTTTTGGAATCACCCATGTATCTTTGTTATTACTTTTATTCTGCTCTGTAAGTCTCAGCCAGCAGATACTCAGAGAGCTACAGAGATTCAGTGATTACATTTATATTGGATAAAGTAAATGACAAGCTAAAAATGAAACATGGGAATAAAAACAGCCAAAAACACTGGCAAAAATAAAACAGCAGGTCACAAGAGGGTCTTTTATTCACTGCCAATACAGAATTTAAAATTCTCAAAGAGGAATAAATTATTAGTTTTGTGTGAAAATTTTATGTAAAGCACTGAAAACTGATTTTCACTCTACAATGTTCTTTAAGTGTAAGGAAGACAGCTCCTCTACAAAGGAACACCAAAGCCAAAGTCTTGGGTTCCTTTGGTCCCAGAGGAGGGGTGGCTCAGACTCTGTTTGGTGTTGCAGAGATCCTGGGGTACTGTCACACACAGCGGGGACTGCTACCAGCTGGGGACGCTAAGTCAGGTTACAGTAGAGGAGTCAAACCATTTCTCCCTGCAAGCTTTGCTGACAACTGCAACTGATCAGGGTGTTTCCGTCTCCGACCTGCCACTGGTATTTGACCTTGTACCATCCTGTGCTGTCTTTTCTGGTGCCACACAATTTTATCTCCCTAAGGGACACAGTCAACAAATGAAGAGAACATGCCAAGTATAATTTGGCACATTCTGCAGTATCTTGAATAGGCTCTAAAAACGGGTCATCCAGAAAAGCTTGCGGTATCAAGGTATGCTTTGTGTCGGGGCATGAAAGACGTTACTGTTCTCCTCAGAACAATACCAGGAACACTAGGGGTTGATTAAAAACTATACAGTTGGAGGATGGTTGTGACCATCTCCATGGTACTCCCAGAAGTGCAGCTCAGAGATGATCCCTAGACAAACAGGCCCAGTGAAGGCCCTTCGTACCACCTGAGAGAGCAGGGCATTCCTGGACAGAGAAGCTTCAGCTGGGAATCTTGAGCCGGCTGCTTGCCACAGCTGCAAGAGTGAAAGCTCAGGTGACAATTAAAAGGCTATGTTTGGGGGCATGGAAAACTCGTTGTCACAAAGGAGGGAGGGCATTTTTCACTGGCTGTCTCAGCACTGTTCTGTTGCTATGGCTTCTAGAGGGCCAAGATATTACTAATTTGAAAAGAAAAGCCACTAGTTCATGTAGTAGCATCTTTATTAGAAGTGATCGTTTTGGTGTACTTTTTGTTGACGCTCCCATTTGTGGTACTGGATTGCCCCCAGCTGGTAAATGGAGAATTTCTGTGGCTTTATTTCATTTTCACTTTCACTTTTGTCAAAGTATTTACAAAGTCTGCCCAAATGTTTGAATAAAAACAATGCTAACAGGCTCATCTTACCCTATGAACTTAAAGTTCTGTACCCTCTTTAGATATCCGTCAGAGTGAAATCACCAAAAACTAACAGATTTATTGTACTGACTATCAACCTGCACTATGTCCACACTGGACACAAGTCAAAGGGATTGGATTCTTATGCACATATTGCCGGGGCAGGGCCATTTTGTAGAACTTTCTACCTGCATTCTTTCTTGCTTTCTTTTCTCTTACTAGCAAAGAAGTACTGAGCACCTGGCACAACCTAACAGTCACAGGTGTTGCTTTTATATTTCCAGGGCTGTCTCCAACACTATAGAGTCAAAACAGAGCCTGTTCCAAGAGCAGTTGTCTTTTTCACTTTAATTTCCACATTCATAAGGTACAGGAATGTACGCAGAAACTGCCATGGCCTAGTTGCTGACTTGGAGAGGTGGGAGGATGGAGGGACTAGCATTTGTATTTGGAAACTTCCTTAGTGGACTTACACATAGTCCCAGGCCTTGGGCTATACTCAGTGAGTCAATTCTGCGGCCAATTAGATCCTTAGTCTTTGGTCTTACCAGCATCAGATATAAGGTTCGAGAAGCTGAAGCAAATTAAGGACTCTGAAAAACGCACAAGGACAAATGCCCACTTTTCCTTCAATATCAGGAAGTTCTCAAAACCCTGAAGCAGATTTGTGGGCCTCTAGGTCCTAATTTTCCTTCCCTTTGCCTTCTTTTTTCTTTTAGTTTTACCCCCCAAATCCTTTCACCACAACAAGTATTTCATGAATGTGGGCTGGGTTTTACTGATGCATTAGTTTTTTCTCACTAAAAACACTTATCATTTATTCCACCTGTCCAGCTGAAGCCTTGGAACCCATCTCCCCATCACCCCAAATCCTCAGCTTCTGGGCACTCGCACCTCAGGGCTCTCTGTTTCTCTGAGTTTGACTGAGCTTCCACACACCAGTGAGAATGTGTTGATTTGTCTTTCTGTGTCTGCATCATTTCCCCTAGCATAATGCTGTCCGGCGACCCATTAATTCTCTACTGTCTTCAAGTACTGTGGGTGGCCCAATGGAGTTATTAAATGATAGAAGAAATCACCCTCCATGAAATAAATAAACTTAAGAAACAGAGATTTCAAGTACTGTACCGCTTCTTTCTCTCCAACCTACGTGTCGACAGCCTCTGGATGCTATCTGCCTGGTACTTTTACTCTAGGGCTATTAATCTAAATGCTGCACTGCAAAGACAAATCAAAACTCTCATGAACAGCAAAGCAGCAGGTAAGTTCCCAAGTTGTATCCCCAACATCCTCCTTCCCCTAAACACCTATACTTTTGTTCACTTTCTGACTCTGAATTAGAGCTAGGGGCTCACTGGTGTTCAGTGGAGTCACTGGCAAAGAATAGGGGGGCCCTCAGAAAGGCCAGCTGGATGTGGGGACGCTGACTCCACTGCAGTCTGGAACAGCACACAGAGTTACAGGCAGTGCAGGGAAGGCAGAAAACAGTCACAGATCTCCTGAGGCAGCTGCCTGCTCAGTGCCAGTGGGAAAAGATGCCAAATGGATCTATAAAGAAGTCATGAAACACTGTGGTTTTCCCAAGGGTCCATGGATATGTCATGGCCTCAGCTCAGATACTGCTTCCCTCGTGGGAGCCCGATGTGGAGGCTTTGGAGGCAGGGAGACCATGACCTGTAACGTCCTACTTAATTGTAGACAGTGCAGTCTTCAGAGGAAAGAAATCCCATCTGAGCCCTTCAGGCAATCAGGCTGAAAGACCTAAAAATACTGCCCCAAATTACCCTGGATGTCTTATTTCTATAGAATACATTTTACCAGGAACACTCCATTTGGGGCTGTAATTCTGCACTTGTTCCACATTTGTAACAGCCCTGCTGGAAAATCTCTTTTCTAATCACTAGACTGTGCTTTCAGGGACACTGTCACTTTCCAAGTACTCACAATCTAAAAATCACTTTTTATCTTCTCTCTGCCACCAGCTCCCAAGCCTAGAGGTTTTTTTTTTTTTTTAAACCGTCTGGGTCTCCTGTAGCTCAAAGATTTTCTTCCCCATTTTGTACCTTTGGCAGATTTTAAAAAGTGATTATTAGTTTCTCCTCCCCACCCACCTCCATCACTTCCTCTCCTCACCCTGTTATCTCTTGTAATAGTTTGAATTAAAAACTGACTTAAGCTGTAAGGTTAATGAGGGAGGAAGAGCCAAAGACTCCTGGGTCCATGCACAACTCCACTGCACTAGATCATCTCTTCTTCATCTTTGCGAACTTCTTGATTTTATTAATGTTGGCGTCCCCTTGAGCTCACAAGCTTCAGAAGGTGGACATTATGACAAACTCCTCTGTGTAGCTATCAGAGGAACACATAACTTTATTACAGTCCAAATGTGAAACTCAAGTAGCACCTTTGAATTCAGTGCCAAACACGACACATGGATTGAACATCTCCCAAGTGGCAGGTATGACTCTTAGAGCTCATCTTCGGAATGGCCACAAAGACAGCCAAGGTCTCTACATTCATGGGACTCATATTTGACAGGAAAAGAGGGACAAGAGACCCATGAATAGTGAGGCTGATAACAGGTGAGGATGAGGGTCATGGAGGGAAAAGGTTGGAAGAAAGTATCTTTACTGAATGTTCATGAAATCTGTTTGTTAAGTCTGGCCACGAATGCCAAGGAAAATCCTGGTGAGTTCAAGGGCATTATTAAGAAAATAACAGACAATTCAAATAAGACAAGGCATAAATAAACACGATGGACAAAGAAAGAGCTCCTAGCCTCCTAAGTATAAAGAAGTACATATAAGTCTGGCTTAAGTAAAATGAAGGAAGGAGGGAGCTGCTGGAGGCCAAGTGGAAGTAGATTGAGGATAGATCACACAGAGATCATGATAATGTATTTGTTTTTTTTTCATCCTGATCTAGACAACCATTAGAAAGCTGAAATAAAGGAGATATATGATCTAGTTTTTCCATAAAAACTTCATATCAACATGTTTCTAAAATTTGAAAAGACAAAGAGCTACTATGCAATAAGGGGCCAAGTATTCTTGGTTAGCTAAGGAGGGGAGAGAGCGTTCTGAGTACAAAGGGCACCCAGGAATGTTCCAGGGTGATCGGAATGGTCTATCCTGGCTGCAGTCATGGCTACATGGGAGCATACAAGCGTCAGCATTCACTGAACTGTACTCGTAAGTGGATGTCTCATATGTACCCATGTTTTATCACACTAGAGTCGATTTATTAAAAAACAGGTCACACTCACTGTTGCTTGGAAAGTAGGTTCCCAGAAGCCTCTCCCTGTAGGTCCTAAAGGAAATGACTGTGGCTTGATTAGGATTGTCCCAGCGGGGACAGAGAAGGAAACTGACACTGCCTTTGTATTCTGGAGGCACAGAAATCTGACTCAGGACTTTGGGTTCCGGTTGGAAAAGTGAACTTTCTGCTAAGTATTTTGTTTAGAAGTCACTTTTAATGATCGGTTTTTAGTGCCAAAGGTCCCATGCAAGCCTATGCATGGAGCGGGGAAAGGCACACCCCATGGTTTCTGCCTAAATATCACTGTGCTTCACCTCGGAATAGCTTTGCTAGGAAGGGGTCTTGCTCTTTGTAAGTGCCACTGCATGCCACCTATGTATAGCACAGGTATTTGATATCAGCTGTTACATTCACTTAATCTGTCATGGCTGTATGCACTCCCCCTAACTGCCTGCTTTGGCCCTATAAGTCAGCAGTAGTAAGGATTACTGGGAGGCTGAATTTCAAATTTGCTTCCCTAATCCACGGTGACAACTGTGATATCCTCTGAAACTAATAAGGTCAAGCTGTGGCTGCTGGCTTCTTGTCCAGTAGGAGAGTGACACCACACGTCCTGCAAGAGGAACCTGCAAAGTGACTGTCCCGACTTAGTGGGATGGAAAGAACCAAGCAGAGTGGGGGTGACATTAAAGCCAGAGTTGTGTGAACAGTAGATGGATAGATGGGTGGGTGGACGGATGGACGGGCAGATGGACAGACAGACGGACAGACAGACAGATGGGCTGACGACACATATACCCTCACCAAGCACTTCTTACTAAAACTGAGTAGACGTCTCTCTATGCTTATATCCTGATCTCTCCCTTTTC
Source organism: Fukomys damarensis (assembly GCF_012274545.1). Lineage (NCBI taxonomy): Eukaryota > Metazoa > Chordata > Mammalia > Rodentia > Bathyergidae > Fukomys > Fukomys damarensis. The sequence goes on along the minus strand of NW_022900920.1, from coordinate 28,723,986 downwards.
TTGACTGAAATGCAATTTAACTCTACAGAAATGAGCAGTATTAATTGAACAATGCTTTCTTTTTCAATGACTCTCTTTCTTCCCCTACCTCCTGCATTCACATCTGTCAGTGCAGCAAGTATGGCATCAACAGCTACTAAGAGAAGTAGTGCTTGACTCTATAATCTTTCACTTCTTCATTTAACTTCATGCAAAGAGCTAAATCGACTGCAAACCCCTGGAAGCAAGACCCATCTTTTGGGCACCATCCTATCACCCAGTATATAAATAAATTGATGCTGATACTACTTGCTTGCCAGTGTAACATAACTAAATGAAATCCACACTGTAAATTAGGGGTCAGCACATCTTTTTAAGGGGCCCCAGCATAAACATCTCATGCTTTGTTGACCCTGCAGTCTCTGTCATGGCTCCATGGTTCTGCCATTACAGAGGGAGAACAGGCATAAAGAATCCATGAATATGTAAGCAGACCGTATTCTAGGGAGACCTTATTTAGAAAAACAAGTGCTGGGCCATCATTTCCCCTAGGGGCATCTTTTCTGCCAATGCCAGCTTTATAGACAAAGACAAATGGATGGAATATATTATAAAGAAAACAAATGTTAAGTTTAAATCAGTGGTTTTTAACCCTTTCGAGTCATAAAATTCTCTCCAAAGATGAGGAAATGTCACCGCAAGAATTACACCAGCACACTTCTGCGCACACTCTATTCCAGCGCAGTAAATGTGTGGATCCTTGGGTCTGCGAAAGGTGATTCCCATGAGAAATGACGAGTGCTGAGGGGACAACAGCACACCACAGCTGGAGACTCTCACGGGAACCGGGAGGGGAAGCTCAGTGGTAGGGTGTATGCTGGGCTCGAGCGCTAACAGCAAGACAAAGCAAAGCAAAGCAACTCAGGCTGGACGCGTGGATCCCAGGAGTGAGCAACAGTCTTATCCATGTTCTCTTACTTCACCGACCATTGCAAAGGGCAGCCCTAGGACTCTCCTTCCCTTCTTCCTCCATGCCCTTCCCTGCCTGTTTTGCTCATGGGCTGAACAAAAGAGCCCGAACTATCCGCATCCTCCCGCTGAGTGCCATTTCAGGCCTGCGCCACTCGGGGCGTGTGGCTCCAACACAAACACAGCACTCACCAGCAGACAGTGCACGGGGGCCCCTCTGAGATCTGCGTCCGGTGCCTGCAGCAAGCGCCAGTCGCGGCCTTTGTTGTAAGTGATGAAAGTCTTCACTTGGTGGTCAATCTTCTTGTTAGCCAAGAACATTCCCTTTATCCCTGCTACCTGGGAAAAATTGACATGGCTGAAAAACATATCAATTTGAAAAGGAATATATTTATTTACTTTTAAAGGGGGGCTGACTGATAAAAACAGCATGGTACTGGCAAAGGAAGTGAACTGAGGATCAGTGGAATACATTAGAAGATGCAGAAACAGCTCCAGACACACTCGGCAACCTCATCTTTGACAAAGGAGCCAACCACCCTCCTTGGAGGAAAGATCGTCTCCTAATTAATGGTGATGGAAAAACTGGGTCTCAATGTGCCAAAGACTAAAATTAGACCTGTATCTTTCCCCAGTCACTATACTAAAATCGAAATGGATCCAAGATCTAAACATTAAAACAGGAATGATAAGCTTAGCCGAGCATTGTGACTCATGCCTGTAATCCCAGCACTCTGGAGGCTGAGGCAGGAGGATCATTGTGAGTTTGAGACCAGCCTGGGCTACATAGTGAGTTCCAGGTCAGTCTCAACTACATAGTGAGACCCTGTCTCAAAATAAATAAATAAATAAATAAATAAAAAAGAAAAGAAAGAAACGCTAAACCTGCTGGAAGAGAGGTTAGGTAAAACTCTTGAAGACACTGGCATAGGAGAACACTTCATGAACAAATCCTTAGTTGCACAGGAACTAGCACAAAGAATCAACAACTGGGATCTCATTTAAAAGCTTCTGTACAGTAAGATAAACCACTGACAGCATGAAGAGACAACCCCCAGTGTGGGAAAAAATTTTTACCAGCTGTTCCTCAGACAAAAGACTACTATCTAGAATGTGTAAAGAAATTTAAAAATTGAGACCTGCCAAATTTAAAAATGCAATCCAAAAATGGGCATGTGAAGTGCACAGACATTTCTCCATTGAAGAAGTAGAAGCATCCAATAAATACATGAAAAAATGATCAACATCACTGTTCATTCGAGAGATGCAGATGAAACCAACCCTGAGATTCCACCTCACCCCAGAAAGAATGGCTGCTATCAAGAAGTCAACCAAGAACAAATGCTGGCGAGATTGTGGGGAAAGAGGAACACTTCTTCATTGTTGGTAGGAGTGCAGACTGGTGCAACCACTGTGGAAATCAATATGGAGATATCTCAAACAACTAGGATTAGAGGTCCCATTTCACCCAGCTATTCCCCTGCTGGGTATCTTCCCCAAAGAATTAAAAGAATTATACCACAGTGATATATGCTCATCCATGTCTATAGTGCCACATTTTGCAATAGCTACATCTTGGAAACAGCCCAAATGCCCATCAACTGATGAAAGGTTAAACAAGATATATTTTTTATACAATGGAGTACTATTCAGCCATAAAGAATGATAAACTAGAAGCATTTATAGCTCATTGGATGCATATTGATGACATACTCTTCAGTGAAAGAAACAGGACACATGTAAATATCAAATAGTTTCTCTAGTATGAGAAACTGCAAGAGTCAATAAAGACCAAACTACATAATAAATAATGTAAAATAGGAAGAAAAGGTAAAACAGGGTAAGGGAACTAGGAAGGGATGGGGGAAAGGAAAGAGGGAAGGAAAAAGTATGAGAAGAGAAAGAAAAGTTGGAAACAAAGTTTTTGTAAATAGGGAGGGTGGGGGTGAAAGGGGAGGAAGGGGAATGGGGACAAAACAAGAAGTTAGATGTATCACATACAGATACCAATTCCCAGGGATGAATGTGATCATAATGTATACCTAGATTGTACCAATAAGCTTAATGGGAAACAAAAACAGATTTCCTCTAACCAATAAAAAAAGAAAAGGAGTGCTATTCAAGTCTTCCAAGAGTACTTATCTTGGGGAAAAGATGGGGTGACAGCAGAGTGGGGAGCAATGCTTGGCTGTGACCCCTGCCTGCTTGCAGGAAGCATTGAGTTGTGTCCCTGTATGGAGATCATAACACATTTGACAGATGTGCATTGTTGTGCCTCATGTAGACTGGCAGCAGTTTTTAGTGGCCAGAAGACAGTGTTCTCAGTTCTATTATCTGTCAAGTTATACAGACATAGGATTTGTTTCTATTGTATTTTAGTCTTAAATCCTTAACCTCCTTTAATTGTCACACCAGTAGTCCTCTTGAGTATGAATTATGTATTCGATTCCACTTTTGAGCAAATCTCAGGCTTTCCAGGTAGCTGTACTTTCCTAAGCTTTCCCTGGTATGTGTACACAGTGAGTGTCAGACCTGGGATTTGAATCCAAAACTCAATGGCTTCAGAGCTCTATTATCCAGCCATGTGTAGAGTAGACTTAGGCAACTGAAAGAAGTTCTTCACTAAAGATTCTAATGTAATTTCAAAGTGGATTAATAATGCCAGTAATGGAATTTTTATTAAAAAAGTGAAATCCAAAAACCAAGGCAACATTTTCAAAGCACTGAAAGAAAACAACTACCAACCTAGATTTTCTACCCAATGAAAATATCCTCCATAAGTAAGGAAGAAATAAATACTCTGTCAGATAAACAAAAAAAGAGAAAATTTATTACCACCAGACTCATATTAAAACAGAAAGAGAGCTCTTCAGGTAGAAGGAAAACTATCCCAGATAGAAGGTGGGAAATACTGAAAGCCAGGGAGTACATCAAAAGGTAAACCTTAGAGACATTTAGAGTTAAATGGATATACATTGGGGTGATACTTTTAAGTGAAATAAATAGGATAGACGTGTGTAAATACCAAAGAGTTTCTCTGGTGTGAGAAACTGAAAGTATAAATAAGGATCAAAAGGTATAATAGATAATGTGAAATAGAAAGAAAAGGTCCAAAGGGGAAGGGGAAGTGGGAGGGGTCGGGGAAAGGGAAGAAGGGAATGCAATTAATATGAGAAAAGGAAAGAGTGAAAATAAAGTCTTTGTAAATAGGGAAGGGTGGAGGGGGTGAAGGGAGGGCAGGGGAATGGGGAGAAAATAAGAACCAAGTATATCATGTAAAGGCACAAATTTCCCATGATGAATGTCATTATATTGTATACCTAAAATGGACCAATAAAATTAATTTTAAGAAAAGGTCAAAAAAAGTTTCTAATGTAATTACTATTTTTTTCTTCCTATAAATGATCTATTAAGTCACAAATTCACTATTTGGGAAAAAGTTTTGAACTTCAGTAGTAGCTCCTGAAAACCATCAAATAATCTCTACTCCATGCATATAACACTACTTTCACCAGAAGAAGCTCATATTATTTTACTCTGAAAATATAGTTACCTCCTCTCTTCTGTGTGTTGGGCAAGCGGGAACAGCTGGCAAGCTGCTGTAACTGTGCAGTAATAAAATCATCCTTGGCGGATCCTCTCTTCAGTGTAGGAGACTTCATGAAACATGTATTTTACCCAGGTGTGGAGCTGTCACAGTGCAGGGAACCCGGGGGGCAGTGAGGGAGAGGACTAGGATGTGTTCAGCAGAGCATTCTCGCTCCCATGTTTTAGCTGATCTAATGCTCAGACACCAGGAGGTCCAAGTGTCACGAGCCACGATTTGGGGATGAAGAAGTGGACTGCTCAATTAAGTAGCTCTCTGGAACACAGAACTAAGTAAATAACTGGCAAGTGGGCTTGAGCGCACTTAGCGGGGCCATTTATGTTGTGATGTGAAAAATTTTAAGTGAGAGCGTGAAAAAACAGCTGTCATCTTCCGAAGAGTCTTGGTTACCAGCAAGCACATGCCCACTTCATTACAGACAAACCCTCCTGCTACTTATTTCAAACCTGCATAACAACTTTTATTCCAATTCCGGGTGTGAGAAAACACCGGGTAAAGGAAAAACCAGTTTCTTAAGGTCACCGGGAGTTCGGTTTCACTCCCCAATCTGTTCGACTTCCAAAGTTCTTTCCATCAACACAGCTCTGAATTTGTCGATTCAGAGGCTGGGCTCTGACTGTCAGAAGACTCCCTCTGCCTTTTCATCCGACACAGCGAGACCTCATTAGCTTGTACCTGCTGATCTGACATCCGGGATAATTGAGAGTCTGGCCATATTTGCACTCTTTTGGAACAACAAGTTCGTTAAACAAATAAAAGCCTTAAAGGAGTGGCTGAGAGGGATACTTTCAAGTCCTACTTTCTGGGCAAATCCAGTCAGAATAATTTCTTGTGCATTGTCGACCCTCAAACAATGTGGGAGGCGCAAGCTCCAGGCGCATTCTGCCTCCCAGTAATGCTGTCTTAATTACAAGTGATATTTAGTTATTCACCACACCAGCTGCAGGAGGGCTTCTCACCAGGAAACTCCAAATTAGCTTTGCATATGTTCATGGGGCTGTTATATACTTAAATTGGGCCAACCTACCAGTTCTTTACAAATTAAATTTCATAAATTAGAATTTCACAAAGCCCTGCTAGCCTTCTCTTTGTTATCATACCCAGAAATAAGAAATGACTCCATCCAGCCATCCCGTACTCTACAGCGACATAACAGTACACACAGAAGGAATAAAAATGCTATGTATCCCATAGTCTCCCTGCCCATTTTCCTTTCTGCCCTCTCCCTCTTTAGGTATGCGTGCCAGGGCAGGAATAGGTGCGTTTCAGAGCTGATTCATTTGGTTTGCAGAAGTGGTGACTTCACTGTCTCTGACTGCTTGGCATTATCAAATGCCGTTTGAGCAGAGTTGTGTCTTGGAATTCATCTCTGACAGCTTGGACTTCAGGTTTATCTTGAGGAATAAAACTGTGGTAAAGTAGAGGGAATAGGGAAACTGGGGTTCCAGCTGGAGAGGGTCTGCTTATATTCTTCTGGCAGGCAGTCAAGGCACTTTGTCCATGGGAGGTGTCTTTTTGTTACTTTGCCCCTTTGGCCTCGTACACAAAGATGGTGTAGGCCTCTGTGCCAACCACTCCAAGCATGAAAATCCATCTCCCCACATCTCTCACTGCACCCACTATGCTTTTTTTGTAAAGTCTCATCATCTATCTTTCCATTTCTACCCTCTCACTGTAGGATGTCAGATGTCAAGAGAGAAGCATTCATTTCCCAAGTGTAGAATTGTGTGAGGGTTATGCATGAACATTTGCTTGTATGTACGCATACCTCTGTGTGTGTGTGTGTGTGTGTGTGCAGGTGTGTGTGTAAGGTGTAGGTCCCACTGAGGGTGGACAAATAGGTATACATAGGGAGGTAACCTCTGACTACACCTCATGCAAATTTAATGAAAAGAATGAGGTTGATGTTTGGCAGGGGGCTGGGAAAAATAATATCCCCAGTGGAAGTTGTGGCTCCACAGGGATAGAATTCCCCATGAAGATGCTCAAGTGAAAAGGACATATCTTTACTATTGGGAATTTATCTGTCTAAGGGGAAAGACCTGTTAAATTTTATGCCTACTGAATTTTTGGCGTTTTTATGCCTACTGAATTTTGAGGGTGCTGAGAAACTACTTTTGTTTCTTTGCTTATGATTTGAGGAATTCATAGGAGCAGTTTCAAGAGTAATTGAGAATTATTTTGTATTATTTAACATCATAGACACCAAGACATCATCTTGATTGGAGTTTAAATAAAATTGGGGAACCCATTTGACAAAATGGGTGGAAATGTTCTTTCTTTCCCTATGGCTTTGATCAAAACAGTGCCCTTCTCCTGGAGAGGCAGTGGCCTATTCTACAGACTGTGATGAGTGGATGGTGGGTAGGAGAACATGTTTACCCTGTCTGCCTCTTTTCCTGGGATTTAAGAGGCAAGTTTTCCCCCAGAGCTACACCATTGTGACTGCTGAGTTTTCTCTTTCAAAGAGAGAACCCATGTAGTGTGCAAGACGCTATGTGTGGGACAGGACCCCTGCGCCCTGGTTGTATCTCTCGCGATGTACACCAGCGAGCTGCTTACAAGGCCAACTGTGGCTCACTTCAGTACACGCGAATTCCTGTGCAGCCCAAAATTGTCAGGCAGGTGCTTCACGCCGAACACAACCCGCCCAGTCAGCCAGGGTGAGCTGTCACTGTCCATTAAGGCAAAGCACTCTTCATCATGATTAATTAATATTCCCTTCCCAAAGGAGGGGAGACAGTGCCCAAAGCTGTCAGATGCCTTTGCATCAGACACACCGCACAAATACACTATGAACTGCCCACCACAGACACACTCTTCACATCTCTTTCTCTCTGACCACCGTCAAGCATGCTGTCATTATGTCTCAGCCCACATGATGCCCTGGAATGCTTGTGCTACTCCCAAATAGCAGAATTTTGGTACATTTGTTTTAGTGTGTTAAACACACAATCCACAAGGCTTTTCTTACACACAAAATGCACCAGGCAAAGTCGGGAGCCACCTGGAATTACTGCCTACCCTTGTCTGTAACACAGGACCTGCTTTAGAAGGTGCCACACAGGTCTGGAACAACCAGCTGCTGATTCTCTATACACTGATTCTCTCCCAGGCTGCTTTTCTGTCCCCCAGCAGGAAACATGAATCACTATTTCTCCTGCTCTCTGGTGCCCTTTAATCCTGATGCTATTCTTCATTCGCAATCAGCTCTGACCCCAGATACTGACCTTTTAGGGAGACATGATGCTTAATAGTTGAGAGTTTGCACACACTTTAATATTCCCACATACGCCTGCTAGTTCTGCTGCTTACTAGTTTTATAATCCTGTAATTGTGGCTGTTTTCTCTCAACTGTATTTCTTTATTGAGAGAAAAGTGATGTTAGTCCCCAAATCTTTTTGTTTTGGTACTGGGGATCAAACTCAGGTCCCTGCCCTTGCAAGACAGTCACCAGAACCACTGAGCTAAATCCCTGGCAGTCTCCAGATCTTGAAATTAATATGTGAATTGAATTAGGTGGTCCATAAGGTTCTTTAAACAGACCTTCACACAATATAGTGCCCCAAAGTATTAGCAATTTTATCACATCAAATGTCAATTTCAAATATGTCTGCACTTAGCCAGCTTTCCTGGCTCACAGGAACAGAATGTATGTTCAGTGGCCGATCCACACTAAGAGAAAATTCTGATTTCCAGTGACTGAACCTCAGCTTGCTGTCCCCAGTACATAGTCCTAAACATTTCCCTAGCTCATTCTGTGTACCCATGCAGTTCTAGAGCAAGGAAGGAAGCGGTTTTAGCCGACTCCAGTGTGAATGCAAACAGAATGTTTGGATTTAATGAGAACAGTGCTTCCTTCTGTGTTGCCCACAAAAACCCACCAGCTCTGCCTGTCCTCCTTCATGGACCCATCCACTCTCTTATATATAATGCGGCTTTCCTCTGCCAAAACAGCTTAAATTGCCCATACACATGGCAGTAGCGGGCCACCAGCATGCAGGGGCATACAGAGAACAAATGACACCCTCTTCTCTGCCCCTGCACTCCGTGTATTCCGTCCCTGTCAGCCCCACCTCACAGGTGGCTCATCCCTGCTCCTTATTAATTCATCTATGGATTTTCTTACTTTTCATTTATCTCTAAATTCTCTTCATCCATTGTGATTCTACTGGGAAATTCATGCTGGATGGCTTTCAGCTTCCTGCTAGCCAGAACAATCAGATTTAAGGGTACAGTTGTGCCAGGCTCCGTGTCCGCCAATATTCTATCCAGGTAATCAGCAGATATGGCACATCAATTTCAACTCAAGTTGCTGTGAACTGTCAGGCTAGTAAAACAAAGACACTTTCCTCCCAGCCCCGGGATGCAGAACACCTTTCCTTAACACCGTCACATCACCACTCACAGTGATGATACAAGAGCCAGCATTTCCCTGCAGAGCCTGGGCCAGAAAGACACCAAGGAGAACGGCAGATGAACAAATAAAAGTTTGCTGCATTTGGAGATCACCCTGCTTCTTTTCACTCCATGCCTGATGCCAATGTTTGGATTCAGAAAATCACTGGTGAAAATCACTGCAAATGACAAGAGATTGAGTAGTCATTCCTGTCCAGGTCCTTCATCTTTCCCACCATCAGGGGACCAATTAAAATGGTCTCTGTTTTTGGAAAGTAGTCCTGTCCAGGTCCTTCATCTTTCCCACCATCAGGGGACCAATTAAAATGGTCTCTGTTTTTGGCAGAAAACACAATTCAGATGGAGACTTTATTTCAAAGGAAGGGAGGGATAATCAGGAAGGGCAAAAAGCAACCTCAACATCAGAGCTTTTTTATTTTTTATTTATGCATGTAATTTAGAGACCAAGGAGAGAACAAGGTCCGGGAAAGTCGACAGGATGACAAAGCCTGGGCCAATGCTTGGACGTTATAGCAGCATGGGGCCAGAGGTGGCCTTTCTGTGGCCCCCATGGGATCAAGGCAAGGGAAAGCACAGCACTGCAACAAGAACACACCCTGCACATTTACATGTTTGTGGGACATTTACAGAAGAGCAAGAAATGCGGGGCTTTACATCTGCTTCCAAGAAGACAACTAGTTGGTGCTGGTGTTAAAGAATGTCTCGTAGGCCCTTGAACTGCAACATGCAAGACATAGAGTGCAAAAGAAATGCACTGAATGTTTAAATAACATGAGTAGGTTTTTAAGAGTACAAGAGTAGAATATTATACTGGTGTTTAGATACACTGAACATAACATTAACTGTGCCACCTGTAATTCGCTGAGCACTGTTGCATATCAGGCTTCGAGTTCAGCACTTTCAAAGGATGAGCTCATGTCATCCTCAGAGAAATCCTCTCCAGTACAGCTTTTCTGTTCATATTTTAAACCAAAGAGCAGTGGTTCACAGGGGGAAATGTGCCTCAAGACTACACCCATGGCACAGACAGGATTTAATCTCAGGCCCCTGGAGTCCAAAAATCTACGCTCTAAATTTCATCCAGAATGAATGTGAATCTAAGTCATCAGAATAAATATTTTCCATGATGCTATGCTTATCTTAAACATGGGCTGGAGAAAAAATAAAGAAAATCTGTGGAAGTATAAAAAAAAAGTTTTCAGTGTATTTTTATAAATATATGCACACGAGCTATGTCCTGTAATAGTCTGTCTTAATTCTGTTAAAAGAAAAACACTTGGATTCTAGATTGGCATACAGCTTTATTAATGTGCCTTGACACAACGGAGAAGTTTAGAAGCATTCCCAAAACATTATGATGAGAAAGAAGGTGGAAAACACCAAGAGAAATTGCAGTGACGGGCTTGAATTTCATAAAGGAAATTGATTTCCTTCATACTGAATGTAATGCCACTGTTTCTTGTTATACAAAGAGCCATTTGACTCCTGAATTTATCCTCAATGAAACCACACTGTCATTATGAATGCTCATATTTGAGTCTATTTCAGGATGCCTTTCAAATAGAATGTAGGTATATGATCACACTTCACCAATCCTGAAGGCATTTGTAAGTGGCTCATTATTACCCATTATAAGTCCTTCCAGGACAAGATAAGGCTGAAAAAATGGTTACAATCCACCCCAAAATGGTAACTTGCTTTGTACCTATCTGTGCCTTAAGAGGCAATTACATTTTTGGTATGTGCTTTGAAAGCTGAGGGTACATCTTCCATGTTTTTATTTTGAATTTCAGTTACTTTCAGAAACAAAGCACCACATTTCCCTGAGGAAAGTCTGGTAAGCTCTGCCTTGTTGTTGTTTGTTAATTTATTTTTCCATATTTCGGATAGAAGAATCTTTTGATCTTACCTCGAGCCAAGGCCAAAGCCATGGGAGGAGAAGGTCTTTAGCCAAGGGATGTCAGAAAGACTTTCAAGGCCAAAGGAAGTGTTTTCCTGGCAGGCAAGGACAGCCTGTCTGCTTCACTCCTTCTTCAGAGATGAGCGAGAGCTGTCCCCAGCCGCTCTTTAGAAACACCTGCCTGCCCCTTGGAGCTACTTCGAAATATCACATGAAGATTACTCTTGAGCAAACTACTGGGTTGCATTCCCAGACATTCTCCAAGTCCCTGGGGCTTCAGATCCCCTGGGCTTGGGCAAATCAACTCATAAAAATGCTTTACAGATGCCAGCATCTCCCAAGTGGAATGAGGCCATAGAGGGACCTGGCATTAAAATGATCCATCAACCACCTGTCCCTCGTTGGCCACTGGAGGTGCTGCTGTGGCACAGGGCTGAGGACGCCCGGTGACATACCTCATAGAGGTCGATCATGACATTGCCCTCAGGACCTCTGCTGCTCTGGACATTCTCCAAGGCCAGGGTGAAGTAGACCCCGCGGGTGTCTGAGATGTACAGGTTGTAGGTGTCGTTCTGGTTCCACTCTTGGACGGCTGCAAATACTTGGTTCTCATCTGTGCTGATGACGTGCATGTCCTGCAGAAAGGAAGTGAAGTAGGGATAGGCTTTAATGCATTAATCTACTGAGTGCGGCCTTGAGCATGAGCGAAGAAGGACAGAGAGCTTCCTTCTGCATATGTGGCAAGTATTAATTAACCTGTTAAGTTTTAATTACATATCTTCTTTGCCACTTGTGAGGTTAGGCAGTGAGGTCATGAGAAAATGGGACAGAGGGATGCTTAGCAGCTGAGTTATAATTTAATTGCCTTTTTAGATAACTGGAAGAACATTTGATTGGAAGAACATACATGATTTTGTGGAACCAATCATTCTGATATATGTGCCAAGCTCCAGTGTGATGCATGCTCAGAAGGCTTGCATGGGGCAGATCTGAGATAAACCTTCAGAGACAAAGCAAAAACAGAAACATGCTGCATGTCTCACTGGGGTCCACGGACCAGCAACACAGGGATCACCAGCAAGCTCCTTAGCCACCAAATCTTAGGTTCCCATTTAAGGAATCAAAACCCCTAGGGGAACAGTCTGTGCATTCAAGTTTGAGCAGCCCACACTCCAAGGCGTGCAACCCCCAGCAACCTCCCAGGAGAAAAAGTTCCATGAGAGACCCCCAAAGGGCTAATTCCCCTTCAAACTGATGACCAAAACCTTTACCCTGAGAGGTTCTGTGGGAAACCTAAAGGAACACAGGGGGCAGCATGCAGATGTTCTTTGGATGGGAATTCCACATCCTCCCTTCTCCATTCACAGGCAGGGACAGATTAAAGACAGAGTGGAGCAGCCTCACTGTCTCCCTTGGGGAGGCCTCCTCAAATGCTCCCAGCTGGCCTCTATCCTTTAGCCAAACCACTAGGTACACTACAACTTCAAAAACCGAAAAAGCAAAACAAGCAGAAGAAAAAGTCAAGAAGAGCTACACATGATCACAAACATAGACTAACAACATGTAAAGATTCTTGGCCTCTGGGTGGATTAGCAGCCACTCAAATTTTCACACATGGAATTTGCTCCATCCTCAAAGAGCCTTCAGGAGACCGGACAATCTTCTGTGGCTACAATTCTCGTCCTGGGGAATTCTCCCTAACTTCTAATCAAAACTTCTCATTTGAACACAAGCTTAGTTTCTTGGCTCTAATTTAGAAACGTGGACAGATTCTGTGTCTAGAATTTCTAGCTGCAAAACAGAGACATAGGAGCATGCCTCCCTCAGAGTGGTAAGGATAAAACCATTTATTAAGTGTTAAACACTTACTGTCTGACACTTAGCATTGCTATTTGCTCCATACTTGCTAGAAACTTTCAGTTAAGAAAGCCTTTCTATCCCTTTATAATTTAAGCAAGGTTGATTTGGCTTTTCTGTATTGTAAATGTTACAGTCCTCAGTAATACACTCAACAAAAGGTTCATTCGAATGTTTTCTTTCTTAATGGAGAGAATAAGCTGTGAACATAAGCCCCAGGGCCATTCCTTACCTTCCTTACTCCTACTGATGGACAAATCTTGCCAGGCTCTCCACTTATGACAGGGTGAAGACTAAAACTTTCACCCAGCGCTTACAGTTATCAAACAGATGTTTTCAAGTCATGCTTTGCTCCTTCTGAAGAATGCTATGTAATCCCCAAAGTTAAGTTAAACTCTCAAAAATGAGCTAGCAAGAGCATGTAGCTCCTTCCCGCCCCTGTACCTGCAGAGTGAATTTCTGCATTGGTGAATCTCTGGGGTCCTCACAGATGTCTGATTAAATAATCTGGTACTGGACCTGGTTACCTATTCTAACTCACCATGCATAGCATTCATTTTGTAGATCTGTAGCTGAAAAGCCAGATCTGTCGAGTGTTTTAGTGTAGATTGCTCAGAGAACTAGTCACAGAGAAACACACTAGAGTGATTGTGTCTAGATGTGCTAAGGACTGATCTCTTTTTCTCTTCATATAATCTAATTACATCGAACAGACTTTTTAAAACATGATGTTGGTCTGAAATATTTGAATGGAAAAATTGGACATTTTAAATGCCACCCTTATTTTTCCTTCTTGCCCAAATCCCCCTCTTCTATCATGAAAATAGTCTTTTTTTTTCACCAAATCACACAATTTAGATCAAGACGGAAACTCAGAGCTCTTCTACCGGAGCATACAAAACCTGTTGTGTGAAACACTAATTGGATTCTAACAGACTAAAAGACGGAGTGGGACTCCTTGGGTGAAATGCTTTAATTAATGCTGAATCAGAAATTCGTCTGTCTGATAGGGTAGTCATGAATCTCTAACACCCAATGAGTTAGTCTCCAGGGAAGGGACACAGAAGGGACCTTTTTTTTTTTTTTAACTTGTTTGACCAGGGGACAAAAATTTCTCTGGGCTATCAATAAGGGCATTGTATCCTAATAGATATGAGAAAATTTTATTTTGCATTTAAGATCCTTATTTTAAAAATTGGGCAAAGAAAAATTGATAAAGCAGCTGGCCAAGGTTCGAACAGAAGTTAGTGGCAGATCCAGGTCCAGATCTGGGGCTGGTGTCGCAAATCAAACAGCCTTTACACGTGTGTACCCTGGTGCCCATTGATCTTCCAACACAGGACAACCGGACCCATACTAATAATAATATTACCTTGCTCTTATAGAGTATCTGTCCTCCAAAATGCTCACAGCACTTTCATATGTATTGCTTCACTCGTCTCCCTTGAGTGGCTCAGGATGTTCTCCTAGTAGCCCAGGGAAGGAAGACTATCGCTCTCTCTCTGACTACAGGACTACGCACTTTTAACAGCAATGGTAATGTCCTCCCTTGCCAATTCTGTACCATTGTGTCATTAATTTTTTAAAGCACAGCTCAGGGGAACTCTTATCTTTCAAGAGCTGCATACAATGGGAGCAGATAATTAAAATTTGAGCATGGAAATGCTGCTTTGTCTCTGTTCCTTTGGTTGGCAAGCTGTGTTCCTTCTCAGTGGCAGCCATCCCGGCCCTGACAGAGGCCAGGGGACACACGCCCCTGTGCAGCGAGTCCCCCCACCTACCCTGGGCTTGTCTTTGAAGGTGTCATGAGGTTGCAATGAAGCCTCTGGTTGCTTTCTATAATAAACACCCACCTGGACCAAATAACCCATTCCTTTGCTGTCCTAGCTCCCATTTCGTGAGAACAAGGTAAATTAACCACTGCATTCTACCCTCGGAGCTCAAATGAGGTCGCATCATGGAACAGGGTCCTTTGGGAGAGCGGAGGGAGGGGAAAGATGCTGATTCAGGTTCAGAGTCAAACTTCTTCTACATTGGCTGGACGCTGCTGGGGGGGCCATCAGCAGTGATCAGTGTGACAGCTCTGAACAAGCAATGCAGCCTCCCCAGAATCCTCAGTAGTGGGCCCCTAAAAGCTTCCTTGATTTTATACTTCTGTTTCTGGGACTCCTTAGGTGAAAGGGGTGGTTCCACTCAATGTTGCCAATAGTACATCAAAGGTAGGGGGCTGACAGTGACGGTACATTTAAACAAGAGAAGTGATGGTTCAAACTCAAAGGCATAAGCATTTATAATCTCTACTGCGGGTGTCAGAAAACTAGAGTTCTCGCCTCGATTCTGCAGCAAATGTTAGCCAAGATTTATTCCACTCAAAGCGTATGCTGCCCTAAGAGCATTTCACGAAGGACTCAAGGGCTGTTCACTGACTTGGTCTCAATTCCACGGGCCTCTTGGGCCAAAACGTCTCACTGCACCGAGCATAATTTTTGTTCTTAATGGTGCAAATCTCACATGCTAAGCATTTCTTTCTTCCTTTTTTTGGGAGGGGGGGCAAACAAATCACCATTTATTTTAGTACTCCGGAGTAGGAGGGAACGCTGATTTATTTACTGAGGTAATTTGTCCATTTTCCTCAGGAACTTTCTTAGGAGATCATCAAGGGTAATTTTAAGAACACTCTGTTTTCTCCATCCAATTCTCATCTAAGACATAATTCACCGTCCTACATTCTTATCTTTTTTTAGGTTAAAAAAAAAAAAAACAACTAAGCCAAACCAAGAGCGAGAAGCATTTAAATGTGTACACCCACACAGACGTACGGCTCAGGGCAGTACCTCAGGGCAGTACCTCAGTCCTTAATCTTCGAGTGGCTGAAAATAGTATGAACTCCTGACGTGGCCATCGCCGGGTGGCGCTGACTGCCTGTGCGGTGTTACCCCTAAAGGGCCATTCCCGCCCCTTCCACTATTGGGGTAAGGGGCAGAGTTGTGGGTGTGAGAGAATTCTGCCCCGGAAACGCAGAGCAGACTATCACCACCGACTCTCCGGAGAGAGGCGTCTCACTATGCCCCGTGTTGTTTCTGTCATAATTCCCCGGGGCGGCTGGCTGGCGTGGGGCCAAGACCGCAGAGCATGAAAGCACTCAAAGCTTATGCTGCCCTAAGAGCATTCCACGAAGGACTTAAGGGCTGTTCCCCGACTTGGTCTCAATTCCAAGGGCCTCTTGGGCCAAAACGTCTCACTGCACCGAGCATAATTTTTGTTCTTAATGGTGCAAACCTCACATGCTAAGCATTTCTTTCTTCCTTTTTTGGGGAGGGGGGGGCAAACAAATCACCATTTATTTTAGTACTCCGGAGTAGGAGGGAACGCTGATTTATTTACTGAGGTAATTTGTCCATTTTCCTCAGGAACTTTCTTAGGAGATCATCAAGGGTAATTTTAAGAACACTCTGTTTTCTCCATCCAATTCTCATCTAAGACATAATTCACCGTCCTACATTCTTATCTTTTTTTAGGTTAAAAAAAAAAAAAACAACTAAGCCAAACCAAGAGCGAGAAGCATTTAAATGTGTACACCCACACAGACGTACGGCTCAGGGCAGTACCTCAGGGCAGTACCTCAGTCCTTAATCTTCGAGTGGCTGAAAATAGTATGAACTCCTGACGTGGCCATCGCCGGGTGGCGCTGACTGCCTGTGCGGTGTTACCCCTAAAGGGCCATTCCCGCCCCTTCCACTATTGGGGTAAGGGGCAGAGTTGTGGGTGTGAGAGAATTCTGCCCCGGAAACGCAGAGCAGACTATCACCACCGACTCTCCGGAGAGAGGCGTCTCACTATGCCCCATGTTGTTTCTGTCATAATTCCCCGGGGCGGCTGGCTGGCGTGGGGCCAAGACCGCAGAGCATGAAAATAAAAAAGTGCAGGGAGACTCAGAAAGTTCATGATGTCCTCTGTGCAACTTAAAGGCTCCAAAGCTGAGGTATAATTTTTAACAGGTCCTGCAGAATCCTCTTCTTACAAATCTCCCACACCCATCTCCCTTGCTCTAGGATTAAGCCACAGTATCTTAACAAATGTAAAATACACCAGAATGGCTGGGAGGTCTCAGGGTGCAGAGGAGTCCCCGTGTGAGCGCGACCTCCACCAGGTGGCGCTGCTCATCAACACAGGACGCCGGCCCTGGGAGAGGGTCTCTGCCCTATTTCAGGGGAATGGCTCCAGGATGCCAAAAAGTCCCGCTCTAAAGACACATATCTAAGTCTCCTTCGAAAAAAAGAAAGTAGAGATTGACCCGTGTGCGCCGCACCCCTCATTAAACAATTTGTCCTAACAGCAGACGGAGGTACAAGTGGGTCGTGCCTATTGCGCTGGCAAAACACACGTTTACTTTTGCGTATTGATAGAATGTCAATGCACACTGCTAGAAAGTCTTCACTACTGAAAAAAGCAAACCTAAATCAGTTACTAAGTCAGAAGCTCTAATAGCAGGAATTCCACAGGGAGAAGGAGAGAGAAAGACCAAGCAAGGAGGGCAGTGAGATCGGCAGAACTGGACGGTAAGGGAGCAGGAATCTGAGAAACAGAGATGGGTGGGAGAGGAGAGACTGCGAGCGGGAAAGGCGCGGGCAGGGCGGGCAGAGGCAGGACGCACCTTGGGCAGAGCGTATTTGGGAAGCTTCATCCGGGCGAAGGCGCTCCTCCGGTAGGACACGTAGTAATGTGGTCTTCCTCCCGACGTCAGCTGCGGTGTGAACATAAGGACGTAAGCAGAGGTGCAGCGCAGGTTTCAGGTCACGGCGGAGCCTGGATGGAAGGGGTGGGTACCCCCCAGGAGCACAGCCCGACGACTTCGTAAAGCGGCATTTGTTCAAAGGTAACTCACACGGGAGGCGCTGGTCAGAGGCCCAAACCGGACCTAACACTCCACTCTTCCAGCTGCATGGGGCCTTAAGGCCAGGAATCACGCGCAGTTACTTTCCTCCCCAGTAATCTAGCCTCAGGGGACCCTGGCTTATTGTCACTCGGCAGCTGGGCTTTCCAGTCCCAAGCCCACGGCCACACCTGGCAGAAACGGTCAAGCTGCAGAAGGCGGGGTAGTGGCGCTCACGTCTCGAGTCTGACGGAGTCACCCTGACTGTGACCACGTTCCCCCGGCAGAAGCACTGGCACGCCAGGGGGAAAACCAAGCCATCCCTGAAATTCACTTTAGATCTCTTTGGAAAGAAAACTGAAGACTGACCGTGCTGTCTCGGACACGCAAGCCAGGAGGTGAAGAAAGGAAAGAAGGACTATGGTCCCCTCTTAGGAGCACCATGTAGGGGTACAGTCAAAGGTCCCCTACGCATCTCTCACTGTTGAGCAGCCGTCCTGAACCTGTGCAAAAACCTGGAGTTCAAATGTCACCGGGGTCTGCGCGCTCAGAATGGCGACAAACGCTGAAGTGACCATTCCTCAGGAATTGGGAAGGTTACCGCCCTACTCACCAGCAGGGGGCAGATCACCCCTTAGCCCAGCGATGGGTGAGAGAGTCATGGCCATCGTGGCATGGAGAGAAAATACGTGAGCTCGGAAACACAGAGCTCAGTTTCGTATGCAAGTCATTTATGTGGACTGTAAACTTACTAGAAACCAGAAGAGGTTCCTGGGAGAGGTCCTGTGTGAGAAATGAATGAGATAGAACCAAACTATGCGACTATTTGGAAGTCACTTGAAATTATCAGAATATTCTTTACGAATTTCCCTGAAGGAAAAAGGAAATGGTGGGCATGCATAATCATGTGTGACACATTTAAATATTACACAGGCTGGCGCTAGACATTTTGAAAAACAGCTTCATCAACACAATTTTCAAACATTCCAAATCACAATTTCCTATCTATCTACATGTCTACATATATATAAGTGTCTGGAGTGTGTCTCAGTTGTGCTTCTACTTATACACACACAAGCTATTATTTAGCAATTATACCTGCGTCAGTCATTTTTGAAATGGACAGTGATAAGTGAATGCCTAAGTGCACTGTCCAAACAAGACTAGATTTTCCATAACTGCTGCAAAGAAGCAGGGCACACTCACAGTCCTCTTCTAACTCCCCAGGAGACCCTGTTCTCTGGGGGTGGGAGCCCAGGTGAGCACTGTTCAGGCTTTGTTTCCATCTCCTCTTCAAAGGCCAGGACAAAGCTGGCTGATGTCATCCTGGTCACTGTGTCCCCAACCCCCAGGCCCCCACAGCTTCCCCTGCTGGCCTGTCCTCTACTGTTAAGCCAGTACTGAGGGCTTGACTGGTCCACGTTCCTCGGTGACAGGAGAATGACACATCTACCCAGCCCCTGCTGATGCGAGGAGCAGGTGGGGACGAATGGAGCTGAGACCGTGGTAGTGACGCGGTCTCACTAGTCTAAGCAGTGTCCTCCTGGCCTGTCAAGTCCTGCGCAACCCGCCTGGCAGATACGAGTCCCTGTCTGTTAGGGGAGACGCTGCCATCTTTCTCCCATCCCATCTTTACTCTTCAGGCCTCCAGCAGGTGAGAAGGGACTGCAACAGACCCGGGAAGAAGGCCACCACGGTGGAGACAGCCCGCAGAACTGCTCCTGCTCACCTGCACAAACACGTAATCGTCCTGGACGATCAGAGAGTCTGGGTCGATGTAGCCTGGGAACGGCTTATTTCTGTTTGTTTCTGTGCAGTTCTGCATCCTGCAAGTTAGGTACTGTGAATCTGGAAAAGCAGAATGGGGTGAGGGTGTACACAAAGGGCTTTAGAATCAGTGGATATTCCTGGATTTCCTTCATTATCTCCACATCTCTCAAAAAGCCCTGCAGTTTTTCAAGTACATCACTGCTATCATCGTTACTGTTAAAATTATTATCGTTATGTTACCCCTTTGCTATCGATGCTGCTCTCTCTTGATGCCTCACAAATGCTTTCCATGACAGAGTACCAAATATTTGTCCTTTATTTTTCTCTCCCAAGGGAAGCCTTCTGGAAAAGTGGCAGTGCTGCTTGTGGTTTCACAGTACTGTCTTTCTCTTTAGTGGCCCTTGCTTCCAGGCCCTGACCTGGACTGATGGACAAGCGACACACGCAGGTAACCATGAACCACCTCTGGTGGGAGATGGACCGCTCTACCTGAGAAAATCTTTATTAAGATGAAGGTGTTTCTTCTACTATGGGCTAAAAGTGAAACACAATAGAGAGATTCCCAAGTTAGCAACACCATTCTTCTCATTTCCCAGATGAGTACACCGAGATCCTGGCTCTCACCGGAAACTGGACGCCAGCTGATACACGCAGCGTCAGTGGTGCACACTCACACCCGGCCCGTCCCTGTGTGCTGTCCTGCTTTCCAGTCACAGATACTCAGGACCCCATGCACTGTGTCTGTCCTACTTCACACCGCTTCTGCCTCGCTCGCTTGGGTTAAATTCAAACCCACCGCTCCGACTTCCTACCTCTTCCCAGGCTCCTCTTTTTTATTTTTCCTGTGGTATTCCAGACTCTATCCACTTTTATGGTCAGGAACTTAGCCACACCTTCCACCACCTTAGAAATGTTTCATTTGTTCTCTCTCTGCCTAAAAAGCTTCCCTTACAGGCTGTTTCCAAAGAAGCTTGTGGATTTCAGCTCACTTTGGCACCTTCCATGGTTACACTCTAGTATACACCCCCCTGTGAATTCCTCCCACAGACATTATTAAAATATAAAATTACTTTATTATTTATTTCTGTATACTACTCAAATTACAACATAATTTCCAGGAAGATACTCCATGAAGACAGACGTCTTTTTCTTCTCTTATTTTTTCTCATTTGTTTCTCCTATCTACCTATCTATCTATCTATCTGTCTATCTATTCCTTACCTACCTACCTACCCATCCATTGATCTATTTTTTGCTCTTTGCTGTAGACTCAGGTCTTGGTACTCAATAACACTCCTGGCATATAGTAGGCAATAAATGAAGGTCTGCTGGAATAGGCCTCTGTACTGGAATAAATGTTTCTGAATAAAAATAAGTTATTTTACTTGGTTTTGATGTTGAATGATGCCCGAGTCAATTTGAGTTTTAAGAGCTCAGAGAACAGTGCCTCTTCCAGACACACGCAGCAGGAGAGGATCATGTAGGTGCAGAGCGGATGGGAGCAGCGCGTGGGGACGGAGGTGAGGATGTGCTAAACACTTCTCCTGAGGACCTGGGCAGTGTAAAGCTTCCGGGAGCACCACCTCCACATCAGAAGGAGGCTATTGCTGTGGGCTGTGGGGCGAGTGCCACGCCCACTGACACCATGTGACCAAGACTGATGTCCTTGAGGGTGACCCCCGAGGACAGGGACAGAGACAGCCTGACTCACAGCACCTCTGTGCAGCCTCCCGTGGGTCTGGGACGGCTCCTCTGTGCTCTCCCCCATTTAGTGCTTGTAAAAATACCCAAATCCGAAATGTAGGCTCTCCGTGCCCTCTTCTCCGGCTCCCTTTTCACATATTCATGTGTTAGAATACAATTGAAGATATTTTTCCTTAAAGACAATCCATTTCCAGAATCTTTCTTCCTCTGACTCACAAAATTTCACCTTGCAGGGCTTCAGTCCTCCCGATTCTCTAACTTCACCTTCCTTTTCCGCTTTTAAGCAACTCTACTTTTTCACAAGGTAATTTGGAGTCATGGAAACAAGAAGGATTTGGGACTGTGAGAGCTGGGCTAAGTTCTGGGGTGGCCATTCATTAGCTGCAGAGTTCACGAGAAATCATTTCACCTCTCCAAATCCTGACTCCTTTATCTATGAAGCAAAATTAACAATATCTGCGGTGTAGCAGATTAGCTACTAGATAAAATTAATCAAATGAATAATGTTAAATATTTCGCAGTTCAAACTTCTGAACATGTTGTTACTGTCAAACAGGTTCTTGCTTTCTTTTCCACAATGATAAAATCAGTTTGGGGCACACAGTAAGTCCTTAAAAAGATTGAACACGGGTTGGGGATTTAACTCAGTGGTTCCGCTGCCTGCCTTGCAAGGACCTGAATAAAGTGAACTCGGATAGTCTAGCTGCATGGAAATATAGTTAGCGAACCGGCCAACAGCCACTCTTCTCTAGTTGCTGAAGATACCAATGCCAGACCTGTTGCCATTCTGTCCCCCGTGACTGGGAATTTCACAGTATAAGGATTCATCTTGTTGAGACAAAGCCCGCTCAAGACTGTCCGAGTCTCCTCGTCCCTGGTTAATTTAGAAGAGGTCATTCCAAACCTGGGGCTGTCACAGGAGAAGTGGGGAAAGCACCCGGAGGTGCTGTCATACAGCCCCGGTGAGGCCTTGGGCCTGCTCTGGCCTTCCTGTGAGCTGAAGAAGCGGTCTTATACATAGCTCATGCAAGGAGTGTGGAAACGACAGACAGAGGGTGTTTCCAGATGGCGTCCTCGGGCTGCTGCTGCACCAAGGCTAGACCCACTCTGCCTCTGTGATCTTAGGCGGGATAACGAAGAAAGACGACAGTTGAAGGAACTAAGTCAGAGGTTTCTCCCTACGGAGTTATTGGACTGCCAATTACGAACACAACTTCCATTATCGTTTCGTCTCTAGAACTGACACATAATGAAGGCATAGGAACGGAGAGACAATCCCTGTTTAATTTTCAAAAGTATCTACCATTTTTTCTTAACAGCTGTATCTCTTCTTCACAGATCCCTTATCAAACGTAAGATGGAAAATGTAAACACACATAATATGTGTGATTCATCTACACTGAAATTATAAATCTGAGGCGTGGGGGAGAAAATAAGAATGCATAGAAAGTAACACTAGTTGAGCATCTATCGGCCAAACAGTCTTGAAGGTGTCTGTATTAATTTAGTGCATTTAATCCTCACAACACTACAGACTAAACCAACTGCTTTTGTCACTAGAGTGAACCTCAAAGAGATAGAGACTTTGAAGAGATGCAGTGCCGTACAGGGTTTTCATTCAGTTGGCCTGACTACAACTTTTGCACAGTGCGTTTGGAGTCAATTGTTAATAAAATACATTTTGTCTCCTCTCTGAGCATCAACAGATATACCTAGACGCAAGATGAAAACACCTGCAAATTAGTATTTTAAGCTGTAATTAGACAAACTAGCTCAAGATACTGAAAAATGTCTTTGATCTCAGGTTCGTGTCTGAGAATTCCAGCTAAGGAGATGTTAATTGGTGTAAGGATTTGGCCACCTGGATGCTCTTTGGAGTGCTGTTAGGCAATAAAAAAGAAAACTAGAGAAAACAAAATGGGCAACAACAGAGGAATAACTAATTATCCAACGTCTGCTCTGCTGCCGAAATTCCTGCTTCCACGAGGGACTGCTTAATGAATTTTATATAATAAAAGGAGCTCCCCCATCACCTACATCGCATCACTGTTCACTCCTTAGGTTTGAAAAATCAGCATTGGTTTTGAAAACATTATCTCTCTAGGAGGCTGGGCAGATACAGTACGTGCACTCTAAATAATCCTGGTAGCTTTTCAATCTAAAATTATTCCAAAATGAAAGTTTTTTAAAAGTAGGTTACCAAACTATGTGCATTATGCATCCATGTTTTTTGCAAGTTGCAAATGAATAAAACATGTACATGACAACAACGGAAAGGCAGTGGTGTGGGGAGACTTGTGGGGAGATTTGTGTACAAATCGCTCGTGCAGTATTTCTGGGCCAGGAGAGCGGTGGGGAACCGGCGGGCTCGTGCAGTCCGCTGCGTCTAATTTCCCTGCACTTCTCTCTTCCTCCATTTGCCGAACTGCACTCTGTGGCTGAACTATGATCTAAACCCGTTTTGTTTTGGAGCTGAGAATTATAAGGTACGGTGTGCAGCTAGGTGACATTAAAAAAAAAAAGCCCCCAGAAGAAGTCTTGAAACCACTTCTTGCTCAGAATGTCTCAAAGTAAAATGTACAAGCTGAAGGGTAACTGATCACTTCTGAGCTGACTGCCTGGCAAAGTGCTCCTGGTTTGTTCCCTTTCTCCTCCTAATGGAAACAGAAAGAAATTGGCTGTCATTCATAGTGAGGGACCAATCACGCCTATTCCCCCCTGGGGCTTGCTGGAATCGCATTAAGGATGATGAACTCTTTCCATACCCAATTCTGGTGGGTGTGTCATGCCATTCCATGGGAAGCATCTTGTAATTTGGCATTAATTAATGTCAATTAATGTATGTGACTGCTAGACATTAGAATTAATTTCATTGCTTTTCTTACACAGATGTTTTCCTTGCCACAGGTAATTAGGACACCGCGCCGCTCTCTTCAAGCATTCTCACTATCTGCGCCAGCTGCTGTGTGGAATAAATGAGATCCTTCCCCTCAGAACCTGTGCCCATCTAGAGAAGGGAAGCTGCCTTTCAAAAGCAGGGTTCAGAGCAGAGGAAGGGGCTTCAGTGCAGCCCAGTGTGGCAGCCTTGAAAGGCTCTGCAGCTCTCTCAGGCTCTGCAAACCCAGATCCAGGGATGGGAACACAGGGAATGCACCAACCAGCAGCTGTGACAATGCAGACCTTGGTCCTGAAGTGCACCGGGGCCCACTGAGACCATGCCCCAGGAGTGGTGGCTGCTCATTGAGCTCCCTTTAACCCCTGGTGCTTCTTCCTGGCCACAGTTACCACCTGCAAGGACCACAGGTGTTTCTGAGGCAATATCTCTCCACATTTTCAATTTTTTTGCTTGGGTTAAAGTGTTTTTTCTTCCATATGGAACCAAAAAAGATCTGTGGTAGCCACCAGAACACTGAGCAAAGAGAACAAAGCTGGGTGTGTTGTGCCACTGGATGTCCAGTTCCATTACCAAACCACAGAAAGCAAAATGGCATCGTACTGAGATAGAAAACAGACACACTGGCCATGGTAACAGCATAGAGAGCCATAAATAAAACCCCATGCTTAGGGTCAACTGATTTTTAACAAAGATGACAAGAATACAAAATGGAAAAGAGACAGTATCTTAAAAAACGATGGGAAATCAAGATATTCACAAGCAAAAGGATAAAGTCAGACTTTTATCCAAGGTCATACACAAAGTTCAACCAAAAATGCAGTAAAGATCTTGACATGAGCTCTAAAACAGCGAACAGCTAGAAGACAATGGGAAATGCTCTGCAACACTGGTCTGAGTAAAGATTTCTTAGATATATGTCTTCAGAGGTACAGGCCACTAACAAAATGAATGAGAAGGTATCATACTAAAACACTTCGGTATAGCAAATGAAACAATTAATTAGGTGAAGAGACAACCTATACATTGAGAGAAAGCAGCTACAAACTGTACACCTAAGAGAAGGCTAATTATGAAAAATATAAGGAATTCAATTCAATAGCTAGAAAACTCAATGAAACAAGAAAAGGACAAAAAACCAGATACTTCTCTAAAGAAAAAATACAAATGGCCAAAGGATATATGATGAAGGGCTTTTAATCACTAGTCATCAAAGAAATGCAAATTAAAACCACAATGAAGTCTCCCTCCACATCCACTAGACAGCTTTGGCCAAAAATACAAAAGATAAATGTCAGGGAAAGTGTGGAGAAAAGGGAACATTTGAGGACTCTTGGTGGAAATATAAATCAGTACAGTTATTAGCGAAAATACTACAGAGATTCCTCATAAAAATAAATGTAGAATTTCATATGATTCAGTAACCCCACTTCTGGGTCTATATCCAAAGAAATTAAAATCCATACATTCATAGAGAGGTTCTTTGTATTGCCCTGGACACCGCAGTATTATTCTCAGTAACTGAGGTGTAGAATTGATTTGAGACTTTATAACCAATGACTGAGTAAAGAAAATGCAGAATAAAAAAAAAACTTGTTCTGTAAAGTTAAATGACTTAAACATGGAAAAAAAGAAAATGCAGAATATTTACATGATGAGACTGTGGAAGGGGGGTCCTGCCTTTTGTGTTGACATGCGTCAACCTGGGATACAAGGTACTACGTGCAACAGAGAGGAGCAGAAAGACAAATACTGCGTGATCTTCCTTCACGTGGAATCCGAAAAGTTGAACTTGGAAAAGTAGAGTGTAGAGTGGTGCTAGTACAGGGGTATGGGAGGAAGCCACATAGGGAAAGAAGAGACAAAGAAGGGTACAAACTTTCTCAGGACACTGTGGACCACTCCTAAGATCCCAGCTATTGTACTTGGGAGGCTGAGGCAGGAGACTGTTGCGTTTGAGGTCGGCCTGAGCAACTGAGCAAAACTGGATCTCAACATAAAATTTTTTAAATGGGGCTGAGGATGTAGCTTAGAGCTAGAGTGCTTCTGAGCATGCAGAAGGCCTGTGTTTCATTCTAGAACCAGACAGACAGACAGACAGACAGAGAGACAGACACACACACACACACACACACACACACATACGCACAGGTACCAGGTTTTGGTTAGACAGGAAGAATAAGATTTAGTACTCTTCTGAACAGATTGTGACCACAATAAACTCTAAAGCATTGTATGTCTCAAAATTGATGAAATAATAGATTTTAATGTTTTCAATGCAGAAAAGTGAGACATATGTGAGGTGATAATTTATTAATTAGCCTGAGTTAATCATTCCACACTGCAAATGTGTATCCAAACACCACACTGTATATTATGCATTCACATATCTGCAATATATACAATTCGTATTTGTCAGTGAAACATAAGATTTAAAAAGCAATTTTATACACCACAGAAATGTTCTCCTCACGTCATTCCTCGGTAAGTGCCGGCTGTCTTGCAGCGCCCCTTCCTGTAGGAGGGGTTCTCTTAGGTCCTCACTCCCCCCCCACGCACCGCACCGCGTAACTCTGAGAAGGTCCTTTACCGAGTGAAGCTTCAGATTCTGTACTGAGTGGTATCAGAATTCTGGAAGCCAAACGGACATTAGGAGAAGACTCTACGCTTAGGGTCTGAGAAGGCTTTACGGGACTTTGGCCACAGAACTTGCTTCCCTCCCTTCCTGCCAAACCAAGAGGAAGCTCCAGGAGCCTGTGGCCGGGGTGTGTCTGAGGGCCTCAGCTATTTTCAAGGGGCACACTCTGCTCCTTCAGAGTCCCACTGACAGGAGCCATCTCCTCTGTCCCTCGTTCTCAGTGTGAAGGCTTCCAGGCCCTTCGGTGGAGTTTTTCCAGAGGCTCAGCTGACTGCTCCCTCCTCAGAGTCTCCGCGGGTCACAGCAGCAGCGTTAACCTCCAGAATAACCAGAGCAATTTCTCCCTCAGCCAGGAACTGCGACAAGAGGATCACAAGGCTTTTCTCTCTCATATTTTGTAAAATGAAATAAAAAATCCAGAGAGATGTACTTTCTACAGGAGAAGAAAGCAGACTTAGGGACCTACGGGTGGGATCTGTGCAGGTTCATACGCTAGTAAGTGACAGCAAGAAATGTATGTCACAGATCTCTGGGGATCCGGCATTCACTGTGTTATTCAAAAAAGCTGCAGTCAGCACCAGCTGCTGTACTATGCCTTGTTAGTGCAGATGTTTAACTGTAAACAGAACTGAATATGTGGACAAGCATGGGCCGGGTCCAACACTTCCCCGTCCCCTGCCAATTTCCAACTGTGAAGCAGGACAGTTAAAAGTTTACACTCTGGTGACAAGGGGTTAAAACCCTAACACCCAGGGATTCTCCAGTTGTCTCCAGGCCCCTCAGTTATGGGGACTAGAAATAGTAATTATAAAACACAGACCATTCCTTCCTCCCCCATGCTAATGCCCTGCCTGTTCCCAAAAGGTGAAACCACACAGGTATCCTTATCTAAGCCTAAGAGCCCCTGGTGAGAGACTTGACAGTTTGTAACTTTTCTTTTTTGCACACCGAAGGTTGACCTTGGAACCTTTTCACTGAACTATATGCCCAGCTCTTAAAATTTTTTTTTTTTAATTTTTTATTTTGAGACAGGGTATCACTAAGTCAGTAACTTTCCCAGGCTGAGGTCAAGCTTGCGATCCTCCCTCCTCAGCCTCCCAGAGTGCGGAAATTACAGAGAAGTGCCAGCACAGAATGTAACGCAGCTGTCCCTGGAAGATTAACAAGAAACAGGGGGGCCTGGAAATACATTATTAACATACCCACAATTGCCAACTCGGATGCTTCCCCAGTCCCCGTTCTCTTATAAAAACTTCAATCTCCTACCCTGCCGGTGTGATTCCTCTCCTGGAAACTCCCTGCTGCCCCTCCTGGCAGTGTACTCTGCTCTCACCATCTCTTTTGTCTCTTCTGTTCCTCGACTGTTGGTGACTTTTTCCACTGCCCGCACCATCGGCCCTCCAGGGGACATTTGGCAGGGCACACATCTGCCCATAAATCTTCTCTGTCCCTTTCCATTTTTCTGTTATTTCTTCCAGAGCCTTCTGATCCAACGTCCCCCCGACTACACAGGCTGCTGTTTCCATGCACTTCCTTCTGGCCTGCATGCAGGACTTCTCGTTGGCAGGTACCAGTCGGGAACTGAGACTGTCCTCTTGCCTGGGAATGTCCGCGCAGAAGACAAAGACTCCCACACAAGTCATTCACTGTCCAGTAACCTCTTCTCACAGGATGAGCTGGTATCCATACTGCATTTCTCTTTAACACCTCCGGATGACAGACCAGTGCAACTCACTGAAGGCTGTCATTTGTTCTTGGCTTGGGAGGCCATGACTACTATCGGGAAAATTTGGGCATTGTAAAATTTTTGTCATGTAGAAGACTAGAAAGTATGGACATGCGAGAAAACAAAATCATAAAAACTGGTAGACACACAGTCACTGGCTCATCACACCACAGTGCGGTGGCCGACCGCGTTCTAAAGCTGTGAAGGTGCTGCATCACAGGTGGAAGACGTCAACCCTCAGGCCTCTGCACAGATGTTCTGTCAGGTGCAGGAAAGTTCTGACTCTGCCTTTACCACACAAAGTTGTGGGATGGAAACCCTTGTGGCCTAGTGTTCTCTGGAGGGTAGAGACTCTTTCACTAAGTGCTCTATCTCAAAGAGAACAATGACCTTTGAAAGAGCTGGGAAAGAGTTAGGAGGCTGCTTCAAATGGTGACAAGATAAGTCACCTTCCTAGAAGGAGGATCTTTGGGCTCGGAGGCATGAGAGATGAGCTTGGAACCCACAGTGTGTGTCCTGAGCAAGCCACAGTAGAAATCCCTAGCAGAAATGTATCTGCTTGAGTAAAGACAGTGTTCCATAAATTCACATTCAGTGTTGTTTATTTAATTTTCCAAATTAAGTTAACAGAGGAAGGAAGGGAAGTTGGGGGAGACAGGAGATAGACAAACAGGAGACTGGAGAAGGAAGGAAAGCAGGAGAAGGAGAAAGTAATTGGAGAAAGAAATGCGAACAGTTCAGTGCACAGGAGAGAAACGTAAGAGGTACCTCGGTTCACGAACTTAGTTCCTCCCATGGTTCTGAAGAAGACAGTCCAGGCTGTGTAGAGTTCACCAAAGGAAGCAAAATTTTGTTGACTGTTTCTGTTAGCAAATTGAATTGTTTGCAAAAGGAAATGACTGTGAATCCGCCAGTCACTGTTCACAGAGTTTATTCCTCAAGTTCCCCACTCTTTGGAAGGAGAAGTGTACAGTACCTGCTTACATAT
This sequence comes from Fukomys damarensis, assembly GCF_012274545.1. NCBI lineage: Eukaryota > Metazoa > Chordata > Mammalia > Rodentia > Bathyergidae > Fukomys > Fukomys damarensis. Next base: position 28,694,663 of record NW_022900920.1, on the reverse strand, counting down.
ATGTGATCAATTATAGGACACAGACGGTTGCAGGGGCAGCCTTATTCCATGAACTAGTCTTTACTTAGTGACTTCCTGTTATCAAGCTCCATACTTTGTACTGCACTTGGAACATAATCCATGCTTAACAAGGAACAACATGGTCCAAATCCCTGTCTCGTACCCTGGAATGCACAAAGGCAGAGGACACACACGCTCTCCCTTGGCATTTCAGCCACCTGGGCAGCAGGTCACGCCAAGCACGCTCAGGCCACATAAGCTTTGTGTTGTTTTCTCTGCCTGGGATCCTCTTCCACCGGACAGACAGAGCACTCCGCCTCACTTCTGTAAGAGCATGGCTTGCATTTCTCCAGCGGACTTATCTGAAGGATTCTTCCTTCAGCCACCTCTGCAAGTCCCTCCTCCTTCTTCCTACTCCTCTTTTTATTTCCATTTGCATGCACACTTCTCAAGTATCTGTGTGTAATCTGTCTTCCGCAGGAAGAAGCCTGGATGAGAGCAGAGTCTTTGCAACTCTCCCTTCCGACTTTCATCCATAACTCGGAGAGCAGCTGAGAGCCCATCGGTGCCCCCAGCACCAGCGGGATGAGTGAATACCTGGAGTGAACCAGAGTGGGCTTTCAATTCTAGCTCTGAAACAACAGGAAAAACACCTCATCATTGCAAGCCTTACTCCCTCCTCACTAAAGTGAGGAGAGTGACGCCTACCCGAGGTTGCTGTCACTTGTGCACCTGAAAACCACCTGGGACAACAGCTGCAAGCAAGTCACGGAACTGTAAGGAATCCTTGTTGTGTAGGCACTTGGAGGCAAAGGAGGGCAATTATAAGTAATACTGATGTCTTCGCCATCCTCCTTCTTTTAAGCAAGATTCTGAAGCACTAGGAAGGCACCAGATACCCAGATGAGCACACGTACACGCCGCACGTTACTGCCCTACTCTGAAGGGTCCTGGGAATCCATCAGGAATCCAGACCTCTGTCCTGCACGAAGGCCCAGGAGGGACAAGTTTGCTAGGACACTTCTGTTCTCCTCAGGAGGAGAGGAGAAGACACTGAACCCCGGCAGCCAGCTAGGCACAGGTGAGGCAGTGCAGGAGCACGGTGGCCACAGACTCAGGTCTGCAAGGTGCTCACTGGGGTTTGCAAGGGCACTGCCATCCTTGGGATTTTCCCTGTAGTGTGTGCGGGGGGGCTTTGTGGTATGAGGGGCTGATTTCACGCTTACCTGGCTGGTTTTCAGGGTGATCTGTAAGTCGCCAAACCAGAAAGACCAAGGTGAAATCCCCACAAGTTGTTTCTTACTGTGAAAAATGAGGTGCGCCTGTCATCATGGGAAAGAGAGCAGGGCGAGGTGCCTCAGTTCTACCTGATCCCTGGGACTTGGACTGGGGATGGAAGGGCCAGGAACGGCTCTGGGAATCTCTACAACCAGAAGCCGACCACAAAGGCAAACCTCTAACCTCCGCCAAGGTTCAGTCCTAGACACTATGAAGAAATGGACCCAATGAGAAGGCGAAGGAAAACCATGAGAGGGGAGCCAAATCCCACCAGTGCTGCTGCTGGAACTCTGGCTGGCGTGGCGTGGCCAGACTGAGGCTTTTGGGTTTCTTCTAACATGTTAATCTTCTGTATAATATTAAAGCAGTGTGTTACCTTCTGAAATTCACTGAGGAAGAAATCAAAATAGCCAAGTAGAACACATAAACGTTCTCAAGCTCATTCTTAAACACATAGAGCAATGAGATATGTCGGGTTTTACTGCTCACCACAAGAACTGTGCTGTCCCCGACTACAGAGGACATACTGTGGAGCTGTGCACCGCACTAAGCTTTCAGAAGCCACAGGGCAATGTCCAGGAAAACCTGGAGTGCAGAGATTCCGAGCAACAGAATTCTTTCAGTAATTGCTTGCTATGTGTTTAAGCATGAACGAATGCTTAGTAAAAAGTGTGTGTGTGTGAGCGCTGCTCGATCTGTCTAGATCTTAATGATGTGCTGATTATTACATTCCAATATTCCAGTTCACTGTGCGATGTGTTTCTACCTACATGGTGATTGGCCATGCAATCACTCACTGTCAGTGACATGAAGATACACGTGCGTGCACATGTAGAATACATGATGTTTGCTCTCAAGAACTGACTGACAGGGAGGAGAATGATCAAATAATTACAAAAGGAAAATGTAAAATTTTAAATTGAGATGTTAGCACCAAAGAAGGAAAAAGAATAGTTGGTTCAAAGCAAACAAAAAAAAAAGAGACTGATTGAGTTTTGGAGTTTGAGAAAGATCTTCCTTAGAAACAGGCTTAAATGGAGGTCCAAACAGCCCAAGTGACCAACTCCATGCAGTGGTCAGGAGGGGAGGACAGGAGGAGGCCGGCAGAGGCAAGCAGAGGTATTGTTTACAGTGCAGATGAGCGCAACCTGCTGGAGTGGATTTCACCTCTCAGTCCAAACATTTCAGTACTGCTTGCAATTTTATTGCCACCATGGGTATTTTTGGTATAGAAAGTCCGTATTTCAGTACACAAGTTCTTCATGCTCACCATGAAGCCTCCCAGCACTCTTCACCTGGGCTCCAAGACTTCAGTCCTGAGCATCCCCGACCTAGACAGGGACACTCAGGCCACCCAGGAGGGACAGCAGACGGGAGCTTGGGATGAGAGGACGAAGGGAGCCTGCCAAATATCACCCGGGACAGAACTGGGGGTGGGGGGTGCTCGTGACTCTTTCGATTTCGTTTCAGCTAGTAGAGTGCCGACTTGAGGTTCCCTCTACAGAGACAGGCATTTTCACAGCTGGGAGAAGCAAAATGGTCAGACCTAGCACGAGAGGGCACTGTACAGGAAGTGCGCTTCACAGATGAGCATGAACACTGGATAATGCACACATCTATAATTGTCATGGGAAGCATGCTGATAAAAGAGATGTTCTTTTCTTCCAAAGTAACATACACGTGAAATGTGGCACCGATTTCCGAGAGTAGCTTCCGTGTGTTCATCTGTTAGTCTTACCAGTCACCACAGACCCTTCCTCCTTCAGAAGATATGCCCGGGGACACAAACATTCACTCATTCAACAAATCTTACATGTTTTAGGCTCTGAGCTACGTTCAGATGTAGAACAAAGAGTAAATAAGAGACCACTTTCTACAAAGCCTTCACTCCAACAGTTTGATCAACATTTTTCTCTAGTGACAGGTATTATGTGCACGTGCAATATACATATGTGAAGTAAATTCAGAGAGTGTAAGTTTTCTTTTTTGTGCTGTACTGTACTGGATGCACAGGTACATACCCAGAAAGCCACACCCACACTGAGATATTAAAACAACCATTTCTTTGTACCTTTGATGAGCACCTGCCGATTTATCCTTGGTTAAATGTGGGGGCCGATCACAAATGCCACACTTGATAAACATGCTTGGAATTTTCAAGTCATTCTTTTCGCGATGGATCATAATTGAGTTTGTTCTTTTCAGCTTCCCTCCCAAGGCAGAGAGCAATACAAGATTAGCACGTTTGTCACAGTAAACTCCAAGACACCCAACCGCATTTCAGGGCATAGCTGGTAAGAAATATGGGTGCCAGGCCAAGACCCTCACAGAGCAAAGGCTTTCCAGAGTTCCCTCCCTTTGAACGTGGGAACCCCATTTAAAACACACATTAATTAGAAATTGTAATCTGGGGGTGTCTGAAACGAGTCCAAGTCTAAATGTTGAACAGCAACCCCAGATGAACATCTGCAACCTTATCTGCAAGTGAAGCATTGTTTTCCTGTGTCAAACATCTCAGTGCTTTGGGTATAAAATTCCTAAATTCAGTAAAATGAAATAAACTCCTGTTCAAAGTGAAAACATTTAGAATATTCCTATAAGATGTCCAATCTAAAACAAATGATGCGTTTGCTAAGTAATGAAAGGGGAAGACAAGGGAGTCTTCCAATCAGGCGATGGAAAGAGACTACATAGATACTGAATTCTTGGAGGGACAGAACCCTGGGTGATTTTCATAAATTCGCCCTCCAATCTTGCCAGCTGCGTTTGCCAACTTTGCTACTCTGACCTCTTTGTGTTTCCCTTCCTCTTCTCCATTTTTTTTCCTTGGGGCCATGGTTACTGACTGTCTTGGACACAGAAGAGTACTGGAGGAGAAAAGGAGAGGGAAAAAGAGAGTAGGAGGAAGGGGCAAGAGGGACAGTGGGAGAGAGAGGAGGGTGGAGAGAGAGGGGCTAAGACAAGACCAGATGTTACAGTTAGATCCTTTATTTCAATCGCTAGGTATTTGTTTTTCTGTTTTGCTTTGCAAGGGATAACTTTTCAAATTAAATGTCTTTATTGAATTTTCACTCTTGGATAGTTTCTGTAGATGCTGCCTTAGCAAAATAGAAAAGCAAGATAAAATAAATAAAATTAGCACCGTTACATCTCATGCTTCGTGGAAGCTGGGACTGAGATGACAGTGTTCTATTACCAGCAGCCGCGGCTTCGGGGAGTGGAGGAATGATGTCAGGTGTACAACAGTGTGCAGGTCAGGGATGGCCTTGTCGTGCTCAGAAAAGCTGCGTTATCCCCAAAGCTTGAAAATGAAAGCAATCTGGGATGCTCCTGAGCCCATCCGGCGTTTTCTAAACATGGGTGGCTGTCATGGAAGACAGACCCTAAAGCTGTTGCATTAGTTTTCTGTCGTGAGTCTGCCATTCAAAGTGTGCTGCACAGCTCAGCTTTGTCAGCATCACCAGAAAGCTTGTTAGGAAGGTGGAATCTCGGGAGGCCCCCTGCACCAGAGTTCACATTCTGACAAAATCCTCAAATGGGCCACATGCCTATTAAGGTTCAAGGTATAAGGCTCTAAAAGTCTTAGGCAACCTGGGAAGTGACAGAGAGCTGTAAGCCTGACTACTGGTTGACCATGCACCCACTCAGTCCACACGCACTTGGAAAGCTCCTGGTACAGGAGAATGAACAGTATGGTCTGCAATTTCACTAGAGTTATAAACTGGTGCAGAGGAAAAATTGTGATCAAATAATTATATAAGTGGGACATATTAGCAAAATAAATAAATAATAAAAGCAGCCAGGTGTGGTGGTGCACACCTGTAATCCTACCACTTTGGAGGCTGAGGCAGGAGGATCGCTGTGAGTTTGAGACCAGCCTGGGCTACTCAGTGAGTTCCAGGTCAGTCTCAACTACATAGTGAGACCCTATCTCAAAAAAAAAAAAAAAAAGTACAGTAAGACGAAAAGAGACCAAATAAGAAGCTGGATTAGATTGGAAGTTTAAGAAAGGGCCCTCAGATAAAACACTGTTTAATAACCCAAGAGTTAAAGTACTAAGGTGTTTAGTTACCCTCAACCAGTCAAGACTGGGGCAAGAGCAGAGACTCCCAGGCCAAGGACACAGCAAGTATCAGGGCCTCATGGCAAGACACAAACCCCAGTATGTTCCCAGAGCTGGAAGCAAGCCCAAAGGCCCATAGGCAGGCAGTGAGCAGGGGGTGAAACAGGGATCTTCGAGACAGGCAGGTGTCAGAGCACACCAGGAGTAGTGCCTTTGCTCTTCACTGTCAGAGCAACAAGAAATCAGCCTGAGCTTAACAGCAGTGGTGCATTCACTGTGCCTCCAAGAAAGGCTGCGTTTCTCTGCTGTGCAGTGAAACTGGGCCCTGGGAGCCAACATAAGGTCTGCAGGAAACGAAGCAGAGATGGGACAGAGGCGCTGAGCTGCTGAGCTTCCTGAGTCTGGAGCTCTGCAGGCAGATCACACACAACAGCCCTGCCTGGGTGCTGGGACAGAGGACACAGACAGACTGCTCCCTGCTCTGTGCTTGCAGGTACTGTGCCAAAGAGTACACTCACATCCCAGAGAGGAGGAAGCCTCTAGAATCATCTCTATCGCAGTCCCACAGGGCCTGGCTTCTGAGGAGCTGGGCTCCTTGGTGACCTGGACCTGCTCACTTTGGGCTCAGGTATCTTCTGCCTCTGCACTCAGAAGAGCAGAGGATACATAGGCAGGGTCCCGGGCACAGGCAGGGGATGTCCTGGGAACAGGGCCGAGCGCAGGCCATCAGATCACAGCCTCCCTTCTCTGGGGTAATGGCAGGTAATCCACTGGCCCTTCCTTCCTTACACTTGAGGCTTTTCTCCACCAACCCCTCCATTCCCACACATTCCCCTTCAGGCCAACTGACACCTCAGCAACTGCACAGCTCTCCGAAGGTTCTTCAGGACCAAGGAAGGTGGAAGAAATTTACACTGTTATGCTGGAGTGTTCCACAGGCCGGGCCCTGCCTGCAGGATTTTATATTCATTGGTTCGTCTAACTCACCTGGACAGACTCTGAGAACAGACACTACTGCCCTCCCTGTATTTGTTGTGTACCTTAGGTGTCCTATCACTTACCTCTCTAGGCTTTGGTTTTCCCATCCACAAAACGGGAATCACAACCTACAGAGCTGTCATGAAGATTAACTATGGCAAAGTACACGAAGAGCCCAGCACAACTGCTGATGCAGGGTGATCACCAAATCAATATGAGCTAATAAAGAGCCATTGTTACCACTTATTGAATTGAAAGACAGGAAACTGAAGCATAAAAGGTTAAGCGGTGCCACAATTAGTGAGTGGTTTTCTGAGACATTGGTGCACAGAGTTTAATTTGGGATGTGCACCTTACTTCCCTGGCTATCATGTACCTGAAGCCGCCCTGGACTCCACTGTGCAGCTGTTCAGTGTGATCCACCCACCCAGGCGAGGAATAACCACCTAAGGTGAGGGACTGACCCCAAAGGCCTCCCTTCCTGCAGCCTGCAGAAGAAACACAAATGAATCTCCCATTCTGGGCAAGTATCTTATGAATCTCTAAGATCCTGAGGTCTCGCCTGGGTGGACTCTGATGGGTGGAGACAGCAGAATAAATCAAAAGTAAATGTAGCAGCAGCAGGCACCAAACCCTTAGAAACCAGCATCTGGGGAATTTTTTTTTTTTAACCCAGAAAGATACCTGGATTTCATGAGAGGATGGTGCTAGCATTGTCATTATCCAAAAAAGAATCAATCTGGAAAAAAAAAATGTGTGCGTAAGTGTATTTACAAAAATTATTAAGATAATTCTGGATTACCAGGGGCAAGAAATAGCCCCATCCCAAAGGCTTTGGATCAATGTGACCCAACAGGCTTCTCCACAGCAGACGGAGAGAACTGCTGTTACTCACAAACACAAGGACCAAGCTGATGTACTTACGACCATCCACGGCTCTGGCCTCGAGATGTACCAGGTCCGGTTCCTTGTTGGACCCCATCACGGACCTGACAGATGAGGAGACAGAAAAAGGAACACCCAGATGAACAAGTTCACACGTGTATCCGTGAGGCAAAAAGACTCAATACTGGGCACATATCTAGTTTCTCTGTGGACAGAGTCTGACAGTAATGTTTCCATTTCAAATAAAAAACATCACAAAACCGTGCTGGATAAAGGCAAGGCTGAACTCTGGCAAGCATATTGTGTGTGTTAACAGCTCGGACCTGCAAATAACTTTGCACGGGGCACACGTACCCTCCCTCAGTGACCCCACGGACAGCATACTAAATTCTCCAAACTTACCAGGCACATGCCAGACATGTTGCTTTAGCTGAGAGACTTAAAAAGCAATTTAAAAAGCAAACTTATCTAATTACTTTTTTTTTTTCATTTGACACTTGCCGAAACACTTACTACGGCCCTAGGAGAACGAATCATGGGACCCGAGATTTGCCACAGCAACAACCATTCCACGCACTGTTGAACTACTGTACCAAACAGGCACATGCACCTTGCTTTCTCTGCTACATGTGCCTGAAGCCATCTGTGTAAATAAAATAAGAGCCTATTTAAAATGCCTCAGAGGCGTAGATTATGTTTTGTCATTTTTCAGTGAGCCATACTGAATAGAAATTAATTATTCTGTTACATAAATAATAGGAGCAATAATGCTCTATCTCTAGAAATTTTATACTGGAAGACTTAATTAAAGTTGGGACTATCTGTGCTATTTTGTTAAAAAAAAAAAAAGAGAAAGAATCATCAGAACTTTAATTGGCTCCACTTCTATATGGAAAAGAGTCAGCTGCCTCTACACCAGTCCCTCTGCTTGCCTCCCACTACCCAGTCCAGCCTTTGATCTATACTAGAAAATGAAGATCTCACAACTATACATCACCTGCGGGACTTGGTGTGGCGCCCAAAACCCTGGATGACAGACCCCACCTCCCCTCCACTGCAGCTCCTCCACCGCAGCAAACCCAGTGCCACTGCAGGGAAGTGCCGTGAGCAAGTTTCCACCTCACAATGAAGTGGTGCACACTTCTCTCTCTCTGGAGTTTGGAACGCCTGGCTCCAGCTCAGCCACAGCCTCTTGGACTCTTATTTTAAGGCAAAATTTAAAAGTCATTTCTTTTGTGAAATATGTCCCAATTACAACAGAGAAAGCCTTTCTTGCCAACAACAAATATTCATTTTGATAAAAATCTTATACTTATCACAGTTTATTTTACCTCATATTAGTTTTGTTTTTCCAAATGTGAAAGCAATCCCTTCCTCCAAACTGCACATGTGGACACACACACACGCAGACACACACACACACACTTCAAATAGAGCTACCAAGAACTTTGTTTTAAACAGTTTATATTCATATTCATAGTTGCTGATACACAATATTCAAATGTGTGATGACAGAAGAAAGGAACCAAGGAAAAAATCAATGAAGGAAAGGAAGGAGGGAAGGTGGGAGGAACGAAAGGAGAAAGGGCATAAAGGTCTGTGAATTCTTTAAAATAAGTAAATTAATCATTATCCAGGGCATTCCCAGGGTGCTTCTTAAGTGAATTCACTTCCCTTCTCAAAGAATCTGATATCTCGCTAGCTTAGGCCTCTTCCCCTTTACAGAAGTAGCTTCCTTTTGGTCCTATTGTCACTGTCTGTAAAATTTGCTCCGATCGACACATGGTCTGAAATTCAGAGTCTACGCTCCAAACATCTTTCTTTTTCTCCCATGAAGCTGGCATTTCCTCCAAACACAAGGCACACATGACATGCTTCTGGACCTCCACACCACTGGGACTGGTGTGAACAAGGCCAGAAGGAGGCACACACCGTTCCATTGAGTCTTTCCATGTCGCTCATCTGCCTTCTGCATCTGCTGCTCTGAGCTTCCTCCTTCCTGGCCTACCCACCTTTTATCCACCGGAAACATCTGGCACCCCAGAAGCACAAAGTTGGAAACTAGCAAGCCTGGCTGTCTGTCTAACTCATAGATTAGGTCAAAATCATTTCCCTGGATCTTGCTGCACCTTTCCACATGTTGGGTCCAGATCTCCAGCTCTCTGAATGGTCTCTATAGGATCAAGCTGCTGTTTTGCCTCACATTGTTCTTCCTTATCAACTAAGGACAAAATAGAGCCCTTTATTTTTCTCTAAAATCTACTGCTGTTAGCTAACACCTTACCCTGACTAATATTTTTACATTATTAGTAAAACAACTACAACAATAACAAGGAACTTTAAATACTGAAGTTGACCCCCAGTGTTTCCAACAATTTTTATTTGTGACATGCTCATCCCTACAATTGGTGGTCAGAGATGACTCAGACTTATGGTTTCTTTTACTTTGAGATCCCAGGCTGGATTCTGGATTGATGAGGCCAAACAGGGCTAAGAGACTGAGAGGGCACTGATTTTAAGGTCCTGTAGTATTGGACTAGACACCCTAGAGCAGATGTCACAGCCATTGGTCATCTGCTGTCATCACTGTGTACACTGAGGTCGTTTTCTGTGTGTTCTAACAAATGTTGTCTTCCTTTTTCATCACCATTATTTATCACCATCATCATCAAAGCAAAACAGCATAAGCATAGAAATGAATCGTAAATGAACCCTGATGGTCCACCTTCAGAGTGAGGTCCCAAGACGAGCTTAAGCATTACTGCCCAAACCTATGAGAAGTCTGACTTCCGGTACCAAGCACAAAGGCTGAGTACCTTTGCTCTGTTTCTCGACCACCCCATGCATACTGCTGCCATTTTTCACCACGGTTTGCCACATACCCATGTATAAATGATTTTTTTTAATACACTGAATGCCAAAGAGGAGTTTCTTTTATCACTGAATTCTCTGTGCTTAGCAAACCATAGAGAAGCAAGTTTCCTCAATAAATATATAGGCAACATTTTTATGCTGGTCAATACTTACTATGGTATTCAATAGAATGAGCTACTCAGTTCTGGGACTTGGGGCAATGGAAATGTGGTCAGGATCCTTTAATGATTCAAAAAAGCAATAGGTATCAGTGTCTTATATACCTTTTATTGCCTGCCTATCTTACTGAGGGAAGGACTTCTCTACTGAGCTAGACACAAGGGGAGGGGAGTCCTCCTACCTGTGCACCTGCTGTGACTTCTTCCTGGAACTCCGCTCACCCCTTCAGCAGTCACAGCTCTTATCACAAATGATCAGCTACAGACACTGAAGTTGAAAGCTGGCTTCCCAGAAGGGCTGCACTGGAGCCAAGGTAGTTCTGTCTTTTGAGATCTCTAGGATCAGGCATATGCTTGTGCCCAGCATAGACACAGGCTGCAGTCAGGGTTCACAGGATATGTGTTTTGAAGGCCTTAGAAGATTCCTGACACGTAGGGCAAGTTTAGAAAAACCAGCTGATTTTTGTCTTTTACCATTTACTCCTTCTTCTTCCAAAGTATAGATGGGGAACATTGGTACCCTCTTAAAATGATATTAATGTGATATTCCCAAATTCTTGGCATATAATGATTGTTACACTAACAAAAGAACAAAAATGATTTATCTTCAGGCCAGGGATTTAGCTCTGTGGTTCCACCACTTGCCTCGCAAGCGCAAGGTCCCGAGTTCAATTCCCAGTAACAAAAGAAAAAGAAAAAAAAAAAAGATTTATCTTCATGTCCACAGAAAAGAGTAGAAATAAAAGTTGATAGCCCAGGTATCAACTATTTGAATAAGTAAAATCAACATTTTTACTTATTCTCTTATTTATCCCGTGAACCTTTCCAAGGGCTATCTGAAAATACAGGAAGCAGGACCTTTCACCTGCAGATAGGGAGGCAGAGAAAGAAGGTACAGGAGGCCTTGGAGCAAAGGGACTGAATCTTCCCAAATCTGCATCATGCAATCAATAAATATTGGTGAAAGAACTGCACCCTATTTAAACACATACCACAGGTACGAAGGCCTCAGGCCCTACGGCAAAGAGCAGACAATCTATGTAGGCATCTACTAGTAATGCAGGAGGCTGGACCTAGTGTTTCCCAGAGAACAGTAGAAGATAAAGTGGAAAGCCAGTTGATCCTAAGGGCCATGGAGTGACACTAAGGAAAGTTAAAACTGTAAATGTATAAACAGCTAAAAACACAAATTTCAGTCTGGGTCTATAGGTTTTCCTCCTTTTCTCGGTGAACTGTGAGGTGAAAGTTCTCATGTCATGGAAGACCTGCCTTACTGATGAGAATAAATCTCAGCCGGCTGCAGTCCAGTCACAGGGCTTCCAGGAGCTTAGGTGGGCTCATATTTTGGAGCCATCTTGGAAGAAACCCAAGCAACACCAAAGGGAGACTGTGAGTAACAATCCACGGCCCAGCCTGAGCGAGTGCACCTTGGGTGTGCTCAGCACAGTACCCACTTTCTGAAATAGCCAGCCCAACACATCTTTTCAGACATTTTTCCACGGAGAGACTCAGGAATATCACTAGTTCATCATTCTGCTGGCATCTTGTCTGAGTTTATACCAGTTTAATATAGTGCTCCGTAAATGCTGCAGAGCCACAAAACATCCCGATGAAGATAACTGCGGAGCAAGGATTAAAAATAAACACGGTGGCGGAAGAGCACCTATTTTTTCAGGTTTAGGATTGCAGCTCACAGCAGGGGGGTGCATGAGCAGCGATTCACAGGGCTGGAGGCCTGGAGACCCTGCTTCTCCCTGCTTGTCTTAGACGGGACGCTGATATGATGTGCCCGCAGCCTCTCCCCAAAACAATAGCACTGAATCAAGAGGTCCTCTACTCTCTAGAAGCAGCTGGATTCCTTGATTTCCTCCTCTCCAGCCAAGGGCTTCCTCTTCACCTGCCATTATAGTCAGGCTTTCAAACAAAAGTAATCAGGAAAACCCTGGCAAAAGCTACAGCTTTCCTCTGGCACACAACGGCTTAGCCTAAAGCACAAGTGGCCCTGATAGAATAAAAAGCAAACAATGGTGTCTTTTTAACATCTGTCTTTAGCCTACGAAAGATGCTTTCTTTTTGCTTCTCTTTTCTGGATCTGACTGTGACACACTAGTTTCCTAGCACCAAAGTTACCTACTGTCAATAATGAATAAATACTGGAAGACTAAATAGACAGGCAAATAAAAATGATGCTCAGTTTCTTATACGTACGGTGGCCTACAAAACATCAGCATGGCCAGTAACCTCACGTTCACTTTGGTTTTCCAAACCAAAAGCCAACTATTTGTTTATGTGAGCCTGCTACAAAATGTGTTTGTGTGTGTGTGTGTAAGGAACAAAGTGAGAAGTGGGCGTCTGACCCACAATGAAGGTACACACACAGCTCAGGAGGGCAGCGAGAAGGCGCGGGTGCTCCCTACACAAAGTGCTTGGAATAAACGCAGACGGCAGTGCACACATGCGCAGATGAAGCCCCAGCCTCGGGTGCTTCGGACCGACCAGGTCCCAGTAGGACAGGACGGACCTTTGTGCTGCACTTTCCCTTCTTTTCCACTTTCCCTTTTTCTAATCGAATGGTTTTGCTTTGGGCGCTTTCCTTTTCATTTCTTCTTCACATTTCCCACGTTCTTCCTTCTTTGTCATCACAGTTGCCTCAGTAAGGCTGTGGGAGTCTAGAGAGAAACCCCAGCCACGGCCAGAGCTGTGTTCCTGATCCCTACACAGAAGTCTCTAATGAGAAACAGAGAGATTTAAAATGATCAAAGGGCAGAGCTAATTATGAGTCTATAATGTTTTAATAAGTTTTTTTTATCTTTTTATAAACTATTGGTATCATACCGTGTGTGTGTGTGTGTGTGTGTGTGTGTGTGTGTTAGCAACTTGCTAATTTTATTCAGTGATATATTTTGTAATAGTTCCACATTGGAACATAAATTCAATGAAGTAAATCTCTAACTGCTTTATTAAAAATTTTTAAATGAAAATAGCAAATTGACTCTGTAATTGCCCATTGATGGATTTCAAAGCAAAAACATATATAAATGGGCGAAAATCACTATAAATAGGTGTCTGCGGACCATTATCAATCATTATTATAATTCTGTAAAAAAGAGTTATATGTTTATTACTCCCATAATTAATATTGATAAATCTGTACTTTTAACAAAAACCACAATATCTTCATTGTAGAAAGAGGTGTTGGGGCGGGGGTTGCACAGTCTACATGTGCAAATCCTGAAAGGAGAGAGAGAAGGGCTGAATGAAGCACGGAAGAGGCCAGGAATCTCTCAAATCCCAGAATATTGACAATTCTGGCACCATGTTGCTAAGAATACTGTCTTAATATTTCTGTTGTTGATGTTATTGCTGAGACACAGTACCAGACACCATAACTCTAAGGGGAAAGGTTTATTTTGGCTCACACTTTGTGGAGATTTCAGTCCACAGTGTACTGGCTGCAAGGCTGGGCAGCATGGCACAGGGGTATGGTATGGGAGAAAGAGCTCATAGCATGGCAAGAGGAAGGGAGGGGGCAGATATTAATGGAGCAGGGAGGGACATATGCCCTTCCAGGACACACCTCCAGCCTCCAACCAGGCTTCACCTCCCACATCACAGTTAACGATAAACTTCTCAGGGGACCAATCCAGTGATGAGAACCGTGCCCATGATCCAATCACCCCCCAAAAGCCCCGACTATGAGTACATGAGGCTTTGGGAGACATCTAGATATAAACTATAACATTGTACCTCTGGACCCCCAAAGACACATGCACTTGTCTTTATGCAAGATGCATTTGGTCCATCTCTAAGAGATGCCAAAGTCTTAACAGGTTCAGACCTGCTGAAAAGTCCAAGTCCCAAATTTCCTCTGAGATTCAAGACAAACTCTTAGCTGTGAGCCCCTGTAAAAAGGAAAATAAAATTAAAGACTTTCAGCATACAAAGGCACAGGTTAAACATTTCCATTGTAAAAGGGAGAAATAGGAGAAGAGAAAGCAAGACCTAAATCCAGCAGGACAAACATTAAATCCTCCAGTTCCATGCCCAGCACCTTAGCCTTGAGCAATCTGTGGCAAGATGTGAACACCAAAAAACGTGGGGAGCCCTACTCCTCCAGAATTGTCAATGGTGACTGTAGCCCTCACAGCTTTTTTTCTTGGGCTGGCTTTGCTTACTCCTTGCACTGCTCCTAAGAAGGTCCACATTCCTGGGCTTTTCAACACCTGGTGTCTTCACTGTACCTCAGAAAGACACAGCTTCACACACTGTCTTCTCAGGAGCACACTGCATGGCCTCCCAGGCCTTCTTCATGCCTGGATGGAAACCTTCCTGATTGCACAACTCTACATTTTTGCAAGCACCTAAAATCAGCACCACGTGGATGACGCCTAGGTCTGCCACCAGCTGGAGTAGCAGCCAGCCTTCCTTCCATCATGGCTGTGGGGGACTCTGAGTGTCTGGACTGCTGAGCGCTTTGAATGGATTCCCAAACAACAAATTTCCTAAGCCCCCACCATTCTGGAGCATATTGCCCTCGGGCTCTCTTCTCAAAACAATCTTTCACTTTTACTTCAACCTAAGAAATGTGGGGCCTTGCTGGTTCCTCACATACCCTCAAAGCATCCCTCCTATACTCCTGGTGTAAAGTAGTTGGCTTCTTCCTAATGCTAACTTTTTAGCAAACAAGCTCTCCTCTGCTCCATCTTTGCAAGCATCAACTCTATTTCAACAAAGAAGACAGGAAAATTTTAAAAATACATAAATGTATAATGTCACATATGCTGATCACAATATTTCTCAAAAGCTGTGTGAGAGAAATATAATATAGACTATAAGGAATTTATACACATCACCACATCAGTAAACTTGTTGTTAGCAAGTGTTGATCAGTGGCTGTGTTTGCCTCTCAAGTGCGGGACCTATGTCAGATAGGGGTGTGAGGCTATGCCCTGTCATCAACTGTCAGCAACTTGGATAGGAATATATCTTCTGTTCCTAGAAAATCCTCATGTAACACAATTCAGGAAAAACAGTGACAAGAAAAGAGAAAGGTGGCATCATTTGGAAAGCAATTTACTTGCCCGAGGACACACAGCTAAATAGGTAACACAATCAGACTGGAACCTAAGCTCTCTAATTTCTCTGTGGCTCTACATACTGTTTGCTAAAAAGATAATAACAGCACTTAATAATATTGTTGTGATAACAACAACAACAGCAAAACAAAAATATGTGCAGCTCCTGCTTTGGTCTACAATATGAATGCAGGGATCCTCTGAGGATGGGAAGTCTTCTAGAAAGGCCCTAGTTCAGTCTTGTCCTGTCACAATTAACTAAGCCACAGCTTATAGAGAGCAAATAACCTTACTAGGATCACACAACTCAACGAGTATCAAAGGTGCATCTTTTAACTCAGCCCTTCACTTCTTCCAGTGATCCTTCTGCAGAAAAGGAGGAGAAAGAAAAGAGGAGGGGAAGGGAGTTGGAGGGAAAGGAAGGAAAGGAAAGGAAAGGAAGGAAGGAAAATCCCTTCCTTTTTTACCCCTTTGTATCTCAAGAAAGACCGTGCAAACTCACAGGGTGATGCATATATCTTGCACTAAAATGATAAAAAGAAATAACGGGAGAATCTCAGCTAAATTCCCATTTGCAGGAGTAACCTGTGCTAGGGCTTAGGAGCTTAGGGCCTAGCCACATGTGGGGAAACCCATGCCCTAAGGTAGAAACAGAGTGCCTGCTCATTCCCTCAGTTTAGATTTTCACACATTCGGGTGTCTACACATGAAGAGAGCCTCTCTCTGCTTACTTACAAACTAGCTAGTGGCTTCCATCCCTTCTTGGAAACACGGTGCCTCTCTCTACCTGCGCTGCCAGGTGCCTGGCCCTCAGGTAAGGCAGGATTCGTCATCATTACAGTCACTTCCCCTACTCCGGTAACCCTTTGTGCCAGGCATTAACACTTCTGGAAAAATTCCCCAAGAGATGGCTGCCCACAAGCTCCTCGACTGAGAAGCAAGGTGAGGCTATCAGGAAAGCCAGGAGGACAGCATGCACGGAAATGGGCCAGCCAGAGGAGGAAATCGGGTTCCCATCCTGGGGTGTCCAGCTGTGCTTCTTAGTGCTCTACATTATAAGGGCTTTCTGAGTTCTGACTGCAGGAATGACGAGACTTGGCACTGGAAGACAAAATGCTCTTCTGTGAAGAGACTTTAAAGGCCCTGCCAATTTGTCTTTGAACCCATCTTAACTGCTAGCCAAGGAAGCCAGGGTGTTAAAACACACCTTTGTATCATGTTTTTTTGTTTGCTTTTTAATCAGTATTCCACTGTAAATGTGATCTCTAAAGGCGTGATTCTGCGCCTCAGTGTGATAGGAAGGAGATGAGCAGAGAGAAGAGGGAGCAGAGGGGCACAGGAGGAGAGGACAGGTGTGGGGGAGTTGGAGATGTGATGGAGACAACGGGAGAGAAAGGAGGAGGAGAGATGCTGTTTCCTAGAGCCCTCACACAATGACTTCCTGGTACACAGCGACTTCCTCACACAGTGACCAACCGAGGCCACTTCTCCCCTTTGGAAACAAGCTTGATGCTTCCACAGGATTCCCATTGGTGTCAGTTATCTATACACCACTCTTTTCAAAAATCAAATTGTAAAAGTGATCTGTTTACGTGAAATATAAAGTACACCAAAGTATAAAAAAAGAAAACATTTACACCAACCCTCCATTTAGAGACAACTATATTTAACATTCTGTTCCTGTCTTCTAGGATGGTTTCTGTTTGTGTAAGCATTACTTGTCTTTTTTATATAACTTTTATATCTTATTATTAATACAGCACAACATAACATAATACAGTGGGTTCTCGAACACAATTCTTTCCACAATTCTGGTCCCCAATCGAATTGGACATGAACCAAATCAAATTCAATGGTTACTCTCAATGTTGATCTTCTGGGGAAATTTCATTCAGATCTCAACCAATTCAGTTTGCAATCAGAATCAAGGGAAGAGTTAAGTTCGTGAACTGAGGTACCACTGTAGTACAATACACTGTTTTGCCAGCTGTGCAATATTTTATAATTCACTTAATTTTCTGACCACAGGGCACTATTTGTCTCACTTTTTTTCTTTTATAGATGGAACTGCACATTTTGTATTTGTGATAAATGTGTGCATGTCTCCAACCTCTCTGGTTCTTCAATAGGAAGCATTATTAGATGGGGGAATAATGGCTCATAAAGAATGGCATTTGAAGGGGCCGGGGATTTAGCTCAGCGGTTTGGTGGCCTGCCTTGCAAGTGCAAGGACCCAAGTTCAATCCCCGGTACCAAAAAAGAAAAAAAAAAAAGAATGGCATTTGTTCAGGACTCTGGATACATCTTGTGTCACTATCTTCTAGGAAGTTTATGCAAATTATCCAATTGATGCACACCTGAAGAAAGCTCCTCAAGGGAGAGCATCACCTGAGCCCCGAGTTTGAGACCAGCCTGCAGAATAATAGCTGAACTTTTCCTTCAAAGCAAAACTAAACAAAACAGCAAAAATCAAACAAATAACGCTTCTCTCTGTCTACTCCCCACATTCTCAATAAGACTACAGAGCATTTTCTCAAATATTCTATTTGATAGATTAATAAATGGTATGCTCTTTTGTTTCAATTTTTAATTATTTGTGAGAGTAAACATTTTATGATAATTGCCATCTTTTCTGAACTGTTTGTTCATACTCTTGTTCATTACCGAGATATTTTTATTCAAGACTTCGTTTATGAGAATGCTTACTGTGTTTCGGATATTTACCAACCTTCTGTAAGCATTTGGACATGTTTTGCAATTGGTTAATTTGGAAGCTACTTTTTTGTGTTGGGAACTAAAAGGACTGCTAACATATAGAGGTCCAATCCATTCTTCAGAGGGGGTTGGCTTTCCTTTGGGGGCAGGGAGAGCAGCAGCCAAACTTGTTTTGTCCTGGGTTAGGACAAAGGAAAAGAGAGAGAGGAAGGGGAGCGTGTGTGTGTGTGTGTTGTGTGTGTGCACATAACAGTCAGCCTTTTTCTGGTGAAGGTGTGAGAGTTGCCCAACTGAACCCACAGAAGACAACAGAACTCCTGGGGAGTTCCACACCTCCATGGTCAGCCAAGCCAATCAGTCACCAGAGAGGCATTTGGTTCTGAAGTCTACATTCCAGGTCAAACCCCAAAACTTCAGCTTGCCCATAATTAACAGGTGGTACATTAGTGAGAACCATTTGTCCATATGTTCAGGGCCAGTGTGGACCAATGCCCAACGTGAGGAAGGAACACTACCAAACCAAAAGTGAAACAGCCAGATTTAGGCTTTCTCTACTACGCTTGCTGCTCACGGCATTAGATGAGTGATCAGATCACTGAATAAATAAACAAATAGTCAAGAAGGAGCAAGTGCTCCTTACTGAAGAGTTCCCTTTAGTGAATGCAAAAGACACGGCTAAAATAAAGAAAATCTTCATGAGGACATCGTGCCATAGTAATGTATGGTGCAATGTGGATCAGATAATGAATAATCAGTGCGCAAATGGAGTGGCCTCAAGTAGCTCTTTGAAAATATCCATTAATCATTGTAGGTATTTTAACATATGTCATATAATGTTTAACCTCCTCCTTCCAGAAGCTGGAGCTTAATTCGTCTTCCCCTGAGTGTGGGGTAGACATAGTTAACCTGCTTAGCAATTATAGAAGACAAGAAAAATAGTAGGTTTGTAGTGGGTAGGCCTGGCAGACAACACCCTCAGCACCTGACCCAGGTTATCAACCTCAGGAACGAGATATCGATATTTTGTCCTCCTTGACATGGTATGAGGAGAAGAGCACATCATTTCTGTGACACCCTGTGCCACAGTCTGTATAACCTTGTAATCATGTGAAAATATCAGACTGACCCAGCTTGAGGGACATTTGGTCATGGGAAACAAGAAAGGTTCGAGAAACTGCCACGGATTTGAGGACATTGAAATATCATGCCAAATACACTCGATGCAGTGCAAGATTCTGGGTTAGAGTCTAGATTAGAAAGGAAGGAAATCAGTACAAAATCCAGGGGAAACTGCAATGAGGTCTGTGCTCGAGCTAACAGCATTCTTCCTGTGCCCTCCTGGGTGGTTGTCACTTATGCTGATGTAGGGGGTCAGCGTTCTGTGAAGCTGGACAGAGTGTGTGGCCATCTCCCATATTCCTTGTAAATCTACTTTAACCTTAAAGTTAGTTAAAACTAAAAAGTTAGGGGAGGAGAAAGCATACTCCAGTCTTGTAATTGTACAGTGAACTGTAGCTGAACTACCAGAAACAGCTGAACAGTATGTTTTTCAGTAAAATTGCTGTCATCACAGGTAACATATATCTCGTGCTGTCGTTTCGTCACGTAAAACAAGCACACAACTGCGCTATTTCAGCTTTTCTATATTTACCAGTCAGGCGTCAATGACCACAAAAGTAAAGTTATGTTAGTTTTCAAACAAGTAATAAAAGTTGCAATAATGTCTTTCATTACTGGGATTTTTTTTTTTTTTTTTTGTACTGAGGATCAAACTCGGGCCCTTGTGCTTGTGAGGCAGGCGGTAGAACCACTGAGCTACATCCCTGGCCCTGGGATGTTATTTTCAAATGTTCAGAAGTAGCAAATGGTGCTGACACACAGTAAGACAACTGCATGTATTAACTTTTGGATTTCCCGGGATAGTAAGGGAAGGGCCTAGTGTCAGGGGGCACAATATGGGACATACGTGGGGCTCAGGAGCTTTTGCAAGGGGAGTTTTAAGGGATGCTTGCTCTTGATGTAGCTGTGTGCTTCCTCCCTCTCAGGGAGCTCGCTTTCCTTGGCTACTGAATCTCTCAGGGAAGCTAACAGCTCCTAGGGAGCAGATGGAAGGGCTGTTCTTTTCTCTGGGATAGTGATATAGAAAATATTGCAGGCCCATAAATACTCTAACAAGTTTCATCTTGTCAGAACAGAGTCATAAAGTTGCTCTGTTCAGCACATGATAATGGCTTTGTAATTCAATCACTGGTAGTATTTGTCTTCTAGGATTTATCTCCCTTAAACTTCGGGCACTCATTTAAAACCCTTTACTGTAAATCCCATAAACGCAGGTTGTGGCTCCACCCTGGGGCACATCTTGACATGCCTGTGCAAACCTTGACAGATCTCTGTCTGAATTACAAAATCACTCTGTTTAGCAGAGCTGATGGTTTAAGTGCTAGAGACCACAATAAAAACTGTGGAACGGGTCCATTTCTTCTAGCTCTTCTCTTTTGAGGAAGATGGATCCTGCTGGACAAACCTCTATTCTTATTTGAAAAAGGCTCTTTTCTTACATTTTGCTAGTACTTTAGAGAAGAGTTTCCTGCCACACATAGAGGTCAGGTGCAATGGCTTCTAGGTTTCCCTTGAGTCCAGAGATTCTGATGCTTAAACATTCACCTGCGGGAAGACACTCATCCTATATTTAGTTGAAGGATTTTCCTCTATGCATTCTAACTTTTGCTACTCAGTCCAAAGAGGCCACCCCTTGGGTCTTGGGCCTTCTCTGCCCTCCTATTTTGAACAGATTCTTTCCCATCTTACTAGTTGTCTGACAACACTAGCTGTCTAAACTTTGATTTGAAAATCTGTATGCAGCATGACCTCATCCCCAACATTCCTGCCTCCTTCTCACTTATTAAACAAATACTTTAGTGCTGATTCCATCAATTCCAAGACACCCTCTTTTCTTTTACATTTAACATCTCTTAAATCAGTAATAATGTCACAGTTAAATGGGCAACGCTTTTGACTGATGCATAAAAAAATGATGCATTTTCTTAAGATCACGTCTTACATCTGATGACGTGGACGTGGCTAGGTGCTTCTCTGAGCATTTCAGTGTGTTAGACCCAAGGGTTCCTCTACTTGTGT
Organism: Fukomys damarensis; assembly: GCF_012274545.1. Lineage (NCBI taxonomy): Eukaryota > Metazoa > Chordata > Mammalia > Rodentia > Bathyergidae > Fukomys > Fukomys damarensis. The sequence continues at coordinate 28,673,499 of NW_022900920.1, read as the reverse complement.
GTGCGTTTGTGTATGTGCACACCTGTCTGTTTGTGAGTCTTTGACTTCCCTTTTTCTCACCCATCGCTCTGTGTTTAAGCCTAAGCTCTGTTCGTAGCTGATTACCCTACACCTCGGCATCTTGTCACAGGATATACAAAGGGAAAAAATGATCCCAATGGAAGGGGAATATCATCACAAAACAGAAAACGTGACTGGGAGGATATTTATTATGTCTTAAACTGCAAAGTAGAAAATTACATTATTTTAGGTTGAGACATAATTTTGTTTTTGTTGTTACCTGGAAGTTATATATGGTTTAAGACATGCGCACAGGTAATAGGTTTTCATGAGATATATGCTAGTGCTTTTGCGCCGGACCCACTTGGCTAAGCGGGGCCTGCTTCCTCCTGATGAGGTGTGGAAGAAGGAGCCGTGCTCCCTGGAGAAGGCCCTTTCGGTCAGCAGGGCTGATGGTGCCCGCTCCACCCGCACTCTGGGCTTACAGCGAACAGAGCAGTAGCCGCGCGGGGCTCAGGCCTCAGCCTGCTCTGCAAAAGCTGTTTGCACCTGACTCAGGCAGCGGCAGCCCTGAGGGCAGGGGATCCGGGCCTCTGTCCTCTTGGAGGCCAGGATTAGGTTTCAGAACAAGTCAGCCGATGTTAATTAAATGAACTGGTGCGCATAAGACCCAGAATCTGCCCATCAAACAGGAAGGTCAATTTCTATCCGTTGTTCCTGATTCTGGCACAATAAGAAAACTGCACGTGCACATTAAAGATGCCTCTTGAAAAATATAAATTATTAAATTGTATCAAAGTGAGGCATCTTGTTTCAGAAACACACTAGTACCAATTATCTATTTTAATATTAGTTAACATATATGCATCGTGGATTGCACGTATTTAACACAAACTGTTTGATTTTTAACTCTGAAAAGCGTATGTGGAAGATCCACTTATGATGAACACTTCCCTGAAGAAGACGGTGAGGCTTAGGGAAGCTAATTAAGTAGCTTCATATCGCAATCCTTAAAACCAGGGTTGTAGCCAGATGTGATGGTGCACACCTGTAATTCCAGGATTTGGGGAGGCTGAGTCAGGAGGTTCTCAAATTCAAATGCAGCAAATCAGTGACTTAGGGAGGCCCTATCTCCAAACTATTAAATAAAAAATGTTGGATATGTATTTCAGTGCAAAGGCCCTGGGTTCACTCATTATTGTAAAACAACCACCACCACAACCAAAACAAACAAATGAAAACAAAACAGGATTCTAACAAAGGCATCCTGAGTCCAGGGTTCTCCTATTCTCTTTCTTTTGTTTCTCTTTTCTTTTTTCCCCCTGAGGATTGAATCCAGGGCCTTCATACTGAGTTCCACAGCCTGCCTTTTCCATTTATTTATTTTGAGACAGGGTCTCACTAAGTTCCCAAGTTACCCGAGGAAGGCTTGAACTTGTGACCCTCCTGACTCAGCCTCCCAGATTGGTAGGATTACAGTATGTACAGTATGTACATACTCCTGGGGCTTTCATTTTAAATGCTAACTGCTATCTCTTATTGACTAAAAGGCAATATTCAATGGTGGTCCATGATGGGATGAGAATAACCGCCCCCCCCACACACACACCATGTGAAAAACACAGGAGCCCTTGACTTGGAGGGTGCAGTGAAGTTTGATCCTGATCATCAAGTTGATCTCTGCTAATACAATTACAAATGAGGACGCCTTGATCACAGCTTCACTCATTCTTGGCAATGCCCGGCGTTCTGCCATCACGAGCATGTTGGCGGAAATCTGAGTGACTGAAACTTCTTGTTCAAAGGCAGAGGAGCTCAGCTCCCAGCCACGGAGGATCAAGGTAAGAGGGACAGAATCTGCCTGCTGTTGGTGGAGGAAGCCACACGCCAGGAAGGGGCCACCCTGCAGCAGGGCACAGGCGGCTTCATTTGTTGGGAACAACACTTGCTAATCATGGGAAGATTAAGAAGTGGAGGCAGGTGCGAGGGGATGGAAAGCAGCACTCATGTGGAGATCATTAATGGGAAAAACAAAACAGGTAAAACACCAGGCCTCTCAAGGATAATGAAAATGCTCTCCAGGAGCCCTGCAGGTGCAGCATGGGAGGCACCTGGGGAGGGTTTCCTATCACCCCACCCCAGTCCTGACTTGCTTTAAACTCAGAAAGGAGGGGCTCAGACCCGGGAGAAACTGTGTGCAGGATGGGGAATGGGTGTAAAGCCTAAAGACCAAAAAAATGAGGTACTGTAGGATACTCCATTTTGAAACACGGGAGACTCTGTCAGTGCCAGCTATGGAGGGCCGACTCCCTGGAGAGCGGTGGAGGACGTGGACAGACCTTCCAACCTCTGATGAGGTGGGTCTCGTTACTCCTCAGGGCAGCCTGTTTTGCTAGGAAGCAGCCTAGGGAACAGAAAATTGTGCCTCTGTAGTCTACCCTTTCCCTCCCTCAAGTGATCACTACACTTCGGTGTCTCTGAATCCCAGCCTTGTCTCCAAAGAAGGAAAGCTGGAGGTCACCTAGAGGAGCCTCGCGACTTCCCACCGGCGGCCACTCAGATGGGTTTCAATCTGTGCGTGTCCACAGGTGTCAGTGTGGGCATTTGGTGGATATCAGGGCTGTGTACACATTTCTGCTGCTGCCTTCCTGTGCGACACAAGGCAGGTAACCATGCATGAAAAGCAGTCTTGGCTCTTAAGGAACTTATCTCTAGCAGGACAAAGAGAGGAATGAGGAGAAAAAGATACATGTGGAGGGTATACTAAATGATGTTATTTATTGACAGTCATGATACTGTTCAGTATTAGTTCTCACAATTAGACCTTGGAAGAAAACGGAAGCTCAGGCAAGAGAAATCATCTTTCTTGGGTGCTCTCAGATGATCAGTAGTGAAGCTGAGACTTGAACTTCGATATGCTGGCTCTAAATTATGTACTTCCTAGAAATCACATAGGCAGCCCTGTAACGCAAGGGTGTTCTGATGTAATATATTGCGTTTGTGACAAAAATCACAAGTATGTTCAGAAGAGCCCTCTTGATCGGGAAAACTGGAAGAACAAATTAAGGTCCAACGTAGAGAGAGGCATCAGTAGGAGGCCAATAAGGTCCAAAATTTGACAGTGTTACCCGCACGTCATCTTTGTATGCAAAGACTAAAACCATCCCAGCATATACTAGGTGTTACAAATAAATCGTCACCAAAATGAATAAGGATAGTTTATGCCCATGTAGGAACTTGTATAAAAATAGAGCTAGGAGGAGCACAAGAGATCCATTTACTAATTAGTATACAGAATCTTTAGCCAGCCATATGGAATTTAGCAAATGCAGTTGAAGTAAATGGTAGCTCAGAAAAACTGTGATTCCGTTTTATGTGGTTACACAGTGAGGAACGGGGCTGGCTCTTGGCTATGAAAACAGCTCCTCAGGCTGATCCGTGGAGACAGCGGAGAGGCTTTTTCTCTGGCAGGGGACTGGAGTGAACCACTGTAATGCTAAGGAGAACAGAAGAGGAAGGGGTGAGCTGAGGGTCAGTAATGTGGAACTGGTGAGGCGTGGGGTTTCAAAAGTTAAGAGGGGAAAGAGCCTAAGCGGAGTAGAACCCTGAAGTGCTGGTGGGGATGGGGCGCTGGAAATACAGAAATATGGAAATCTAGTGCTTACAAGCCAGGTATTTGTGAATGACAAGATGTCCTACTCCCACTGTAACAGGAAACCATAGGTGAGTAGCGGTGTCCACCCAGAATTGCTCTGCAGACAAAGCCCTGCTTCCCGGCTTTGAAAAGGATGAGGCAGGGACTCCAGACTGAGGCAGCCACCCTGTATACCGCCAAGATAGCTAGTGATTTTGGTAGAGTAGACTTCTGCTGTTGCACCGTCATTAGACTTCATCCCATTTCCAGTTTGCAGGATGTGGGGAAGCAAAAGTGCAGAGCTGGCCTTGGGCTACTTAGTCCCCTAAACTTGCCTGAGAAAAGAGAAGAGAGGCAGAGCCATCCCATGCCACCATGCTCTGCTGTGGGAGGTGAGGAATCTTGTAGTGAGGTGGTGAACGGCCAGTGCATAGGCATAAGCAAGCCCATGGGCCTGGTTACCTAGTTATCTATGAAGCAAACTCACCATCAAACAATTGTAGGGGACTGAAATCGGCTCAGCATTAATATCCATCAAGAACTTGACAAAGCATTGTAGAAATAAGTCAGATCAGAGGGAGAAACTATTTGCTATTCCAGGGTGTTTTCTGGACATAGATAGGTGATGGAAAACTTATAGAACTGCCTCTTTTGGGTTTTGTCTTTGTGAGTCAGGGTCTCACTTCCGTAGTACAGGCTGGCCTTGAGCTCCCTTTGCAGTTCATGTGTGGGGCCCTGGTCTCAGGACAGCAGCATTCAGAGATGGGCTTTGGCAAAGCGGCTACTTCTCAAGGGCTCCAGCCTCAATCAGTGCATTCACCCATTAGCGATTCTTAATTAGCTGGTGAGGCGGGGAAGCGGTGGAAACAGTAGGAGGTGCTCCCTCCTTGGAGGATGTGTGTCACCTGGAGCCTGGCCTAAAATGTGCATCATGTCCCTGACACAAATCATGTCCTCCTTCTCCCTTCCTCTCCCCCACTTTAACGTGGCAGGGGGTGAGCAGCCTTCCTCTGCCACAGCCCTCTACCACATGGCTCTGGGTCACCAAGGGCCCACAAACCACGGACCCCCTCTGAAACCACAAAGCAACATAAACCCTTTTCCCTTTAACTTGATTTTCTCATTATTTTGTGGTGTCAGTAGAAAGCTAACAGGACATTACGCCAGACACGCAGGACATCTGCCAGCACAGGCAGTGAAAACAGCTTCAGACAAGCTTCCCCGAGCCATACGATGGCGGAAGCTCGAAGCTGCCCTGGACACAGAATCTCAGCCTGTGGTGCACAGGATCCGCTCGGGTCAGACACACCAAGGCTCACGTCCCGTCATCACTGCTGCCCAGGTGTGACAGCAGGCATAACTACTCAAACTCTGCGGGGTTTTGGTTCCTCTGTTGACCCTCTCACTTGTGTCCCATTGGAAATAAGGCTTAAAACGTGGAAGGATAAGGAGGACCCCTTGTCTGTGCCTCCCGTTGTCCCTTCCCCTTTCCTGGGTGAGAACAGCCCAGTCTCGGGGGGCATCGCTGTTCCTCATTCTCTGTTGACGTGGTTTATGGAGTTGACTCCACCCCCAGGCCTGTCTGTGGGCAGAACACCTAATCAGGCCCAGAAGACTTGATTCCAGGAGTTTTGCTGCAACAAGCTGAATTGGTATTTTCTTTTTTCTGGAAAGATACAAGTTGTCAGAGGCCACTGAAGGACAAAGTCTGCCTGAGAGTGAGGCTCTCACAGCAAGGCCTGGAGCAATGAAGATATGATGAATATAATTAGCCCCTGGGTCTTATGGAATATAAAAAAAGCTAGGCCTTCTGAAGTCTCCAGCTCATGGACCCAGTATCTCTTTAATTATTTTCTTAAAACAAATTGTACTCTTCTATGATGTCCTAACTGTCTTGATCAAAAATCTATCTCCCATCATCAATCTGAGGTCTGATTTAAATAATATATGCAAAATACCTACTGTGAAATACCTTGACCCACGGTAAATACTCAAGAGATGGGGTTTGTTGCAAAGGTGTAGAATGGCAAATCATTCCCATCGACCGACAGTGAGCTACAGGGAGTGAGGCTGTAGACACACATCCACACACATTCAGGAGGGAGCACAAGCTCTTCTCTATCCATCTGTGATGCAATACAGCTGTCATATATATATATATATACCTGCTGGAAAATACCCCTGCAACGAGCCTGGTATTTGAAAATAACAAAGGTTCGGTGTTGAACCAACTTTTAGTTATCCGCATGTGAGAAAATAGGTAACCGCCGTTCAGCTGACCCCGCCAGCCCCACGTATGTTAGAGCAACATGATCAGTAAGATAAGTCTGAATCTATTTTTAATTAGGTACAATAGCTCTAAATGTTTCTTGCCTCTTGCAAACTTAATAGATTTTTGAATAGTTTATAAAGAGATCTATTTTCCATTGCTTTACGTCAAGCAAGGCAGAATCCAACAAACCACATTCTTGAACCTCTGAAGACATTTAGGCGTTTGGGATAAGAGTCCTGACTCAAAGCATTTAGGTATTAACTGACTCTCCAGCTCTACGTTCTTCTTCAGTGTCGAATGCAGCACCCTGGGTTTTATCTACTGAATTGTTAAATAAAGGAAAATAATACCATCCTTTAGAACTTAAGTATTTTTCCTTCCCATCTTGTTGGGGGGCACTGAGCATATCGGGGATAGATCATGCTGAGCTACTCCTTCAGCCTCTTCTTGCTCTTATTTTGAGATGAGATCTTGCTAGGTTGAAATCTTGTTGGGGGGCACTGAGCATATCGGGGATAGATCTCAGGGCACTCATGCTGAGCTACTCCTTCAGCCTCTTCTTGCTCTTATTTTGAGATGAGATCTTGCTAGGTTGTTTGGGCTGGGCTCACACTGTGAGCCTCTTGCCTCAGGCCCCCAGAGTGCCTCTCCCTCTTGGATTGGCAAATGAAGGTGGGAAATAAGTCTCGAGTGTCAGACTGATCTTCACGTGTACCAGTGAGGAACATGAAACCAGACCAAGTAAGCTCCAAAATCTGGCTGTTACATAGTAAACGTGCTAAGCTGAACAAACTGCGTAACTCTTTCATTTCACTGAAATGACAATAGCAGTCCCTCCCATACAAGGTTTTATGAAGATCAAGCAACATGACTGATACTGTGCCCAGCCTACGCTGCTTACCAAACACATGTAAATCTCCTTACGCAACTTTATCTTGATGACACTAAACTCCCAGGTATATTTTCCCCTAATGAGAATCCATCCTCTCTTGTTGTAATATAATCTTTTTTTTAGGTCCAGGTATTGAACTCAGGACTTTGTTCTTGCCAGGCAGGTGTGGCACCCCTGAGCTACATTCTTGGCCCTCTTTTAATATTTTTTTCTTTCCTCTTTAGGAATCACATCTCCCTGATCTTGAATTGGGCGATTTGAGTGATGTCATTCTGCTCCTACTCCCTGTCCCCACAGAGATATAGGTATGGCTTCCATGAACAGGGTGTCACCTGCCGTGTTCCCCGCAAGCCAGGCCCTTCAGAGTCAATCCCTGGAAACACAAGGAAGACTCAGGCTTCTAAGCTGTGAGACTGGAGCTCACAGCTGGGAGTGGCCATCCTTGCGGGAAAATGAGGGGAGCCTGGGAGCGTAATCACCCGGCAAAAGAACAACACAAGAACCTGCTTCCCACCATTGATCTGAGGACCGATTTAAATAATGCGTGCAAAATACTTAAGTAAAAACTTTTCACATGGGACTGATGGTGTGGGATGGGAAATTATTCAAAGAGGGCCATGAGGTAATACTGTGCTGAGATAAATTTTTTAGTCACTTTGTATCAGCGCTGGAGCGAATCTCAACGCTTTGGAAGAAAGCTCCTATATAAATAGTAATGGTAGTTTTAATAGCATTCATGGGGATAAGGTAAACAGGAGCTACTACATCCCACAATTACTCTGCAGTGACTTTTGATTGCTTCCAGGGTTGGCATGACTCCTGCCACTCAGGATAAAGACAATTCTCAAGTGTGCTAGCGATGTGCTGGAGATACTCCTGCATCCTGCTTTCTCCATGGAAAATGTGACCTTATTACCCACGGCCACTTCAGGACTCAGTTGGAGAGGTCCCCTCACCTACCCACACCACCAACCTGGGATCTGGGTAGGAATGAGAAAAGGCAGCTTCTTTCAGTGAAGCTGGCTGCAAATACTAAGCAGTCTCACACTTCCCGTGTAGTTAGGAGCAACTGGTCTCCAGGAGTGAGTGGATCATGTATGGCTTTGGCTGACAGCTCCTTTTTTGGCCCTCAGGAAGCAGCTTCCAGTCAGAGGGCACAGACCATGTGGCCAGAGGCCAAGAGTCTTCCTTTTATTAATAAGCATGGCATTGTGCATTTTCCAAGGTCTTATTCCTTCTCTAGAATAGTCAAGCAAGTTTAAAGAATTTACCTTGGGGAGCTGTTCGGCAAGCCCAGTGAGAGAGGTAGACAGGCAGGCCCGGCGGCCAACAGAACTTTGCATTTCACCACTCCTCTGCCTAAGTGGGCTGGACTTCCAGGGCTCACAGCTCTGGCCCAGAAAAGAAAGGCCAAGAGGCCGAGACAGTAGTGTCTACTGATTTAGTAGATCATGTACTTTGGAGACAAACAAGCTTCATTTGAATCCTGATGTTGGGACTTTCTGGCTGTGTGACCTTGGCCAAATTCCTCAGCTTCTCTGTGCTATATATTTCGTGTGGGTTAATGATGATATTAAGAATTTCCTTATGAAGGTGTTATGAGGATGAAACAGGTTAAGTTTGAATAGTGCTTATCACAGTGCCAGGGCTGGAGTGGGAAAGATAGCACTCTCTGTCCCCAAAGGAAAAGATTTATTTTAGATAACAGAATAATTAGGCTTTATATACAGTCACATGTAATACTTTTATAGACATGATAGTTTTGACTTTGGGTTACTGGGGTTGTAATGGAGCTTTCTGAGAGAAGATCCCGCCTCTAGGAGTAGCTAAGAGAGGAGAGCTGTTCGCATTGGCAAAGGCACAGAGGCTGTTTCGCCAGCCCAGGGCAGCAGTAACTACAACCCTCAGGGAGGTAGAAAGCCTGCACCTGTGGGCCCCTGGCATAAGAAGGTCCTCATCCGGGTTCTTTCCCCTTTTCTGTGCTTTAGGCCAACGCCTCACCACGAGCCACATTTGCTGGCACCTTGATCTGGACTCCTCGCCTCTGGGACTGCACAAATACATATCCAGTGTAAGCCTCCAGTCTATGGCATATTGTTCTCGCAGCCCGAGCAAAGTGAGACCACGCTGTCTATGTGTTTGGTAATTTCTACAATGTCTGTGGCAGCCTGTGCACTCCTGAGGCCCCCGCCCACCCATGAAGGTGAAAGAGAAAGCCTGATGACGTAGTCAGGAAAAGGAAGGAAACTCCACGTTTGGACTAAATAAAATCTACTTATTTATTTTTGAACACCTTTATGTGAGTATGCGGTACATGTGTATATAATGTTTTAATATTAAAATATCATTTTTCTAAAAGAAAAATCTGTCTCAAGTATTCATCAGAACCTAACCAAGTAACACAGCTTCTGCTGCTCACCAATCATCAGCTTGGGGAAAGGCAAGAAACCTGGGACACAACTTTCAACATTTCCTTAAGGAGATCACTGGAGTCTGCCATCCAGGAGGCAGCGATCCCATGCTCACTTACTGTTGACATCTTATTATGCCAGAAGGCAAAGCCGGACTTACCAGTAGAACCTGTTTGGCACCACCCCTTCCTGGATGAGCTGCCATCTTCTCCCGAACTCAGCAGAGCTGTAGAGCTAGAGAGAAAAGAAGTGAATAGCCCGTGGCCCTATGGTACATCAAATCCACAAGCATCAGTCCTTTACATCAGTAATAAAAATATATCTATTGATTGAGCTCTGGCCAGATGCCAGGTGAGCACTCCACACATCTATTACCGCTACTTCTACAAATCCTACGTGGAAGATATTCAATTATCCATTTTATAGCTGAGGAGACTGGGTTCAGAACGATGAACAGAATTGCTGGAAACCGCACGCTGTATAAACAGTAGAGTGCCCTGGAATTCTCACTGTATTCTACCCAGTGACAAAGCTGGCTCTTCCCACTGACGCAGCAGGAGCAGCCCTTTTTCTAGGGCAGGTTGAGCGAAAAGTCTAGACCTAGCACTGGGACCGCCCGTGGTCCATCCCGAACCTGGCTGAACACAAGGCGGCCCCAGTTCAAGGGACACAGAGGGGTCCGGAATCCACCAGGGGGCTCCACAGACATTGTGAACCATGTGGGACCCGAACATAAGATGGGACTCAGATAGGATAAAATGGCGTCACTTACAAAGGAGACAGCAGGGGCCAGAGTGTTGAGCCAGGCAGACAGGTGACAAAAGAATCCTGCTCGGGTACATATGTTTGCCTGAATCGGTGAGGGAAACTCTGAAAAGATCTGAGTATCAATTTAAGGGAACCAGAACTGAGCTTGCAGGTGAGGAGAGGCCAATGTTGGCAGGATAACTAAAGGAAGTGTGGGTGATAAAACATCAGTCCTCTCTGACTGCGCTCTGACCACAATCCAGGTGCTCTGCATGCACGAGTTCACTGATCCCACTCACCATTGCAATGACACAGGAAGACGTGCAGCCCTTTTAGGATGGCTCCATGGCTGGCACAATCTCAAACCCATTTGCTACCCGGCTTCTGCACAGCTCCAGGTTGACTGCACAGAATCACCTTGATCAGATGGGGATTCATCTTCCGCAGCTCCTTTCCCCCAAAATGGCTACTTTTGGACCACCTGTTCTTAATTGCTTCTTTGCTTTCCTTTGGCAATAATCCACATGGCATCCCAGGAACTTCTGATCCAAGAAGTATCCTCTGATGGGCACCCAGAGAATACCGCTGCTCTTCGTACTCTAGTTCTCGGAGGGCATTTGGCTACTGACTTGAAAACTACCATGTGGATCACCTCCCTTCTTCTGTGTGCTTGGTATGTGGCCTCCCGCTCCTCCTAGACAGGCACCTCATTTGCTAACTAACACACCGAGCAGATGGCACCCCCTAGGCTTGCTTGGGTTCAGAGCCTGTGGACAATCAGGTATGCCCCGTGATATGTGTGTACATCTCCAAAAGGCTGCTTTGTTCTTTGTGAGCATCCAGAGGCGCCTCCAGCCTTGGGGATACAAAGCAACTCAATAATCCAAGCCTCTCTGATGCAGCTCAGTGAAATACTTCTAAATTCCGTCTCGGGAAAGTTCACCTTGGTCTTATAGACAGGCCCTTTCTTCTTCCCACTTTAACCTCGCCAGTGCTGCCCATTCCCTCAAAGGCTGCCTTGAGACCTGTTTCCTTCCAAGCCAACCTTTAATGCCCACCTTCTCTACAAACTTTCCCCTGTCCACCACATCTCCCATGGACCTCGTCCACAAAGAGCTAATATACGGCAGACACCACCACTGCAGGACACACCCTTACATCTCTTTTTAGTAGGCTTTCAAGACGGCCTTCTAACCATGCAAGTAGAAAACTCTTCTGATATAAAACATCTCAAAAATATCTGGGAATACTCCTTTACTCCTTAATATGGCTACAAAAGTTTTAGATGTCATTACTCCCATCCTCCTAGTATATATAAAGACACCCACAACTTAGTTGGAAAGGAAGGAAGTAATGACACTGCCCCAAGCAAATCCCTGAGTCACTGATCTGCATGGAAAAACTAAGGTTTCCCAGAAAATGGAAAATAATGATTTATTAGAGGAATACATTTTACTTCCAGGGATCCATAGCTACAGGCCAGTGTTTTAAAATAAAGTTTATAAATTCAGTACATTTGCAAGGCCTGAGGGTCTGCCTCTGAGGGCTTTCAATTTCTACCCAGACTGCTGGACAAACCCAACCTCCTCCTTCAAATACTCCCTCACTAAGAAGCTGACTGTCCAGCCCGGTGTTATATGCAGGAAGGGAGAAGGGGAGGACTGTCAGCCATTCACACGCCTGTATCAATTAAACCCAGAATCCAACAGCAAAGCTCTCCCCCCACAGAACGGTATCACAGTGTTTTTCCAACGGGCTCTGTGTCAGCTGCCCCTGGAAGGCTTTCCATGGAGAAGTCAGTGTTCTCTAATAGCTTTCGTAGTGTTGACAGCAGCTAAATAAGATTTATTTCCCTCTCTGCCTGTCTCCTACTCCAAGGTTTCTTTTGACCCTCAGAACCAGAGCTGAGCACTGTCATTACTGTCCCAGCAGAGAGCGGCTCGAGCTCTTCTGCAGTGCCAAGCCCAGGGAAGGGCAGAGCCAGACGGGGGAGAGAAAGAAACAGCACTTCCTCTAGTTTAGGAGGCACCGTTCATCTAATCCTTTGTCAAGCACCCAAAATGCCATTCTTACAGGGCATTTGTTTTTATTCTACCAACACTGGTATAAAATACAGGAAAGAAAACGAATAGAAGGAGCAGGAATTCTAAAGCACTTTCTTAAAGGGAAGTGATCTGACTAAGAGTGCAAGGCAGAAAATCTGTCCTGTCTGAAAATATCCTGTGCTTCCTGACACCCGCTTCCCTGCCTTGGTAAACACAGCTTCATGAGCGTACAACCTACTCCTCTCTGTTCAAGATCCAGTAGCAGCAGCCTGAGGTCTAACCTTCCACATGGTCATTACATTGGCCTGGGGCTGTCAACGCTTCTCTTTCCTGCCATCCTCCTCTCCTGAGGACTTAAAAAACAATCTCTCACACTGGCTTATTTTCTCGCCATCTGCCTTTATCTGCTATAAGAAGAATGCAGATAAAAATACACTTCATGGTAAAGGACGCCATTCCAGGGCTAGTCTTGTAAACGTTGAACTGTCCAGGCATCGACGTCGCCCTCTTCAGGCGACCTGTGGAGATGCACGTTGGGTGACGTGCATCAGTTTGGGGATAAGGAGAAACGCCACCGGGACTGAACAGCTGGATGACAAAAAGAATGTTATTTATTGACTTCACTCCAGATTCCCAGTGTATGGCAGGTCAACACAGGGAAGAGGGAGAGATGAAGCCTGAGCTCATACTAGCAGTTTCCACCTTCTTACCACGAACAGATTATTTACTGACTGCCTTCCCAGAAGACAGCCGTCTTTCTGGGGTAAAAGAGACATTCAACATCACTGTGTTGGAAGTTTGCAATTGTCACTGTCCCTGAAAAGTCTGTTCAGCATTCCTCAATCACATCAGGGCATCTTCTCTTTTCAGATTATTAGATAGGCTCATGTTATGAATTTTCTTTTGCAGCTAGGAAATCGATGGGAGGATACCTACTCCGTGGAAATCAGGCAAGGATAATTTTGCTGAAGTCAAGAGCGGCGGTAAAATCTTTTAGGACTTTGGTTGGCGGGATCAGCCGCTGTTCACTACAAAGCTTCCCGGGGTCGCTTCGCCAGCTTGGCACCGCCGTCTGGGCCCCCTCCACACAACTCCTTGTCAAGCTTCCATGGGTGGAATGCCTCCTGCTGTCAACTCTTTTCAAGGTTGCCTGCTTCCTCCCCTCTCCTCCTCTTTCCTTAACATTTTGGAGGCAGGGGGCCTGCAAATTGTACTTTTTGAAAAGGCTGACAAAATCTCTGCCAGTTCTGTTTATTTGCCTCATCCTAATACTGCCCTGGGGATGGCTTTGGGACAAAGCGCTCATCTACCTCCTGCTCTCCAGTTCTCACTGCTGCTTCTGCATTCTTTTTAGCAAGAAAAAGATGGTACCTTAAGGACTTCAAGTGAATTTCTAATGCTAAGCCCGAGGCATTGAAAATATCAAGCTCTTTTGTTCCCACCAGACTCCAAAGGAACAAAGAGAATCAGTCCGGAGAAACATATGGTCTTCAGAAGTATGCTGTAATGGGCTGGGGCTCATGCAAAAGGAAGGAACAAATTCTGCAGCAACTAAAATGGTTCCACAGAACTTCAGCAAGAGCTGAGAGGTCTTGACACTGAATGGCCAATAAAGAGCATCCACAGTGAGCAAACCCGGTCATCATCCTGAACACCACAACCACGCTCATACCTGAATGGCTAATAAAGAGCATCCACAGTGAGCAAACCCGGTCATCATCCTGAACACCACAACGACACTCACCCTGAGTCATGCCGCCCTGAATCATATTTCTCCATGGAAAAGCTATCAGGGAGATCACAGACAATGGGTGAAGTGCACACTGGTACAGAGCTGGCCTAGTAAAGAGAGCAAGATGGGAATTCACCAAGGCTTTCAAGGTGGGCCTTGGAGGAAAACTGAAGTTTCTTCTAAGCTAGAGGATGCAGAGAAAACATACTCCAAGGGAGCAGGTCGGTAAGAGCGAGTAAACAGAGCAATGCAGCATAGTGTGGCTTTTCTTCTTTGGTCAACAGCAGGAGACTTTCTGTGGGACGGATAAAGCGAGGGGGCACCAAAGCTACAAAGAGAGCCCAGGACCAGAATGGGCAGCTATACCGTACCAAAAGCTGAACAGTGCTGATGTGGACTGGGTCCAAGTATCAGCAAGGTCAAAAGACAAGACAGGCACCAAGGCCGAGCATTGGAGCTCTGCTGATGAAGAGTGAGCAGGAACGGTGACCCTGTGCTGGCTCCATCAATCTTCCTTGCAGTGGGGTTTAACAAATCTGTCACTGATCATCCTTCAGCTGTCACTGAAGCCCGTCACGTCCCCCACAGTTGGGCTTGACACTTTGAAGAGTGGAAGATCGGACAGATGGAACTGGAGCTGGCGAGGAAGGAAAGATCAATATGGGACAGAGGGCCACCTTGATTCGGGGATGCCTCCTAGATAGGGAGGTCCAAAGGAGATAGATGGAGCATTGGCCTTGAAAGTTACTAGAGACAAGTACTAGTGGATGAGAATAAGCAAGGACTGGCTAAAATATTGCACATGTAAACATACAGCCCTTATTTAAAAACCTATCCAGCTACTCCACACCAAAACTGTGCCTGTTCAATTCTTAATCGCTTGTTTAAAATACTTATTTCTCCTCGTTATTATAGCTCATTTCTTTCAAATCACTGCGAACAGGCTGATCCAACTGCTCCAGGTAGCAAGTGAAAAATAATGTCACAAGCTGTTTAAATATAGTATCTCTATTGCATGCAGGCCTTCCTTGTTTGCTTATGATGGTATTTCAGCTTGAGAATTTGTTTTATAAACAAGGATTGGGGTTGACATTTAGCAAGCTCCCTGGTTTCCACTCTAATTGCCTGTTTTGTACTTTGATACTTAAATTACTTACATATTCATGAGGTTAGTGATGGGCTTTGACATTGGGAAATTGCAAGCACACGAAAATCCTGCCAAACCAGCATGGTGTGTGATGCTCAACATATTTGGTATAAACTGAGTGTCCTTTTACTTAACAGCAGTGCCATGGGGAACCCTGATGGCATTAGGTAGGCAACAGCTTCCTGAGAGCTTGTGCCTGTGCAGAAGTCATTTGAATACCCCCAGGGGCTGACTTTCAAAGATCCATTTGTCTTCAACCTCAATCTTACTTTTAGACATTAAGGGACTGCTAGGTCTTTTGACAAACAGATAAAATTACTGTGAAGATAAATGCTTTAATATTTAATGGCTTATTATCCTAATCAATAATGTTCCCTAAGCACAGCATATCAGTTCTTCTTTATTCCATTCGCTCTCTGAGATTGCTCTTAGTGATTAACTAAAAAGGCATTCAGCATTGATTCTACCACCTACCGACAGCCTCTGGAGTAAGGTTGTTTCTGAGAAAGGCAGGCTTGTGTCCTGTTCCACTCTCAGCACCTCATATCTTCGGATGACAGGCTGGTTAGCATTTATGGGATGATGATTGCTAAGTCCAGCTCTATGTTTTGGGTTTTACATGCATTATGTCTGAGTCCTGGAGCAGTCTTCTGAAGATACATCATAGTTTTGTTTCTTTTTTTTTTTTTTTTTTTTTTTTTTTTTTTTTTTTGGTACCGGGGATTGAACTCAGGACTTTGTACTTGTGAGGAGGGTCCCACTGAGCTAAATCCCTGCCTGATACCTCATAGTTAAATGACACCCTGTGGTCCCAGAGCCAGTGGCAAGGCCTGAGGGTCTGGAATGCAGCACTCTTACCATCCTTGCTCCACTGTCTGTCAGTGTGAGAAACCACTAAGTCTAAGATTTTGAAGATGGTGACATCTTATCTCTTCCCTTATTCAAAAGCTATTTCCCACAGGCCAGGGATATAGCCCAGTGGTTTTGCTGCTTGCCTTGCAAGCACAAGGCCTGAGTTCGATCCCTGGCTCAAAAAAAAAAGTTATTTCCCAGGAAGATACAAGGAGAATGATGAACACCGCTCTTGTGTAAAGGTCTAGTCAGAAAAAAAATTTTTTTTTGATTCCAAAGGAATAAAGTGGATTTTTCTTTCTTTCAAAGGAAAGCATAGATACAAAACTCCTTAAATAAAATCTAAGGACTTGTAGAGAGAGAGAAGAAAACTAAAAACAATTTTTAAGTGAGGCAAGTCATTAAAATTCTATCGCTGGCCATCGAACACATTGGGAGTTCATTATTCTTCTTCTACCAATACGCTTTATAATTTTTTTTATTATTCTGATGGGCTGACACAAGAACAGCTCAATCCAGCTCAGCTTGAGCAACCAGGGACTTAGTGTGAGAGCCTGGGGTTCAATCCCCAGCGCTGGAAAAGTGAAAAGAGCGCCTACCGCCCTGTCTGTTCCCCAGGCCCACCTGTGTTGTCCGGTTATCCTTTCTGCCTGTCCCTGTAGGAACTTCGCTCCTGGATTCCATGATTTTAAATGTCCCCCAGGTGGGGAAAAGTGGGCCCAGGCACAGAGCTGAGCAGCCCCTGCTGACGATCAGATCCACAGCTTCTCCACAGCTGCCAGGAAAGGAGGAGGCCTCACCAGCCTGGGTCCCAGTGACAGGGACCTCTCCTCAGAGCTTCCCAACAGCCTGCACAGGAGCAGGGCTCCCGTTGGCTCACAGCACTTCCCGTTCCTTTGCGAGCGACTCCTCCTGTGTCAGCGCTGACAAATGCCGAGAGCCAGCACCCAGCATGCTCCACAAAGCTGAGGTACAGGCATATTTTTATACTTTTCTTCTGTATTTTTTTCCTTACAGTCACATCTGCTCTTTGTTTTCGCTCATTTCAAATGTTTCCCAACACATCATTTTTAGGGAGGTGTTTCAGACAGACTGAGAGATGCCGTTGGAGGCAATGTTTTATAGCACAGTTTGTACACTAGTTTATTGCCAAATTAAAATAAAGATGTGATCTGGCAGACTCAGCTGCTGCTAAGCCTTCCTTGGGTGGCTTCCTGCATTGAGGCGTGGAAGTTGGGGAAAATTAGCAACGAAGTAAAGGACTGGGTACTTTCTCTCCTGCCTACTCCATTTCCCAAAATCAATCAGACAAACAAACAGCAGAAAGCAGAATGTTTGATTTACCTGCTGCTTAAGTCACAGAAATAGACAATATGAATAAAACAGAGCAAGTTCCTCACGCTCCTTTAATGGCATGGAATTTTTCATATCGTCCAGAGTCATTCACAGTGGTAAGAAGTCCAGGGTGCTTTCTATAATTATCATACCTCTGCCTCTTTTACTTGGGATTTCCATAATATCTACAATGCTCATTGGGTGGGGGCATTGAGGACAGGCTAAGGGTGTTGGATCACATAGACCGTTCAGATGCTGGTGTGTCTTGCCCGATTTCCAGCCTGTTTAGTCCGGGGCTGCCTCTTGAACAACTTCAACAGGAAAAGGATCCATGCTCCAGTCTCCAGTCCATCTGAGGTGCCTCCATAACCACATGCCCATTAAAGACAGCATTCCCTTCCCTGATCTTACTTGTCATGCTGAACAGGCTGAGAGGTGTCTCCACCACTGCACTTGACTTCTGGGTAAGTCTGTGTGTCTCTCTCTTGAGGGAATTTGGATCTGGATCAGCACTGAGAAGATCTACCACCCCCCGATGTAGGTGAGGGTCAATCCGTCACCGGTCACCCTAGGTGCGGAAGGCTGAATTTCTCTCTCTTTTGAGTTGAGACTTCTAATTCCTCCTGACCTCACACTTGGGCATTTCTAGGTCGTGAGCCTTTGGACTTGGATAAGGACTTAAATCATAAGCCACAAACCTGCCTCCTGTGCCCACTTCATTCTAAGGTATTTGGACTTAGGTGGAGCTGCACTACTGAGTATCCAGTCTTCCCGCTTGGAGATGGCCGATCTTGGTACTGTGCTTCTCAGCTTCCACGATTGCCTGAGCCTTTTACTCCTCACAATGCCTCCCCTGCTGTGGGTGGATTGTGTTTCTTTGGAAAACCCTACTTACCCAACCATGTAGCTACGGAACGCTGCTCACCTCTCTTCTTCTAAGTAAAAACAAAGAGGCAGGCTAAATTATTAAAGCATCATGATTTTCTGAAATACCACTTTTTTAAACCCCTAATCTGGCCTTCTGTGGAACTGATGGCCAGTAAAACTCTTATCTCAGGCCAGACTGGATGGTATGATCAATGAAATTCCTTGAGTACCTGGTAATGCTTACATCAAAAAGCGTGCATACCTTAAAAAGTACCAATAAAATTTAATGAGGAAAAAAAAAAAAACACACAAAGAAACCTGCGCTCCCTGCTTAGATAGTGTGGGCACTGCAGCCATTCTGGGCTTTCTCCAAGTGAGAGATCCCGAGTCTGTCCTTGGGACCTTCGCTGTCTCATTCACAGAGGTAAAGAGAAAGACATGCCACAGAAGTGAGGGGAAACCAAATGTGCCTATGGCTTCACAGAGTAAAGTGCATCTTAAAAGGTAAGGAAGAGGAAGCCTGTTCCTAAGTAAGCTCTACAGGAAGTGCCACCTCTACAAGGTGCTTCCTTAGAGAGGACACCTTCACCGAGGGTTCTGGACAGCAGGGCCGATGGGCTGCAGCACCCAGCAGACTGAATCTTAGCACGACACCACATCATCTCAGCTGGAAGTTTTTCAACAGTAACACTAGTAGTTGTCACAGCCCAACTGGCTCACGGTCCTTCCTTGAAAGAAGAAATATGTCCCCTTCTTGGACAAAAACAGTTATAGGTGGGACAATGCAGACGTTCAGCCCTTCCTGGTGCCCACAGCTGTGCCTCCTCAGTCCTGAGATCCCTGCAATCCATGCTGACTGCCGGCTGTCATTCCACGTCACTGACCCTCCCTGATGCAGGGCCACGGCCCCCTCAGTGCGGCTTCAGCCAGTGGCTCATTCCCTGGTGCAGCTCTGTGTGCTCCAGCTAGTGCCCCTTCTCCTTCTGGGATTCAGGGCTGGAGGCCTGAAGCTTCCTGGGCGGCTACATACCTTATAAAAACACCACCCTTAAAAAAATACCACACTTAAAAGTAAGAACCCTGCCAAGTCTCACGGAAGGGTTTTCTCCATTCATAGAACATTCACATATGATACTAACTAGCAGTCTTCCCTTTGAGAAAATATATTAACCTCTCGGAGTTTTGGATTCTACACATCCTATAGAATAAAGACTTCGAAGGCTTCTTCTAGTTTTCAAAGGTCACTGGGTCTGTGGTCACGGAAGATCACTTTTGGTCCAGATCCTCAGTGTTTGATACCAGGGCAAATGTATCACTGTGCCACGTGTTCTCCCTGCCTTTGACCTCATGGTATCACAGTTCATCGTTACCTGACTCTGTTTTAATTGGGACTCCATGCAGCATTTCCCTGACCCATGCTTCTTTTTAGGAAAACCAATTTATTTTGTCCAATCATCAAAACAGAAAAGATAATCAATATCAGGTTCCCAAATTGTGTTTATAATTATCTTTATCAAATTTTATTTTAGTCACCCAAAATTCACCATCAGTAAACATTTTCCCCAACTTTATAGGAGTGTTTATAACATTCTTTTTATAAAGCATTCTGTTGCCTGCTCCAACCAGAATCTGTCACACTTACTCAGCGGCAGGTGAAGTAACTTCACAGGACTCTGAGTTAATAGATGGCTGGATCTCCATCACCTGAACTTTAAACCACTTTCATGTAATTCATTGAGCCACTCTGATATGTAACCACTATGCATCAGTGACAATGCTGACCTCTTATCCTCTCTCGAATTACTGGTGAAAGTGAATGTATTAATTTTCTATCTCATAATAGATTGGAAGCACCATGATCCAGTTATTTTATACCAAAGTTGCAACCACCTAGTGTCCAAATTAGAACGAACCACAGTCTAATACGTATTTTTAAATCACATCAGAAATGCACCTGCGATTCTAATTTTCCATGCAACACATCCCGTGGCAAGGAAGCTGACACTAAACATTGTTTGCTGTAGATGGTTAGGCTGGGGACACAATGCACTCCAGGAATGTCCACTCTGCTGCATTCTTACAAGAGGCATGCTCTGAAGGCTGGGGCACGAATGGTTACTTTGGGGGCATTTCCTCTAGCAGAACTGTAAAGATACAGGGTTCTCTCCTAGCCAGGTAAATCTAGCCTTTAGGGTGCTTCTGGCATCAGGAGAAAAAAATAATCAACTGTTGAATGGCATTCACTGACCTAGAAGAGGAGATGTCCAGCTCCAGATGCTCAGTGCTCACCCCTGAGAACCGTATCACCCCCACTGGATGCACTGTAGCCTGACTCGAGGAACAAAATTGTACAAAACAGTACATTTTGCTAAAAGAGTAGCCAGGCTACTCAAGAGGAAAAATAAATACTTCTAATTGTAAATCTTTTCTGTTTTTAGGCTTACTGTGCATTTCATCTGGCAGTAAGGGCAGCATGCCTAAAACTCCAAACCTAAAATGTTAATTTGCTTCCTCCAAAACGCTCATGTCAGTGGAGACCTTGACAATTTGCTTAAACCACTCCCCTGCCTGCAGGGAGGCTCCCTACATGGGTATCAGCCCAAGCACATGTAGGCCCCAGATTTCCTTAAATACGTGTAACTTCTAAGACATGATTTCTCTGAGGAGAACTCTCTGAATGAATTCGATGAATAATGCATTTCAAAAAGAGCATTCCACTATTTCACCTGTTTGCCTATTTGCTTTTATGGCTAGAGTTTCTCTCACATTTGCCCAAACACATGCTGTTTTTTATTAAATTTAATCGGCCACTGCTAGTTTTAGATTCTAAGAACATAACTTCTGCAAGGCAGGGGCTATAATTTTGGTGGTGCATTCGTAGTACATGGCACCTACCATAAAGTGTGACACTTATGGGACATACGTGCACGCATATAATGGCATAACCTATTTCGATGTTTTCTTGAGAAGTGGACATTTCCTTCAACTTTACCACCCACAGAAGAAAATACTGCAATGTCTGTGTTCTGAATGACGTTACCCACGCACATGTTATTAGTGTTCTGTGGTCCATTCTCTCATTTTAACAAGGCCTTTGTTGGTATTCTTAACTATGTGGGGTGCATGCTTCCCTTTTAGCATCTGAGCAAATGTATGGGTTCTATAGCGAGAAAAATGACTGAGCCACATACAAAATCAGTCTCGCGGAGGTCAGTGGCTCCCAGAAGCCGGAGGCACCTGCTACAGTTTGGATTTCGGTGTCATCTCAAAGTGCATGTGTCCCCAGAACAGTGCTCTGGGGAGGCGCTGTGGGCCTGGAGGAGGAGGGTCCTAGGGGGAGGCCTTGAAGTCACCGGGGAGTCCCTGAGTGACACTGTGGGGCCCTGGCCTGTCCTCTCTCTTGCCTCTGCTTCCTGGATGAGGGGGTGAGAGCATTTGCTCTGCCACACTGCCCTGTCACGGGTGCTGCCTCCAGAGAGGCCCAAAGCACGGGACCGCTCAGTCATGAGCCAGAAACACCAGAATCATGAACCAGAATAAACTTTTCCACTCAATAAGGTGAATCTCAGGTGTTTGTTTTAGTGACAGAAAGCTGCCCAACACAGAATGCTGTCAACCACTGGCCCCTCCAGAGGTCTGGCTTTGCATCTGTTATTCTGTGTGCCCTTTCAAACAGTTACATGGTTCAAACCCGCAAACCGAGCTCCTCTGCTCCTCCGCCTCCCACAGCTCAAGTTCAGAGAGCCTCTCACAGCAGAGGTCGGCCCTGAAGTGAATTGTAAGCTGCAGGCCCTCCCCGGGAGCTGCTCAGCAGCACACAGAGGCAAGAAGCGCTCACCTTCTGGTCCTGACTGTAGGCCAGCACCCAGTCCTCCTGCTTCGGGTGGAAGAGCAGGCTCTGGATGTAGAAGGTCAGCCGGTACTTCTGATAGGTGGCCCCTTCGTCGGAGCTGATCAATAAACTGCTCTCGATCTCCGGGTCTGTGAGCAGCATGATCTGCCGGAACAAACGTTGGGAAAAGAAAACAACAGAAAGTTAAGCTTCAAACTGACAGAATTTGAAGATGAGCAGACATTCTGACCACAGAGTGACGAGGCAGGCGGAGAAGGCTCAGCCCAAGGCCTCGCTCTGTCCTGTTCTGTCTGCTGTCTGCGACCAGTGCCCCCAAACCATCTTCACCAAGAAATTAAAAGCAAAGGAGAATTTTCAAGGCATGGATAGGAAGCCCAGGACAGCTCTCTCTCCTCTTCTTTCGTTTCCTGTGTGTGTGTGTTTTCCAAATTATTTCCTAAATCTGAAACATTTCCTGCTCCCCTTACCCTAAACTTCAGGCACTGTGCTCCACTCTGGGAGATTTGAGAGCAAGAGCGGCTACACCTGCCAAAGAAGGGAGGACACAGCAGAGGACAGGACGGACTCCATCTTGTTCCTTTTGTACCTCACACCCTCTTGTTCCACATCGGCACGATCTCACATCATTCTGCCTTCCAGGATTCATGAGTCTGGGTTCACAGCCAGACTCCTGTAGGCTTCTCAAGGAAGAGCGCCACAGGATTTACAAAAACCTCACTGCCTTTATCACCTCCTGAACCAGTTCCCTTTATTGTTTATGCTGCTTATCTACCTGCCCTCCACTAGAACACGAGCTCCATGAATAGCAGTCAGTGTACCTCTGTTTCCTCACAGGCACATTCCCAGCAGCCACACTGAGATCCAGCATGCAGTACACAGCCACTAAATATTCCACAACTAGATGAATACATGAATGAATAGAAGGAGTTTCCAGAGTGGACTCAGGAAAAGCATACTTTGAAGATAAGAATGGAAGTTCCATGGAAAGTGCTGTTGGATGTCCTTCCGTCTGCATGAGTTATAAATACGTGAACACTCTAAGCTGCAGATGCTTTGCACTCTTTCACGGCAATGCCTGATCATGGCCAGAGTACTGTGAATAGAAGGGCTGCTGGCCTGCATGCTGGTTTTTATTCTTTTATTTTATGCCTGTAGGGATGTGTGTGGAGCGGCACAGTACTCATCCTCAGTCACTGTGGGTCTCCCTTCATTCCGTCGATGTGCACACCTAGTATCTCCACACAGGTGGCCGTGATGCTATCCACGGGCTTCTGCCCCATCAACTTATTAACCACCACTCTCCGAGCT
The DNA here is from genome assembly GCF_012274545.1 of Fukomys damarensis. NCBI lineage: Eukaryota > Metazoa > Chordata > Mammalia > Rodentia > Bathyergidae > Fukomys > Fukomys damarensis. Next base: position 28,650,404 of record NW_022900920.1, on the reverse strand, counting down.
TGGTCTGGAGAAGCATAAACGATGTGATTCACACGTGGTTACATGAGGAGAAATCACTGCAGCCCAGAGTTAAAGACTGCCAGTAGAGGATGCGGCAGTTACGGGACAAAAGAGAGCGAGGGGGTAAACACAGAAGAGCAGAGCGCAGGCTAACACATCAGGTCTCCTAGGACTTGGAGGCAATCATATTAAAACTTTAGAACAGTGGGTGTCATCCTCAAAAGGGGTGTCCTGTCGCCACGAGCAGTGTGAATGCTGCCCACCAGGCATGCTCTGACTGACAGCTGCTCATATCCAGGATGAATTTAAGGTTCCCTGCAGCCCTTCCAACCCGAGAGTGTGGATGACAAGGGGGAGCTGTGGAATGAGACAAGCACTAGGGCTGGCAGGTGTACTCGGGACAGGATACGGTGCACACAGGGAACCGGAGATCAACTGTAGTGTATTCCAGTGAACACACTGCCCAACACCCATAAAGCCTCTCAGAGTTACGCATTTCCCTGTCTCAAGCAGAGAGCTCCCCTCACAGGCAGAGTGATAAGGAGGTCACCTGCTCAACACAAACTCACAGGGTTTCATTAAAATCTGGTGTACGTATTAAGCAAGGACATTTAGACTACTAAATCCACGCAAGTGTTTCCAGGTGGTTTCGCATTTATTGGCACAGAAATACTGTCATTTCTTCAAACAGCAAATAAGCCATTAAGCAATCATACTGCTCTGTGTTTCTAAACGTAATTAACAATAATGCGCAGCAACCTTTTGCAGTATTTCCAAGTGTAATTTCCATGATGTTATGAAGAGGCTCGACTCTATTGTCTCAGGCAAAGCCATGTTTTGCCCCTTCTGATTTCATCAGTCTCTGTTCAGGAGAATGTTGCTTTCTCCTCTTCCCACAGGCATAACTCTCATCACCTGCTTGTCCTGGCAGACTACATCATAAAAATAAAATTAAAAGTAGATCTACAGAATGTCCCCAAATCAAGTTCATTTATACTTATTTTTTTAAAAAATTTATGGCACTCTTTTATACTCTAAGTCATCAGATTGTGGAAGATATTTTGCATCCTGGTGACACTGGATGAAAGTAGTTGAATAATGCAAGTATTTTTGAAAATCCAGCTACTTATTATACATATAAACAAATGCTTTATGTGGCTTTGGATGGATAGGAATAGGCAAATGAGAATCCTGCCTTTCCTATACATTATTCACCAGGAACCCTCCATTTCAATATCTGATATTCTGAAAATGATGAAAAAGTGTAGCAAACTTCCATATGAGGTGCATCTGTGCTGTAAATATTCCAGAGGCTCTTTTAAATTTCTGCTCAGATTTGCTCAAAACAGGACAATATGGATTCATTTTTGTTCAGCCATTTTTTCCTTGGGCAAACAACCTTTCAAGAACTCTAGTAGAATTCAAAACAAAAGAGAATTCGATTCTTTATATTTGTCAGGTTAAACATTGAGCAAGATCTAAACAGAAAGGGTTTAACCTACGTGGGAAAAATAACAAATGTAATTCCATCTTTAGACACAGGTAATGTATTCTTGTAAATGAGTAAGTCAAATCTTCTCAAGGCATTCTACAGGTTAATGTTTTCAAAATAGTAAATGCAAGCTAGTAACGACTTCAAAAATGATAGATAGCATTTTTTAAACATGCCCAGCCATCACTGTTTTTGCTAGTTTAGGATGGTGCTCTATCCCTTTCTGCTTCTTCATGTGCCTCTCAATAAATGATGTTTTGCTGTACTTATTCCTCTGTATTCTGGAGCATGATATGAGTAAGAGTTTGAGAGAACTTTGGAAAGGGCACCAATGCAAGCTTTGCATATTTCCTAAGGTAAACTCTAAAAAGAGAAGTCTGTGCCCAGAACAAAGACTTGCTCCATAGCAGGCCCATCTGTCTTTGTGAAGAAATACATGGATGAAAGAATGAGCAAACCCTTTCATTCCCACTCTGCCCTGAATGCAGCCAGGGACCCTGCAACACTGAGAGTCCAAGTTCTCTTGAATAATTTTTTACTGTTCAACTTGGAAACAGGGAGAGTGAAGACAACAGGAGGGCACGGCATTTAAGAGCAGCAATTAACTCTGCTTAGATCAGCCTAGAGGTGATTTAGAACTGCTCTCCCTATGCCTTGGAGGTACTGGACTGTGGTGGTGGTTGTCAACCCAGTCGCAATGTTGTCATACAATGGAGAAGAACTGATTACAACAGGTATAATATCCTGGCCAAAGAAGTGCATCAGCATAATCAATAGCAACTAACACAGCCTAGTAACTGACAAACTGTGTGGGTCTGTATTAGTCTGGAACATTTAACCATATGAGCAAGCTCGAGTGTTGTATAACAAAATCCAACATAAACTAGGAGCTTGTATGTAGTGAGTTTCCTTCCCTTCGGTTGAGTGATTTTATTCTGTGGGAGGGAAATTTAAGAGGGACAGGGGGACAAAACAGAAATAAGTGAAGAGAAATATAGTAGAAGCAAGTCTGGGGGGCAAAGGATAAGCACCCAAGCTTTGGGAAACTGGAGGGAAAGGGCAGGAGAGAAAGCTTGAAGGAGGAAGCAAAGGAAAACTGAAGTGAACCAGAAAGATAGGAGACACCATTCACACCCATGACAATATAAAATCACGAGAAAGGGAAAAAGATGGAAACAAAGCTTTTGAAAATGAGGAAGAGAGGGTTGGGAGAAAAACAGGACCCAAGATATGCCATGTAGAAGTACAAATTCCCTTAAGTGGATGTGATCATTATGTCTATTTAAATTGTACTGATAAAATTAATTTTTAAAAATAAAATTCTACAGTAAATATTCCTGGGTATGCCTCGGAGGGCAGCAGATGTGAGCTGAGAGCATTGGCAGTGTACTGTTTTCTATAGATAATCAATAAGAGGGCCCAGGTCCTGCCCCCACCTCCACCTCCACACAGGCCCTGCTCTCCACTGCAGGAGATGGGGTGACTTTATTTGCTTTTCCTAGAGGTGATAAATGAACATGCAATGCAATTTATAGATTTCAAATAAGTCGCTTCTCTCTTTTTTTGGCAGTATTCCTTCTGACAGTTTAGCTCCATCAAAAATTAAACATATCTTCACTCCCTTTGACTTGGTCCAGACTCAGCAGATGGCTACATGGTGCAATTGTACCAAAGCTGCCAGGTGACTCTCTGATCCTCCTGGGTGCCTTCTGCAGACCTCCTGAGAGCAATGCTGCCTTATTTTGTTTTGCAGACTCTTGTCCTCAGCGTGCTCTTTCTGGGATCACTCCGTGCACCTGCTTGGATGGGGCAGCACTAACAAGGGGCACTTACTCATCTCTGTGCATGTACTCTTCCTTGCGGTATCTTTGCTCCTCAAGCAGAACAATACTGATTTTGTGTTTCATTCCGTATGTGTTAGCTAATTTGTCTGTTCTTTGTCATCCATGCACTGGGATCCAGCAGAGGCAATGCCGAGCTGATACAGATATCGTCCTTGTTTTCCTCAAGGATTAATTCAGCTCCGTTGGTCCAAATCACAGGTGCACCATACACGCTCTTCCTGAGGACCATGATAATGGCCAGCAGGCTCTGAGCACGCTGCTTACCTGCCCCAAATAGGCAAGATTTTCAAACCAAAATATTTCTTTCTATAAACAAATGAAGAGGCCATTTGAAAACTTCTGGAATCATCACTGACACCAAACCAAATCGAATGCAACCCGAGTGGGAAAGTCATCCGCTGGCCAGCGTGGGTGGAAAAACTGCCTATTCCCAATGTGGCCTGAGCTCTTATCTTCCTGGATGAGCTGAAGGTGAGAAGAGCAGGTGATTCCCAATCAGTAAGTGTGGAAGGCCAGCATCAGGAGTGTCACATAGGAATGCAGAATGACACGTGCAAGGGAAGTCCCTGAAGTGTAGCATGTGAGCAGGACAGGAAGGCGAGCAGAAGGAAAGAGTTTCAACCTGGTATATGAGATGCACACAGTACGATCCTTGTTCTAAATCCCATCCTGGCAAAGCCAGTGAAGCCTACCTAATGCGCCATTTTTATTCATTAACACAAAACAGTGTCTGCCATGCTGAGAAGAGAAGACCATTTGGGCAGCAGACCATCTACCCATGACCTGAGAAGTGAGCGATTCAGTGAAATTGTTGGAAAAGTTTGGCTTTGTATTCTAAGGATTTCGCTCTGAGATTACTTTAAAACTGCTTTTTTTTCCTGTGTTATGAGGACCCAAAGACTTGGACATTTTATGAGGAGAAAACACACTTTTAGTCTACCCATGACCTGAGAAGTGAGTGATTCAGTGAAATTGTTGGAAAAGTTTGGCTTTGTATTCTAAGGATTTTGCTCTGAGATTACTTTAAAACTGTTTTTTTTCCTGTGTTATGAGGACCCAAAGACTTGGACATTTTATGAGGAGAAAACACACTTTTGAATGAACATGTGAATGCATGTCTTAAATCGCTTGTCAGGAGACCTATTTCTGAACTGCTGTGTTCATGATGAAAATTCATTCCATCAAAACGTTTGTGTAGAATACATAGAAGGCAAGTAAGTTTGCCAGAAATGACAACATGTAAGTTATGCTCCTTGGAAGCCAATCCAAGAAAGACAGTTTAAGGAAATCTCTGTTTATTTAACTTGGGACTACTACATACAGTCCTGTCCTGTGAGCCACTGAGTCTTTCTGGAATTAAAAGGAGCCTTTCATGTGTGACCCTGCTTCCGCTGTTGCTGGGGCAGTGGTCCTGAAGAAAGGCAGCGTGTGCAGTACACAGGCGGAGTGCAGGCATGGCTGAGCACAGGTGTGCAAGAGATGCAGGTTCCGGAAGCACAGCCCTGACCATACCCTAACCTTGACCCCAGGCTGCATCTTCGCGCATGCGCAGCCTTCTTCCCCGAAGAGAATGTGCTTAGTGAAGGTCACTTGTGCCATGGCAAGAAGGAAAAACAAGCCTTCGCATTCTATCACTGAAGAAAACACAGGACTTGGGTCCAAAGACCCAGCCATGTATCCACCGTTCCACTTTAGATACTGCACAGCACCCAATCTACTTTTGAGCCTCGGTGTCCTCATTGAAGGCAGGGACACCGTCTACAGGTTGATAATATGTAGTGAGCATCTCTCCTTACTAAACTAGAAGCCATATTTTTCCGTTCCGTTTTTATAAAAACAATTGAAGGCAGAACTTATGATATCCACTTGACAGGTAAGGAAATGAAGCCTGGAGAAACGAGACAACATGCGCAGGGCCATGCAGCTAGGCGGTGATGAAACACGCCATGTCACACATGGCAGGTGGGAGAGATCTCATAGGACAATCCGCGGGAAGGCGAGGTGAAGTGTGGTGTAGATGCTGCTATGATCACACCACAAAGCCTGGCACGTGTAGTACTATACGTTCTGCTAAAATAGGACCGCTGAGCTCCAAGAGAGAGAAAGAGACAGAGCTTGCATTGCAAATAGCTCATAAAAATACTGCCTGGATGTGAAGTGGGAGGGCAGTAAGAAACTGAGGGCAAGATAGTGGAGATTTTCTGTGACAAGATGATAGAAAGACATTCTTGAAGAAATAAAAATATTTTTTCCTTTCAATACAAAGCTGGAGTGATGGCGGCTCCAGCGGGAGAGGGTGTGGCTATCCTTCCCGCGGTGGATCAGCGCCCAGGCAGCGCTCCTGGCTAAATGGGGAGGAGAGGAGGGGGTGAAGGGAGGGCAGGGACAAGGGGAAAAAATGAGAATCAAGACCTGTCATGTGAAGGTACAGGATCCCAATGATGAATGTAAGTGTACTGTATTCCTAGACTATACCAATAAACTCAATAAAAAGAAAAAAAATAAATACAAAGCTCTACAGTCAAAATACACAGTCCTGTTTCTCATCACATTTTTCATAGTGACCGTGGCCTCCTTTCCTTGTCCTTTCCCCATTGCTTTCTCTACGACTGATTCTATGCTTGAAGAATAGATGAGAAATAAAGGATAGAAATGGGGAAAAAAATCTCCTGCCTTATGATAGTATAATTGTTGAAATAAACATTTTCCTACACGCCAATTATCAAAAGTTTATGCTATAAACAACAATCATGATGCTGTATCTGCTATCCAATTTGAAAAAAGACTTGTTTCCCTGGAGATATAGCTGTTTTCATGCCAGGTGATACGATGGAATATATTACCGCTTAGCATTGAGTCATCTAGTTTAAAAATTTAAACATGGTATTTTAGAGGAAAAGCGTGATACACAAATTCAAAGGATACTTTTATTATTGTAGTCACTATGGAAACTGATTAAATACCTCCTGAGTACTTGAATGGCTTTAAAAATCTCAGCATTATCTATCATCCCTGCTCAAACTTAACCAGAGCATACTTCTGTGGTCGTTACAAATCCCACAGCAACTTCTCTCTTAAGTCCCCTAAGATATAAATGCCAAAGGTTGCATCATTTAAAAATGTTAGCGGCTATCAGCATGAGCCACGATGCTGGGGGAAATGGACATTCATCTTCTTTGCTCACGGGAAACTTTACATAAAATCATGTTCATTTAACGATAAGAAATCTCTTTATTCCACCAGATATGATAAGGGAAGCAGGTTAGCATGAAAAGAGAGAAGGAAGAAGAGCTGTCAGTCTATTTTAGCATCCACTTAGGCGGAGGCAACACTATTTTCAGTAAACTCTCAAGTTTCGCACTTGATTGCGGAGTTTGAAGAAGTGTCAAGCTGAAAGTCAGGAGAATGAAAGGAAAAGCCCACCGCAATAAATCTTTTCTAAAAATTAGTGACTACAATGTACCTCCATTTGTCATCCCTCCTCTGCTGGTATCATCATCCTGACAAGTATGTTTTAGGGTTACTTATATTAATGCTGCATGATAAACTGGCAAATACACAGAGGGTGTATCGGGGAAGATTAATGAAGCCTCAACCGCATGAGACCGTGCTAATGTACTTCGCTATTAAAGCTTCCCTGAAAGAAGCCGGAGACCGCCAGGGTTTCTTTCAAAGAGGATCCACAGATTAGCCAAGTGAAAACCAGTTCCGAGGCTCCGCTGGCTGCGAGAGCTCTCGGGAAGCCGAGGCTGGCTGGAGCAGGTCACCAAGGAAGACGCGCCTTGCGTTAGCGAGGAGATCTATTTCATGTAAATTTTTCCTTCTTCCTGCAGTTATTTAATGACAGACATGGATCATCTCAAGTTACTTTTGCGAGCTGAAAAAGGGCGAATGTGCTTAATGGACATGCTCCTGAGCATAATTACGTCCCTGCCATTTCTCTCTCTGCTTTCCTGTCAGTCAGAGGAGGCAACGAAGTAGTGCACTGCTATCTGGAGATGCTTTTATTTTTTCCATGATGCATTTTCTAGGAGTTTTGTTATCTCAGTCTCATTCTGTCTCCAAATCCCTATCTCAGGAGCAGTAGAATTGCCCTAGATTTTATTACAGAGAAAACACAGCCTTGGTCTATTCAAGTATTCTTGTGTAACAAACTACCACAGAGCACTGTAGTTCACTCAGGGCTTTGTGGCTCATGAATTTGGGAAGAGCTCAGGTGGGAGGTTCTGGTCTCAGATTCATACGGTGTCAACTGTGGTGGCTAGAACTGCATGCCCAAGTGGCTTCTTCTCTCACATGTGGCTTCAGTTTCTCTCGTCAGCCTTATGTAGTATCCCAGGTTCAAGGCCTCTCCGCCAGTGGCTGGTAAATCACATATCATGGATGCATCATCACAGTCAACTTCTGAAGTTATGGCTGGTTTCTTTCACAGTGAGTGTCCCAAGATCATTTTAAGAGAATCAAGTGAAAGATTTCCTATAACCTACCTTCAGCATCTCAGGACATCGATTTTGTTACATCCTCTTTGTCAAACAAGTCACCAGTTCTCAGCCAGTGTCATTTTTCTCATTACTGGGGCTTGAACCTAGGGCCTGAGCCATATTCCTAGACCTTTTACCTTGAGACAGGGTCTCATTAAGTCACTAAGGTGCCCAGGTTGGGCTTCAACTTGCAAGCCTCTTGTCTTGGCTTCCCAGAGTGCTGGGATTACAGGTGTGTGCATTCACACGAGGCTTGAGCCACTTTTAATGGGATCAACAACACAGGCTCTTAGAAAGGAGAAAGGAGTCATATTTATACACACACACACACACACACACACACACACAGAGACACACAAACAGAAACACACACAGTGTAAGGATTAGTGGCAGCATACTGGAAATACACTGACCACAACTCTCCTGTACAACTTTTTATAATTTTCCCCCCATTAAGTTTATTGGTGCATTTAAAGCAAATAATACAATTTCATTCATCATTGGGATCTTGTATCCCAATCTTGTACCTTTACGTGATGCATCTTGGTTCTTATTTTTACCTCATACCGCTGCCCTCCCTTCATCCCGTTCATCCTTCCCCATTTACTATGACGTTGTTTCCATTTTTTCCTTTTTTCACATTGTTTGATTTTCCTTTATTTCCTTTCCCCTTCCCTTCCCACTTCCCCTTTAGTCATTTACTTCCTATTTCACACTATCAATTATACCATTTGAAACTTATTTGCTTTTAGTTTTTCACACCAGAGAAAAGATTCGGTATTTACTCAAGTGTGTTCTATTTATTTCACTTAAGAGTATGGGCTCCGTGTGCATCCATTTAGCTACAAAAGTCTCTAGTTTCTCATTCTTTATGGCTGAGACGTTTTATAGTTTTAAAAAGGCATATAATAAATAGTATTATTGTATGTAAGATGAATAACAGGATCAGAATCACAGCATGTATGGTAAATATATATCTTCAGGTAGTCAGATTTTTCATTGGGTTACAGCTTTGAAAATATGCTGTTCCTTTTAAAACTTGCACATTCCTAAACTAGTATCGATTCAAGGTAAGCATACTTATGAAGACCAGATGAATGTCATTTTTATTCAGTTTTAAGAACATCATCCTCTCTGCGGACTTTCAGAGTACAGGGATTATGCAGATTGCAGCCTACAGGGGAAGATCTGTTAAATGCTTACTACAGTGGGCCTAGGTAATGCTCCAATAGAAAGGTGGATACCTAGACATCACAGTATCATTTCATTGACATTCTGATACCACATAAAAGGATTTCTTAGCAGCAAAATAGTCTTTGTTCCTCTGTGTTCATAGCCAAAGCACTAATGTCAATGACAACATAACCAGTGGTCGAGCCCTGGAAACTCAGCACTCTCTAGTTTGAGCGGTGGATCTTACAATAAACCTATTGTCTCTTTGGTCCAACAAGAAGAAAAGGCCAGTGGAGTCTGAGAATGAGTAAGTGAATGGTAAATGTGTCCCAGAAACACAGAGCGAACAGAATTCATCTTGCTCAGACCCACATACAACTCTCCTGAGTATTTATTGTCATTTTATATTATTTGCATTCTGCTGCACAGCTCATACACCAATCCTATGAAACACTCATCTGCTCCAAATTATTACCAAAGGAATCCACACTGTAAGGAAATAACCACTAAATGGCTTCTCTCAATTTTAGTTTATTTCTCCACACCCTAATAAAAGTATTTATTTTGTGTTGCAAGGGGACAAAAATGTTGCCTTCATCAAAGCTTTGCAAAGAACATGATCCTTTACATATGTGGGCTAATGTCTTCTATGCAGCTAGACACAGTTTTACAGAAGTTGGGGACCTTCACAATCAGAATCATTCTTAATCAAGGTGCCATCGTGCATTCAATTATAAAATCACCAATTTATTTTGTGATGACACAAAAGCATATTCAGACCAAAGTTAATATTCACAATGGATTGATTGAGCTCATAAATATACCATCTTTTAAAAAGTTGGCCAATCTTGACTGAGGTGACGCCAACAATGAAAGAAAATTCAGAACTGGGGATTTGGCTCAGTGGTGCTGCTGCCTGCCTAGCAAGTGCAGCGTCCTGAGTTCAATTCCCGGTACCAAAAAAAAAAAGAAGAAAGGTCACAGTGATCTGGATTCTAATTAAATGTGCTGTGGTAGGGGAATGATGATAGGTCTTACGCAGAGTTAGAAAGTTCTGACTTGCTCCTGTTGTACCCTCCTAAGTATAATTGATGGCATTCAGACATTTACAGCTCTAATGAGAAATCATTTAGTGGTCCTAATGATACAAAACTTTTCTTTACCTGCCATCTTCATAAAATTGCTTCCAAAATTCAATCTTCCAGATAATAAAGTTTTTTTTAAAAAATAGTAAGCATGTATCCCTAAAGAAACATTCATCAAACTCACGCTTAAATGCATAACCCTCCGAAACGAGCGAACTAATATCTTTTACCTTTCTCCGAAACGCAGCATGGTAAAACCACCTCTCAGCTATTTCCTTTTACTACAATGCAGTAATCTCTGGAAAAGCCGAAGCATTGCCCCTGAACAGGAAATCGACTTTTGCTTTTGTTTGTTTTCAGTGCATATGTTCTCCACACCTCCCACCACCCCTCATGTCTTTCCACTATCAGGCGGGCTCCTTGACACGTAAAACACCTTTTTCCACTTTCAGCCTAAGGAATTCTTCTGATGATGTATTTTATTAAAATGAGACAAACTTTAAAAGCGAAACCTGCCTGAATACTAGTTTATGTTTTTCTAGGAACCATGTATGAATACCATGAATGACTATTTGCCTACAAAAGTTCTACTTATTCTAGCTACTGGAGCACCCCTGGGACAGTGCATTCAAACTCAGAGCCTAACAGCGCATATAGCTTCTGAAAGCCCCTTTCCACTGAGTCAGGTGGGAGCTTCATCTTGGCCCTCAAGGTCTCTCAGACCTGGTCCCTTCTCAGTCTGCCAACTACTGGTACTGGGCCTGATTCCTTCAGTACAGAACAAAAGGTTAAGGACAAAGATTGTTCCTTGAGGAAAAAAAAAGGCAAGTTCTTAAGCTACTAGTCAGGTGTCCTGCTTTTTCTAAATACAGATATCATCCTCAAAGATGTAATATTTTTATTTTAATGTATTCACCTTATTTGTTACAGTTCATCAATCATGCTCAAATATAAGCAAGAACTAGCATGCATTTGCTACAGAAATTGTTGAAAAATGTCCTTAAAAATATACTGACAAAAAGAAAAAAGAAAGTCACTTAACCATGTCATGTACAGATCTCTAATAATCATCACTAACATTTTAATATTTATTTCATCAAACTTTGTCCCTGCACATATACAGATATAGAATATATATTAACCTTGTGGGAGTGGGGTGAGATAAAAAGAGATAGAGATAAAGAGTACCACATGCCATTTTTCTGCTTTTTAATCTTTTTTCTCCATCTTAAAATAACACTACCAAAATTTTCCATGCTATTAAGTGCTCTGTGTTATCATTTTTATTGGCTACACAGAATTGGACTGCATAGATACACCACTATGTAATTAATCTGATACCAAAAGCTTCCAATTTTCAATAAAAATATCTTATGACTCAATGTAGATTATTAATATTTCTTTACGTGAATTATTATTGCTTCAAGTGAGTTCCATGAAATGGAATTTATATATCAAAAATATGAATTTTGTAGGTGCTTCTGGTATATACCACAGAATATCTTCCAGACCAAAAGGGGCTAATTTATGGCTCGTTGGTCAGATCTTTAAAGTACCTATCACTAGGTTTCATCTGTGTTTTAAATATTATTTTCTTTTTTTTTTTAATATATTTTGTACCTGTACATTTTAGCTACACAATGCAGTTACAGTCATCATCGGGATCTTGTACCTAAATACTATTTTCTAAGACAACTGGCCAAGCAACGCATTTTGTGTCAATCCACATTGATTTCACTCCTAATGATAGTTTCCTCCCCACTTTGCTTTTCATCTCTGTCATTTGTTTATACTCCCTTGAATATTCTTATTTCTTAGCTCGCCAAACCATATTCTCTCTTCATTTTGATTAGAGTTATTTTTCTTTTCTTACTGGCGATTCTGTTTATGCACATTTGTTATTTTCACCTACATTTCTGGAAGAAAGCAAGAAAACAGTGTTCTGCATATTATCCTACTCACGTGCACATGGGTGACCCGGGCGGGCCCCTCAAGCTCAGAGACAACTAAGAGATTAGAAACTGTCAACTGAATAATACTCCAGTAATTGCATTCTCTCAACACAAGTGCTGCAGAAAACTACTACTTCTCCATTTTTTACTGTCACCAACTCCTAGTCACATGTCTCTTCTCATTTATCATAAATTGTATCATGTTAAAAATACTTCACTGCAAAAGACACTCAAATTGGTGCAACTGCTGCCTCAGAAAATTTCACACTCACAGGATGAGTCTGATCTAACAGCTCTGTGCACGTGTCAATTAGGATACTCCCGCTGGAAGCTGAGGCAAACCGCAAGAGATGCAAATCGGCCTGGAGGACCACAGTCATTTCCCCAGGGCAATTCTGGAGCCTCCTTGCTGTTTCCAGGACTCTTACCCCCAAACTTAGCTGCTCAGGCCTGCATCCTAACCATTAGTTGCACCAATAAGAAGGTCTTCTGAGCAGGGAGCATGGGTTTAGAGGGGACATTACCTGATATTTTAAAATTTGTCTTAAATGTAAGAAATAGAAATTCCTTCATTGCCACAATTTATGTTAAATTTCATAACAAGACATAAAATGAAATCTTATGATCTTCTCATCTACGTGACATTTTAATAAACATGTAGAGATAACTATCACCAATCCTTAGAATTCTTTCTCAGACTTTTCAAGAAAAAATAGGAAAGCATGACTTATGCGGTGTAAAGGGTTGTTTGAGAGGACTTGTTCACTCCTTGTAGGATGGCTATATATGTTAATCATCCAACCAGCTGTCTCTTTTTTCTCTCTCTTTCAGTGGTTTTCAGCACCGAATGACAGTCCCTGTGCTGAAGACGAGGGATTGAATAATAAACAAGACACTGAAATACTCACAACAGGGACTAACACAGAAGTGACAAACAGAATTCAATGGAAGAAGTACAGTTTGGAGCAAGAGGCATTTGCAAAGTCCTGCGGTTACATAGGAAAGCGGTACTTTTTCCCTGTAGACGGAACAAGGGATGGAGTAACAGCTATCTGACACTAAAGTGGATTCTGATGGATGTGTAGATCTTCGATAGGAGAGGCAGGGTTTTATGGCTGAGGATTGACATATGGAAGGACAGAAAATTGTGAGCCAGCCTTGCACATTCAGCTACACATGAGGTCCTCAGGATGTCAGAAGGGCAACGCAGGGAGCGGCCAAGTTTGAAGAGCTTTACTAACCACGCAAGGGGGTTCTGACCTAAACAGCAAAAGAATTATTTATTGTGAGCCAGAATCATGAAGTCAAAGAGATATGGAAAACCTACCACTCATTCAGAGTGGTCAGTTTGGAGACACTGTAGATCTTATATTAAAGACCAGAGAACAGGAGACTGGGAGTTTAGTTGAGAGGTTATTGCACTAGTTCCTCTGAGAGAAGAGTTTCAGAAACCCACAAATGTCAACCGGACTAAATAAAACCATCCTTAAAGCTTGTAAATTCACTAGTTAACATCACCTAAAATACATCCATCAGAATCTGATGGGTTATAGTTATTCCTAACCAAATTTGTAATGACTGGAGATTCTGAAAAAAACGTTCCCATGGTGCTTTATTTGGAAAATTACAGCTGAGTCTGACAACCAGTTCTCTTCAAGGATGTAACAGAGGAAGAAGAAAGAGAGTAAGTATATGTCCACCCGACTTATGGCTTGCCAGTGTGCCTTTTCAATGTTCAACAAATTCCTCAAGCTGCAGAATGTGAAATTGCCACAAAGGATACTATCAGGCCAAAAAGAATGGTTTCAAGCAAGAAACTGCCTTTTCTGGCAAAGCGCATAGTGAAGGCCAGACACTAAAGCCTATGGTTCCCATGCAAACTGTGGCAGCACCAAAGCCCATCTGATATGGCTAACGTCGCCATGCACTCTTCCGTCAGGACCCCCTGTACCGGCCTCTTCCCATGTGACCGGGATCAGCGAGAGCTCAGACGCTGTCCTGCTTCCCACAGTCCACGTTGTCTTCCGCTATTGTCCCCACACAAGAGGCAAGGCTGCCTTGGCTTTTCTCATTAACACACGGGAAAATAAAATAGGAATTCTGAGCTGAATAAAGACAAGTACTGTATCTTTGTTGCATCCAGAACAAGACAACAAATGGTGGATTGAGACAGCAGAAAAAACACAAACACTGGGAAATCCCTCGCTTTTCACAATGTATGCACTGGTGCTCATTTGTTTCTTTTCCTTATACCTGCACCCAAAGAGGCCCCAGTCACTGCATTCATTTGTGATTTCCTGTTCAATCTAGCCGTATCTGAGTCTAGACTCCTGCAGGAGCTGATATCACAGATTTAGCTTTGGTTCCCAGCTAGGGTCAGCCATGTGACGCTGGGAGTCACTTCTGACCTCTGACCCTGCACTCGTGGAACTACAGAGAGGGGTTAACAGTGCCCCCTTCACAGAGTGGCCTTGCCTTGTGCTTCAATGGAGCCAAAGCAAAGAGCACAGCATTGTCTAAGTGAAATGAACAGCTGCACAACAAAGATTCAACAGTCACGGAGACATGAGGGATACTGGAATAAAGAGGGTATCTCATAAGGGTCCTCTGTATCTGAACACACCTTGAAGCAAAGCGAGGGAGGTAACATTTGTCAAATGTATTCATAGGCAGAGTCCGCCTTCGTGCATGGAGCATCAAAAGAATTGAGGAAGACACTTTGGGAACTAACAGTCGAGTAGATTAATTTTGGCTCATAGCGGGTATATAACCGTTGTTCCGTCATTATGCACTGGCAGCCCCTGCTCCCCACCAAGGAACACAGTGAGAGTTTCTCAGAACAGAGAGAGGCAACACAGCAAGGTTAGTTTCTGGATACCCATGCTAGTCCTAGTCTGGTTCTGTGACAGGTTGTACCTGGTCAGTCTGTGGTGTATTAGTGTGTTGCCATTTAAGGGAGAGATGCAAAAATTGTATAAAAGGCAAAACTCCACCGTGATCAGGGCTCAGCCCTTCGGGATTAGAGCAAGGAACCCATGCCAGCATGAATAAAGCCACTTCCCCGACAGATAAACCTGTGTCCCTTCTCTGTGAGAACCTGCTACATTAGCACCACATCTAGAAATTTCTGTAGCTTTAGATCAAAATCAGTATTTTCACATTCATCCGTCAAGACAAGAGATAAAACAGTGAAAGTGCAAGCTCGGAGAACACTGGCCACCCGTGGAAGATGCTCTGGCACTAGTGTGCCCTGTGCAGCGATGACCAAGGCCGCATCCTCCAAGCCTTTGGAGTCATGTGCCTTTGATTCCTCTTTGCGTTTATGGGGACCAAGGCCTTTGCCACATACACCCAAGTCATTTAACAGGACTGCACTGAGGTGTGTGACCATCATTCCTCGGAACGGGACATACTGGGAAAAGGAGTCAATCTCCCGGGCAACAGAAGGCAGTCAGGGGTCGTTCTGGGCACTGGGGAAAACACTCAACCACTGTGAGCTCAAATTTCATTATCTATAAAATGCTGATTTCAAAGAGAAAAGTAGTTACTAGAGACCCTTTCAGCTCCAACACTGCATGATTTTTCTGGAGTAAAAGATACATTCTATTGAAGCCATGGGAAGATCAAGCCTGAGCAACTCGGTCCCCATATCCTATGAACATTACATTGCTCAAAATGACATACTTCATCCTGACCCGATCTTCTCGTAGTACTGATGGTGAAATCTGTATTCCATGTCTCGCCCTTCTATGTAGCACAGCACACAAACACTATTTGCAAGTTAAAGCTGTGATGTTTCCTTGTGTAAAGTGAAGAATTTCTTTACACGTCGATGGCTCAGATTTTCTGAAATCAAAGTAAATCATGACCGAAAAGTCAAAGCAGACAGAAAGTTCAGCTAAATAAAAGTTTCAAGGTGGAGAAACTTTGGCATGATTATAAAACTAAGGTCACAAATATTCAAGATGCAGATCTTGACATACGGCGTTTTTCACCAGTCCCTTTATCAAATTTGCTTTTTCCCCCCAAGGTAAACTCTTTCAGTGCTGCCTGAGACTCATAAGTCCCAGCCCACTGAGGCTCCATTTCCAATGACACCTATAAGATTATATTTACTTCTCTGAGCTAAAATGTAAAGGTCACTTTGTTTATTAAAGCGAAGCCTTGAGTCTGAATATCTTTTTTTTCACTGCTCCTGAGAAGTAGGGAGGGAGACAAAAGGAGAGAGAGTGAGGGAGGGAGAGAAAAAGAGAGGGAGGGAGGGGGAGAGAGATTGCGAACAGAAACTTATTGATCAACTTATCTGAAACTGAGCTCCCTAAATCCTAACCAACTTTAATTTGTTTCATCTGCAGTTAAACTAGGATTTCTCCTTCAAAGGAAAAATAAAATACCCGGAAGAAACAGCACCTTTCTCAGCTATGATAACTACCACTTCTCTCACCAATCTCTCATCTCCAACAGATGCAGGGAGATTACCAACTGAGGAAAACAGTGTTATTTGCCCTGATCCTGGCCTCTGCCTACATCCAGTGGTTCCAGTACTCTCAAGTGTCTTGGAATTCACAGGCAATGAGATTTAACCCGAATATTCATTTTTTTGCAAATATATAATTTAGCTAAAAATGCTTTTTTCTCTCTATGATTGAATCCTATACAATAACACAATATTGTCAATTTCTAGGAGTCTTAACCTCATCTGCCTACAGTTCAGCATCTTTATTTGAGTGGTTTTCATGAATACTGTTGAGATTTTCATCTAAGTTCCAAATTCCCTTTTCAGTTTATCCCTTGTGGAGGAGGTTTCAGCTGTGTCCAAGTATGCGAAGGAGGGAACAGGAGCAACGATCAGGTGCATCCATGAATTTTTAAACCAGGTCTTCTAAAACACCTTCCAAACAAAACCCCTTGAGCCACCCTCGGGGTGAAACATGAAGTGAATCTATCCACTATCATCTGTGCGGTGAGTCTGCATTCACCACACAGAGGGTGATCTGCTCCTAGCACCCCAAGTCCCTGCGGCCAGCTGCTCTTACCTGACAGAGAGCACAGGCTGGGACTCCAACTATGCATCATGGACACTGACAGAGCAGGACAGACAGACATCCCCAGAGCAGGACAGGACAGAGAAAGCGACTCCCACAACTTTCCAAAACACACTTTAGAAAACAACAGTAGAGGTGTAGGAAAGTGGTAAAGATGATGTCTTTACTTGACCTTCCTTTGAAATAGGAGTTCATATTTCTTAATGGTCTTGCAGAAAGCAGGAAGCACAGAGCTTACATGAATTTTTGCAATGCAGAATTTGGCTAAGAGGATGGAGCCGGACCTGGTACCCGAATTGAATTGCAGGAAATACAGAAGCCCAACTTTGCTGCAGTATAGACAGACACAGCTTTTGATGTTGATGTGCCGAGACACCTGGATAGATTGTCATTCTTATAAGATTTTAGTTTTATGCCATGATTCCACTCTCGCAAGAAAGACATATGCTCTATTAGTGAATAATTCAATGCAAAAGTGGGAACCACCCATGATGTATAGTAACTTCTTACTTCCACGAATCTTTCTGGAAAATAAAAATTATTCCTCAAATAATATTTACATAAAATCAACACATACACATTAGACTTCTTTAAAAGCTGGTATCTTCTTCTCTAGAACATTTCTAGGATTGTACATAAAACCATACACAAGGCTATTGAATCTATGTCTTGTAGTTCAACAGGACACCCAAGCACAGAGAGGGGCCAAAGGTATTTAGGTGCTAGGTTAATCCTGCCCCCTCATCCTGGGGATTGAACCTGGTGAGGGCCTAGCTATACCCTCAGTCCCTCATCCACCCTTTTCATTTAAATCTTAAGGCCTCAGTGGATGGGGCTAGGCAGCCACAGTCCTCTGTCCTTCAAAAATCACCCTGGGTGCAATGCTATCCACAAAGCAATTATTCTGCATTACTTTTCTTTATTTGTCTCTTTCCTCTACTGGAGTGTATTATTAATACCAGACAATGACTCTTTTTATCTATGATTCACTACCTCCAGGATTTCTACATAAGAAATCGTAAATCAATGTGTGTTAATTGAATGAATAAAAAATGCTGTGTGTGTGTGTGTGTGTGTGTGTGTGTGTCTGGGGACCAAATCTAGAGCCTCTGAACTGAGCTATATCCCCAGTCGTTTTTATGTTTTATTTTGAGACGGGGTCCTGCTGAATTGCCTAGGCTGGACTTGCACTTGCAAATCCCTTGCTTCAGACCCCCAAAGTACTGGGACTTTGCTGGAGCAGGCCACTAAACCATGCTACCAAGTATTTTTGAAGACTGATGACAATTTATTCATGAATATTCAGATAAACATGGTATATGTGGTATTATTATTCATAATTTCAAGGAGGGGCCAAAAAGAAATTAAGGAAGAAAAGTAAAAGATGGGAGAAAATATCTAAATAGCACTTTTGCTTTAGTGCTAAAGCAAATCCCTGCATTTTATGCATTAACCATAATTAGCTCACATTTAATTTTTTATTCATTCATAAAATATAATAACACCATGGAGAGTAGCATTTTAAGGTCTCTGCATACCTGAAATCATAGGTACCAATATCAAAACACCTCTAACAAGTTTGAGTCTGAAGATTCTCCCATCAGAGCCAATACGGAGAGTTTAGGAAGAATTACTATCAAACCCAAACAAGTTTGGTAAGGTTCAGTAGGCCTTTAAAAGAGGTGAAGGACAATTACAATTGCTTTATTGAGCTTTTACTAACTGCCAGGAACCGTATGAAGAATAATACAAGCGTATACTTCACCCTCATAGATTTTTAAATGGGTATTATTATTATTATTGTGCCTATTTCACCAATAGGAAACTAAGTCTGGACTTATTTCAGATACTACAGTTAGTAGGTGACTGACCTACATCAGACATGCCTGTGCAGAGTAAATGTGACAGAGGTAAGACTTCTATTCATCTTCAGAAGACAAAAACAAACAAACAAACAAACAAAAGAAGGGTCAGAGATTTAGCTCAGTGGTGCCACCGCCTGCCACCTCCTGCCGCCGCCTGCCTCACAAGCACAAGGACAAATGTTTGCTCCCCGGTACCAAACAAACAAACAAACAAACAAAAAATATATATATAAGAGATATGAGGGTTGGCTTTCAGTTATTTTGATTTCTAAGAGAAAAATATCTTTACCCTTCTGGGAAAATCATTTCAGCAGTTTAATCTCTACAGTTACCCAGTCATTAACTGGTTGATTGTCCCAAGTATAAAGGGAGAAGTTTTTGTGGGGTTTTTGTTGTTGTTTTTGAAACTTGATATCACAAGTAAAATATGATTTATAAACTGATACACCCCATATCATAGTTCACAGATGTGTAGTATGTAATGCACTATACTTAAAATACAGCATAGCAAGAGACGGGGGAAAAAAGAAGGAAAAGAATACACTGTGTTAGGCAGATTATTCGCTCAACAAATATTCATTGAACAGTGCTATATCAGCTATCATGCAAGTCACTCAGTATGTAATGCGAATAACATAAGCATAGATCTTATTCATAATATCTAATCAAGGGAAACATAGCAAATATAAAACAAATAATTTAAATAAATATAAATTCTTAACCTTACAGCCCATGAAAAGGAAATAATAAGAGAACATCAAAGGTCATTGCAGACAGTAGTATACCGTGAAAGAGATTTATGATAACACATCATTCCTTGAAATATCATTCCTTACCAAGAAGTAGAGTTTACATTATAAAAGAAACAGACCCATTTAGAAAGTAAGGTGCAGTGGGTCAAAAGGCAGAGAGGGGGCACCTAACCACTTTGATTCACATATTTATTGCAAGAAGCTAGTTTTCCACCGAGTTCATCTACACAGAAACACGCAGTCTTCCTGGAGCCTGGGACCAGCTTCCTGCTCACAAAGTTCTGAACATCTGAACGGTCGCCTTCTCCTGATGGCACTGCTCAAGGTTGTTAGTGAGGAGCCGAACTGTTCTGGGTACCGGTAATGCTCGGCGTCCCCTCACCCACTTCTATCAGCTCTTTAGGCCTTCTTATCACAAGGACCTATCTTGGCCTCCCTCCAGTTTGTGTATTGTTTACTGATTAATGTGAATTATGGAGGGAACTTAGAACTCTCTTCAGAAGTTATGAACAACTGATAAAAGAGGCTCTGAATGCAGAGGCTGTCAGGATCACAGCAGCCCAGCAATGCAATGGGATGGATGACTGCATCTCCTCTGTCTGGCTTCCAAGGTAGGCCTGCAGCAGAGAATTGATGGAGAAAGGTTCTTATTGCAGTAAACTTCTACATGAACATTTTTCATATCAGAGTCTCCAGATATCTTCTGTACAGATGATTCCTCTTAGTGAAAATGACACGCGACCAAGTAACAATCGGCCTATCTTACGGGTTAAATTTGAGGAGGATATGGGGCCAACTCGTGGGGATGACATCCCAGAAGGCAGGCGCTTAGAAACGTAGTGTTTCACTGGAAGAACGAAATCGATTGAGAAAGGCACAGGTGATATAAACAAATGGATGTGACCAAAGAGTGAAGCAAAGTACTTACAATCATTGCACTGGAGAAAATCTCCTTATTCACAAAGAGAGGACAGTGTACTCCGGGACTAATTTGGCCAGTTGCCATATCATCTGCAGTTTGGAAATGTAATTAACAACCGTGGATGAAAACAATTAATCTCTTGCTCTTGGGGAAAATTTACAATGAAATGTTATTTTCTCGGAAGAAACAATGAAGGTTTGTGTTTAGACATTCGTAAACACTGCTTGAGAAGGAGAAGCTTCTAGGTCAATGACAGGAGCGGGGTCAGTGCTCTTGTTTCTAGAGTGTCTTCTGGGATCAGAACTAGGCAGGAGGAAGGCGAACTACACACACTGAAACATCATGAAAGAACGCTGCTGCAGGAAGGCAGGACACCCACAGATGCCCAGAATTCCTCTGAAATTTAAGGTCAAATAACACTGTTCTTACATTCACAGGACTTTGGGTTGAAATCACCAAAGTAAAATACCTGAGTAAACTTGAAGTATTCAAAGAGTTTTAAAAGCAGGAAAATGGGTTTTTGTCTCTGAATCTGGGAAAATTCTAAATTCTTGGGATTCTCTAAGGCAAAGTTTCCACCTTCCCACTGCCTTTTCCACCCGAACTTTCCCAAACATAGTGGTACTGTTCTTACCAGTTTTCTTGAACCCCAGAGTTTGATATTCCAATGTTTTTGCACTTGACATTTACATCAACTCATCCTCTTTCACTGTCAGGTTCCAAATCTATACTCCTTTTATAGGAACTTCTTCATCTTTCATTTGTGAACACTGTAGACCTGGTTTATCTCCAAGTCAGTTAGGCAACCCTAAATAGAAATGTATCCTCTCTTACAGAAGCTGCTGTATTAGGCTTCTAAATAGTTCCTGAGGAATACAACCATTCCTGCTCCTCTCTGACTCTTCAAAACAGGTTTCTGATCATGACCCTTTTTGTTTAAAATTTCCAATGCATTCCGAACCTTTTCAGCTAATATTCAGTCTTCAACACATTACACAAACTGATTTATAATCTGACTCTTACCTCTCTCTTCACTCTCACATAACTCAATTTTCTCATCCACAACTCTAGATAACCGTCATGAACAGTCTTTGAGCCTGAGAATCCTCTTTCTCACTGCTGTTTTCTCAGTTACACATACTTTCCCATTCTCTAAGAAGAGGCAAATTCTTCTTTATTTTCATAATACCCTTAGAGGCCACCTCCTCTGGAGTGATTTCCCAACTGTCTGCCTACTTTAAATCCAGGCCTATACTCCTCTCATGGACTTTTAAGGAAAGACGGCTCTTACTTTTCATAACTTTTATCAATTAAACACTTATGATATAATACAGTGCACACTTCCCAGTAGATCTGTACCTTCCCATCTCAGCCCACATTTAAAATCATTCCTCAGGTATACTAGAGGTGCAGTGGGTACTGGCTTAATCCATTCGAAACCATGGCACCCATGGATATAGAGCTCGGGGCCCTACCACAGGACCATAGCACCCTGGGAAATATTGTGGAATGGGCTCAGTTCAATTTTAAAATCTTTAGTAGAATATGGCTCCCCTCCTCAGATAAATTTTGTATTGCCCTTTCAGGTCCCTTCCTTCCCCAATCCAGGGTGGAAACCACAATGTCACCTTGCTCACTGTCACTGGAGGAAGGACACTTTGGTCATGTTCCTCCTTCCACCATTGGCTCTGACTCCACACCAAGGACTGCCATAGTGCTCAGGGCCGAGTCGCTCCTCGTGGGCTGCCATGCAGAGGCTAAACTGGAGTCACTGATAGGTAAATGGATACCTTCAAGACCACAATTTAAGTAAAATAAGTCAGACACGCAAATCTAATATCACCTTGTTTCTCTTATGTGAGAAATCCAAAGTATAAATAAGGAGCAAAATAGAGTACAGGTATTAGGAAACAGGAAGAACTTTTTCAAAAGGGAAGGGGAACAAGAGATGGGGTGAGGGAGGAGAGAAGGAAGGGAAATGGATTTAAAGGAAAAATGTTAAAGAATAAAATGGAAATAAAGCTTTTGTAAATGGAGAAGGGAAGAAGAGTTGGAGGGAGGGTTGGGAGCGAGATGAAGAATCGAGATGTGTTATGTACACATACAAATCCCCCAGGATGAATGCAATCAGTGTGCGCTACAAGCATGAACTAATAAAAAATCTTAATCCAAAGCAAAGTCATTTCAAATTAAGTCTTTATGAAATATTTACTTGTTTCTCATTCAAATTCGAGAATTCTTATTAAAATAAAACAGTCAAATGGAAACCATAATAATATACCCATAAGAAAATATTTGGCCAACGGCAACTTCTTCCACATGGTAAACAAACACAGAAAAACTAGGTTAGCCACAAGAGAAATTACGAGAAAGAAAAAGAATTTAAGGTCAATTAATAAAGAAAAATATATAAACTTATACCATTTATATTCTATATCCTTTACAGAGATTAATAACATTTAAAATTCACGTAATGAATGAAATGCCAAACAGAGTATTTTAATGAGAATATAACTGAAATATGTCTAAAAAAAAGATAAGTTTTAGTTAAGCAGAAAATCTACTTAGGGTACAGGCATACCACAGCACACACTGCTTAAACAGACAGATCTCTCAGTGAATGAGTGCACTAAGGCAGCCTTCTGGCACATGAGGGTACACAGAATCTGACAAAGTGTGGTGGAAAGCAATGTTATCTTTTTCAACGACAGGTAACCCATTATGTAGGACATAACTGCACTAGGAAAGCTGTATTCACTTATGTTTACATCTGCAAACTAGCACCTCGTTATTCCATTATTTCCAAGATGATATTTCATGAGTGCCCCCAAATTATATGTAACCTATAAATACAAGATTTGGAATTTCAGAACTACTGTATTTATATTGACATTAGGGTCCAATTTTCTTAACCTGTTAAGCCTTTCTAAGTACTATGGATTTATCACTCCCCAAGCCTTCCAAAAGCATTTAAAAAGATTCTTTAATCTCAGCAGACATTTAAGTTCATTCAGTATAATTGCTTGATAATAGATATTATAGCCACGAGTTAAATGAAAATGGTACGTAAGTAACAAATCAATCAGCAGATTAAAGGATGTTGTCAAACAAGTATGAGAAATCCTTACAACGATGGTAAGGGACTAACCGGGGAAACTTCAAAGGATCAACTTACTCCTTGAAAAGGTATCTCCAAACACGAAAGGCTGGAAATCTATTACCTTCAGGGCCCCCATGCAGGAAGCCAGCAGCTACAAATTACTACTTTGTTTTACGAAGTAAAGGTCGGGTGAAGAGAGCAGAATGCGGTAGACATCAAAGGAACTAGAATATGTTAAGTAAAGAGGACCCCATGGAGTTTATATGAGATCTCAAAGTTCCTATCCATTTAGTTCGTTTAAAAAAGATTCCAAGATGCTAAGTATTTTATTCACACATGCCAGGAAGATTAGACAAGCTCCCCAAGGGCACTCAGCCTGGTGACTGGCTTGGCATTCGCAGTTCCCAAGACTGAGCTCATCCCAGCAGAGAAAGGGTTTACATGCCCAGACAGCATCTGTGTACGGCATTTATTAATTTGGGGTGAGCATCTCCCCCCATCCCCCACCCCCCATCAGTAATTTTAGGAAAATTTTTAAAAAGAGTGATTCATGGAGCAATTTCTGCCCTTAGGTAGTAAGAAAAACTATCAATTAGAGAAAAACCAAAATCTTATGAGATTAGCTCCCAAAAGGTCAGAGAGGAAGCCTTGCAAATAAAGGAGGCAATTCTACTTTCCCTGTTTCCCATGGCAATGCATAGATCTCTGGCTCTTTTCAACAGCCTGTCCCACTCACTTTCTATCATGCTAGACATGACTGAAGCTCTATATTTTAATTTCCATAGTCCTGTACAGAATATCAATAAAGGTATGGAAAAAAAGCACATATGATCACCATCTTTCTTCTTTTTGCAATTTAGCACAATGAGATTAACTCAGGGAAATCCAACTGGCTTTCCCTCTCTTTCTCATCTTCTCTTCAGGTAACTTCTATAGCTCCTTAGGTTGTACTGCAATGTAGGTCAACAATACTTTCAAAAGGTTTTCTGCAAACATAACGGTCTGCTTTAAAGAAAGAAGGAAGGAAAGAAGGAGGGAGAGGCATTGCATCTGTTAAGAGGCTGCAGATAAAGAACTTTCTCCCCCTAATGCCTGCATCTGGATAGATACCAAACAGCAGCACTGAATGCTAAGCAGCCTCCTTTGAAAATATGAACTCCTCTTTAGCTGGCATTTAGACATGGCACCGTGAAGGGTTTCAATGACGAAGTGCTGGGACACTGGATTACATCTCTCCTCCAACAGCCCCAGGGTTTTCTTGCTTGCCCTTCTCCTTTGAGCTCAGATGTTGACTTTGCAGATCTGCGCAAGGAAAGTGATTTCTCTTGGCTCCTGATTTCTGGCTGTGTTTTTTTGTAGGTTTTTCACAGAGACATAAAGTGGAGGTCCTGACCACTCAGAGTTATTAAGCCTCCCTGGAAACTTTCTGCAAGGGTAGTGATATTAACAGCAATTGCCCTGGCCAGGTTCCACTCCAAGTAATTGTGTTCCACAAGGCAGTTTGTAACAAAGCCTCTTCCCATGTAGTTTTCTTCTGCATCTCTGCCAGGAATACTGGCAGCTGAGCTCCTGCGAGTTTTGGGTCAGAACAGAGCTTCTGCGGTGAAGTCATTTGGAGAAGGAACGCAGCGAGCTCTAATCACCACAGGCTCCTCTGTCTGAAAAAGCCTCCATTGGTTGCCAATGTAAAAACATTCTGATGTTTCTTTATTTTCCAAGGTCCCACTCACACCTCTGTTCATTCACAGAGCCCCATAAAAGTCAGGCTGGGATCAATCACATCACCCCTGATTCTCAGCTATAAGGAGTTGTTTTTACATATTGAATTCAGCTCAATAAATGTACATGCTTTTGTGTTTGTCACTTTCTGGCTCTCACGCCCATGCAACGAGCTAACTGAAGATGGGTTATTATCTGTCTGTTGTGAGGGACAGAGAACAGGCACCCATGGGTGTATAATTTCTTGTGGATATCAAGGAAGAGTATACTGAAGAGAGAATGACTGGGTGTCTTCTGTTAGATGGCCTGGTAATTACAACCAGAAGACCCTGCTGTCTTCACCCCAGTTAGGTACATCTTTCTCTATCATATTCGTGGCAAATTCTTTTCCTTTTTTTTTTTTTGAAAATTTCTTTGCACATATTTGGGGAAACTAAGTCAAAGCAATGTCTGGGGTTGAACCCTTAAGGAATCTGCTCCCTAGTTTTCTTCTCCCTTTAGCCATGTACCTTCTTCATACATCAAATACTGCCCCTCCCATAAAGAAACACATCCTCTTTCCCCACAGTGACATATTTCCAAACAACTGTCTAAGAGATAACTGGAGCTAAATTGCTTTTGTGTATCCAAACCTCGTTTTTCAAATTGCAAGATGTCATTTCATAAATGATTTCATTTTACTCTTAATAATGATGAAAGGCTGAAAATTTGTATTTTCTCATTTTCCAGATGGAATAAGGAGTTCATGTTTCTGGAATTGGCTTTGAAATGAAATACACTCTAATATCCAAGAAAATGGTATAACTCCCTTTGGACTGCGCTTTCTCTAAGACCAGATGCAGGAATATGAATCCACTGGTCCACACCAGTCTAACGGAAGACCACTTATATTTCATAGCAAGAGTCCAACTGCAGACATAGATTGGCGTCTCTGAAGAGAAATTATCCTCCTTTGCATTTGTACTTTGAGTTTTTCTTCAAAAGACAAGTTAGAATGAAATATCTAAAGGATTTTTATTTTATTTATTTATATTTTTGATACCAGGGATTGAACTTGGGACCTTGCATTTTCGAGGCAGGTGGCAAAACCATTGAGCTAAATCCCCGGCCCTGAAATATCTAAAGGATTTTGAGTCTGAAAAAGGCAAAAACTTGTATCAGATAAATAGCTCAGCACCTAATCCACAATTACTGCTCAATTAGCCATGGGCTTTGTTGGTATCCCACACTGTTCTTCCTCCTATCTTCTCCACTGCCAGACAGGTGCGTCTCCTACTTATGCTCCTGTGTCCTGGAGGCTGGGACTGGAGTGACCCTTGGTTACCTGTAGCAGTTGCACCTTAACCAATTTTCGCACTGCCTAAAGGCAGGCGGGAGGAAGTCAGCAGCTCCTGGATTCACTCAGCCCCTTCTCTTTACAATACAACAGTGGTTATACCGCTGCTTCTTGCTTTCCTCCAAACCTTTAAAGCTAAGCCAGAAGAGGAAAAGGAAATAAAAAGGATATTGAACTTGTTCAGAGAAAAGCTGGGAGGGTCTCAAAGTAGTTGTCCATTTTACTGCCAGTTATAAAGACAAGATGTGGGATTCAAGCCAAGTTTCTGTCCTTAGGTTCCATCTAGGCATGACCTCTCTCTCCCTCCCTCCCTTCCTCCCTCCCTCTTTCTTTTTCCTCTCTCTTTCTCCCTCCTTCTTCCTCTCTTCCCCTCCCACAGGTATACAACAGAAACAATGTCTACATTAAAAGGCCCCTCTAAGTCCCTAGACAGCGGAAGTGAGTGCTGACCCTGGGCTTAGTGAGGGACAGGAAGAGGCAGAGAGGAGGCAGTTTCTCTTCCCTTGGCTGAGTCGCCCTGTAGGGGCTGCCACTTTGATCAGACAGTGAGGTCTGCTCTGTGCTGGTCTCCCAGGCCAGACCCCACATTGTGGCAGTAGCCCGTGCTAGTCCTGTTTACTACCCCACTTGTCCCCACAGAATTTGAAAGACACAGCAGCCACGGTGCCAAGTGGAGAAGAGCGACAGGCCAGTCCCAGCAGTGCTGGGCAGGAAAAGCCCCAGCTGCTGAGAATAAAGGAAGGAGCTGGCGAAGGGGTGCCTGGTTGTTTTTTTGTTTTTTTGTTTTTTGTGGTACCGGGGATCGAACTGGGGTCCTTGCGCTTGTGAGGCAGGCCACCGAATCACTGAGCTAAATCCCCAGCCCTGTCTGCCATGATTGGTTGGGTAGGTTTCCCAATGGCAAGGAATACATTCTTTTTATTTTATTTTTATTTATTTATTTATTTTTTTGGTACCGGGGATTGAACTCAGGTAGGGGTGCCTGGTTGTACGCAGGTCATTCACTGTCCCAGTTCAACTTCTCCAGCACTCCCCTGTGAACACCTGGAGTCTACCTGTTAGGCCGACGCCCACACCAGGACCTCTGTGAAAGGGGGCTCTTCCTGTGTGTGCTCACAGCAAAGCCCTTCTCTTCCTATGAGTTTTGTGATTTTTGTTTTAAGGCACATGGACTGCCCCAGGATGGGGAGGGGAGCCACTCCGGTCATGGGTTAACAAGGGCTGTGTATTCAATACCATCTTTCTTTTTCAGGTGGAAAAAGGGAGGGTTCTGGTTCGGGGATAGGCAACAGCTCACTGCTTAACATCACCCCTGCCACTCTCCAAACTCAAAGCGGTGAGATCCCCATTTCCTCACCTGGAAGACAATGACACACATCAGCACTTATTCTCAAAAAAATTTTTTAAAGCCTCTGCTGTTTTGCTCAAGTTTTCCTCTGAAGGATTCTTGGAAGAGCAGTTTTGTCTGCAAAGCCTGTGTGGGGTGCCTGTGTTTCATACACAGCCACTTGCTGGGCAAAGGAATGAAGAAGCTAGAGCCGTGGAATAATGGACTGGAACTTTCAGAAAACACAATTTCAAGAACCCCTCCTCGCTGAGCTGAACAAGCACCTTTGCAAATACTGTAACGGGGCTCTGCAAAGTTTAACTACTAGTGAGGGAGCACTCTCTGTCATGAGGGGACCAAGAATCACTAACCCAGTCCCGCTTCACTTCCGCCATGGGGGGAACAGCAGAGGCCAACAGCTGCCTGTTCCCTGTGCTTCTCCAGCTGCTCTTGAAGCTGTGGCTTCCTCTCCTTGCGAAGACACCAAGAGCACATCTGGGAGTTCTCAGCCCTACCCTCCATCTGCAGGTGAAAAGCAAAAGGCAGTTGTCCTGGAAGAGAAGCAATGAACCCTAGTTTTTATATCAAAGGCATGGATGAAGAGAAACAGTCTGATTCAAATAAAATCTTACGATGCCCACCAGAGGGCAGCTGGTTCCAAACATATAGCTTCAGCATCGTGTACTTGTATGGCCAACACCAAGCCGCTTATCCACTCGTGTTTTTATAAAGTAAAAAATGCAGTTCAGACTTTAACCGAAAAGCGACGGTTTCTCCTTAGCACAGCTCACATCTGCTCAGTGAAACATAATCCTCTGTCCCTGTGCAGCAGAAAGGAGGGAGAAGGAAAGGTGACAGCCCAGTATGATGCTCAGGGTCACTCCACGGAGCTCTGGAGAAGCAGCTGCTCAAAAATCTACATCCTAACGATCGCCTGGTCGGTGCTTTCTATATGAGGTTTAAGGACCTTGGAAGTTGGCCACTTTGTGCCAATTATCCCAGCGAAGAATATCTGAGGTATAAGCATATACCTTTAGGATTTGGATGCATATCAGGAATAGCCAAAGATAACAAAACACTTGAGCTACTCCACTCTGCTCTACAAGGCTCGTAACAGAATTACTGCTACTACTTGTTCCATTGAGCAGACGGCATTACCTCCCGTGCACTCTTAGAGAGAATAAGCCTGACCTTGAGGAGATTATGTCTTTCAGTTAGCATTAAGGAATGTGAATACAACCCAAGAAGCTCAAGGAAATCTCTATGTTGCCAAGTCCTCACAGAGTTTCAGATACATGACCAGACAATCCATCCTTTTGAGCCTTAGTTGCTTTTGTTGTTATTGTTTGCTCTTAACTTTAAAAAGGTATCTACAGGACTTACCTGATGATTTCAGAGTTTTGTTTCTACATGAACTACCATCACGCATATAACAATGTTCTCAGTACACTTCACAAATGTGAGTCCTACACTTCGCAGTTTGTTAGAATCAGTGCCTTGGGAAGTGGGAGCTGATTTCTTCCCTCTTTGAGAAGTATGAATATGGATATTTCAAATACCACTCAAAGAGGCAAAGAGATTTCCATCTCCAATTTAGATCTAGTTGCAAACAACTTCTTTTCTAAAGTTTCTCTTTATATCTCTTCCTTCTATTTTCAAGTTTCTTTTATACATTTGATAAAAGAACAAAAGTAAAAAGAGAAAGTTTAATTCAACAGTTCTCATTTAACAAAGGAAATGACATAGATAAGCATGTATATATGGCTACTTCTGCTACAGAGGAAACTGCTTGGAAAGGGAGGATTCTTTTTCCAAGGAACTGCAAGAAAAGAGTAGCACCTACAAAATAATACCAGGTGCCTACGGATTCAATGATCATATGTCTAAAAGGTGAAATGTAGTGGTCAGTGGGGTCACAAGGTCCAATCAGAGAACATGAAGAGAGCTACACAAGGGAAACAGCCCGCTCTGCCCAATGCACACAGTGCCAGAAGGCCCATCTCAGTCTGTCCTCCAAGGAGACGCGCGGGGCAGCGGAGTTCCTCTGAGCAGACCCTCACTCCTTTCCCCACTGAATCCTTCCTCGTGACTCTGGCTGCTGGTGTGATAAACTGACAGCTGCGCTTCTGATCCACAGCCCCAAGGCACCCGAGGGTACACTGTGAGTGCACACAGCCACCTGCAGGGCCGTCACGCACTCTCAAAGCCAGACAAGAAAGCATGCACAGTCACAGGAACGGTGTGGCAGGAGGGGAAGGCACCACGAGGACATTTTCTCCATCCTCCTGCCACTGCCAACCTATCCTTGCTATTGTTTGCAACACTGATCTTACAAATGCCGAGGAGAAATGTTCGCAGGCTTTCCCTTCTCTCTGTCCACTCACTCCGTAGCAAGTATGTTGGAGCCAGGGCTGGGACCGGGGAGTAAGACGCGGCTTCTTGGGCCTCTCTGTGGAGTCCTTTTTGGATTCCTGAAAGCACCGGGCTGGCCCTATAAAGCCTTTGAGGCTCTTGCAAAACGATAAGCAGCAGGCTGCAGGACTGTATAGGAGCAGACTTACAGTTTGGCACATGATTTGCCCTTACATTTTCTCTCTGCTTTGCATTTTATCTGAGATTATATATTAATATTTAAAACATGAAATGTATAAAGGTCTACAGAGGAATCAGCACTTATCCTCAAGAACACAAAGAAAAACATAACATGGCCCGATGAGAAAAGTGCAGCAGTGCTCCAAAAGCAGTAAACTGGGCTGAACGGAACAGAGATCAGAGATCCAAAGGCCTGGGTTATAGTTAAAGGCTTTAGGAACGACACAGCGAGACCATTACCTCTCCTAGCCACGTCACAGCATTTTGGTAACGAGGGGCTGGTTACTCATTCACATATGCGCATTTCTGCAAGTCTGAAAATGGGTTGTGCTGTAAACACCAAGGCCATCTTGTTACCTGCACTTTCACGAGTGACCTTTAAGAAGGAAGGAAGTCGGGGAGAGAGGGAGGGAGAGAGGGAGGGGAGCA
The DNA here is from genome assembly GCF_012274545.1 of Fukomys damarensis. NCBI lineage: Eukaryota > Metazoa > Chordata > Mammalia > Rodentia > Bathyergidae > Fukomys > Fukomys damarensis. The sequence continues at coordinate 28,619,290 of NW_022900920.1, read as the reverse complement.
GGAAGGAGAGAAAGAAACAGCGCCTTATGCATTTGTAGATAGGTAATATCCAATTTTAACACTGCTCTCTCCCACATATGTATTTCAGAGTTCTCTGTGATTCCCCCGAGCTGGGATCGTGTCTGGAAGGAACATAATGAACCACAGGCAGAACTCTGTATCTAGAATGAATGGAGCCAAATGGTTTGAGCTTGATGGTCTCCTGGGCTGTGTCACATGCGTGCGGCACTTTCCACTGGTTACTGGGTAGTGGGACACCGACTGTGGCCTCCGGGGGACCAGCTGGCTGTCCACTCACCGAGCCACACTCCTGTCCTCACCACCAAATCCTGCAGGGTAGGGCAGCTAAACATTGAGAATCTTGGGAAATTTTCAGAGCTCATACAAATACAATCTTCACAAGTCTATAAAAGTTCAAATGGTAAAGAGCAGAGTGATACAACTTCAGGAACATTTTCTGTTCAGATCAAAGAATGACTTGCAGTCTCTGCTGGCTGCACTAACTGTGTGGGGAGGAAGCGAAGGAAGACGCTGTTTCCACAAGAAGACAGTGCTTTCCGTCAAGCTTTAACTTGCTAGGATCTGGAATTTTAAACTGCACAGGGAAAGGCAAATTTCAAGCTCCATTTACTTTTAGCAAACTGGGACCTCTTGTCTCCATCTGAGTATACTCAGGCTTGCTCCTGGGCCACCGTGTCTGTGCCATGGCTGTTTCTACCGAAATAACGTGCTTGGTATAATGTGGCTTGAAATCCCATTAAAATGTCAGCAGAGTCATACCCAGAAGCACAAGGCAGAGGGGAACAGAGCTACAAAGTGGAAAGATGACAAAAGGGCTGACAGGGATTTTTTAGAATACATTTCCATGTTCATTTCCCAAATTAGCGATTCCTAAAGCTATGGCGAGACAGAGATACCAATCTCCTATGAGGAACATCTGTGTCCTCAAACCCCTGCAAACTCTAAGTGCCCTGATCCTAAATTTGATAACAAGAAGTAACTGAAGTTTATCCAAAAGGCTACCATCCTGCCCTTTGCTGGTGACTCATGCAGTCTGAGAGGCGGGTGTTCAGTTCCCGACTCCTCACCCTCTAGGGCTTCTCCAGCTGTCCATAGGAAACACCCGGCTCTCCCTGGGGGAGGTCCGTGCTGCACTCAGCAGCACACTCTTCTGAACACACTGCAAAGGGAGCCTCTGGGGGGCGGTGTGGGTCCCGGACAGATCTGCAGTCAGTGTCCCAATCTTCTCCCAGTTATTTTACTTTTGGAGTCTTCCTTTACGTAGACCCAAGAGGCTGTTGGACGGAAAGCGCCTGTCCATTCCCGTGGTCCGGCCCTCTTCCTTCCTTCTATTTTCATGTGCAGGACATCCTTTTCTTTAGGGAAGGAAACGAAGAAGACTAAGAAGCTTGCTTCCCACCAGTTACACCACACACTGAGCCAGAGTGACAGCAAGCCCGGCAGGGGTGAGAAGTAATAGATTTCTATCGGCGCCTAGGGGTAAAGGTCACCTGTCTGGAACAGCGGGCAAGTGTGTAGTAATGGCTGAGTCCTCTGTGGGAGTCTGGGAACATCAGTCGCGGACTTCCACTTGGAATCACAAAGCCTGTGCTTCCAAGGAGCAAAGACAGCTTTAAGCAGGGGAGCAAATATGTGAATGTATGAGTTAAATAAGGTGCTATTAAAGCCTAAAGGATGGGCGCACACAAACAGAATTAAAAGCAAGTGTACAGCTCCCAGTACCCAACATCAGGGGAATATCTTCCTAAGAGGTGCGTGTCTTTCCCAGCACAAGTCTGGCTGCTTTCCTGGACCGGCTCTGCAATTAAACCACTGCAATTATGCGAGGCAAGCATGTGTTTGCTGCCTCAGAAAGGCCACATCCATTGCCATGACATCTGGGGTTGCTGATGACAAAAGCTTCCCTGTTTGTTAAGCTGTGACTACTACTAGTCTTCCTTCAAGAAAAATCTGGCTCCTTTTAGAAAGAAGTTGAGAAAAAATACCAAGTACTAGACAGTGCTACATCGGATTCCCCCTCTCCATTCATCATAAATGCCCGGCCGCTTCTCCCATGCCACGTTTCTCTCCATCCTGCCCCACACTCACCTTCTTCAGCCTTCACCCACTACCCTCATCCAGGAGGCCTCTTCCGCACTGATAGGATTATGGGGACTGTATCTTCTAAAGCAACAATTAAGATAAATGATCAGTCACAGGAGCATTTTATGAGCCATAGTATGCAGAAAAGCGGGGTGTGTAATATATGGTGTCCAATTATTAGGATTTCAGGAGATTGAAAGCACTGAACCTGCACCACTGTGCTCATTTCTACCTATGCACCTCTCCCTTCAGGTTGTGAACTCTTGATAGAGTTCAGACAGCTGTGCTATGCATATTGCTGTCCTGCTGCCTAGTAGCCAATAGGCATTGGTTCCCTCAAACTGTATGTATATGTTGTGACTGTCAGGATACCGTGTCACATCAATCTGCTTCCCCGGCGCACTGACGCCCTTCCATTCCAAGTTTCTGACTATTCCAGATTACAGTCTTTCCTGAACTCTTACAGACTTTGCCATCCCATCGGGCAATTGATCACCTTATGTCACCATTCCTGCGATGGGATGGTGAACTCCTTAAGGACAGTGGTGGATCCCTGCGTCTTTTTCATTCAAAATCACTTATGTTGTGCTTACAAAGAACCACAAAGAACATTTGATAAAACACATGTCGACTGGTTTCTTCTTACTACTGCACCTTTACCTCTCATCACCGGTTCTGACTGACCACTCACTTCAGGTAAATGCTGGACATATCAAATCTATAACAAGATGAATCTGAATCTTATTAATTCGGTATTAATAATGTCACCATTGCCCACTTACAGACTTTATAGGCAAGACAGGAGAAAAGTTCGTAAAATTGAAAATAAATTTCATTATTGCGGTAGAGTTATAATTCAAATTAGTCAGGCAGACAATTTTGTGGATCTAATTAGTCCCTATAGTCAAATATTCATGAAAATTAATGGTTTAAATAGTCAAAATCGACATTCATTTAAACCTGCAAATCACTGTACTCGTCCCTGTGCTCAATGAGGCCTGGCTTCTTTAAGCACATACATTGCAAGACAGTTTTCACCTTCTTTTCCCCTCCTTCTTTAATAAATATTTGCCTCTCCACAGAAGCTTCCTGGAGTCCCCAAAGATAGAGTTCTGTGTACGCAGCTTCTGGGATATGTAAGTTCTATACTATAATTGATTGTTTATACATTCATCTCTGCTACCAGGTGGAAATCCTTAAGCGCAAAAACAAAGACTGATATTTCTATTCCATTTCCTAGTTCTTCAAAAGGATCTGGCAAGAAATTGGCATTTACAACCTCTGATGGAGCTGACAAACGGCAGCAGACCTCAAGAGATTCTTAAACTTTTATTGTAGGAAGCAGTTATGCTTTTTTTCTCTTTTCACTGTCCTATTTGTGTACTGTGTATTAGCCTTCTTTCACAGCTATTATGTTACTGTGAATTCTCTGCAGCAGTATCTGCCATCTTCCCACTTTGGCTTCACATCTCTGCCTTCCCTCCTGTGCCTGTCTCTTATCTGGGATTGGTTGTGTATTCAGGATGTTCTCTTTTTCCCTGTTCTTTATTTTCCAAATGTATCCCTTTCTTACTAAAGGGATGCTCATTTCCTGGTGACAGATGCTGTCAATCATGGTTACACTTTGCATTCCAGTCCCCAACAAACCCAAGCAGTCAAAAATACAATTCTTATATCCCAACCACTGCATGACAGAAACCACAGTACAGGCCTTTCTTACGCTTACCTAAGGCCAGATTGTTACCTAACATTTTTCGTTCTGCAAAACTTAATTTAAGTGGTTGGTCATAAAGAGTATAGAATGAGATGCATATTAAAGGCAGGAGAGTCACTGAAACAGATATGGATACTAATACAGGGAAACAGATGAGTAGCAGAAGCAAGACACAAAACCTCAAAAGAGGATTTTTTTTCCAAGGGAAAAGTCAATCCAAAAGAAAGAATGCTTGAATGGCAATAATTTAGACCTCAAACTGGAGATGCTCTCTTGATTTCTCCAGGAAAGAAAAGGTGGTTTTATTAAAGATTAGCTTTGTTTTTTCCTGACAGTACCGAGAGAAAGCCTGGGATAGATCTGACATGCTGGAGTGAAACATCCAGTCCTGGTAAATATGGCGGCCTCTTGATATGGCCTCCATTCATTTGCACCCTCCACAAGGGCAGCATGGGTTGCTCACTAGAAACAAACATTTGAGTTATAGTGCATCAGACACTGGATGGCAGAAACCCATGGGAAGCCATGGGGAGTGTGCTGGAAGCGAATGGATCAGAATGTCAAAAAGGCCTCAAACCATCTCCACAGCAGAGCAGAAATGAACCAACCTGCAGCAATGCACTTGGCCTTCATGAAAGGGTGATGCATGAGTGTCTAACATTACGCCAGCCAGACTTCAGAGAACAAAGCTCTAATAAGGACAGATCATGAGGCAGAAATAAGTAGGTAGAGAGAGAAGTAAATGTTTTTAAAAAAATGTCTGCTTTTCAAACAAGGTTAAGCAGGAAGTCTATAATATATATGTGAGAAACGGTCAGCCTTTGGAAGGTATACTTTTCATATCTGAGAATTTCCAATCACCAGGCCACCCAGGGCAACCAGCTTCTGAGAACCAGTGGGTGATTTAAAAGCATACGACCTCCAGGTCCCTCTTACATCACCATATCTGAGGACTAATTTAGGGTCTTGTTGTCTGGACTAACTTCATCTGTTCAAAGTCAGTAAAACACAAAGACAGAGTTCTTGACAGAGGAAGATTATGTAAACCTACTATCTAAAATCACTAAGATCACTAAGATAAACTAAAAATTCTCTGTAAACCAATGAATTTTTTTATTTATCTAGATAGCTCTATGTATCTATTTTGTAGCTACTAAAATGCCGTTATAATCTCAATAATCCACAAACTTGATCCTCATACCAGTAAAAAGCAGTATTTTAAAACCACTGATTCGGTTTGATGGCCTGCCTTGCAAGCACAAAGGCCCAAGTTCAATCCCCGGTACCAAAAAAAAAAAAAAAAAAAAAAAAAAAAAAAAAA
>NW_022900920.1:28602651-28614046 GCF_012274545.1 Fukomys damarensis | reverse complement strand
AAAAAAAAAAAAAAAAAAAAAAAAAGAAACAAACCACTGATTTGTGATTAATAATGTACTAGATGCTTATTATAAGTGATACATTTAATGTACTGCAAATAAAGAATAACAAATATGTGATGATGATTATGCAAGAAACTTCCTTTCAGCCACAGAAAATATTAAGTCCTACTGGATGATACAGAAAATGAAATAGTAAAACATTTAATTAAATCCATTCTGAGAACTCAGGAAAATTAGGTGACATGGAGGTCGAAGCAAAAGAGAAAGAAAGGGAGAGAGATAGAAAATTTTCTTAAAACCATGCACTGATCCTAATTTATTGCCCAAACCTGATATTTTAATAATTGTTAAAATATTTGACAGCATCAGTTTTAGAGACACACAGCTAGTATCTACTAATGGTCAACTACTTATTTAGTATGTAATATAATATATTGTGCTAAAATCTGAGAGTATGGTTTTCCCAGATCTACTTTATTTATATGTTATCATAAGTGCTCTGATTTACATAAAGTGCTACATGGTCTGCACCCGTTCAGGTGCATAGAGAGGGTGTATCCTTGGCCAGTTCTGTTTGAGTTTTGTCTTTCTCCACAGAGCCTGGGGTGACCCAGACTTCCTGTATAACGGGGAGATGCCTGGGGCGCTACTCCTGCGAGGACTCTAGGCTTCCAACACAGCACTCTGTCTTGATTCTGTTAGAACTTGTGTGAAACCAGAGGCTTGTGTCACTTGGAAAGCCACGTGAAGGAACAAACAGAAATATTTTTCATGCTCAGGAAGAGAACAGAGCAGCGCTCTATGTGTCTGAGCAGTACAAACAGGACACTCAGTTGTACCCCAAAAAAGATAAAAAATGTGGTTTTTTTCCCCCTTTAACTGTTAAGTGTAAGGTAGTGAGCATTTATTCAGGAAAAAACTGAAAGAAAAAAAAAACACTTATTAAAGTTTGGGAAATGCCACTTCCCCTATGTCTCTGAGCTCTTGCATGACACTTCTTTATGAATGCAACATAGTTTCTTCTTAAAGGTTTAGAGGTGAACGGGTGACCTCGTGTACAAAAGGGCCCATGAAAGAGCTGGAGAGCACGAGCAGGTAAGTGTCACGTGCCTGTCTTGGGAAATGGGATGTGATCCCCTGTGATGCACCGTACAACACCCAGCTCCCCTCGGCCTTGCCAGGCAATGTCAAGCGCAGTTCCTGGCACCTTCAATATTCATCCTTTCTCCTTAGTTGGAAAAGATAAAATTATACGTCATGGCCTGGAAGTGAATAAAACCTAGGAGGCTTCTTAACTGTTCCTGTTTATTCATTTCAAAGAACTCATTTATAGTTAGAAAAAATGAACGAGTCAAGCTGGGTTGACAAGGCAGCCTCCTTTCCAAATTCCGACCACCAAGCCCAAACACAGCCCAAGGTCAGGTCAGACATTCAGCCACATGCTGGACAATGCCGCACTGTGGGACACCATGCTCAGTGCGGAGAAGACAACGCAGCGGGTCACAGCTCCTTCTCTCATTTAGGGTCTCGCACTCTACAGGGGGGATCAGATACGACTGAAAACAACGACATCAGCATCCAACAGGACAGGTGTCATTACAGGCTGGCTGACAAGGCCTGTGAGCTTGGCTTTTCATTCATCAGCTGTATGTAATCAGACAAGCCCCTTAGCTCCCAGGGACTCTGTTTTCATATACGATAAATAAGTGAGTAGAACCTGAAAACCCCTAACTTCTTCCATGGCACAATGTAACACTTCTGTGATTGTTTTAAGAGAAGTTGGCAGACCCTATCAAACACACCTCTTTCCCAGCCCCAATGTCACATAGATGGTATACAGAACACCCAGACAAATGACAAGAAAAATTAACCATGCCCAGGTAAAAAACAGACAGGGCATCAGTAACCAAACACTGATTTAGAAAGTGTCGCATGCAGTATGGTAATTAAAACCTAAACATCTGGAGAAAATGCAAACAGTGTTTAATGCTGACAGGTACCTGGGGACCAGCGAGAATGATCAATGTGTTCTGTAGAACCAGGGTCCTATTTATAGGACAGAAAGCTTCAAAGACTCTCACAGGAGCGATGTTAATTAAGAAGTGATGACACAGAAATGAGAGGGAACAGGATGGAAAGGGGCACAGAAACACAAAGAAAAAAGACTGTTTGTGTTTTTCTGTTTCCTGGGAACACAGAATGCAGAGACAACAAGGATGTAACAACTGCACGAATTGGCTGTTCTGAGTTTAAGAAACACACACACACACACACACACACACACACACACACACACACACACACACTAGTTTCCTTCTCCCACCAATGAATTCCACATGGGTTTTGTATGCTTCACTCCTTGAAGAAGTTACACACCTTGTGTGAAGAGAAGGCAGCCAAGGCTGGCTGAAAGTGCTGAGGAAGGTAATGCTGATAGTCATGCAGAGTCAAAAGACATTTTCTTTTGGGGCAGAATACAGATAAACTCAGAGAGAATGTAACAGTGGGACTCAGGTTTCCACACCGATTTTTTTCTTGGCAACATTTATATTAGTTGCCCCATCAACCCTGCCTCCTAGGTCTTCCCTTCAGGTACGGGTTGCACCATCCTCCTGTACAGAAGGCCGTTTGTACGTGGCTCCCAAACCTCTGCCAACATAAACAAGCCTTAACCACAGGCGGGGAGACTGTGACAGATGGCCCCACTCAGCCTTGTGTTTCTGAGGCCTCCTTCTCATATCTGAAGCCAGGAGGACAGACTCTTCTGTGAGAAAGTATGAAGGAGCCAGGATAACACCTATGAGCAGGCTGGCTTTCCAGGTTACTTAGTCAAGAATTCCCGAAGGGACCAAAGAGACAATGACAGTTGATACCAACAAACCTAGCCAAGGAAAGCTGCTGTAATTTCCACATATGTACACAGAAATGGCTATCGGATGCCCACTGAGCTGTAAAGAAGGGTCTGCTTCATTCTGGACTTGGAGTAAGAAATGAACTTAATAAGCTGCCTGCAGTCAGGGCATAATGCCCGCTGTGTCAAGACACAGTGCTAAAGAACAGCTCTTGTCCTCACGGCCAGCTAACTACAATGAGTAGGATGCTCAGACAGTGCATTGTGGGCTTTGTTCCAGGTGGTTCTACTGATACAATAAGGAAGGGAAATGCCAGGGACAAAAGATGCTAACTTCTAGATAGCACTGTGCATCTCTGAACGAATTAATATGGTCCTTGGAAGGAGCCACTCTCTTCCCTGGAGGGGAGCAGAAGTCATAGGGAAACTGAACTCCAGTGCCCTTATCCGGCCCCAAGAATACACCCTGATACTTCTCTCTTCTTTTTATCTTGCATAAACTGTTATTGATTGAGGAAAACGTATTCACAGTTTAAAATATCATGCAGGTGCTATCTCTTGGTTCCAATATGTTCCATGGGGAGAGGTGAATATTTCATAGTGACGCATTCAGATGGTAACAAGAAAAAACTGTGCACAAATACACTGCTTTGCCAACTTCATTGACTTCTGCACCCACCACTGTGAAGGCCTTCACCATCCTCCAATATATTTTAAATCTATCGCATCTCAGAAAGTGACCCTGATGGTGTCATTTATCTGTAGAGGGAACGTTCCCTGGGTTTAGGTTCCCTCATAAACACTGATTTAAACAGCTCCACAGGTAACAGGCCCAGAGAAGGCTGTTCTCAGTGTTAAGGAAAATGACTTCTCCTTTTCCGGAACTAGGGTCAGCTACACTCTTAACTGAGATTTGCTGAATGTTGTGGCCCAACGCCCCTATGCACATCCTGGACAGTGACAGGCTGCCCACGCACTGAAGAGTGTGGATGCATTGAAATGCGAGATTCCACCTGGGGCTCTCTGCTCTACTCCCTCCCAGGATCTACTTCGGCCTCAGGAGCTCATCTGGATGCGAATTCTTTCTCTGCTCTTACGCACTCACCCAGTCTGGGATCAAGAGCACATATTCTGCAGCTACAGAAAATCTAGTAATTATATGCAATACTGGACACCTTATCTTTGGTTAAAATCATGTTATTCCCAAATGACATCCATAAAACAGAGACTACCTCTAGGTTAGAACTAGGACTCCTAGGGCTGTAAACACCTTCGTTGTGCCCTTAGCTCTTGACAAATATAAATGACTCACCCAAAGTGGAAAACAATTCAAGGCAGGGCAGTAGATTTCTGAATCTTAGTTTAGTGATCTTTGCATGACAAAAAGTCACACTGAATTTACTTGTAAGACATAGGATTTTGGAGGGTGAGATTCTGGCTTATTGCTCTTTTTATTCCTTGGCGCAAAGCACACTGTCTAGCACAGTTCGATGATTAAGTTGAATTTACCAAAAATGTGAACTATGGGAAAGAGTCTATAGAAATTACAAAAATAAATTTAAAGGCAACAAAGAACTAAATCTGTTGATAAACATGAATGACAGAGTTCAGTTCCTTAACCTGAGATTATATTTCTGGCTTATTGCTCTTTTTATTCCTTGGCGCAAAGCACACTGTCTAGCACAGTTCGATGATTAAGTTGAATTTACCAAAAATGTGAACTATGGGAAAGAGTCTATAGAAATTACAAAAATAAATTTAAAGGCAACAAAGAACTAAATCTGTTGATAAACATGAATGACAGAGTTCAGTTCCTTAACCTGAGATTATATATATATATAAGGGGAAGACAGGAATGTTTGGGGTGTAGCCAAAAAGGAAAGGTTGACCCTACTGAGCCGTGCTGTTTGATACTGTTGGAATTATCCATATATGGCTAAGTTAATTAAAAGTAAATCAAGCCGGGCATGGTGGCGCACACCTGTAATCCCAGCACTCAGGAGGCTGAGGCAGGAGGATCACTATGAGTTTGAGACCAGCCTGGGCTACACAGTCAGTTCCACGTCAGTGTCAACTGAATAGTGAGACCCTGTCTCAAAAACCAAAAAAAAAAGCAAATTAAAATTAAGTTACTCAGTTAAGTTAGGCTGTGTCCCTGGAAGAACCTGAAATGTGTTCATTTCAGGGGTGCGACATTGAACTTTTACACTGATGGTTCTGAATCCTAGATTCATGCCAGCAAACTGGAGGGAATTTTCTCAAGGTACAGTTATCAAACCCTAATCCAGAGCAAGAGGGCTGGACCGGGCTGGTGAACAGGTGTGTCTCACCACTCTGCAGGCAAACACAGCTGCCATCCTGACAGTCTGTGTGGCCTGAACAGACCTTAGAAAATAAAACACTTACAAATAAAACACTGCCAATGTATTCACTAAGTTGTAGTTTGTTTATTTACTTCCAGTCAAGGAAAAGCAGGGGCATCGGATGACAGCCTGTCCTCCCGCTGTCAGGTCAGGGGCTACTCTAATCCTCCTGAATGACTGGTTAGAGCCTTTACAAGACAGTCAGCAGCATCCACGCAGGAGAACTCATTTCCTGTCACTGCCTTTCTGAAACGGTAATGATGCACCTAACCCTGGCCCTCCTGCACTCCCAGCTGATCTTAAAATTACACCCTGTCAGGCATTTCGCCACCTGAGCATCCATCAGTTCATCGTTACAGCTCTAATCCCAGTTTAGGAGTAATGGATTTTTAGGTAGCCAGAGAGCTGAGTCAACCAAGATGGAAGGCACCTCCTGAATCGGGAGCGTGCTGAGCACACATTTCTTACCTTCCGCTTGTTGGTAGGACACACGTAGAGATAGCTCAAAATTGTCTTTAAACCCACTTTATCATTCAGCTTCTCATAAGTTGTCCCGTAGTCAGTGGACCTGTAATTCAAAAGAAGCTTTAATGAGGGCAGAAGTATACGTCATTTGGCTGCGTGTCAGTATAATGCATGTTTTACATAGCAGAATGGCTCTCGGGAGGTTTCTAAATGATTCATGTAGTATATAATGATGCTTAATTATGTACACAGTAACATCGTGTGAGTGAGTGGTTACCATTTGCATTTAAATCGAACTGATAAAAATTAAAACTCCATCTCTTTACTTCTCCTTAACGCAAGCACTTTGCATAATGCCTGTGATTAATTAGAAAAGATTAACAGATGAAGATGCCCCTTGAATTGGCCAAAGAAATGAAAGAGGTTTCAGTCGGATGTGACATTTCTAAACTTGTGCTTTATCTTCAGCACAGTGGCAAAGCAGGTTCTAATTTATCTACAGATTGTGTTTTCACTCATGAGTCATAAGATATATGGTGAGTTAGTTCCTTCAAAGGTCAGTACATCTTCTCACAGTATTTAAGAGTGAGAAAATGTCTTAATAATAAGTGAAATTTCACAACCTTCTTGATGCCCTTTTCCAGATTCAAGCAACACGGAGTTAGGCGGGTGATACTTCCTGGCACAGGTTCTGTCTTTCTTGTAGATTCTCTTCTTTATTTAGCCATTGGTCAGTAACTTATTACTTTAGATTCAATACAAAGGTTTAAGTCATGATCCTCATGAAGGTGTACTTTGTATTTCAAACTTTAATTTCATTAGGATCATCACGAAGTCATACACAGGAGGGAATGTCTTCTGTGTGAAGAAAGTGCTTGAGGGAACTTAAGTGACCAGTTCAAAGAAAATAGCTGATGAATGAGCCACAGAAAAACTGCAACAGTTATTTTTTATGTACTAATCGTTTTAATAACATAGTTAACAAGAAATGTACACCATTTAGCAAACACGCAAACACCATGAGTAGGAACTACAGATCCCTAGGGCATATGTCTTCCCAGCCAGTTTCCTGCCTATCTATGAACAATACCAATAGTCGCTACACTCAGATAATCCAGGAGGACCGCATGGGCAGATGAATATTCATTTTAAAAATACCACTTCAAATAAATTAAAAGGGGTAACCATCAAGGGTTCAAATTGTGAAGAAATAGTTGAAAACCCAGAGAGACTCCAAGCTGCAGTCTCCTAACCTCCTTCCTTGTCCATTGACAAAATCCATGTCTCAGTGCTCTCACTCCCCTTTTAGGCACTAAGAGCATTGCAGACAGGAGACCAGAAGGAGAAAGTTACAGCTGACTGCAATGAACATTGCGAAGTACTCGCTAATACGGTACGACAGTTATGTAGGACCAAAGCCCTAGGTTTTTATCTCAATCCCCCCTCCCTTCTCCCTCTCCCTCTCCCTCTCTCTCTCTGAAAGGGCAAAAAGCTGAGCACAGCTGAGGAAATCTGTAAACTCAGCTACTCTGGAGGGTGAGGCATGAGGACCACAATTTTGACAGCTTGGTCAACTAATTGGAGAACCTGTCTGAAAATATAAAATTTTTCAAAACGGTGCAGGGGCTGTTGCTTAATTCATCCCAGGATTCTGGAAAGTACAGCTACCTCTGTGTTCACGGAGGAAAGTTGGTCGTGGTCATGTTAACACCTGATGCAAAGTTTGCAAAAACCAGTTTTGCCAAGAACTTCTGTTTGCAAACTGCATCGTTTGTAAGTAAAAGTGTTTGTGAATTCATGTACCACTGGGGGAGGAGCAGGGGAAGAAGGGGAAAAAAGGATGGTGCAGGTAGTATAAAATTGCCTCTTTGTCTCATTTTCTTATGGAGGAGACAGATGCCCAATGAAATTCATTCAATCTTCTACATTTGCAGAGTTCCCAATATGCCCTCCTGGACCCAAAGAACAGGTCTTTTTGGCTGGTGTCTAATGGCTCAGTTTGGGAGAAAGAAAATATAAGCAAATAAGACGTGCTACATGCGATGACAGAGGTATGAGTTAATTATTTTGAAAATGATGTTGGTTTAAAGAGAAAATGTAGTCATTTCCTTCATATCTGATATGAGAAGAGTTACAAATGCAATGGCTTCAATGTCTACAAGAAGGAAGTTTGTGTTAAGAAGCTCACTTCCTTCCACTGAGAGGCTATTCTGAGCCAGGAACTGGAGCAAGTGAGCAGTATTAAAAGTATTCCTGGAGTTAAAGATTCATTCTGGCCAGGAATTCAAGACATTTTAGGCTAAAATTTACACATAGATAATATCGTTAGAGTTTGAAAGCAGCAGTCCCCAGCCTTTTTGGTACTAGGGACCTCTTTTGCAGAGAACAATTTTGCCCTGGTAGGGCAGTCAGGATGTTTTAAGAACAATAATTTATTGTCCACTTTATTTGCATTTATTTTTATTTTTTTAATTTTATGATTGCATTTATTGTAGATAATTGGTACATGCACATGACACATCCTCAATCCTTTTTACGTTCCCTCTATTGTACTAGATTTTCATAAGGAATGGGAAACCTAGACCCTCACATGGAGCTGACAGTAGGACTTTAGCCCTCTGAGAGCCTGCTATATCCTCAGACCTGATAGTAAGTGGACCTACAGTAAGAGTTCACCTCCTACAGCTCAAGTGGGGTGAACCTCACTGATTGGAAGTTACTTTGTATAAAAAGGAGATAAAGAACAGATTCTCCTGAGGACCCACCTCAGCATGAGCACAATCACACTGTTAGCAGAAAATATTTGGACATCATCCCAGAACTCTTGTGTGAATCTCATTCATGAATCATAACAAAACTTCTTAAAATTGTTCTCCTATGTCCACCTTTTCTCCTCAAATTCTCAGCAAATGAGAGAAAATTTTCTGCTACCTTCTAATAAATACTTGAAATTTATTTCCTCACTCAGTCTTCTCTTGTTTATTTTTTTCCCACTCATTCCCTAGTCTTCTAGGCTCAGTGCTCTCTTTCTACTGAGAATTTGCTTGTCCCCAAAATTTTCTAGCTTTCTTCTAGCTCCTTTTGTTGAAAACTTTTTTGTACGCATTCTCAACAGTATTTACAAGTTCAAGAATAAAGACGCAGATGCAAAATCTATTAATAAATGTTGCCTAGTGATAGACAAACATAGATCTCTTTCAAGATGAGAGAAAGGTCCATTTCTCCAAGCAGGATAATAGAAAGAGGCCAGAGAAGTAGGAACCAGTATCCACAGGGTGTAACAACCAGTTATTTCTAATTTCCACTAACTAGCATGGTAACTGAGGTATTCAATGGATAGTTTTGCATTAATACAAAGGCAAATGAGGATTGTTCTACAAGGATTGTGTAGGAAATTAGCACCATTTGTGTATGTGTTTATGCCTTTGTGTATTAACACCATTTGTGTATGTGTGCCTGTAATTCTACTCCCAGCATAGCAAAATGATAATGGAAGGGCTCAGGTTTACATTAGAAAAAATATTGTTTTCAGAAATTTTCACTATGTTCCTGGGCACTAATTATAACTTCACATGTCCAGTGACCCAGTTCCTTCAAAGTATATGCCGCTATGTTTTGGTACCAACTCTGTATCTTGATTTTATAAAGCTCCGAAACTGAACCACAACATGTTAATTCTCCAATCCAGCACAGCCTCAGGCCTAAACATTGTGCCTTCTGTAGTAACCAATTGATAGAAAGAGAAAATACAGTGCAGACAATCACACGCAAACGGTATAGATTGGCAATCACCCATGGGTGTTTCACAACTAGAATGAGTGTTGGCAGGTGTCGTGGGTAGAACTCAAAACTGGCTGGCATATGTTGACACAGTGTTGGAATGAAAATACTCCGTTCCTACAAACCAGTTGGCACACAGCTACTGAACCAAGTCTGCCTAGCAGCTGCCGCAGCCTCCCAGTGGGGCCTCACTGGGTCTCCTCACAGTCCAGCAGGCATAAGATTAAAGGCAAGCCCAGCAACGATCCTCCAAAATTTGCTGTGGCAGGAAGACCAGTGAGTGTACTGTGTGGTCAATGCCTGTGAAGTCACCCTGTGTCCAAGTAGGCTAAACAGTGGCCTCAGGGTGCCTGCATACCCTGGGATAAACCCTAGGCTCATCTGTACTCCTAACTCACAGCTATCAGATCTACCTATCCCCATATGGTCAACGGTAGGAGCTAGTCTTTTCTAACACTGCGGGCTGAGAGCAGAGGGACAGCTTGGACAGCAGGCTGACTGCAGAGCCAAAGAACCCACTGTTAAATTATTTAAACATCATTTTAGGTGTGGAAGAGGGGGGTATTTTCCAGAATTGAAATATTGGAAAATACTTGATTAAGCAAAATTTTATACTCCTTTACTTTGTAAATTTTCACAAATTGTATTATTCTAATGCACACCAGGCTCCTTATGTGCATATTTCATGTAGCAGTTTCCAACTATATGTGATTAGAGCATCCATTTTTGAGTAATATAAAATGAGATTAGTGTTCTGAGCAACACACTTTAGAAAATACAGTGTCAGAGACAAAATGAAGCCAAAAACACATGAAGTCCTAACTTCATAAGGAAAGAATACAATAAAAATTGTTATCAAATAAAATCTGAAAACAAAAATGCCAGCCTGAGATAATAATAAAGTGATGAGAAACTCTAAGTACAAATAAACTCCAGAGTAAGATAAAGGAGAACTGATAAGAAACCAGGAGACAGATTTTTGGGGATGGGGAATAGAAGGTGGGGGAAGGGCAACGGGTGATCAACAGGACATAAAATGGCCAAGGTACGCACGCATACACACATGGATTCTCTAAGACAAACGTAACTACTGCATATCACAAATGCACATCGATGACACATTAAAAAAGCAAGTGCCGTTACAAAGGAAAAATGAAAAAAATACAAGAAGTGTGCTTAATGTGCGAATCATCCATAGACATGTTTAAGATGCCATGCATGAGACCTTGAATTCTCAACTTGTAGCATTTTTAATAACATTCTGAAGCAAGTATCTTTATCTTCAAGGCTTGTTTACAGGTTGGCTTATCTATAGATTTTTTAAAAAAGCAAAACCAGAACTTCTGTCAATGCCTATGCTATGCCAGAAGTATGTGAAGGCTTAAAAAGACAAAGTGTGCTAGGAAACTAAAAATGCAAATGATTAAATGAAAGCCACCACCAATTGCATCTGATCCTTCATTCTTACACTGGGTTTCTTACAAACACTTCAAACAGTAACTTTTAGAACACCCGAAAGCACTTCTTTGTTCAAGTATTTACTAAGTACATGGATCTCAGTTGCTCTGAGGAGCGGGGAGACCATATTAGAGGCATCCCACCAACTTCTCAAAAGATTTTGATTTTTTCTGAGATGGAAAAATCTCCCATTTCACAAGAAAAAGAAATCCATGCAGGATATGTCTGATTTCAACAAGAAGTGGACAAAATAAAATGTATGACTGGATTTCCCATACTCTAATTTAGTTTGTAAACGATTCTGTGCCCATGTAGCTTTTCATTTGATAGAATAAATTCTACAGAAGAAACCCAGTGTACATAATATGCAACCTACAAATGATAGATATTATTTATTTTATAACTAATTTTTCTTGTTTTTTTTTTTGTATTTTTGCCTAATGCTTGCTTTTTTTTTTTTTTTTTTTTTTTTGGA
>NW_022900920.1:28553561-28602536 GCF_012274545.1 Fukomys damarensis | reverse complement strand
TTTTGGAGACAGGGACTCACTGTGTCATTGAGACTGAACTGAAACTCACTATGTAGCCCAGACTGGTCTCAAACTCACAGAGATCCTCCTGCCTCAGCCTCCCGAGTGCTGGGATTACAGGTGTGCGCCACCACGCCCAGTGCTTACTAAAATTTATAATGTGAACCCTCAAGGAAATCTGAATCATTACAAATTATTTTGACTTAGTTTTCATGAGGCTATAACAACACTGTAAATGTGGCAGAATTTAAACAATCATGTTTTGAAGGAAATGTGTTAGCAGTTGTTTGTGGAACTTGGATCAGAGAATAGTGGTAAGAATAGCACTATGGGAGATGAAGATTCTGCACTCCTCTTTTACAATAAGTTGAACAAAATCCCATTGCTCAGAAGGTTCTGTGCTAAGAAATCTAACATCTAATAAAAGTCAACCTTTGTTATGTGTTTGTAATGTGATAAAAGCTTTTTGATGGGAATGGGCACTGAAAACAGTCCCATATCACTAATAAGGAGGACCTAGAAGCATAACCAACTTACTTAACCCAAAGAATCTGGAAGGTGCCAAGTCCACATATCCACATATGCTGCACCTCCAGAGCCTGCATTCCACATCCCAAATTCCAGACTGCACTGTTTCTGTCAAAAATCACAAGAAGCAATTTCTAAATGGGAAAATAGATGTAGCTAAAGAGTCTACATAGCTTTTCTTAATAAGATGAGTATGACCCGAAACTACTTGAATCATTACATGGTGTCTGTCACCAAAGTGTGGTTTTTCTCACACACAAGGAGAGGCAGAAAGGATGCTAGTGAGAACAGATGTTAAGAAAAGCAGAAGCAACTCTCACAAGGATGCCAGAGGCAAATAAATTCACTATTAATCTGTATATCTTTACATGCGAGGTGAGTTTCTTGCAGACATCAAAGAGTTGTGTCTTGTTTCATATATTCACTTTGACAATCTCTTCATTCACATGTTTACAATATTGACATTTAAACCATTTAATGATATAGCTGAAAAAACATGTATGGACACCCATAATCAAATATATTATGGTCACTGTTATTTTGAATAAACTTATTTGTTAGGTCAATTAAGAATAAAGCATAAACATTTTTATTTCAGCTCCATTTATTTCTTCACTGATTTTTACCATTTATATCTAGTTTCCCCCTTAGAGCCTCATGTACTCTAAAGTGGAGCCTTTGGGAAGTGACTGGAATATGGGTGTGTGATACTGGCTTAATTTACTGATGACTTTACAGGTGTTGGAAGGTGAAGACTGGTAGAGAGAAGTGGGTCACTATGGGCATATAACCCTCCACTTCCCTTGATCCCTTGCTACCTCCTGCTTACCCTGCCATGGACTGTTTCTCCTCTGCTGTGCCTAGCTGCTATGCTGCCCTGCTTTGAAGCCAGCTGACTATGGATTGAAATCTCTACAAACTGTGAGATGAAATAAGCCTTTCCTCCTTTAACTTGTGAATGCCATGTATTTTGTCCCAGCAACGTGAAAGTAACACTTACATTGATGCACTTCATTTTTTCTATGGACCTGAAATTTGAAGGAAAGAACTTTCAACAAAGAACTTCTTTCAACTTTTCCTTCAAGGTAGGTCTTCTGCCAACAAATTCTTCAGTTTTGTCTTTCTGAGAAAGTCTTCATCTCTCTTGGAATTTTAAAGGATAATTTTTCAGGGTATAAAATTCTAGGTGATCTGTATTTTTCCCTCAACAACACTTTACTGCATTCTACTCTTTTCCTCTTTTCTTATTTACATGGATCTGATAAGCCAAATGTAAGTTTTAGTTTTAAGCCCCCCACTTTGTTTGAAGATTTTTTTCTCCATCATCTGTAGTAGCTAAGAATTGACAATGAAAATAATTAAAATCCTTAACAACAAAAACTCCAGTTAATGCAATCCAATAACTAAGGAACTAGATCTAGTTAAAGATATACTACTCTCCACAGGTGGTTGTAAGAGAGCAACAAACCCTCTCATTCCTCCCAAAGAGTCTGGATCCATCTCCTCTAAAAGAAAGACCTCCTGGTCACCTTGATGTGTAATGCTAGAAGCCATCTATGGGCCAGAGAAGTGTGGCCTTGTCAGAGTATAGCTGTAAACAAAATTTTACACTCGATATGGCTGTTCCAAATTCTGCCAGGTGCTAAATGATTAATGCAAAAAACACTCTTTAGATAATCACTTTGGCTGCAGACCCTTTACCCACCTCCTCAAACTCTCATAAAAATCCTACTTTTGGGGACCAGGGATTTAGCTCCATGGTTCTGGTGCCTGCATCACAAGCACAAGGACCTGAGTTGGATCCCCGGTACCACAAAAAACAAACAAACAAACAAACAAACAAAAAACCCTACTTTCCACCCTGACTATATCATTCTTCACTTAGAAACCCCTGCCTGCTGTCTCCCTGATCTAAATAAACTTGTCTTCTGAGAACTTCTTGTCTATTGAGAACTTCTCTGACCAACCTGAGTAATGGTCCTTCCATATACCATCTTGCACATAATCTTTTATTATCTTTTATTTTGAAATTTTAATATGCTGTACCTAGGTGTAGTTTTATTTTGTATGGGTATTTATTCTGCTTTATGTTCTACTGGTTTGGGGGCCTGTGGTACTGTCTGATATTAATCTGCAGAATTTTTCTACTAGCTTTGTTTCTACACTGCTCCTGTTTCTTTCTCCTTATTTTCTCTTATTAGTATTTCCATGGTCCATATGTTTTCAGTTGTATTCGACCAGACATTCAACCTTGGGCTTTTTGTTTTGTCTTTTTATTTATTTAGTTTTTACTGTTTTAGACATGGCTGGTCTGGTTAAGAACAGAATGCTCTGGCGATTTCAGAATGGTTACTTTTTCCCCTAACCGTCTTGGAAAGACAGAGAACTTGAGGTATAACACAAAAACACAGCTATGACTCGGTCCCCAGAGTATTTTACTGTATTTTACAGAGATTGACCCACACTGAATGTCCAGCATATGATCATTTTCAGTTCAGATTTTCATAACACAGCACTGCTTTGTGTGGAAATTTCGGCTTATGAGTCTCGGCTATGATAAACCGGGATTTCCCAGGTCTGCTGGGCTGCACTTCCAACTGAGGGAGCAGAATTCACTTTGAGACCTCATTCCTGTGGAGGGGATAAAAGGGAAGCTGTGGATTTTTCAGTGTGCTCAGCTATTTTACTTATTAAGGAGCGTAACTTCTAAACTGCTTAACATGCTCGACCAGAATCCAGGATTTCATCTCTTTGTTTACTAATCCAGAAACCTCCACCAGGCATCCATTTCCTGGCTACTCTGCACGCTGTGAGGGCACCGAATGCAGCGTTTATCTCTCAATCTCCAGTTCCCAGTGCAGTGCTGGAACACAACAGGTGCCCTCTCCACGTGAAGGGTGAAAGAATGCATGAAGCCTGATGAACACATTTTGGACCAGGATTTGCCAAGCTCCTCCTTCAATAAAGCTTTAAAAAGTACCCAAATAGCCTGAACACCTCTGCCCTAGAGCCACAGAGAGAGAGAAGATGCCCCATTCCAGACACACAACCACACTGTCAAGGTCACCATGCAAATACTCTGGCTATGAAGGTTGGACAGAAGTACCAGGGTACCACTCTGAATAATCGCAGGGACGTGCTAACAGTAGATGAGTGTTCACCTCTACATCACGCAGCTGTGGTGTCTGTGGTGCTTATTTCCTATAATCATTAAGAATAACTACGTTCATTACGCCTCATGCACGTGGTGGCATAAAAACAGCTTCCAAATCTCTGGACACTCGGGCTGTCTAACAAACCTTGCTCCTTAATAACTTGGATACATGAGGTTAAAGCAATGAGAATAATTTAAGATTTGGAAAATGTTTGCGAGTCAGCCAACATTTAAATAACTTCATTATCATTCACTGACAGATTTTTTTTAACCTGTCAGTGCCATTGATATTTCTATTACTATGTTATAACCAATTCTTGCACATTTTAAATACATTCACCAGATTCCATTAGTCTGCCCACTGTCAAGAAAATATCCCCAAATCCATTTTTCAAAATACCTCAAGAATATAATAGACAATCTACATCAAAAATGATGTGGAGCTGAAGGAAACTGTCTCTTGCTTTTAAGGACTCTGCGCTGAAATATGTTTGCTGTCAGCCCAAACATACAATTTAAATGTTCTGTTGAGAATTCTGGCGCCTCCTCAGCTGCACAAACTTCCCTCTCTTTCCTGGACTCCCTGAGCTTTCCTGGTTAACTCGCAGAATTAGGCCATGGGTTAAACACTGAACTTAAGGGAAGTCATATAAATTTGCTATTTATGTCCTGTCATATTTGACAGAATTCATTACACCACATAAAAAGCAAAGCTTTTAGTTTCTGAATGAGAGGAGCGGAGTACTTATGTGTTAGGAAGTTACACAATTTCTCATCTTTCTGTGCCATGACCCTCTCCTAGGTATGTGTGAGGTGTGGTCTTGATGTTTCTCCCTACACAGGGCAGCTGAAATAAGAAACTTCAAAGAATTTGCCTGGGCTTGTATGCAAACTGCTCCAAAGAAACAGCAGTGACAATGTAGTGCAGGTCAGACACAAGTTTTCACTATAGGTAAAACATTTTTATCTATAAAAAACAGAAAATTTTAAATAAGGGTTACCCTTACCTCTGACATGTTTTGGTTTGTTTTGTTGTTGTTGTTTGTTTTTGGTTTTGGTTTTGGTACCGGGGATTGAACTCGGGTCCTTGCGCTTGCAAGGCAGGGCACCGAACCGCTGAGCTAAATCCCCGGCCCCACCTCTGACATGTTTGATAGTCCATTTTTGAGTATTAGAATAAGCAATACTGAAAGACACCCAAATCTCAGGTTGTTTACAAAAAGAGAGAGTAAAGTAATTTTGCAGAGGGTTCTTGGTCTACATTTTAGGAGGAGTTAGAGGTCTAAGTATTAGCCTTAGTTTAATATCCATTGTTTCTTTCTTATACACACACATTCCCATAATCAGTCCCCACTCTTTCCATGTATACCATGCACCCCAGTTCTATTTCCATCCCCTAGGGCAGGAGTCTCCAACTCCGAGACTGTTACCAATTCATGGCCTGTTAGGAACTGGATCTCATAGCAAGGGGCGAGCAGTGGGCATGAGAAGCATTATCTGTGTGCACAGCTGCTCTCTGTCATTCAAAGCACTGCCCGCACCCCACTTTCTGTCA
The DNA here is from genome assembly GCF_012274545.1 of Fukomys damarensis. NCBI lineage: Eukaryota > Metazoa > Chordata > Mammalia > Rodentia > Bathyergidae > Fukomys > Fukomys damarensis. Next base: position 28,597,299 of record NW_022900920.1, on the reverse strand, counting down.
GATCAGCGGCAGCATTAGATTCTCATAGGAGCATGAATCATACTGTGAGCTGCACAGGTGGACAATCTGAATTGTATGCGCTTCATGAGATTCTAATGCTTCATAACCTGAAGTTGAGTGGAGGCAGTGATGCTAGTACTGGGGAGTAGCTGCAAAACTAATTTCATATTAGCAGGGAGGTTTGACAGCATAGAGATTACAATAAATATGTTGCCTGCAGACGCCTATCAAAATCCTATTAGTGATAGATATAACTAGTGGCAGAGTTTAACTCAGAATCTTGAACTTATTTTAGTCCATGCATGGCACACCCAGTATTTCATTTACCACTTCCAACTGTGCCTAATTCTCACCAGACACTTCTTTGCAATTCTTTCAGGTACCCTTTGGTAAGCTCACAAGCTCACCCTAGACAAAACAAGTAAAGGAAATTGTCACTGCAGAGCTTCTCTGAAAAGATGTAGAGAGCCAATGATGAAACAACGAAGACTTGAAGGTGCTAGAAAAAAGCAAGCTGCATTTAAAAGAAAATACAAAGTCTTACTTAATTTGTGCATTCATCACAACAGGTAATTCACATTCTCTAACCTGCTTTGTATAATAGGTGGTGGCACCAGCCATCTAAGAAAGCCAGATTTCAAAATGCTGCACTGTAAGAAGACTCTGAAACCGGCATTAAAAGACAAGCCTTTGGAATTTTTCAAAAGAAAGAAAAATGACACAAAGAACAGAAGCAGTTATGGAAGGTCACCACTTTATCAAATGTAGCTGCATTCAGAGCATCCCTTTACCACTGATGTAGGATTGACCCTACAAAACATCCTTCTGCTAAGGACATCTGCGGTGAACTTTCAGGAGAGACTGCAGTTGCAAAGGTGACACAAGTTCTTCTTTCAGCCAGCACCATAAATTGATGAGTTGAGGGAATAACAGAGGGTGATGAGGCACAATTTTCAGAAAGGATTAGTGAGCGATCACGATACAGAGTCCAGGTTGCTGACTCTACTGGGGCTGGCGACAATGCTTGTTTTTCTGTGGCACACTTCCAGGAGGATGTGCGTGAGAATATGATACGTGCACTTTTGCTACCAACAAACACCACAGTTGCAGAACTATTTGAAGTCTTTGAGCGATTATGTGTCAGGAAAACTGAATGGGTCATTCTGTGTTGGATATGCACAGACAGAGGCTGCTATGGCTGGACAGCTTCTGGTTCCATGACTTGGGTCAAAGAGGTAGCTTCAAATCTCTATATGTCCTTGGTTAAAGTGAAGACAGAACAACCTGAGACCACCACAAAAGGCATTGAAAAGCCTTTGTCCATTTCCAGCATCCTATCTTTGTGAATCAGAGTTTTTTGTGGTGTCAGTAACCAAAATGAGATTATGAAGCAGACTGGAAATAAGCAATACTCCGGGTGTCACTCTTTCCCATCCTCCCCAGATGGGATCATCTAGCTGCAGGAAAACAAGCTTAGGGGTCCCACAACATGGGAAGTTGTATAGCTATTTCATTATCTATATCAAGATAATAGATATAAAGTACATATTAAATGTAATATGCTTGGACTTACCACACCCCCACCCATGGAATAATTATCTTCCACATAATGCTGGTCCCTGGTGTCAAAAATGCTGAGAACCTCTGCCCTAGAGAAAGACCTGCTAACTGTGCTTGGCAAAAACTGCTGCAGGATTCCAGGAAAGCTTACCAGGAGCTCCTCCACATAGATGCAGCCTCTCATCCACTTCTGGATCTGTAAAAGCAGTGCTTTTGGAGAGGGCAAAGGACATGTACTCTTTTCCTGCCTTTTAGGATTTCACTGCACTGTCATCTTTCCTGAAGCCCACTCCCGACTGTCAATCAACTGGTGGTCTTTGTTCCTCAGTGACACCCCAGACCCTTCCCCATTGTACTGAAACAGTCTATGTTCTCAGTTTTCTGTGCTAATAGTTTATACTCTCCAAAAGCAAGGCTAGTTCTTATTTATCCTTTCACCTTTCTCTCTCCCTACCACAATCAGTTTATATACTTCAAAGCTGGACTCAAATTCCTTTGCTTCAACTGAACTTTCTCACGTCCTTCTGTTGAACAGAAAGGTTCACCTTTGTACCTCACATAACTTATTTGAACTTCTCTTTTTTTGCTTTCAGTCTTTTGCTGTTTATTATGCTTACCTGAGTCAAGTCTCTCGTCCATGTGGCCAGCTAGTAGAAAGAAAAGTGCATTTGTACTTATTTTTCTGTATCTCTCCGTGGTTGTAGTTACTTCTTACAACCCAGAAGGTGCTCAGGGAGTATTACCCAGTTGTAATGAACATGCTACCCAGAAAAGCTCTGTATCAACAGAAAATCTAATTTGAGAAATTTTACATTTCATTTTTGCATTTTTTGCATGGTGCGGGAGCAGGAAGATTATAAAAGTCTGTTGAGTTTGCATCTTAGGCAGGATAATTAAGAGATATAAATGTTAGAGAAATTGCAGATTTACTAACAAAGAACACATATTAATGTTAAGTGTATTTATAATTTAATTTACTAAATATTATATAGCCATTAAGCTATAGAGAACATAATTTGAGCCTATAAATTATACAGATAAAGGTAATTCTGAGCAAAGAGGAGCATATCTGTTCAGGTTGATAAAATGCTTTATTTCGGGCGGGACAGTTCAGTGGTGCTGTGCCTGCCTGGCAAACACACAGTTCTAAATTTGACTTCCAGTACCAAAAAACAAAACAAAACAAAACAAACAAACAAACAAATCTACTACTACTACTACTACTACGAAGAAGCAGAAGAAGAAAATAAAATGCTTCATTTTTCATACATACCTAATCCCCAGGCATTTCTGATCCAACTGGAAAATTTTGCTTTGCCATACTGAGGTCACAATTTTGTAGCCTGCATTACTTTGTATGCATACCTTACCCTGCTAAGTAGGACACGATGAAAACTGTTCAACAGCATTACATTCTCATCTCCCATGAGTTAATTACTGGCACAAGCTGCATCTTATATTTGAGAAGACTAAGCCCACAAGAACATGACCAATTTGCCTAATCCCACACAGTGACACTGGGCTTGACCTGGACTGGAACCCATGGCAGTACTCTTAAGTCTATTCAGGTGCCATACTGTGGCTGGAAAGATAGAGTACAACACCTAAGAAATTGTAACTGTTAAAGAATATTGTTTCCCTGCCTTCTAAACAATGAATCACTGCTGTTTGTAATGAGTGCCAGTTCTCATTACAAAGTTAGATCTTTGTTAGGAGAAGGACCTCTTAGCTTAGCACTTAATAAAGCCAGACTCCAAATGTACGGAGGGAAACAGGCACACAGCAGTAGATCTCGCTCTTGCTGTTTAGAATGCGGTCTTCCCAACATGAAGTGACACTCAACTACACGCCCATGCTTCAGGACGCCTGCTGGAAAGTGAAACTGTGCTGCAGATGCCCACTGTCACGTCTGTGACTGGCAAAGCCAACTTTGAGTTTTGTTTTCTTCTATAGCTCCTGGGGTCTTCAGTCTCATGTGAGGGGAATTTAACTGAGCTTTACTACCTTTGGTTTTTGAGAGACCAAATGAAGTAGAAAATGAGTGAATTTTTCCCTCATTTCTAACTGAAGAGGACTGGATCAGCTGGTTTCCATCCTCAACCAGAACATTCCAGAATTCCAGCATCAGAGAGAGTTTTAAGGAGCTCAGCAGTCATAACAAAGTCTGCAGTACACTTTGGAGAAATTGTCTTCCTCCATGACGTCCTGTTTGATTTCTGCTTCATTTTTGTTGTTTCCTTTAAGGGTGAATATTTGAGGTCAAACAGAAAACCTCGTCCGTTGCTGTATATCATTATTATGACTTACAGTATCACCTTTCTTGCCTATCTCTTTGAGGAAAGACAAAATGCTTACAAAGTTTAAGCTTCAACGGTATTTAAGAAATGTTTTTTCCCCACTGTCCAGTGCTTTGCTTTGCTTTTTGAATAGAAGTTTAATCCCTCTCTAATTACATTGGACAGATGTAGTTATTCTTGCTGAAATTCCTGTCTTCCACCCCAGTTCCCCACCCCCATTTTCCTCTCTCAGCAATATGCTAACTCTGTGACACAACTTGGAGAATCAGTAAAACACAGTTTCCATACAACGGAATAAGTTCAATCTTTTGTGTGAGGCTCAGAATAAGTCAAGCTTTGGTTCAGACCCCAGTTACAAAGTGAACCCAAGATTTCTGATTTTTGTGCTAAGATATTTCCAGAAATTTCCAAATATGCAAAGATACATTAATGTTAACAAGGGGGGAAAGCATTTTATAAAGTTATCAAAATTCATTCATACTGCAAGAAAGAAAGGTGAAAATATACGAGGAAAATTTATTCTCCTCCAAAAACCAAACAAACAGAAGCAGCCTAGGTGTATAAAATCCTTCATGCTGTTACACTTTAGAATTATACCCAAATGAAAATTATACTCACGTGTGGGGAAAAAGGCAAGGACTAGCCAAGGTAGTCCAACAGAAGATATTAAAAATCAATAATACATATAGAGGTTAAAGCTCATACACCAGAGTCCCTCATGAAATATAATTTATTTTGAAGCCCAGACAACTTTCCATCATTTATCTCTGTCCTCTCCCACTGCAACCAACCCAAAGAGGCAACATCCACGTCACGAAATTTCCACCATGTTCTGTCATACTAGGCCATTGTCCCCAAGTACCCAGAACTGCTAGTCCCCTGCCCTTGGATTTTTTAGTTTTTCCAAAAAATGTAATCAAGAAAAAGCTTCTAATTGGAGATCCTGGACCCCAAATTCTTAAATGTGTCAAGATAAAGTATGAATTGAAACAGACTCTTGGTTTTGTTCTTTCTGCAGCACTGGAAGAACCTGAACATTGGATCGTACATACTGCAAAATATTCACCGGAAGTCGAAGACTCTGATTCTCACAAATGCAGTCTGCTTGGGGTTTCATTATTGTGTGAATATTCATTACTAGAAAATCAGTCCAGCAATGCAGTGTAAGGTTCTCCTCATTCGTTCAGTAACGATTTAGTGAGAGCATCCCACACTCCAGGACCACTCCTACAGATACATATTCCCAGGGAACCCTTCTGAGCCCGGCATGTTGGTAACAGTAGGGCCTATGCTGTCATGGTTTTCAAAGCCTGCCTGGCAAACACACAGTTCTAAATTTGACTTCCAGTACCAAAAAACAAAACAAAACAAAACAAACAAACAAACAAATCTACTACTACTACTACTACTACGAAGAAGCAGAAGAAGAAAATAAAATGCTTCATTTTTCATACATACCTAATCCCCAGGCATTTCTGATCCAACTGGAAAATTTTGCTTTGCCATACTGAGGTCACAATTTTGTAGCCTGCATTACTTTGTATGCATACCTTACCCTGCTAAGTAGGACACGATGAAAACTGTTCAACAGCATTACATTCTCATCTCCCATGAGTTAATTACTGGCACAAGCTGCATCTTATATTTGAGAAGACTAAGCCCACAAGAACATGACCAATTTGCCTAATCCCACACAGTGACACTGGGCTTGACCTGGACTGGAACCCATGGCAGTACTCTTAAGTCTATTCAGGTGCCATACTGTGGCTGGAAAGATAGAGTACAACACCTAAGAAATTGTAACTGTTAAAGAATATTGTTTCCCTGCCTTCTAAACAATGAATCACTGCTGTTTGTAATGAGTGCCAGTTCTCATTACAAAGTTAGATCTTTGTTAGGAGAAGGACCTCTTAGCTTAGCACTTAATAAAGCCAGACTCCAAATGTACGGAGGGAAACAGGCACACAGCAGTAGATCTCGCTCTTGCTGTTTAGAATGCGGTCTTCCCAACATGAAGTGACACTCAACTACACGCCCATGCTTCAGGACGCCTGCTGGAAAGTGAAACTGTGCTGCAGATGCCCACTGTCACGTCTGTGACTGGCAAAGCCAACTTTGAGTTTTGTTTTCTTCTATAGCTCCTGGGGTCTTCAGTCTCATGTGAGGGGAATTTAACTGAGCTTTACTACCTTTGGTTTTTGAGAGACCAAATGAAGTAGAAAATGAGTGAATTTTTCCCTCATTTCTAACTGAAGAGGACTGGATCAGCTGGTTTCCATCCTCAACCAGAACATTCCAGAATTCCAGCATCAGAGAGAGTTTTAAGGAGCTCAGCAGTCATAACAAAGTCTGCAGTACACTTTGGAGAAATTGTCTTCCTCCATGACGTCCTGTTTGATTTCTGCTTCATTTTTGTTGTTTCCTTTAAGGGTGAATATTTGAGGTCAAACAGAAAACCTCGTCCGTTGCTGTATATCATTATTATGACTTACAGTATCACCTTTCTTGCCTATCTCTTTGAGGAAAGACAAAATGCTTACAAAGTTTAAGCTTCAACGGTATTTAAGAAATGTTTTTTCCCCACTGTCCAGTGCTTTGCTTTGCTTTTTGAATAGAAGTTTAATCCCTCTCTAATTACATTGGACAGATGTAGTTATTCTTGCTGAAATTCCTGTCTTCCACCCCAGTTCCCCACCCCCATTTTCCTCTCTCAGCAATATGCTAACTCTGTGACACAACTTGGAGAATCAGTAAAACACAGTTTCCATACAACGGAATAAGTTCAATCTTTTGTGTGAGGCTCAGAATAAGTCAAGCTTTGGTTCAGACCCCAGTTACAAAGTGAACCCAAGATTTCTGATTTTTGTGCTAAGATATTTCCAGAAATTTCCAAATATGCAAAGATACATTAATGTTAACAAGGGGGGAAAGCATTTTATAAAGTTATCAAAATTCATTCATACTGCAAGAAAGAAAGGTGAAAATATACGAGGAAAATTTATTCTCCTCCAAAAACCAAACAAACAGAAGCAGCCTAGGTGTATAAAATCCTTCATGCTGTTACACTTTAGAATTATACCCAAATGAAAATTATACTCACGTGTGGGGAAAAAGGCAAGGACTAGCCAAGGTAGTCCAACAGAAGATATTAAAAATCAATAATACATATAGAGGTTAAAGCTCATACACCAGAGTCCCTCATGAAATATAATTTATTTTGAAGCCCAGACAACTTTCCATCATTTATCTCTGTCCTCTCCCACTGCAACCAACCCAAAGAGGCAACATCCACGTCACGAAATTTCCACCATGTTCTGTCATACTAGGCCATTGTCCCCAAGTACCCAGAACTGCTAGTCCCCTGCCCTTGGATTTTTTAGTTTTTCCAAAAAATGTAATCAAGAAAAAGCTTCTAATTGGAGATCCTGGACCCCAAATTCTTAAATGTGTCAAGATAAAGTATGAATTGAAACAGACTCTTGGTTTTGTTCTTTCTGCAGCACTGGAAGAACCTGAACATTGGATCGTACATACTGCAAAATATTCACCGGAAGTCGAAGACTCTGATTCTCACAAATGCAGTCTGCTTGGGGTTTAATTATTGTGTGAATATTCATTACTAGAAAATCAGTCCAGCAATGCAGTGTAAGGTTCTCCTCATTCGTTCAGTAACGATTTAGTGAGAGCATCCCACACTCCAGGACCACTCCTACAGATACATATTCCCAGGGAACCCTTCTGAGCCCGGCATGTTGGTAACAGTAGGGCCTATGCTGTCATGGTTTTCAAAGATGAAAGCACTGCATACCCGGAAGCCCGATTCCACCCTCGTGCAGCATGACACAGTGCTGTGTGCTGGAGGTGAACTGGAGGCAGCTGCTTTGGAGGGCTCAGAATTTCTGGTTCTATGGCTACCTACAATCTCCCTAAAATGTCTGGACTGATGATAGTATTTCTCCTTCCTCTGCTTCCCGGGGCCACCTACATTAATTTTCTACATACATTCCTGTTCTGTGCATTATTATTTTTCAAACTTCATTTCTCTCATCCTTTATTAAAATAATATATCCTCCACTTCATCTCCCCACTGAGCGGGGCTCTCATTCTTTTATAGCTGGCTCCAGTTTTTTTTTCCTCATTGAGTTCATTGGTACATTTTAGGTATACAGCACAGTTACAGTCATCATTGGGATCCTGTACCTTTACATGACAGGTCTTGGTTCTCATTTTTTCCCTTACCCCTGCCTTCCCTTCACCCCTCCTCCCCTCCCTATTTACAAACATTTTATTTCCATTTTTTCATTTCCTTCTTTTTTTTTCTTTTCCTCTTTCCCAATTTTTAATCGCACCAATAACTCCTTCAGCTCAAGGCCTTTGCAATTCTCTCACTTCGAAACACTTAGTGTTTCTATGCCTACTATACCAAAAAAGTGACTAAGGGTCACCCTTCCACAAAAAGCAAGTGCCAGGGCTTGTCACAGTAATGGGTTCTGAAGTTGACAGGGCAGGCTTTGCCAATGACCTGCTGAGTGACCTTGGGCAAGGTGCCAAGCCTCTGAACAGTGCTTTAATAATGCTGACTGACCTTACAAAGTTGCTGGAAGGAGTCACTAATCAACCTGAGTGTGAGACATTTAGTTCATCTCTAGCCTTTTATCAATATTTACTAATACACAATGAGCTCATTGCATCTTAAAGCCAAACTAATGCATAATCACAGAAAACTTTGAAGCTCATCACAGCTTTATGCCTGAAATGATTCTTTTCTCTTAAACATTCCCAACATTCTGGGATAGTTTAATTTTCTTATCCTAAGTGAGGGAAGTGAATCAGAAAAGTGAAGCTTTAGAATGACTTGCAAGGAAAGCAAATATTCTGGCCCATTAAACTGGTACAGTTGTACTTGAAGAAAAAGAGCAGCAGTGTGACACTCGAGGTGTGGGTGTACAACTGGACTGATCACTCAACAGACTGGATGGACGGAGGACAGACAGTATGTGACAGGCACAACTCAGGTGTTGTGGACAAAATATTCAAACAATAAGCAAAAACCTACTTATAGTCTACATTTTAACATAAGGAATCATAGGAATCACCAAGATAACTACTGATATTTTCTTGTTTACCTAAGTATTTAGATAAAAATGAAAGATGGTTGCATTTAAAAAGAGAAGGTGATCACGACTTGATGGTGCTGAAGTTCTACCTGAGTAGGGGACACAAGCTGGGCAAAACTTGCTGTGCACTATAGAGAGGAGACACCTGCTGAGGCCTCCGCGTACTTCTAGGGACCAAAAAGTCACCTGCTGACAGCATAAAAGTAGATGGACAGAACTAGATGTGTGGGCACAGGACAGGAAGTTTGAGCTTCATTGTCTGCGAAACAGGAAGGCGTAGATGGAAAGACAACATGTCAGGTGGCAGCATGTTTAAACGATCACTTTGGCTGCCATGCGGAGAATGAAGTAGAGCGTGGCAGATCTGGAAAGGCAGGGAGGTCAGCAGTAAGATGAGGCTGACTCAGGCCGGCAGTCTTCCCTGGGCTGGATATTTTGGCTTTGTGGTTAAAGATTATCATCAAGTTATCATTTGCACATAGATATAGTCACTTACAATTATTGCTATTTATAAATCATAGCAATTTCCATTTATTATGTTAATTTTGGTTATAAAAATTTGTTTGATTTAATCTCTTCCTTAACACCATCCTCATTTAGGCTTGGGCAGTTCCTGAGACACTCTGGTTAAAGACACACTGTAAGGAAGGTGGTCTCTACGACACTGAGGTGAAGTTTTTAGAATCCACATGAATAATTCAGCAGTGTATTACTTGTGCTTTATTATTATCACTTGCTTCAACTTGAACTATACTTTGAGAGTTATGGGCTCTTTATTTTTTTTTTAATCAACAGCTCATCCACCATGGTCCATTGCTTAGATCTACAGGGTTATAAAACTTTCTATTTATGGCAACAATGGTGATGTGAAATGAGCATCAGTACTCTGTTCCCTGAACAACTAAGCCGAGGTCCAGCATAGGATACTGAGATGGACTTCTACAGGAAGTTATATGGACACATATAGCTAGAGATTAATTCCAATCTGGGTGTTCAGAGAACTGTCCTCTCCGGTGGCCTCCCTGGAGGAAAATGGTGAGTCATATGGATTATGTGTCACAGCCACACAGGGGTTGGCTGAAGAGTGAAAGACAGGATTCCTAAACGTTTCAGCATCAGACTGCATGAGCCTGATTTTCTCAGAATGAGCTACAACCCGCCAAAGTCCTGTTTAGAGGTTGCCTTGGGAAAAAAGTCTCCAAGACTCATTATTTAATTTACCAAATCTTCAGCTCTTTGCAGGATATCAGTTATAAGGCTAGCTATGCTCTGAGCCTCTCACGCACATCACAGTACAATCCTCCTGTGTCTCCCACATGTACCAACACTGTGGACACCAAGCCAGTCAGTATTTTCATCTCAGCACCCGAAGACAGACAGGGGCCCGATAGTGCTTTGACTGGCATCAGGCCTAGCATAAGACTTGAGCTACTTGGCCATAACTTGGGTTTCTGGGTCTGATGCTGCTAGTGGTCGCAATTCTAGAGGAGGACGTTGGAATCTGCCAGTTTCCCCAAAGACAGAGCCAGCCTGTCTGAGAAGTCACCCTCTAACTGCAGTCTGCAAGCCTCTACTGTCTACAGAAGGAAAGCCCTGCTCTGGTGTCATGGTACAGACCAAAGAAGCAAAGGGAAGAAGCAGACAGGAAAACCAAAATAAAATAAAATAAAACAGCAACCCAAAGAGATTCTTTGGTAACTCCTGGCAAAGGAGTTCTCATTTTATTGATGATAAAAAAAAAGCCCTGTGAATGGAGGACTGTTTCTAATGTCTATTTATCTGACTCCAAGGTCCTTATGCATAGCCTCCACATTATTCTCACTCTCTCACCTACTGCCCAAGAATAAATGGAATATTGTCAGTCCCCTGGCTCTCACTTCTAGGCTCTGAATCCCCCCATGGGAAAAGTGTCCAGGTTGTATGCGATTTAGGAACTTTGTTTTTATCAAGTTAGTAAATCTTATGAGCAGAACAACAATAGACAAAGCTTATTTTAAAATCCAGATGCTATTGAAATACTTCTAAGTTGAAAAATCCCATTCCACTGCAAGAATTTTGCAGCAGGGGTTCCCTTATCTGCTAGGGCTCTCTTTGTCAAGCTGTTTGGTATTTGCAAACTGTTATAATAATTGTCATACAGAGCCTGCAGCCGAGAGATGTGCTATGCCCTGAACGTCTGCGGGCCCCCTAAATTCCAATACTGAAACCTGATCACAGCAGTATGCCATTAGAAGGGGCACCTCTGAGAGGTGATCAGTGCAAGAGGGGGAAGCCCCATGAGTGAAAATGGTGCCTTCATAAAAGAGAGCTCACAGAGTTGTCTTTAACCTTTCTCTATGTGATCACTGCTAGAGGTCACCTCTGGGAACCAGACACTGAAGATGCCAGTGCCTCTGGGATTTCCCAGCCTCGGAAACTGAGAAATACATTCATGTTGTGCATGGGCTACCCACTGTAAAGTACTGCATTTGTTTTATCAGTTCAAACAGACTAAGACAAGAAACAGGAGAGGATCCCCAAGGAGTTTCAAATCTCCCACAAGGCTCCACAGGGCTGGAAAAATATCTCTGGAACCAAGTACTTTTTACACATACACATAACGTGCAATAAACTTCACAGAACACAGGTCCCATCTGATCTGAAAGAAGACTGGATTCTTTAAGTTGCTCCACTAACTTTATCAAGATTGAGCAGTGGTTAGCGAGCCATCCCTGACAACTGCAGTTGTGCTCCTCACTGTGCTAGAATAAGAATAAATCTGGAAAGTCACCTAAAAGGGGCCCAATTGCTTTCCAACAGAAAGGCGCCACAGGCTCCAGAAAGGATTCTGGCTTAGGGATAGCCAGACCTTCCCTAATGCCCAGCTTCACAGTGCCTCCTCAGAGCATTTCTCCACTTTTAAAGTTTAGTGTCTTTCCTTTCAAACGGGAATTGCCCTAAGTTTGAGGGTGGTGCTGAAGATTAACAGGACTCTGCTGACTTTGCCACACTGTCGCTATTTAATAAACATCTATTCTTCTGCTTGTTCTCCATTAGAAACAAAAGCCCAAGGGTGATAAATATATTCCAAATCGACTAATCCCAACCCTGGTCTTTAACCTTTACACAGAGAAAAGCTTGCATCCCATTATTTTTTAAAGGCCAGAAAGGGAAATTCATTAAAATCTCTCAGTCATTTGTTCCTGCAGCATCATTTATATTAGGAATGCCTTCTTCGGCTCCCATCCAATCAAACTCAAACCTGGCATCTAACCACAGCATGCACTCATAGAAGAGAAATTAAAATGACACAGTTAAAGTAGTTACAGACCAATGGGTTTAAACAGCAACAGTTGAGAAGATTAAAATTTGCTGCCACCATATTTATCCATCATTACTGGGCTAAATTTCTAAATCTGGTGTCCTGTTTACCCTCAGTGGGTTAGAAAAATTATAATAACAGTCCTTTTCTGATATGCATGTATTCAATCAATGTGTACTGAAACAGTGCTTTGTATGCCACAGGCCACAAAAAAATACAGTAGACACTGAAATGAATGCAAATTAGCTGACGGCCTTCAGAAATCTCTGAGCATCGGTTCATCTGGAGTGAAATGTAAGTTACTGCCTCTGCATGCTCAGTGAAGGCAGAAAATACCTCAGTTCTCTGACTCTGGTTCTGCTGCGGATGCTGGTGTATCATTCTCACCTGCAATGAGACAACACTGAAGGGCAGGAGACACCCCTGGCTCTCTCTGCCGGAATCTGGCACACTGTTGGGATGATGACCTATCCCAGCACTTGGCATTGTTTTTCTGTAAAGGGCTAAATATAAAATAGGCTTGGTTTTGAGAGCCAGAGAGTCTTTCTCCCAGTTACACCACCCCACTAATGAAGCATGAAGTAGCCACAGGCAATATGTAAACAGAAAGGTACAGCTAAGTTCCAGTAAAATTTTATTTACAAAACGCACAAGTAGGCAAAATTGGGCCATTGTTTGCCAAACCTGGCCTAGACTGAAAACAGAATTCCTAGTTGCTGACCCTTAGCTTTTTGCCCTGAGATTTTATAACACACACACACACACACACAGAGAGCCCTAGTGGATGGGGTACAAAAAAATGAGAATAGTAGTTGTCCTGAGAGTATTGCAGAAAATTTGAATAAGAATAGAGTAAATAACAAATTATAGGTGCAAATTCCCTACGATGTGTGTTATCATTGCACATATATCTAAAATGTACCAGTAAGTGTTTTGTTTCCACAAAAATATATAGTGAATGGAGAAATAGGTCAGGGCTGTGTTTGGAGCTTGGAACCAAATAATATTTTTATGATTATTGAGGTTGAAAACTGAATGGTTTCATTAGAAGATAAATCCTAATAGAACCTTCATAAAATCAAATTCCTTTCCGATTATACTGCAAGGCTGTCCCTACACACACATGAGAATATACACCACGTCACTCCACCCTCAAAGGCTATGTGCCATGCAGAGATAATTGTGGAAATGCTCGGAAGAGATGCAAGAGGAAGCTTGGTGCCAGGCACCCTTGAAGAGATTCGCCAGCCTGCTTTCCTTAGCTCTGTAGAGAGCCATCGACATTTCAAAGTAAGCACATGCCTTTCAATCCGACGGGATTTTAGAAGAGCCACTTGCAGCCAACCCGAGATAGCATCTGATCTGCATAAGCTCAAAAGTGCCTCTGAATGAGAGATGACGTTCATAAGTTTAGAAATTGTTATCGGCAATATTAATAACACGTTTGCATGTTTCCTTTACCATTCAATAGAGATCCAGGCCTCCCCCATCTTGAAGATTCTATGCCATGCTCAAAGCTGAGTAGGAGACACAACAGATGTGCAAAATCATAAAAAAGAATAATTAGCAAATCTGTCAATCAAACATCTTGCTTATACCTCTGCTGCCAGCTTCACTCACTGCTTTGACTTAAGCTTCTCAGACTCACAAAGGTTAAAAAACTTTAATGATGTTCCTGACCTTCCACAGCACCACAGTGGGAGGAACCTGGCTTGTTCACGGTTTTTGTATGTTGGCATCTGTAGTCAAGGCATCAAAGTCTTCCCCAAACTTCGTGACAGCTGGAGTTCTAAGCCAATACATTTTTTTCCTGCTAAGAACATCAGTCACTTCTCAGGCCAGGATACATCTCCACAACACTGGTTCTCCAAATTCTGCAAACTGTGTCACACCCAGGGAAGTTGTCAAAACTTACTCCTTCCTTCCTTGCCCCCTCCTTCTTACTCCTTTCTTCCTCTCATTCTAAACATGTGCACGGTACCCCTAACCTGGGGACCTCGGATTCATCCTCTTTACCCAGTGCTCTGAAGGTCACAGCACATCGTGGAAACAGCTTTCTCACAAGTAGACAACTGCCGTAAGACAATACTATCTGCATCACCCTAAACTTTCTCTGGAACTGCAAAGAGCCCCTTTATATGTCTTGTGTGCTAGAAAAACTTCCCTACTACACAGCTATGGCACCTGAGCCTACATATTCTTTTGTTTGTTTGTTTGTTTGTTATCATTTTGTATTTATGGACACCATTTAGGGAGATTTCAATTCCCATTCTTAATATGTGTAACTGATCTACATTTAAGATAATTTAATCACGTCTTGGTGACAAATTTAGCTTGCAGCAAAGCTTCAGTTAGGGCTTCCAAGTAAATTTTGTTGAAAAGGTCAATGTCTAATATTTGTCAGCTGAAGCTCACACCACACAAATTAAATTTCCCTCTGCTGGTCGGGAGCACAAATACTTTTAACACTGAATATCACTAGTAGTTGTCAATTAGGAAACCACCCAAAACAAAACAACAATTGAGAGTGTATTTTTAAAAGACCTAAATATTTATTCATTCAAGAGTGAGGATTTGTTTTCTTACTACAAAGCTATGTCAAGAAGGTAACAGAAATCAAAACCAAACAAAACAATGTCTTACTGGATAATTGCAACTCATTTCAGCATTATAAGTATTTGAAAATCTATTATTGTGTAAAAGAAGTCTGTGTGTTGGGGGAATAAACCTCTCTCGAAGCTTACCATTTTCAGAAGAAGTAAAAAATCACCTGAGCAGTTGGGAATTAACATGTAATCATCAAAGACAAAGTCTGATAAAATCACGGCCCCATGTTGTGCTGACTGAGGTGTGTGTTTTAAAATGAGTAAGACCTATGCTGTTCCGGATTTCCAGGGAAAGCTATTTGAAACAAGAAGGATATTGTAAATATCAATTTAGACACAGACAAGAGGTACTACAATAACCATTATTTTCCCCTTTGTGATAGTCTATCACTATCTACACCATAAATAATATTTTGGTTAAAAGGTAATAAAGTTTTGGGAGGAAAGAAAAGAGCTAGAGAGAGAGAGAGAGAGAGAGAGAGAGAAGGGCAGAGGGACAGAGAAGGAAAGGAGAAGGGACAGAGATGTTAGGAGAAGAGAGAGCAGGACCTTTGGAATGCGTGGAAAGATTATTTTGCAATTTCCTCTAGTCACCTTCAAATGAACTGTGATGAGATGTTCATGTTTCTTTCCTTTACACTGCCTAATTATCAAATGCTTCATAATTCAGTCTGTGGAAGAACATTCCTGGATGAACACCTAAAAGCAAGTTTTGCTCTTAAGGGCAGCAGCACTGGACAGAGATTCGGCAAATGTTCCAAGAAGACTGTCATTGTTTCAGCAAATCTGAGCAATTGAGCCCATCCAGGGCCGCACGGGGCAAAGGGAAGCCAGAGAAGGCCTTGGAGGAAGGCGGGTAAGCAAGGGCTCTCGCTGCTTCTGCACATGAAGAAGTCCTAATAGAGCAGATGCGGCCACGAGGGATCTGGTTTTGTTTTGTTTGAAGTCCTTGGAATCAAGCATCGAGTACACACGTGCACACTCACACACACACACACACACACACACGTGCAAGCATTACTTGTGTTGGGTGGAGTGGCAATGCTAACTGAGCTGTCCACAAGTTACAGAAGAGGCTCTTTTCCCAGCATACCATGACTGCTATTGATCTGCACTGCTCGCTGCAACTCAGCCTTACCAGGCTGGTTCTGGAGGGAGGACAGATGCTATTAAAGATCTCAAGTACCTGTTCCACAGGGTCCAGTAGTTAGAAATAAAGGCACACAGAAGAATTATGTGTTAGATCCAGTCTCCCTCCAGAGCCTAGAACCTTTAATTCTATAGCGTTCAGAAAGGTCTACCGGCAGCAACTACTATCAAAGCATAATGCGGTGGCTCTAATTTATCAGCCAAATAACTGAACAAAGCAAGTTCTGAAGTAGTTAATTCCAATAACAAGTAGTTATTTGGCTATCATATGTCTAGCACTGTGTAAAGCACAAAATAGGGGATATTTGGCAAAAGATATAGGATACTGCTGTCTGCAACCCTGGGACTATAGTTGTTTTCAGAGACGAATGTCAGTGGCTTCTGGAGTAAAGTATGTATTTCAGTTACCACAGGTCTTACAGCTGGATTCCCCCACAGTGGTGGGGACGCAGTCACAGGAGACAGCATGAATATGAAGCTCTATCCATTAAGAATGACTAACACTTTCTGTAACTATAGTATTTCAATAAAGCCAGTAATATTCGATAATCCATTAAAACTTTGAAACTGTTATAAATTAAATTTTAAAATAAAGTTAGAAAGCGTTACTTTAGATTGCTCTTATATTTATAACACTGCTCTATGAACTCAGCAGTCATTTATATCATCATAACTATGGCATGATGTTGGGATAGAATAGAAGTCAAGGTAACAAACTCACTCATTCCTGACGTTCAGTAATCTTATTTGGGTTACCGGAAAATGAAAAATGTTACTACTCTGGTACATATATGTGGCTCGATAAATTTAACAAGGCCCTCAATAAAGAAGCAGATGTGTCATGCTTAGCAGACAGTAGGCTTTTGATAAGCGCTAATTATGAGTTAGTAGGGCAGATGATCAGCTTACACAGTTTTCACCTATTTGACAACCATAGGCGCGCTAAAAATGAGATCCACTCTGGACCATTTTAGAGATTTTCCCTCTAAGTCTGTATGCTGCAATGTCGAAATCACTATAATTTTCATTAAAGATGCAATGTTTCCTAATGACGGGGCAGTTTCTTGGTACACTCTGTTTTTCGTGTTTTTTCTCGGTGCTCCGCTAGCAGATGAAGTGGCTATGTAGAAAAGCTACACCGAGCATGCTCACGGGCTCGGCCTCGACTCTTGCCTGTCTCGCTGACTCTGGGTCAGAGCCCAACTCTAGGCTTCTGTTTTCACCCATCATAAACAGGGACAGTGCTGGCCCCTTTGTGCTCCTCTAGAGGGACAGAGGAAAGTGAAATCAAATGTAAGGAAGTGCTTTGGGTTCTGAAAGGAAAACACACTAAACACAGACTGATATTCCACCCTCCAAAAACTGGCTTGAGGTAGTAAAAACACTAGAGAAGAGATAGAAAGGAAAAGATAAAATATTGGTGGCCTAAGAAAGAAGGCAAGCATATCTGTCCCTCTGCCTTCTCTGGGACACAATACCTGACACCCACAACTTCCAGGAGAAGAGGTTTATTTGGGCTCACGGATTCAGCACATTTAGTCCATGCCTGGACAGCTCCAAGGCAGAAATACCACAGCAGAGTAACATGGTGATGGAAAGGCACCAACCACAACTGACTAGGAAGCTGAGAGAAAAGTATGAAACAAGGGACAAAAATATACCTTTCCAGGTCGCAACTCAGGAACCCACTTTCATTTTTTTTTGGTACCGGGGATTGAACTCGGGTCCTTGCACTTGCAAGGCAGGCCACCGAACCGCTGAGCTAAATCCCCAGCCCAGGAACCCACTTTCAACCAGATGTTCTCCTCATAGCAACTTTATACCCGTAACACAAAAGCCTTCGAAACATGCTAAATCTAAGGAATATTTTAATTCTAAACCATAATACCACACATCTGGCCGTCTGGACACATAGCTTCCTGAATAAGATCAAGATGACTAAGGCATATTCAACCGTTAGAAGGTATCTGAGGCTGGTGCCAGGTCATTAAAGAAGTTACAGCCTTTTACATATTTTTTTCAAGGTAGCAATCGCATTGAGAAACCAAAAGACCAATACCATGAGCAACATAAAGAAAGGAACCATTTTGGCCTATTTAGTACCTAGATATAGAGTGAGCAGTTTTGTCACTATTCAGAAGTACATCACCAATAAATATTTTTTGAATGAAAGTCTTCACTCCTGGTTCTCCTCTTAGAAAGTGTGCCAGCTGTGGTTACATTACACACAATGAGAGTGGCAGTGTTTTGTCTCATTGGCCCCAGTTTTTTATTCCATGACCAATTCAAATGTCACTTCAATGACCATCTCAAATAACCTACTCTCTGCCGGACTGAATATGCTATCTGCATATCAAAAGGAAAATGTAACCCACAATACAAAGCATGAAATGATGTCTTATCTTCTCAAGTAGATTGTAAGCTCCTAAGGGTAGAAAATCCTGGTCTTAGACCCTGCTCTAAGTAATGTGGCAGCCACTGCAAAAGTGTAACTTAGCTGATGTTAAATAAATTAATTCACCACAGATGTGAAAGCATCTAGGAATTTTGAAAGTTTTAAAAACTGCAAAGTAATCTTTAGAGGGAGGGCTCTGTGCCAACAGAATTAGGGAAAAATAATTATTTGCAAAACATGGATGTCATTTGGACAAACCACCAGCCCCCATAATCAAAGATAAATTTTTTTAAAAGAGAAAAGAATGCTTATCTTAATGTTAAGTACTCAGAAATTCAGTGTTATTTTCTATCTTTTCCGAGAATTATGGTGAGGGGCTATCCAGGATCGTAGTTGGAGGTACCCCTTTCTCTTATTCCTTGCACAGTCCAGACACTGGCAGAAAGACTGACCTCGTTGCTGGGTGACATTTAATAGCTCTGAAGGGACAGACAACCAGGCCACTGCCCCTGCCAACTTGACTACGGCAAAGCACCGGGAAACCAAGGAAAATGAACCACAGATGGCCTGAAGTACCCACAAGCCAGCAGCAACGGTACCCTCAGGAGCCTGTGAAGACCACAGACTCCCACGCCAGGAACCATCCACAAGCAAATGGCATCAGGGCACTGCTCCTCCAGTAACCGTTCATGGGTGATTCCCAAAGTGCAATGGCTAGTGGGGTCACCTTCCAGGCTGAATCATCATCTGAGTTTGTAAAAATGCAGGTTTCTGGGCTCCACTATAAACCTCCGAAGTTATGGAGAGCGGGAACCTGAATCTTTACATGGGTCTTTCTGACACACACATCCTTCTGGTGACCATAGCACAATTCTTCCACCGCACAGAACTCTGAAGCCCTGGCTCTATTCTCCCATCTCCCTCCCTCTCTCACTTAGAACTCTGACATTTTAGGTAATTTTTCTTTTCTCCCACTGTTTACAGATGGAGCCTTCTTTATCCATCTCTGAATCATCTGGGGATTGTTTT
This sequence comes from Fukomys damarensis, assembly GCF_012274545.1. Lineage (NCBI taxonomy): Eukaryota > Metazoa > Chordata > Mammalia > Rodentia > Bathyergidae > Fukomys > Fukomys damarensis. The sequence goes on along the minus strand of NW_022900920.1, from coordinate 28,577,845 downwards.
CCTCTAATCAAATGGCTACACTCTTGATTAAGGCATGTGATAAACCTGCTGTCAATTACCTTAATTGATCTGACAAACTGATTAGACTCAGAAAGGGGAAGGTTTCCACAGCACAGCCTTATTAAAAAAGAGAAAACAAAACAAGGGTCCATGTAATTAAAATGTGATCACTAGCAATGAGTATGTAAAATCATCCCTGAGAGGCATCAGTGATGGGAAAACTTTTCTAATTGGCATCTTATAAAGACAAAATATGAGATGGTCAAATGAACCAGTGGACTACTGGGAAAGAATGCTGAACAGCAGCTAAAAGGATGTTTCTCAATTCTTAAGTCAGCGGGGATGACTTTTTGAAATTAACAAAACTCCTTCTTGGCTTAGGGAAGGAACAGCCCAATCCCTGTCCTCACCTGGAATGCAGGAAGCCTATGCCACTTACCAGCACCCGCTGTGGTTGTACGCGCCTCGATTTTGTATCAGAACCACCATGCTGAGAGCAGAATAGAGGTTCTGTGGCTCAAAAAGAACTGAAAAAGTTACTCCATGGAGCAGAGTTCAGAGCAGCAGTGCCACAGCATAGAAACCGTGACGCTCCAGCAAAAAGCCCGGCACTCACGGTGGATTTCTGACTCGAGGATTAATTCTATCCAGTTATTTCCAATACAATTGCTTCATGGAGCCACTCTTGGTGGAACACACCATTTGGATTTTCCCCACACGGAGGTACACTCCTGGCTTTCAAGAACAGGAAGGCGGTATGATACCTTTGTCCCTTCCCACCACAAAAATGTCTGCATCTCAAGAGTGCCAAGAAATAGGAAATTATTAGCTAATTAGGATGAACTGTCACACTCGAGTGTTTGATTAAATTAATTAATCAAGCTGATGATTGGTCTGGAGGGGGTAGGAAGCTGCTTTTACCATGCACCTGGTAAATTGTGCTATTAACTAACGGACCCTTTCGAAATTTAAAGAGAAATCTCTTTTAGTTGAAAGATAAGTTAACACAAAGTTGGTAGAGGGGCCGAATGATAATGTACTGCATACGGCAAGTGTCAAATACATGTATGAGTGGGCAGATTTGAGGTTTTTGTTCTCTTGACCAACAGCATTACAATAAGTAATTAGAGGTTTCAATGGGGAGTTTTTGGAAAACTGAGTATAATGATCCTCTTTGATGATTACATGGAAAACCTGACCAAAACAGACCAAGAAGGACCCAGTCTCAAAGACTTTGTCTTCCTTCAGGATTTCAACTAAACCAACCCATCTATTCTTTGTTGAAGATGGAGAAGAGAACCAACAGACTGGCAGGTTCACATGGTCATCGGCTCCCATTTGTAGCCCACACTGTGCCTTCCTTCCCTTCCGGGCAGCAGAGAGACCGTTCTTTCCATCCAGCCTCCTGCCTTGGGAAGTGACAACACTGCCTCCTCCACTGCGGACTATTAAGTGCAAGTGTAACTTTCTACACCAAAGCATGTCGGTGACCTTGAACATAGTCCACACAAGGCCTTCGTGTCTGCAGGTGGAGTTTCTGATCTGTACTCCATCTCCCAGCTTGCCTCTGAGTTGGTAAGCAGACATGAAATTGAATGAAATGGTCCAAGAGTTCCCTGACAGCCAAATCACCTGGGACATCTGTCAACAGGTCGCCAGTGGGCTTCAGTGACTCCAGACATAAGCAGCACAAGGAGGATGACAGGCGCACGTGACCTCTGCTTTGTGGACACCCCTTGTTTCTAGGTCACCTAGAGTTTGACTTTTTAAACAGATTTGGCTGTGGACTCATTTCAGGTTGTCTCAGGATGATGGCTTCTAATCACAGCGTAGTTTTCATTCTCTTTTCTTTCTGGTACCGAGAATCGAACTGTGGACTTTGTGCTTGCGAAGCAGGTGACGGAACCACTGAGCTAAATCCCTGGCCAATCACAGAACAGTTTTAACTGGAGGTTAGGAAGTGTGTCATCCTTATGTTGTGAACAACATCTGACACATTTCACCAAGCCATGCAGGCACTCATCAAAGTGTTTTCATAGTTCAAATCCTCATTTTGAATAACAAATGTCACAGACACATGTGTGTGGGTTTATCGCAGTCCAAGAGTTATTCTTCCACTTTTCACTCATTTATATCCCAGTTACTTTGCAAGTTTTCATTGAATCTCCATTAGGTACGATGTCAATATAAATAAAGATAACTCTACCCTTCTAGAGTGCTAAGCATGGAGTATTAATATTCCAGGGATCTCTAGATAAATTTTTAAAATATAATTACTGTGTCGACACTTACCTTTCAAATAAAAAAGTTATTTTCTTATAATTTCCAAAATGCCCGCAATAAGATAAAAGGAAAAAAAGGCTGCCTGATAACTTTAATCAGCCATCATTCTCCTGCCTTCATTTAAAGAGAGATTTTTAGCTGGGTGTGGTGGAGAACACCTGTAATCCCAGCACTCAGGAGGCTGAGGCAGGAGGATCACTGTGAGTTCGAGACCAGCCTGGGCTACACAGTGAATTCCAGGTCAGTCTCAACTACACAGTGAGACCCTGTCTCAAAAAACAAAAATAAAAAAATTAAAAAAATAATAATTATAAGTAAAGTCAGATTTTTTTGTCATCAAATATCAAATATGATCATTTTCAATAAACACTTTTAAAACTATAATGGATAAAGCCAATAACATGAATGGTAAACATTTCTTTGGTCTAAATTACATAGTTTCATTCAAGCTTATGATGACACAACCATTTAAAGCTACTGTTGTTTCTCCTTCCTGCTCTGTTCTCCTGCAAGCTCCAGGACACCAGGAGCCAGGTATTTCTGATCACGAATGCATCACCAGCACCTGTTACTATGCATGGCATATGTTGCATTCAGCAAGCCTGTAGGGAATGAATAAAACCAGTTAATGATAGAATAAAGGTAAGCAGTATGATTATACCCAAAACATGGACCTCCCTAAATTGCCTTTCAAAAAAAAAAAAAAAAAACCTGTTGCCACACGATACACCTATTGTAGTGAGAATTAAGTAGAAGATTGGCTGGAGATGATTTCAGAGGGTTAGGAAGGACGATTTCCTTTTTGTAGTTTTATCCCTTTTGAATACTCATAAGGAAAGAAATGTGAGTTAAAAAAATAGGAAGAGAAAGAGAAAAGGAAGAGTTCAGAACAAGTGATAAACATTTTTATCCACATTTCATAGCATTCAAACATGGGTAATTATCTCCCCAGTTCCTCAGGCCAGCAGTATGAGGCTGAATACATCATCAGTTCTGATATAAAACATGAGTTTGCAAGTAAACAGGAAGTTTTTCTTTAAAAATGGAGCTTTTTATATGCACAAATAATTTTCATTAATAACAGGGATGGACTTGTAACTACCTACTCCAGCTGGAGCTGGAGCTTCTTAAAGGAAAAAGAAAGTACAAATCAGGGGGCTTTTCAGCAAATTCAATTCCTTTTATCTCCTAGACATGCTAGTGGACCCAGCAGGTGGAAAACTAATTTTTATCTAACAATATTTGATCATGTGACATATTTATCTCCACAGTACATATCATTTAGTGAACAGCAAATTGGGAAAAAAAAAACACCATGTGGGAAGTTAGTGGTGTGTGTGTGTCTGGTATTTGTGTATATGTGTTAAGGAGGAAAAGAAAATTTTCAGAAGGCAAGAGGATTATTGCTGTGTAGGAATCTTTAATATAAAGCCACTGGTTCCAATCCATGTTGACAAAGTGTGAAGCAATTATAAGGGTTGAAGAGAACATCAGCATTAAATGGGGTACGGTGGCTTCAGGTCAAATTCTTTCATGGATTTATAAAAGTAAAACCAAAATTGACAGCAGCAGTGCTGGAGACCTACAAGGTAGGTTTATAAGGGTTGTGTCGAATTATCCTCCATAGGCTACAAGGGTTTACAAGAATTGGGGAAACCAGCGATCTGTCAACTTCCACCAAGAAAAGCAGTTGCTCATAAGCTGCAAACAAAGGCATGCCTAGTTTTAAATGAATTAAACGCTATTAAAACAAATGTTTTGGGCAGTAAAATAGAAAGTGTCTTGTGATTTGTGCACATGATCGACATTACCAAAGATCCCAAACTCCAGAAGAAAGGCAAGAGCCTGGCTAGAGTCCAAAGCATTCTCAGTCACAGTTTCGGCAAGTTGTTTTGCTACAGGCCTCAGCCTTCCCATCTCACAGAATGGTGATTAACAGAGCTTCTACTCAATGTGACTGCTGGGCGTACGGCATGAGTTGCTGAAAGCACTCTAGCATAGCAGTTTTCTTCTGTAGCACATGTAATCCAAGAGTCAAGTAGAACTTCTCAGGAGGTGTTCGGGTAAATTTGTTCTAGTTAGGCTTTTAGACTGTATTCACTTCACTTCGGTTGTCTGCTCAGTAGACCCCCAAAGCTAGACAGTTGCCTGATCACCTTCCTAGTGCTTGTGTGCCATCTGTCCCATCCTTTTGTGGAAGGATTTTAAGACATCTGCGACTCCCAGTAAATGATGCAACACAGCTACTCATAGGAATCACTTATTTTTAATTTTGGTTAAAAAGAACTACACATACCCCAAATTACCACCATAACCATTTCTAACTGTGTTATGTATATTTAGTAGTGTTACGTATATTCACATTGTATTAAATATGTCCAATAGCCTTAAGTATATTTATATTGTTGGCAAGCAGGTCTCCAGAAACTTTCTGCCTTGCAAATCTGGAACTTTATACCTGTTGAACAGCTAAGCTCTCCCCTCTCCTCACCTTAGTAACCATCATTCTACTTTTCCTTTCTATGAATTTAACTGCTTCAGATAGCTCACAGAAGTGTAGTATTTGTCATTTTGTTACTAGTACAGCTCGCAGCAGCAGCACAGCAACCTTAAGATTAATCTATGTCATAGCTTATGGCAGAACGTCTTTCTTTTTAGACCTGAATGCAATGTCTTTTATTGAGTGAAAGTGATACACATTTAGTGAAAATCGAATTTCAAATTTTGAAATGTGATCTCTTCCTGTGCTAGTGATACATAGTAGTACTACAGTATATTCTTCTGTGGGGCTTCACTGAGGGCTAATGTAAGTGTTCTAAGCTGGTAAAATTTCAAATTTTGAAATTTGATCTCTTCCTGTGCTAGTGATACATAGTACTACAGTATATTCTTCTGTGGGGCTTCACTGAGGGCTAATGTAAGTGTTCTAAGCTGGTTTGAAGTATGCTAGTTGAGAGTGTGAAGCTTAAGTGTCAAGCTGATTGGCTTAAAGCCACCTAGGGTACTTGTACACGTGTACACGAAGAGACTTAGTGCACTACCAAGTGTATCTTTGTGAGTCACTGAAGCATGACTCAAATTTGTCTTCATGGAGTCACCTCTTTCTCAGTGACAAGAGTCTGGGGTGGTTTTGTGTCTCACATCTAGATGACCCTCCAAAGCTTCACACATTCATAGGTGGACCTTTTCAAAGGTGCTTGGATCTAGGATGTGCGAATCTGGAATAAGGGTATGCTAACTAAATTAGTTTATTCATCAGTTGGGCAAAGTTCTGGGTGTGACTAATGAGAAGCCCTATTCTTGTGTGGGCAGCACCACCCAATAGGTTTTAGCCTGCACCAAATATAAAGGGAAAGACGGAAAGCTCACTTCTTGCCTGCCCTGCCATGGACTGTTTCTCCTCTGCTGTGCCCCTCTGCCTGGCCGCCCTGCCATGGAGACAGCTGACTGAACTGAAACTGCTACAGACTGTGAGCGGACATAAACATTTTCTCCTTTAATTTGTGGGAGTCAGGCATTTTGTCCCAGTAACAAGAAAAGTAACTAAGATAGGTGGGGTGGTTTAAAAAAATCTGCTTCTCTGCAGAGTTGAAGGGGTCACAATAGTTTTCCTTTCGCTCTGCAGTGCCACGGAATGAGCCTATAACCAAAGCTTAGATAGCGGGATAAACCTAGGGATTTCAACTTTTTAAAGTGGGAAAATAAGAATAGACAAACATAGTGTAGACATTTGCCACCAGCATCCTGATCCAGAGGTTGCTGAGATTATTGTATGCCCTGTGGGTCATTTTAACTCCTGGCCATTTCTATTCTGTGGCTTTACACAAGTTGATTCTGTGAAAACTAATTGCCCTGAAAAATCACTTCCCTTTAATTAAATTAATGAGAGCTGGCTGTTACTTTCAAACTGAAAACATTACCTGACTACCTGATGATGTTTATTTCCACAGCCCCTTCAAAAATGCAATGTCCAGCCTGCAATCAACAAGCTCATAGAGCAAGTGAAAAGCTCTAGTCCCTCTGTGGCAAAGTTTTGAGTATGTCTTTATGTTCTTACTTCCAGTCCTATCATCTTGTTCTTCAGACTTCTTTAAATCCATGCTGATCAGCTGCTGTTCTGCCCAGTGATGTCCCAAATACTATTAAAATAAATCCACCTACAACATGAAGCTTACTAATCCTCCTCCCACTTAAGTAGATGTCTGGAAGCCAACTGCAGCATCGTGGTCCTTCTGTTGGGTTTTCAATGCAGACATTTCACAGGTAGATTAGGAGCGAATTAACTGCCAATATCCCCAATCTCCTTCCTCCGTGCACCCTAGAGGAAAGCCACTCCAAACCATTCCCAAACCAGCAAAGGAAGTCACTCTCCCAGCATCAAATGAACAGCCTCTGATCCTGATGGAAAGATGGATTTGTGTGTGAGGTTGTGGGGTGATTGTCAGGTGCAGATCTGGGTTATTCTGCTGTAGGAGCGAATTAACTGCCAATATCCCCAATCTCCTTCCTCCGTGCACCCTAGAGGAAAGCCACTCCAAACCATTCCCAAACCAGCAAAGGAAGTCACTCTCCCAGCATCAAATGAACAGCCTCTGATCCTGATGGAAAGATGGATTTGTGTGTGAGGTTGTGGGGTGATTGTCAGGTGCAGATCTGGGTTATTCTGCTGAGATGTGGGTATCCACTTAAGTAGATGTCTGGAAGCCAACTGCAGCATCGTGGTCCTTCTGTTGGGTTTTCAATGAAGACATTTCACAGGTAGATTAGGAGCGAATTAACTGCCAACATCCCCAATCTCCTTCCTCCGTGCACCCTAGAGGAAAGCCACTCCAACCATTCCCAAACCAGCAAAGGAAGTCACTCTCCCAGCATCAAATGAACTGCCTATGATCCTGATGGGAAGATGGATTTGTGTGTGAGGTTGTGGGGTGATTGTCAGGTGCAGATCTGGGTTATTCTGCTGAGATGTGGGTGGTGTGGCTGACAGGAGTCAGAGCCAGACTTGTGGGGGAGTGGAAGACACATGGCCTGCCAGCTGATGACATCATCCTCATCTTTTTTGGTCTTGGTCTTTCTTTATTTTCCCCTAAGAAACAGCTCTTGTTTGCATTTATTAGTTCTTAGTGTTCCTGATCTGTCCCAAGTCAGTCATTACTGCCTTTATCTTTATTTTCTCCTTTCCTTAGAAACCTTAAAGCCTAATCATTTCAACTCTGTCATAGCTCACAAACACAGCAACCTGCTCCCAGATCTCAATCCTCTTGTAAGAGTCATGCTGGTTTTTTACCTGATTTCTTCCCATGGTATAAAGATGTATTGTTTTTAGATAGATGTGGCTCTTCAGTGGTGTGCCAGGTCAGTTCTTACACTGCATGCCATTCATTTCTTTCAAGCCTTTCCTGGTATTGGTGAAGGACCCATGAATGTCTCTCCTTAGAGAGAGCACAAGAGACACAATTCTAGAACTAGTTTGTAGATGGTCTGCACTAGTTATAAACTGACCATATTTTAGCTCATTTTCTCTGTCGGTCCACATATGAACACATGTGGTACCTTCAAGTTCTGTGTTTGCCTTCCCCAGGGAAGTCTTGGGGATTTAACAATATGGCTTGATAATAAAACTAAGTATCTGCCATTCATCTGATGACTCAAGTAGGGACTAATGGAGGAAGCAGGCAGGGAAATGAGGGGCACTAAGGGCAGGTAAGTAAGTGGCACCCTTCCTACTGCATTCCTTAGTGTGCCTGCTCCACACTGCAAATCTCTGTCTCTTGCACCCACATGAATAAGCAGCATATTCCTGCAGTCAGCTGCCTGATCTGAAGTCCTGAACATCACCCAAGGGCAGCCCTCTAACTCACACTACTTCCCAATCCCGATGGCCTCCATCTTATTTTTCTGATTCCAACTCTTTATTATCACTTACCATTCTGCCACTGGTGCTTATGCTTTTTGCCAACATGCCCACAGCAGCCATTCAACAGTTCTATTTCCGGAATTACATTTCTAAAAAGTACCTTCTGAACAATATTCAAAAACCTGTCAGGTGCGAAGTCTCTCAATGACTATCCAGGCTTTCAGAAGAGACATAGAATCCGCGAACTTCCTCCAGGAGGTTCTCCAAAGTCCATGGCTAACCAGAAACCTGACTCTTAATCCAACACTGCCCCTTAACTAAATGAAGGCTTCCTTCCAGGTGCATGGAACTACATGAAAATTCCAGCCTTTGTGTCCTCTCCTGCATGTACATATAAATGTATGTTTGTGTTCACCTTGGATGCTCATCATTTCCTTCTCTCAAGGCCATCACCTGTTCACATCTGCAAAGGAAGCTCAGGCACAGCACATACTGGAGAGGTTGCCTCCCCTCCTGTGAGTGCTCCCAGTTTTTCTCCCATGGATTTCCCTGCACTCTGTTTCTGCATTTGAAACAGTGTGTGCTTTATCATGTGGTTTGTTGATTAGCTCCCCTTTAAAGACAAAATTGTGAGCTAACCGAGTTCTGAGGCCATGTCAGTGTCTGACAACAGGCTTGAAGTCAATGGTTTCGCAATTTGTTTTTCAGACAGGGCATAAGGATCAGAGCAATGTGTAGTCATGGATTCTCCAGTGGACTTTAGTCCCTCTGGTGCTGGGACTGCGGCCAAGTTTCTGTCATCCACACTTATCCCCTTGCCCACCCCCTACAATGTGTTCATAGCCCCACCTCCGTCTATGGCTTTTCTCTGACTTCTCCTCCATCAGTTAGTACAGAGCCAGGCAGGATTTGATGGACCATGAGCCCCACCCATGGGCATCCCTCAGTCAATGACCTATGAGGCTGATGTATAAATAATCAAGACCTTACCCTTTACACAGACGACTCAGGGAAGTGTGTTCCACTCCGACTCCTGGACTTCCCAAGGCAGACTGAGCTCCCATCACCCACAGCAGTCACTGGCTTCAATGGCCACCTTCCCATCCTCAAGTGAGTTCCCCACTCTCCAAACTTGGTGTTTAAGGTTGTCTCCCAAATAAGTGATTACACTGGATTACTACTCTCAGAATTTGATTTGGGAGGAACTTATCTAAGACAGTATCTAACCCTGGGTCAGGTCTTTACAATCCAAGGCAATTATATAACTCTACTGACTGGGAATGAAATATTATCCTGGCTGCACAGATGAAGAAACTGAGGTACAGAGAAGTTAAAGATCTGTAGGTATATGATGTGTCATCTACAGGTGGACATGACAGAGCCAGGACTGCTTAAATCTTCTGGCCAGTTTAGAACCTAAAGGACAAAGCCCACACACCAGTTTGGATGGTGGCCTTGATCCAAAAGGCAGCCCTCTATTATAGGCTCAAAGTCAGCATCTTAGATAGCTGAGCCTGGAAGCTCAACAGAGTTACAACCTGAACCATTCCCTAAGAAAATATTAGGTCACCCGTGGAGTGACAGGGATAGGGCAGCTATCATGGCAACCAAAGATCATGAAAATTTAGAAGCAGCTCAGCACCACACATAGGGCTACAATGCCATTCTACCAATAATTTTTCATGGAAGGTAGAGTTCAGAAGACAGACATTATCTACAATACGGAAAATGGACAGGAGAATGCGTAAAATTCTCAGATTCATAGAGATACGTAAGTTCTAAACTGGGCATGGTGACGCCTAAAGTCCCAGCTTCTCTGCAGGCTGTGGGAGGACCCTCGAGCTCAGAACTTTAAGACAGCCAGGGAACCACAGCAAGGCACATCTCAAAAAGAGAAAAGTTCCAAAAGTGAGATTTTATTATCTTATTCCCATATTATAAAGATTAAAACAAGTAATGCACAATGCTTATGTGAGTAGTAAAAGAAAACACTGTCTGCTACCCTATGAACTGGAGTATAAACTGGTGGAATCTACTTGAAAATTCATTTGGCAGCATGTTGTAATAGATGCTTGATATAGACCCTAAACTCTGACACACTGTGTATGCAAACATCATTTAGAATGCTTAACATGATATGAATTTTTGAAAGCTACAAAATGTCATGAGAACATAATACAGAAAGCTTAAAATACATAGGGCTTGCCGGGGATTTAGTTTAGCGGTTCAGTGGCCTGCCTTGCAAGTGCAAGGACCCAAGTTCAATCCCCGGTACCAAAAAAAAACATAGGGCTTATAATTTTTACATATGCTATAAACTTACTTTTCTAATGTTAATAAATCTGGAAAAAAGACAGGAAGAAAAACACAGAAAGTGGAGAACAGTTATAGCTGATGATAGTCTTATGGATGACTTGTTCTCTTATTTACATTTCTTAAATTTCCACACATTCTGCAATATATACGCATAATTTTTATACTTATGTGAAATTATTTTACAATATGGATTCTCTTTGCCTAGGAAGCCAACCTGCAGGTGGCTATTCCTGGATAATCAGATAGCAGGCGTTAAATGAAGAACTATGATCTGTGTAGCATTCCCTTGCTAGTTCATCCTCCCAGTTGGGATGGTCTATGCCTCCTGCCTCCTGCCTCCTTTCCTTTTAGTGCCCCATCATGACATCACCCACTGGAGCGTGTTGCTTCACAGGTGTGTGTAAATCTAAGTGCTCCTGCACCATATGAAGGCCTCTGCTTTTGTAGGTTCATCACACAGCAGCTGGCAAGCCTACAAAGCTGGAAAGCCAAAGCCATGCATCTGGTAACGAGCTGCTTTTCTGAATTGAGGAAAATGAGGTGCACTGTGATTGCCAGTGGATTCTGGTCACTCCCAAGCGTTGCAACAGAATAACTTAGAAAATACGAAACTACCCTCCAAGGAAGCCCTGCTATGACTCGGCTCTGCTTTGATTTCCCATACCATCTTCTTAACAGTTCTGTTTCCACATCTGTAAATTAATGAACATTGTTTGTTTTGGAATATCAAAATGCCTCAGCAGGACTTTCTCAGAGAGAACAATGAGTAGAAGATTTGAAGGAACACAGCAACTAAACCAAATGTATTTTTAATGATCCTTAAATTACATTAATAACAAAATGCTCAGTGGGACAAAGGAATTAATGCCTACCTAATATGAGATTTGACATTAGCTTGGAGGAAACTTCTTTCTTGCTTCTCTTCCTTTTTTTATTTGTCTTAAGGACCAAACATAGCTATTTGCATATATAATTATTTATGTTCATGTTTCCGTGCATGGGACTAGGCAGTTTATTTATTATCCTCTGTCCTAAACAACTGATGGGTTACATCATTACCACTGCTTGCCATGTAATGACTAAAAAGAATCATCTATCTTTCCCCAGCCTTGACTCAAAGTCCAGTAATCACTCTTAGCTCTGGGAAAACACAGCTTCTCTGAGCTTATGGAAGCAGAGAGAAAGTAACTGACATTGCCCGAGCCTAATTAGTCGCTAATGAAGTCATGGGTATAATCCAGCTTCTTTCAATTTCTCTCTAGAATATTTTAACTATTTTAGTATTTTCTCCTGGGGAAATCCTTCATGTAGCAAACACATAGCTTGGCATACTCCCTTCATTCTTGTAGATACTCAAGTAATTCACCAAATAAAACAAATCGACAAGAATTTTAAAGTGTATATTTGATCTCAACATCTATTAAACAACATAAAAAGCATGAAAATACAGTAACTACAACCTTACCAAGGCAGGAAGAAGAAAATAACAAAATTAATGCTAGAAAAGTAGGCATAAAGAAGAAACAAAAAGAAAAAAAAATTGTTCGATAAATCTAGTTGTTGTTTCTAAGGATAACATAATAAATAAGTTAATATTAACTATTAATGTGTGAATTTGTGGATTCATTAAAATAAAAATAAAATGAGAGAAAGAAAAATACAGAATATTAAAAAATGCATTACTTTCTGTGATTTGATATTCATATATTTCAAGATTTATGTGAAATAAATATATTTCTAATAAAACTGTTTCAAAATGTAAAGAAAAATACAAATGTGTATTTCTTTTTAAAATAAAAAATATTTAAACCTTACCAGAATTTTGAAGCAAGATTATGAAAAGCTACCAAACTATTTCTCCCTCTTATTAAGAAAAGGCTGGAACATTTGGCTGCTTTCTTAGTGACTGAAAATAGCATTTCTATATGAATTTTTTGCTCCAGTTAATTGTACAATGTACATGACCAGTTCCCCTGAACGGGAGGATACTCTTGCAAACACACAAGGTGGGCAGAGCTCTGTGCATCTACAGTGTATCCTGTATACCCTGAGTTTGTTCAAAGCCCTGCACTTCCCGGGGTCTTCATTCTGCCTGACAACCTTTGTGTGTGTGTGTGTGTATGTGTGTGTGAATCTGAGCATGGCCAGGAAGGAGAAATTCGATTAGATGCCTGCTAGCTTTACCATCAGACATGGAAACATCAAATTTTAGAGCTAGGAGGCTCCAAAATGCTTTCAAAGAATCACACAATTTATCATCTGTCTCTCCTCTAATGTACAGCCAATGCTGCATTATCTCTGAGGTCCTAACCAACACACTTTATGTCCACTTCTTCTCCTGATCTCACTCACTCCCCTCGACACCTCTTTCTCTCTTTTGGGGGAACACTGAGCCTCAACAACTATGAGTTAAAATAAGAGGTGAGACTGGTTTAAGAAACAAACCCGAGACTTCAGGGTGAAGAAATTCAGTGTTCTTCTTGATTCCCAGGCGTTTCTACCCCATGGAGTACGAAATTTGCTCCTGTAAACCCCTGGGAAAGGGGCCAGGGGTGCAGTGAGTCAACCAACTCATCTGCCATCACACAGCAGACACTAGGAAGCCACACAGGCCCTGCCCCAAAAGCTACTTCGGCAAGTTCTCTTTGCGAGAGAAAACAAACTGACAAGGAAGAAAAAGAACAAGGGTGATGCCACTCATGGCGGCTCGCAGACCTTACCACAACTTGCCTAAGTAAGTAGTTAGTGCAACCACTCTGGAAAGCAACTGTGCTCACAATTTTGTTTGAATCATTGCAGAATTTTCTCATTCAGTGCTAGCAGTGACTTCAGGAAATCAATGATTTTTTTTTATCTTAGCATTAAGTACAAAGGTACATAGAAGAAAGAACTTAATACTAAAGGAGTATTTTATGACATATGCATTGAATGAATATTTTCACATATTATAATTGCATGCATTGATACTGACTTAATGAAAATAATCATTACACACTAATATGCTACTTTTAAAACATATCATCATGAAACTAGCTTTGTGCCTTCACATCTAGAAAAAATGTTTAATGCTTAACTTAGACACCGGAACATTAACAGTTGTTATCTCAGGGTGTTAGCATTACAGTGGATTTTATATGTTTTCACTTTTAGTAGTTAAGAAGAAAATGTTACGGTGGTAATTAACAAAGCAATAAAGGTATTCCCACTTTCATAACAAAAGAGAGTATCCACTAATAAGGTTTTTTTTCTAAAAAAGATATCACATAAACAGAATATCTACTGAAAGTACAGTCTTAATTCCCAGGAAAGGCTTAGGAACAGCCTCAGACCATGCTCTTTGTTCTGAGGCCTTGAAAGCAGGCATCATTTGTTATGTTGCTTTGCATTTGTATTAACCATTTTCTCTATACAGAGATCTTTTTGCACAGATCGGGTAGGTAGATCATGAATACGTATATATTTACATACGGCTAAACGTATCTGTCTTTGTTTTGTCCTTGTTCCTACACTGGAGCACATATAACATCACACTTCAGTACTTGCATTCCTTCAATATCATCAGGGAGTTCTAGCTTCGTGTGTATGAACATGTGCCTGCTTCCCTTGCCCTGCCAAGTGTCTTAAATATGAGAGAGGCATTTTCATCACTCAGCTGCATTGAGAAATTTCATGAACACATCCTTCTGTGGAGAGCAGCTGTCCAACCCATAGCTACAGCTAACGTAGCTTATTTATCAGCACTGAGATGAGGCCTTCCTGAAGTCCTAAGCTGAACTCTCTTTTACGCCAATGACCACTTGGATCCCTTCTTTGGTTCCAGTGTAGATAATGCAAGCCATGCTTCCTGCCCCAACTCCACAGTGGAGGAAGTTCACTGTGCGGATGGAGGTGTCTCTCCAAGGCCCAAACTGGATCCCCCTCTGTGGGCTTCCTTCTCCATTCTGACTACTCTTTCTCAAAGACCCACCTGCCCTGACAGCCTAGCTGGAACCATAGAACAATGGATTTCATTGCAGATTCACTGTCTTTGAGGCAATACAAGCCATTCCAAGACAGCAGCCCACACTGCTTGGCCTTTTCTAGTCAATCCATGAGTTTCACTCTGAAATTCAGTAAGTAATCAGTGCAGTGCAACTATGCACAGATTTCATATGTCCCCTTGGGATCCTTAAGTCCTACTGGCTAGTTTCCACTGCCTCCAAACACCTTTGAACATTCCATCTCCTCTGAATTTGGTCCTCATGGTATTTGTGCCCTTCCTCTCCTTCACATGCTCTGGAAATAGTGCATGTGTATCTTTGGGATCCATCTTTCCCTGAGATGTACAACCCAGCTAACCATGCAACAGCTACAAGGTGAGCAGATCTCAGCACTCACACCCACTGCTCTCCGTCTCTGGGTACAGGCTTCAGCTCCCTTCCTGTTTGGGAGGAAGACTCTGACATCATTTTTTAGAAATCTACAGAACACATGGTCCTTGAGGATAGCATTTAATTTTGTGCTTGCTGCCTGGCTGCTTCTCTTGCACCTAAAGTGTCTCTTTCAGGCTAAGAACCCTTGCTGATTACAATGGGGTGAATAGAATTCATTTCCCTTTGCCAGAAGTCACCATCTTTTCCTTGCAAAGTGGTTACAGGTGGTCAGTGGGAGACAGAAATGACATCAAGGAAGGAAGAGAGATAATATTCTCAGGAATGGAAATGGGGGTGGACAAGTGGAGATGGGGGGGTGAGGGCAGGCTGAGACTTAACCTGCTCCAAAACCCTCACAATCATTTCTCTGCTTTAGCTGTAACAAGCAGCACTAGGGTTTTGCCCTTCCCGGTTACCATGCGTAAGTACAGGGTGAGAGTGGTGGCTGTTTATTTGTCATGGTTAGCACTAGCACGCATACTTCCCAAGATTCCTGTGTATTGTGAAACATCTATTTTTAAAGTTATATCCCACTCCGTTCTGGCTTATTCGTGTCCTTTACAAGTCACTTCCAGTGTCTGTTTCCTTGTTCATGAGATCCAGCCCCTCTCCCTTGGCATCTCTACAGCATACACCATGCCACAATACACATACATACAGCACCCAACAATATGGACCCATACAATAGATTTGCAGGTCTTGCTATGTGTGTGCAAGCTGCACAATAAAATCACATGGGAAAATTTTTTAAAATACCAATTTAGTCCTATCCCAAACTAATTTAGTAAGAACTCTTCGAGGAGGTGGGGGCTTAAGCACCAGGTAATACTAAAAAGCTCTTCAAAAGTGAAGTCAGCTTAGGATCCTGTGTAATCCTTTAAAAATTGTAATTGTTTGGAGGCTTGCTATGGTTTATATATAATGTTCTTCAGGATCCCATGCACTCAGGGCTGGAGCTTTTAGCAGGGGACAGAATCCTTGGGAATCTACAGCTGACTTACTGTGGGGAGGTGGGGTCTGACCAGAGAAGGCAGTTGCCAGAGTTGTGACTTGGAGGGAAAGATCTCCCTTCCCATCTCCCCCCTCCTCTCTCTGCTTTCCAGCCGCCATAAAGTCAACAGCATTCCTATATGGCAGTCCTTTCCACCATGCTGCTTCTTCCCTGGAGTGAGCTGGGTATGGAATGCACCCTCCAAAACCATAAGCCAAGGTAAATCTCTCCTCCTTGGTAAGTTATGTCATATATTGAATCCCAGCAACAAGAAAGGGATTAATGCAGATTTTGGTATCAGAGGAGAGGGATTATTGATGTGACTGGTGTGACTTACTGACCATGTTGATCAGAAGCCTTTGGAACTGGTTCTTTGGAGGAATTTGGAGAGGTTTGGAGATGACAGCTAGATGACCCTAGAATGCTGTAAGCATAGCTTGATGGGAGATCTTGGTCAGAACTCAAAAGACCAGAATGCATAAAGGGCAGACCAAAATGGATGACAGATATTTAGAAATAGGAATAAAATATTCAAATAAGAAGGGGAACAAGGGACGGGGAGGGGAAAAGGAAGGAAGGGAAAAGTAAAAACAGAATAGAAGGAAAAAATAGAAACAGCTTTTGTATATGAGGAAAAGAATAACAGTTAAAGCAAAGGAGGGGAAGAAAAGACTCAACATATATTATCTGCAGGTACAGTTTCCCTATAACATGATCATTATTTATATCAAAAGTATACCGATAAAATTAATTTTAAAAATAGGAGAAGCTCAAGATGTTTCAGTCCACAACAAGGACTCTTTTGGCAGCTGAAATCCAGGCTATGTGCACTGCTCTGGTAGAAAATTTGCCTACATTTTGCTCCTGTCCTGAGACTTTGTGGAGGACTGACATTAAGGGCGATGGACTAATCAGTCTGGTGGAGAAAACTTCAAGGCAGTCCAATATTCAGGTGGTGGCATGAGTCAACTTGCTGCTTTTAGTTTGATACTGAGAAATTACAGCAAAAAGCCTATTTCCAAAGTGTTCAGTCTTGCCAGAAAGAAAGGGCCTGTAAAGATGGAGCAGAGCCTGCCTGCTGAACAGATTAGCATTAAAAAGAAGCTAACTACTTTACATCAGGACAGGAGGAAGGATGCACTGAGGGCAGGTGAGGAATCAGGAAGATCCCACCCTTCAATGCCTGAAGGGTCTGAAAGTGAAAGACTCTGCTTTGAGGAAACAGCCGCAAGGTGTCCTGCTCATTAAGGGATGCCTTAGAAACCGTTTCCCCAGGATTCAGTTCCCAAGGCTTAACCTTCCAGGCATTCTGAGTCCTCAGTAGCCATGCCTCCAGGGGTCCCAGGTACTGCTTGAGTGGGTGGGCATGTGTGCTAAAGAAGGCCATGGACAGTGAGCAGACCCTGCACCAGAGAGAGACCATGAGGACAGAGGCAGGTTGTGCTGTGGGTAAGGGTTGCCCAAGTCATTTAGAGTTTACACCTAGCCACAACTTGCCCTATGCTGGACAAGGGACGTACCCGAGTCTCCGGAGAACCAGAGGAGAATGTTACGTTTTATATACAGTGTCCCCCAAGAACCTCATGCACTCAGAGGTGGGTTTACGGTAGGTGATGAAATAATGGGCACTACAGTGCTGACTTGCTGTTGGAAGGAGGTGGGACCCCAGGACACAACCTGGAAGGTTTTATCTCCTTCCCCTGATCCTTTCTTCTCTGCTTCCCAAACACCACTATGTGAGCAGCTTCCCTTCCAACATTGCTATTTTATGTTTAAACTTGCTATACATGGAGTGGAACTTCTAAAATATGAGCCATAATAAATTTATACTCCTTTATATTACTGGTGTTAGGCATTTTTTCCCATTGATGAAGAAAATGACTAAGTCAGCGTTCACCACAGAATTTAGACAAACCAAGGCCACACAGCAATTCTTCTTCACCTATTGAACATGGACTGAATTAGGAATGAAATGTAATGAATGTTTAATTTGGCTAATTCCTGTAAATCAGAATAAATCAACAAGAAACAAAGCCAAAAGAGTAAATACAATAGCAACAGTTCCTGACAAGTCTGTCTGAGCCACCCTTTCTCTCAGTTTCTCTTTTATTTCTTGCCCAGGAAGATCGTATTAAAGTTTAGTTTCCTGGTCCTTGCTCTTAACCTATAAGAATTAGAGCTGCTACAGATGATAAATTTACATACCAACAAGCTTCCCAGAGCACATCACCACACAAAAGTGTAGGGCTGCTGTTTTCTAAGAGCTTGCATTAATTAAAAACCTGTGAAATCCTTTTCTGTAATGTAATCTTTTGGGGGATTCTCCGCTTGGTTGCATAGCAAGAAATATAAAAGAAATATAAAACATAGATTCTTGGGATCCACCCTAGCCATTTAGGTGAGGTACCCAGTTTGTTGATTTTTTAAAACAGGATTCCAAAGACAATCACACAGTGAGTCTGTGTTTTAATGTCACTAGGCCACAAAAGTAAAATAGCATAAAAATACAGAGACTATACTTCTAATAGATCTTTTTTTTTTTTTCTTGGCCCAGGTGTCATTTTCAAAGCAGAATTCAGGTCCACTCTCTTCAGAATGAGAAAGAGTCTCCTTTACTGTCAATTTGCTTTTTGTCCACAGAAGGGAACACAAATTCAGAAAGTATTTAAAGCAGTGGGCACTCTGAATGTTCGTTATTCAATGCTGGAGCCAAAAGCTCCCCAGGCATTATTAAACAAATCGATGAACACTGTGGCTGGATTTCATGGGAAGAAAAATGCTGCTAGTGCTGAAACACACTCTTCACCTAAATCTCTACTAAGCAAAGACCCAGGAAGGAACTTCATGGATTTTCCTGTGGATGTAAGAGTATTTACATCTCAAAAGCCCACCGACCGTCCTTTTCTGTCAGGCTTGCTATTGTGCAGTCCAGAGTGCCCAAGGGATGAACAGAGCTCCAACATCCTGTCTATAAAGGGGAGAGAGGGTTCGGGGCTCACCCCACTGGGGGCTGCACCTGGTGAGCTGGTTATTGTGGAATGAACAAATCCAAACGCAGGCCAATTACTGCTCCCACCTGTCTTGCTTTTCAGCAGAACTCTGAAGCATGCAAGATGCGGTGAGTGCTGTTGCCTGTCTGAGCTCATGGCTTTCAGAGAGGGATCTTTTCCCTGGAAATGCTGAGGGCAGGGTGAAGACCCCAGGGCAGTCTACTCCGTTCTCACTCAGCAAGTGACGCCTAAACAGGGCATCTGAGTGAGGGAAGACAGAAGTTTCCTGTTCTTTTAGATGACAAAAAGAATTAAAACAAAGGAGCCACTTGCTACTCCCAGAGAAAAGAAATTTCAGGGTCCTCCCTGCCATGCATTTTAGCTCTCCCCAACCCTAACCCAGCATTCAGCCAGATGGATGAAACTGGGGACTTTCTAATTTGTCCCAAGTCTATGACTGGCTTCCAAACGTTGTCACCCTTCACCCTAATAAGCTCTTAAAAAGTAAATCAAAAGCTATTAAAACACTTCTGACATTGAGCTTGCTTCCTCAAGTAAACCCTAAACAGCAAGAATTTACAACCTTTGCTCAAGGGAAGGAGGACACTGGCTTTTAAAAACAAATTATTGTCTTGTTTCTTGTGCTGTTCTAACTCCTTTCCCCCTTGGGAAGTGATAAACTAAATCTGCTGGATGCCATGATGAACTGCTAAGCTCACAGTTAAGATTCTTATCATTATCCATGCTATTCTCAATTTCAGTGGGGTGATTTTAAGTTAGTATGTGCTAGCAAAAAGTCAGGAAAAACTTTCTCCTTAACCTATGTCTTTTTGACCAGCACATGTAAGGAATGTACCAAGCAGTGGGGTAATAGGTATACCACAGCCTTTACAGTCAGGCTGGGACAGGCTTCCAAACCCTGTCACTAATATGCAAGGTGATCTTGCACAAGTCATTTGACCTCTCCACAACTCTGTCAACTGCAAAAGGGCTCAATGGATAGAAAACCTTATCTTTCAGAGCTCAAATGAATGATTAGTGTGAGACCCCAATTCCCTCTTCCTTCTGAACAATGTAGGGCAGAGGTGTCTCCCACCTATTGCTACATAATCTGTTTTTGTTTGTTTTCTTTTGTTTCTTTATTTATTGGCACCTGGGAGCAAACTCAGGACCTTGTGCTTGCAAGGCAGGTGGCAGAACCACTGGGCTAAATCCCCAGACCTCATAATCTGTCTTATAACTGTTCCTTCATACTTTCTTCCTTCAACGCACGCTCAGCATTTGTTTTGGCTTTAGACTCTTTCCGGCTTTGATCAGCCTCGGGTTTATGGTGCTGTTGCTTGGCTGGGGTAGGCTGTGCTCCTTTATAAACATGTGGGCAAACACAAGCATCTACAGAGGGAGGATGAAGCGGGAGCAAGAGTAGTTGCTTATCCCCAACTCACACCTCTTCTCAAGTTTCCAGACCTTCATACATTTCTAGAACTCCGTGTGCGGCCTTCAAAATGGGTCCCATGTCAGAGTTTCTTCCCCCATGCTGCATGGCCCCGCATCTGCCCTACCATGGCTGGAACCTGGTCTTCAATCTCTGACACCTCAACCCTTGGTTCATCTTCAAGGCCAACCTTTTACCTGTGAGGATTTCTTGAACATGAAAAAGCCAACACCTTCCCACCACGGCCTCCTTTCTTACTCTGGGATATTTCCCTACATGCAGTGGTTCTTCTTCCTCTTGGACCTTCCAGAATGCATATCTGCTTTCTCCTCCCCACTTGCCTGGTCTCATTTTGCACCTCCTCTCCATTATCTCTGTTATTTGCCCTTTAGTTGCACTGAAGTCACTTCAGTCCCCTTTCTTCCCTTCTTTCTTGGCTACAGACATCTACACCTCTGCTCCTTTCCTTTCTATTTCACTTTACCTGGCCAAATTCTACACTAGGACATCACTTCCCTGTAACTCCTTTCCTGGCAGAATCCACCAGCCATAAACTTTCATGAAGACAAATGTCTGTCCCTTTTCTGCAATTTTGTGATTGACTGATATTGATTGATTGTTAGGAGACTCTTTCCTACTGAAGTCTATGTCTTGAGAATTGAAAAAATTCCTGATTTTTCTCACCAATACAGTTATACCAGTACGCAGTGGATTCTCTGAGAGTTCATCATTTTGAATGTGTCTTTCTAATGAACAGTAAACCTCTCAAAGACAAGGTACTAACCTATTTTGCATAATTATGATTAACATCCAAACCTGGCAGTTTCTGGTGCATAATAAGTGCTCAGTGAACACCACTGGATGAGGAATTATTTCAGTAAATGGGCATATTGTCCAGTTTCACATCCTCTGAGGTCAGAGATTATAGTTCTTATTTTTTTAAATACTCCATAGGTATTGTTAGAGTCAGAAGAGGTGGGGCTTACTAAATTTGGGAGCTAAATAATTCTTGCAGGCCTGGACAGCCTGTGTACTACTGTGCTTAGCAGCAAGCCTGGCCTCTGCCCATTAGAGAGATGCCAGCAGTATTCCCACTCACACGCATGACAAATATCCTCAATAGCCAAAATCTGAGCTCCCGACCCCCGATATACTGCTGAGAACACAGGCTTAAGTGTTCGATCCAATCAATGCTGATTAAAACATTGCAAGCTAGCTTGGTGCCTCTAGACCCTAAAGAGTGGAACCCTTGAAGGAATAGAACCACTGCAGCCACATGCAAAATAATCATCTCACAACACTGTACAGCTCCGAGAGGCCAGTGCAAGAAGCTACGGCCAAACTGGTCAGAGGCCCATTCTAATGTCTTCCTTGGTAATGGTGGTTTCAATAGCTGAAGTTCATTTTGAACAGCTTTAGAACTTAGATGAAGTTATATCTTGTTCACTCTGCCCTGAACTTGCCAATTATGTGTTCATCATCATAACTATATTTTAGTCGTGCTGTCTGTCATGTCCTACTGAGAATTAAGAATTGGCCCCTGTTTTACTTCAGTGTCTTCCATGCAGCTGAGGGGCAGCTGAGGATAGTGGCTGCTCGACCAAGATGCTCAGGAGAATGAGGCCATTTGCTATGCACATGCTCGTGTTAGCTCATCAAGCATGTGCAAACAGCATGTGTGTGTGTGTGTGTGTGTGTGTGTGTGCGTGTGTGTGTGTGAGCGTGTGTGTGTGTGCATACTCTACAGGAAGGGGAGAGGAAGTGGAGAGAGGTGGGAGTGAAGGAGAGAGAGAAGGTGGGAGGAAAGGGGGGGCAGGCATAGGGTATTCAGTGATGTCAAAGCAGTAAAAATAGGAGCAATTGTAATCCCTCCAAAAGTTTCAGTATCTGGAGTTGGACAGCATAAGATGTGAAGCTACAGAAACCAGGAAGTTTTACAATGACTTTTAGTGATAGATGAAAGAATGAGCAACAACTTTCATAGTGACTACTTTTTACAAACTACATGATATAGTAACCATTTTGATATCCATCACAATACTGACAAAACTCCTCTTTAATGCAAGGCCTTTGCATGATAGCCCTGCCCTTTCCACCACAGAAAGGTAAAATATTTGCTAAATCTCACAAGGAAGCATAAGCTCGGTACTTAAATTCAGGACTTCTGTTGTTAAGTCATGCTTTCCCCACTGATGCCCTGAACTGTTGGAAGGAGCAAACCTACTGAAATCTCTTGTCTTGTCAGTTTGCCAGTTAAAGGCTTGTGGTTTGTTTCTCTCTCCACAGTCCCCGCCTTGCAATCTTGCACCTGCTACACAAGCTCTACCACGGAGCTGCACCCCCCAGTGAGTTTGCTCTCTTACTCTGGAATGTGGCCAGCAGGACCACCATTCACTCATTTGTCAGAGTTCCTGAGGAGATGTACACTGCCTCATAATCCAATGCCGGAGTGTAACTGCCTCGGCTGGATTCTGATGGGTGTGTGTGTGTGTGTGTGTGTGTGTGTCTTGTACACAATCCAACATGTATTGAATTAGCAGTTAGCTGTCCACGAGCAGGATATGAAGAAGGAGGAGGAGGAGGAGGATGAAAAGAAAGAGGAGGAGGAGGAGGAGAAAAACAAAAGAAAAAATCAAACTAATCAAATATGCTTCTGGAGCTGAGAGCAGTACTGGGGAGCCACGCTGACTGTTGTGTCCTGGCTTGCTGAGAACAATCCTACTGATTCCTGTGATTTCAATATGATTATTCTCAATGCTCATCCTCAAAAGCCCTCCAGGTTGACAAATAAATTATATAAGCACGCAGAATATGGCTCAAGTTTCACAATGCACATGATTGGTTTAACGCGTTATCAGGATTCAGGTTAAATCACATTTCAAATGATGATACAGTCCCTCCCAATACATTGCTCATCATATGGCAAAGGTTCAGAAGAGTGGGTGGCAAATCTCTCCTCTCTGATCCAAGGCTACATTATTACTTCCCAAAATGGAGCTTTGTTCTCCCATGGCTCGTACCCTGGATCGACACTGTGGGGCACAGAACAAGATGGCCCCGAAGGGAGAGCAGCTAAGGGGCATCACAGCATCTGTAGCCACCGGGCTAGACAAGCACAAATTGTGGCTTAAAATGTGGTCTGGATGTCTGTCTTCCTTCTCATTCTATTCTTTGGAGCCACGTTCCCTTCTCTTGTGTATAATCCCTGGCAGGTCCCAGAGCTTTCTGTCTATCCTTAGGTAGTTGATAGTCTCAAATTCACTCTAAATCACATGCACTGTCTTTATTCAGTTAAAAAAAAAAGTTCGGGTGAAGCCAGCTGACAATAACCTGCCTTTAACAGTATTAAATGCACACTTTTCCCTCCTAACCACCACCACCCTGCCATCCTATACCTAAACCATTCAAGCTGACGCCTGCTTTGCAGAAGACCATGACACCTTCTCTCTGAATGGTCTAATGGGCTTCCTGACTGCTTGTGGCCTAGCTCCAGGCAGCTAGAAGACAGAAGAGGGTGGAGTGAGGGATGCTCTTAGGAGGCTATGGGTTTCTATAGTTCTGGGCCTGGCCAGTGTTGAGTGTGGTTTCATTTGGTGATTTCCTGAGACAGGGCACCATGCAAGCCCTGAGAGTCCCCTGCCACACCGCCCTACTCACTGTCTAGTAGGGCTCAGCTCTTCCTGCTCTAGATCTCCCGGGCAAAAATCACATCCCAATCCACAATGACTGACTGTCTCAGTCAAGAGGTAAGTTCCCATTTTTAGAGCTACGAATTTGGGAGAACAGAAGTAAAGCTTGCTGAAAGCACATCTGCTCGCCAGGCTCCATGCAAGGGGAAGGGCCTTCTGCCCCAGGTGATGAGGAGGTGGAACAGCCTGGCATGCCCTCATCCCTTTCTGGACAAACCCTCTGCTCAGCTCGCTGCCTGCAAATCCTACAGCAGGTCTGTTCCCCTTGGTCCTTACCATGCTTGACGGATGTTGGAAGTATAATTATCTCT
>NW_022900920.1:28520932-28553550 GCF_012274545.1 Fukomys damarensis | reverse complement strand
GCAAATCCTAGCAGGTCTGTTCCCCTTGGTCCTTACCATGCTTGACGGATGTTGGAAGTATAATTATCTCTGCAGATACCAATTTCTCTCCTGCTTTTCCATCCTTCGTCATACCCTGTACCTGGCTCCTCTAAATGAACAGTGCGACTGTCCAGAAACAGGTCCCAAGAGCCAGCTGCTCTGTAAGTACAAGGGATGCAAGGGTTGGGGTAGATGAGAATGTTTATCTCACACTTATTTTAGAATCGTAACATCTCGTGCATCAGGTGCCTCAGTAGAAAATATTATAAAGACTCAAAAGAAACTGTAAGAAGGTATAAACCCTCTGTGAATATTCGTGTTAAGGGGCTGGTGGGTAGGAAGGGAAAACCAAGTAAGTCAGATGATATCCTTCCCTGCCTATTACATATTCAACCCAAATAATGCCTATTTCTCTCCTGTGCTGCCTGGATTTCCAGAAAAGTTGTCTCTACAGTCCTCCCTCATACAATATACCACCTTACTTCCACAGGGGAAATCTTGGAAATTGCTTTCTTGTGTGCCACGTCTTATACCTATTTGAGAATCCCATCTGATCTGCTGAACTTTTGAAGTCCCAGAAGTAGAAAACACTAAGAAATATATACAAAGGTCAAGAATCTGAAAATGCCACTTGTAAATGGACAGCCTTATTGGGTGGACAGGTCTCCTCGGACAGGGAACAAGGCTTACACCAAGGCTTAAGAAAAAAATGCAGGGGATAAGTTTCTTTTGGCACTTTAATTCTGAGCCAAGGGCGAAGTTATGATTTATTTCCTTTGGCAGCTTCTGTGTGTCACGAACTACACACACAACCACTACTGAGCCTGGACGGAGAACCTGTGCTGACTGTAATTACAGGGCTCTGTGCTCAGGACGCAGAGCATAAGGTGGCTTAGCTTCATCTCCACATAAGGCTGCAGCAGGCTCTGTGACCTGGACATAGCCTCAGCCTCCCTTTAAAGGGCACAGCACACAGCCAGGACAAAATAAGACAAAACAGCAAAAACTCCCAACTACAAAGTCAAACAGTGCAAGCGCTGTGGCCGAACATCCTTGAAGCCCTGGTGTTAACCGTGTTGTGAGTTCTCACCACCTGAGTAAATGCCGTGGACAACACTGTCCTTTTAACTGCAAAATTCCCTCATGACATAGTGTGGAGCATCTTTTCTTATATCCATATGGTGATTTGCCACATGTATACCTTCTTGGAAACAGCATATGTCCACGCCTTTTATCCATTTTTTTTTTAAGACAATTGTTTTCTCCTTGCAAAGTTAAGAGTATTTGTACATTCTGGGTAACAGTTCTACAACATATAATGTCTTTACAAATAGTTTCTCTCTGTTGTGTGTCTTCCATTTTTGTAAAACCTGATTTTGAAATTATCTACTTTTCAGTTAATATTAGTTTTCTCTTGCACTGCAAAAACTTTTTAAAGAATGAGATCTCAGTGGTTGATCCTTTGTGCAAGTTCTCGTGCTGCTGAGGATTGTTCATAAAGTCTTCTCCTATGCCCATGTCTTTGAGAGTTCTACCTAATTTACTTTCCAGTAAGTTTAGTGTTTCTGTTTTGATATTCAGATCTTTAATCTACTTGGATTTTAGTTTAGTGCACAGTGAAAGATACGGGTCTAGTTTTGATCTTTGGCAAGTTGAAATACAGTTTTTCCAACACTGTTTATTAGCTAAGAGACAACCTACAATGTGGGAAAAAAATTTACCAGTTACTACTCAGACAAAGAACTACTATCTAGAATATATAAAAAACTCAAAAAAATCAGACCCCCAAAGACAAAGAACGGATTCAAAAATGGGCATCTGAAATGAACACGCATTTCTCGGACAAACAAGTAAAAGAAGCAAATAAATATATGAAAAAATGATCAACATCACCGTTCATCGGAGAGTAGCAGATGAAAAAAACACTAAGATTCCACCTCACGCCAGAAAGAATGGCTGCTATTATGAAAACCAATAATAGATGCTGGTGGGGTTGTGGGGTGAAAGGAACCCTTCTTCGTTGTTGGTGGAGTGCAGGCTGGTGCAACCACTGTGGAAATCAATATGGAGATACCTCAAAGAACTAGGATTAGAGGTCCCACTTGATCCAGCTATCCCCCTGCTGCATATCTTCCCCAAAGAATTAAAAGAATCATACCACAGTGATATATGCTCACCCATGTTTATAGTGGTACAGATTCTAATAGCAAAAACTTGGAAAGAACCCCAAATGCCCATCAGCTGGAGACTGGGTAAAGAAGGTGTGGTTTTTCTATAATACGGAGTATTACTCAGCCATAAAGAATGGGAGACTAGACATTAATAGCTAAATGTATGCACATTGGGGCCATACTCTCAAATGAAAAAAATAGGACACATGTGTAAATACTGAATAGTTTCTTTGGTGTGGAAAAACTAAAAGTGTAAATAAGGTTCAAATAGTATAATTGAGACTAGACTGCAAATTAGGAAGAAAATGGCTAAAGGGGAAGTGGGAAGGGGAAGGGAAAGGAAATAAGGGAAAAGGAAAAAATGTGAAAAAAGGAAAAACTGGAAAAAAACTTTGTAAATAGGGAGGGTGGAGGGGATTGAGGGAGGGCAGGGGTAAGGGGAAAAAATAAGAACCAAGACATATCATGTAAAGGTATAAGATCTTAATGATGAATGTGACTGTATTGTTTGCTTTAAATGCACCAATAAACTTAACAACAACACAAAAAGAAATAAATCTTTCCTCCCTTAAAAAAAAAATCAGTTTTCTCTCCTGAGAAATGGATGGTGACCCAGAGTCTGAGAATTTTCCCAATGGGTGAAAGATACATTGAGTCCTACTGGGTGTGGTACATCGTCACAACACAGTAAAAACAGAAAGCACAACAAAAATAGGCATATATTTATATTACGAAAACCCCACACTCCTCTATCTAACTCTGCCCTATTTGTCCATCTATCTATCTATGTATCTATCATCCACCTATCTATCTGGTGTTAGGCAGCAGACATTTCTGAAGAAATAGAAGGAAAAGAGAAATTGGGAAAGAAGCGAAGCACAGGGCCAGGCGAAGCACAGGGCCAGGCGCAGCACGACCGTGTCGATCACGGCCGGCCACATTCTTCCTCTATGTTTGCAGAAGATGGAGCTGTGGGTAGGAATGTTCTCAAACACAGGTGAGCAGGAGCCCCCTCTTTACCTTTACACATTTAACCACATGGATTTGTTTTGCACTTTAGAGTTACACGTCTGTAGTGTGAATGAATGCTTTTCCCCCACAAGGCCTTAAAAGCAAAAGGCATTATTTATGGAACTCTAAACAAGTATCTAAACGTTTATATGGTACTGTTTGGTTTTCCAAAGCTTCAAAGCTTCTGATCTATACAAAATGAACATTTTTTTGGTTCATTTAAAAATGTGTTTATGTTGAAGACATACTTTCTAAGACATATCTACTTCTAAATAATTTAATGTAATTTTACTAGTACGTACTCTATTACTTTTCATATTTTGTGAATGTAAAAATCATTTGGCAATAATTGAGCCCTTGCAAATCCCAGTAACAGAACTGTCAGTACTGCTCATCGGGACCAGGTGAGGACTTCTAAGCCTACATACATGATCATCTTCTGTAGGGTCTGCGCACCTCAGAGGCCCCTTCCCGTGGCTTTCTCTCCTCTGCCACAGGCCAGGGCAGCTGCAGCATCTCCCAGGGCCACACTCCATGCTGTTCCTCATGCTGCAGTGTTCTCACTCCACAAGGCGGGGCCCCTCTCTGCCTTTGGACTTCTGGACAGGACTGCTCTATACTAGTTGAACACCCAAACCACAATGGTTCCCTACTCAGCACAAAATCAGCTAGAGATAGAGGCGAATTAATAAGCACCCCTCTTTTGTTTTTGATTTTTGCAACCGGGATCGAACTCAAGACCTTGAGCTGTGAGGCAGGCGGCAGAACTACGGAGCTAAATCCTCGGCCCTAACATCCCCTCTTGATGGTATCAGTCTTGTCTACCAATATGTAACGCTTTCAGGCCCAGGGCAATGCCAGTCTCTCCAACACCAAGTAGCAAGTTCTACCCTCCCGGATCTCTCCATATTTGAGAGAAACGAGAATGTTTCAGCTCAGACAATCAGTGTGCACTTTTATATTTACATAATCTGACATTTTCCTGTAGTATTTCCTGTATAATTTCTTCAAGATTATTCTGAATTTTTAGATGACAATATGTTTTATATAAACATATTTTATATGTTTTGCTTCCCGAGGAAAACAACACAGAAGAGAAGGGTCCTATGTATCTGGACTAGACCTCAAAGAAGGCTTCGTCCATGCCAAAGTGAAGCCAATTACGGGATTAAGATTCTCCTGCTGGTGGGAAAAAGCTGCAGGCTTATGAGGTTAAATAGATATATTTGTGAAGGATTCCACAGAAATAGTATTTTAATATTTTATGATGCTTTATATAAGTGAATAATTAGGGAACCACTATTGAAATGATTCCAAATTTTTAAAAAATGCTTTTTAATTTAAAAATCTTGAAAAAATGATAATGTCCTACTTGGAAAATCGCAAGGCTTACACTGGACATCAGTACCGAACACAGGTGTGGCTACGAACTCAGCAGATGCGTTCCATCTCACCTAAAGGACATAATTATTCGTATCCAGACAGTTACGCTTATCACAGCGGTCTTCATGAAAACAGAACCTCAGAAATAAGCTAAATGTTAAGCGGTGAGTTAATATTATCAAGATAAAAATAAAGTAAGTCCATACAGTGAGGTGTTAGGAGTCACTAGGAATGTATGTTTTTTCAATAATTTATCACACGTAAGACGACTCTGGAGTCAGAGAACTGAGTTTTAACACTGGCTGGCCTCCTCACGCCTCCCTGGCTCATCTCACGCAAGCCCGTCACTTCTGCTTCTTCAACCCCAACTCCCTCACTCAGAAGGTGACAATTTAAGAGCAACTTCCTGAGTGGGTTGTTGTGAGAATTAAATGAAATGACCCACATAAAGTACGGAACCAGTGCTAAAATGATCCTTTACTGAGCATTTCATATTATCATTAGATCAAGTCCTAGGAAGTCACCATTTTTCTGTTTTGAAAATGTCAACGCATTCAGAAGTCCTCACATGGCAAAAATGGATTAAACTGAAAAAGAGAGAATCCGTCCCAGAATACAAAATCTCCTTCAGGGAAATAGATACACACAAAAGTGCCAATTATTAACTCCAACCAAAGAGGTGTATTAATATATTCTAATAGTGTTAAGATTACATCAGGTCAAGACTGTGACACCATGGCTGTTTGCCATCTATGATTTCTAAAGGGTACAAACACACATTCGCAAGAGAAAATGGCAAACCCCTAGGTCAGCCACAGCACTTTGTCCCTTCAACAACTAGGAGCGGATCATAGAAAAAGCAGCTGGAGCTTTAGCCAGGGCTGTTCTGAACTAGCACTGAGAGGGGAGAGCGGCTGAGGAGACATACGGTGCTGTCCTCTCCAGGACATATTTCATACGTGGGGGAGGCTAAACACCAAAAACGCTGATAATTTTCTTACTTCACAATTATCGATTAGGTTTGTGCCGATTTATACCTCCGGATAAGACTATTTCTCTAGTTTGTATAATCCTCTATATGAGGACAAATATACATATAAAAGAACAATTTTTTATTACAGTTGTACCAATTAAATGCACTGCTAACAAACACACTAAAGCACCCACAGGAAAGGCACAGTTTCGTGTCTTTGTCCGTGTGAACATGCTCTAGTGGTTAAGAATCACTTCATGTTCTGGGTGGCTTAGCCTTCAGCAGGGGACTTAGTAGGGATCACACTGAGAGTCAGGACAGAATGAATTTTTCCAGAACAAATGATTTGCAAAATCCTTAGAAACTATGCATCACTCATCCCTTTTCTGTCTCCTTTCCACCAGGCTTTGTATGCAGGTCTCCATGCAGCAGAAAATTCCTAATCCCAGGAGAAAGAGAAAGAAAGAGAGAAAGAAAGAAAGAAAGAAGGAAGGAAAGAAGAAAAGAAAAGAAAAGAAAGATGACTGGGGTATTAGATTGGAAAAAAATGTGTGAGTTATCCCATTAGAGAAAACTGAGATCTACAGAGATATGGTTGATTTCCCTCCCTGTTAAAAATGGTCATTTATTTTAAAATGACATTGTCTCTTTTCTTTCTCTGTAATGATAAAGCCAAGCTGAAGCAGAATAGAGTCCTAATCAGTTTCTGGGAAAGCAGATCACCCAAAAAAGACAATACTGCAACTTTCTGGTTCATCTTTCCTCTCTTGCTTGAGTGTCCTGAGTGGACAGAAAATCAAACGTTGTCAGTTAAGCTGCCATTCTTGGCTGAATTTTAGAGCAGTCAGCAAGGTCCCTACAGCAAACAAGTGACCACAAATAATTGAGAGGGGCAAATGGGTACACACACACACACACACACACACACACACACACACTCCACACACGGCCAATCAGAGCACTGAATTTCTGTGATGCCAGGCAGAAAGATGAAAATAAACGGTGTGAAGTCATTAAAATTCTCGAACTGATAGTTGGGAGTATAGTATAAAAATGAATGATGGTTGAGGGAGAAAGGGTGGGAAGACCCTTTTTGCTTAAGGAAATTAATTTATTAAAGGCTTAAGACTGATTGGTTAGAAAGTCACCAGGAAAGGTCACTCCTAACAGGCATTATACTCAGCGTAAACAGGCATCAGCTTACTCTCCAAAGTAAGTGGCAGAGGTGCTATACATCTGAATACAAATTATTTCCAGAACCTGCAGCTGTCCTTACTTCCGTGGGCCATTAGTGACACCCAGACGCTGGCATGTGCATGTGTAAGTGTGTGAATGCGTGTGTGCGTGTGCACGTGTGCATTTGTACAGCTCATCATGAATCACTGTTTGTACATTAAACGAAACGACCAGGTTGTGGGGACACAGCAGAGACAGAGGAGCTGCCCACAGCTCATTTATTTGGATCAGGTGCCTCCAAGTTCTTTCTGTTTTGTTTTGCACTGTTTTCTTAGTAGAATTTGGGGAAAAAAAATGGTAGATTTTAGCAGTGAAAACCACTTACTCTTTTTTAGAAACTTTTTTTTTTGGTACCAGGGATCGAACTCAGGACCTTGCGCTTGTGAGGCAGGCGGCAGAACCACCAAGCTAAATACCAGGCCCCAGAACCACTGAATCTTAAAGTTAGGCAAGGAGCCTTCTTGGTGAATTATTAGAAGTCCAGGGTGCCAGTGTCTTCACACTTCTCTGTGGCCTCCCCTGGAACCACAGCTGCTCAAAGCCTTCTGAAGCAAAGACAGGACACGGGAGCATCTGCCTTTCAGAGATAAGATCATTTCCACAGACCTCAGCAGACCTCTGCAGTCAGAATCATCTCAAGAGGAGCTGTGACAGCATCAGTTCTAAGATGTATAACACAGATACTGCGGCCTCATGATCCCCCAAAATTACAAGGACATGATTCTGGAAAAACCACATTGTACACTGGGATCCTGGGAAATAGACCCTGGCTGTCTAATTGCTTTCCTAATTTTCAAAAGGCCCAAAGAAATCCTTGTCCTAGTTGACTATCCTAGCACACTTGCAGGGGTCAATAATATTTAACAGCTGGTTTCACGGAGATACCACCAGGAGAATTCCAGCAAAATTCTTGCAGATCCTTATTCACTTATTGATTCATTTAATTTTAATGAGCCTACTTAATGTGCTAGGCACTCCAGTAGGCGAGAGAGATACAAAGAGACCCTGTCCTACCGCTGAGGGATTTACAGTAAAGGCAAGACAGAAAAGTGATGAAATAGATTCAGCGGGATGGGTGAAAAACAGCTGCAGGAGCAGTCTCAGAATTCACTGAGGGTAGCCAAGGAGGGGGCAGGGAAAATGCTTGGTAATAAGGGCAGAAAACTCTGCTTCACCATGCTCGATGCCACTGTAAAGTTCTTTCTCTGAAAGTTGGCAAGCTCCCCCAAGACCACAAATACAGATGTTTGCTTGTTTCTAACTTCTGAACCAGAGAGCCACCAGCCCAGAGAAGTCACCATGGGACAGCCTCCTGCACGTCCATGGATGGTGTCTTATGAATAATGGAGACTTTGAAGAGTGATTTGGGTTGAAGACCAGGGCTAAATCCTTCTCCTTCTCATGGGGCTGTGTATGTGACACTGTACCCTGGTAAATTATCTGCAGACAGCACAGCTTATCAAAATGAGGGCACTTCTGTTCATTGTTTCCTGCCTGCCATGCTGTTTATTAACTATCATCCATTATTTTTGAAACATTTCTGAAATCAAAGGTAAAAGCAAAAGGTTATTAAGAGGTAATGCACGATAATCTCTGTCTTGTGTGCCAGTGAGATAGGAAAAATTGTTAGGAACGAAGAATATTCATCCAAAATGACAGCAATGGTCACAAACCTGCATGCTTCCGTGAGGCTCAGGAAAGCACAGGGCCCGGAGACGCCAATAGTTAAACCCCAGGCAGTGCTCACAGAAAGATGACATAGCATGGCTATGAGTAGTCCATCTGCCACCTCCCCCTTAAGAGAACACGACATCATGCGAATTTCCAGCCACCTCCATCCTCACTGGTACGAGTGTACAGTGGTACTCATGTGCCCTACAAGTGTATTAGTATTTTTAAGTACCATGTGACATTCTTTGAGCTATCCAGAAATAGCCTGAGGTTTTGAAGAAACAGAGTAGAAATCATTGTGTGCAGTAAAAACAACTTCCCATCTGGCTGCTGATAGCTCCCTGGACACCCTTCATTGGGAATCCGATCCCCCTTTCTTGAGGCACCGCACTGCACTGCTGTCAGCCTGCACTGTTGCTGCTATGGCAAGACATTATTTAACTTTCCCACCGGTGACAAAGTAATGGTAGGTGCTTTGCCTTGAGTGATCGTGATCTTTCTCCCCAGAGTCCACCTTAGGGACGCATGATTGTCTACGACAAAACTTATGTCTGCTTCTTGGACAACATGACCCTCTAGTGGGACTCAGGAACTAAATCAGAATGAAAATATTAAGCATCCTAGAAAAACAAAGCAACATAATTCCAAAGGCTCCAGACAAGTTTTTACTCGAAGGGTACCCTCAACAGACACAAAATGAACGCGTGGCCGCACCCCACCTAGGATCACAGGTCCCTTCCAGGTGAGCATTCCTCTACAGCAAGAGCATTTTTGGAAGTCATTCATTCAAGCCACCTTTCTGGTGCTCCCAGCTTATTTCCTAATGTTACTGACTGATTACGTGACACCGTGATTCTGAAGCCAGCCCAAGACCTGAGACTACAATTTAAAGCCTATTAATGACCTCTATCAACATTAATTTACCCATTCTGACTTATTATTTTTTACACTACAAAGGATTTAAGTTTTTTATTTACATGTACAGCACGCCTATGTTTCAGAAAGAGATGAGAAAGAGATTGGACTCTTATTGGGGATGACAAATTTGCATGCTCATTAATGAAGAATATTTTAGCTGTACAAAATGGCAAGATGGGAGTACATAACCACCGAAGCTTGATGCCTAGAAAGAAATAATCAGCAATGTCCCTGACCAGCCCAGTCAACCGAAAACCCCAGGAGAGCGGCGGGCCAAGAGTTCATTCATTCTGGGTGTCTTTTACATATTAAAATTGTCAAGGAAGCATACATAACTACCTATGTCCTGGCACAGGCCAAGAGATTGTAATTCAATTAGCTTTGGGTGGGACCACACGTGTGCTACTATACAACTCTCCCCAAGTGATGGTAAGGTGCTAGGATGAGAGACACTGTGTATGGACTGAACTTCACAGAGTGCTGAGCTCTTGACCAATGCAATAACAGGTAAAGTAAAATCAGTGGATTATTCATACTTGGATTCATTACAGAAATAGGCATTGAGTACCCTTGGTGGGACAGGCACTGTTCTCTGCTCTGTATGAGATAAAGAAGTTGTGAATTAAACACTAGATATTTAATTGCATCCAGGGTGTGCCTTAGTTTCAGTTCTGTTTCTACTTCAAGTACCTTACAATGCTTCTGGTTAAGTTCTTAAGATATTTATTTTTTGCTATAATCTTATTTATGGAATTGTTATTATCTCCAATGTATGAAATGGAATTTAAGGTTCAAAGAGATAAGGTAAATTGGTTAAGAGAAATCTCTAGTTCTCAATTAATTTAACTGAGATGTGGGCACCCTAATTTAGTGGCTCTAAAATACCAGGCTTCCTACCTGCAAATTCATAGTGAGGTTACCAGCCTCTGTCTACACCCCTCAGATATTCACACTTCTGATGAACACATTTAAAAGAAAAACCCTAGAAGAAACAGGGACACCATGTGTTCTCTCAACATTCCAAAGTATTTGAGAATATCTGCTCTAAGACAAGCACACATTTAGGGTAACGACTATTAAAAGCATGCATGTCACTGGTAGTACAAATTTTCAGTACGGTCTTGAGGGCCCCAGGGTTCTACAGAATAAAACAAGTTCACTAAGATCCCACGATCGATGTCAGTGCCGTAACTGGAACACGGTGCATGTTCAGTCATTCTCAGCACTCACAGGAGGCACTACCTGCTTTCCAGGGGGCTTGCAGGAGCAGTGGTCTCTCTAAAAGACCTAGTCTTCTGAGTATATTTCCAAAACTTTGAGGAAAATGTAAGCAGGTGAAGCCATTCTCACTTTCATTTAGAATTTCTGACACTTCTTGAAAACATCTTGAAACTTAAGAGTTAAACTGAAGAACTGGCAGCCTGTACACTCCATTGTTTCGAATAAACAATCTGCTTGGAACATATCTGAATGTTTAACTATATTTTTCTGTCTCTTGAACAGCTGCAAAAGTGGTCTTTGCAGTAGGGTGCAGGAAGATAACCATTCTTAAATACAGATCATTGCTAAAACTCACTCTTCCCCTCTTCTCTATTTTCTGACCTGGCCTCAAACCAATAGTTGTGCTTTGCCTTTGGCATAGAGTCTTTGCCTAACCCTTTTATTTCCCATTGCCTTTTGGTGTGACTGGTATCTCACAGGAACTCAGTTGCATTATTTTCTTAGGCAAATCTATAGGATGGCTGGTAATTCTGTTCCTCAGAATTCTGTATCCAGTAAATAGTGCAAAACCAAGATAAAATATAAGGAAGAGCCACTCAAAACCAGGATTAGAATTTGGGCTTGGTTAATCTCAGAGCAGACTTTCTGTTAACCCCACTACGGGTCTTAATGGACTGACACCAATTCCTTCAGGCATCCAGAAAGAAGGTCTGAGCCATGCTACTGATGGGAAAAATTTTACATTTACTGAGATTCTACCATTCATCTGGAATTTCACTTGATTCTCCCAGGAAAACCCTACACACCACAGATCCATGGAAGGACAGGGTTTCACACATAGGAGGGAAACTGGAAGCCGCGTTCTTGTTCAGGGATTCCCTGACCTCTGATTCCATCCAGAGACTGCAGGGACCCTCTGCGATGGGAGGCCGAGCAGAAGCCCAGGAGGAAAAGTTCTGTCTCCGTTCCCTTGAGAAGAAGCATCAACAGCAAAACATTATTGCTGAATATAATGCAAGTCTCAACTCTAAAAGCATCATGGTAAACGAACAGGGTAGACTTCTAAGATATTGTAGGCAACTATAACTTGCAAACAAAGTCCCTAGCAGTTCTATGCCCCGTGAAATACTACAGAAAGTCCATCTAATCTTATATTCGAGCCAGGCGTGGTAGCACACACCTGTAATCCCAGCGCTCGGGAGGCTGAAGCAGGAGGATCACTGTGAGTTTGAGACCAGCCTGGGCTACATAGTGAGTTCCAGGTCAGTCACAACTACATAGTAAGACCCTGTCTCAAGAACCAAAAAATAAAATAAAAATAATCTTATATTTGTATAAGTATATTCTCTTCAGTCTGAAACACTGACCACGTAAGAAAAATGAAGCCCAGCAAAGACAAAATCAACCAAGGTTTGGGTAGATAAGAAACCATTTCAGCTCCATCTCTACAGAGCAGAAAGAAGATACAGGAGGAGGAGAAGAAGGGCAGAACTGATTTCATGGATTTAGTGACTAGAGTTTTGTAGGGATCCCAAATCTATACGGAATCCAGACCCAGGAAGCACCAAGAAATGGCCCCAAACCCCACAGTCTCTACCTGCTCTCATCCACCCAGGCCTTTGCAGCGGCTTCAGCTTTACATTTGCCATTACAGACCAGCTTCGTAACTGCACCTTGACTCTTGCCTTCTTATAATGGGTCTAATCAGAGAAACAGCCATAATTTCCAGGCAGTCATACCCTATAGAATTACACCTAGAAATGGTGAGGCCCAGAGTGTTATGGTTCCTATCTAGATGTCTTCCCAAGCATTTAAGGTGGGGCTTTTGGATCACGGGATGTGACACTCGTGGTGGATTAGCCAGGCCACTGATGCGTTTATAGCTCAGGGTGAAGTTAGGTGGTCTGAGGAGGTGGTCACTGGGGTGCAGCCTCCCTCTGGCCTCCCTTGATCTCTCTCTTTCTCTCTTCTTTCTCTTCCTGCTTCCTGCAGCCAGGCCATAAGCTGTTTCTCCTCTGCCATGCTGTCCTGCCTTAGAGCCAGCCAACTATGAATGGAAATCTCTACAAATGTGAAAATAAAACATTCCCTCCTTTAACTTGTGGGTGCTGGGCAATGTGTCTCAGCGAGCAGTAGCTAAGACAGTGAGTAACTTAGTCTCCAACAGCAAGACACCCCAGGCCACCATGCTGATTTAAGCTCAGCAGGATTGTCCTAGAAGGAAGCACCTCAGCTGTTCCAAATCAAACAGCAGCCAGCTTCACTGTCCGCCTTCCCAACCCCACATGCATCCTGCTGATTGTGGGAAAAACTACCACGCAGTTTGAGACCACTGATGAGTAAGTATGCAGGGACTGTTCTGAGAAAGGATCTGCAGACACTAGAAATCTGACCAGACCACACAAAGCGGCTGGTATAAGTAGACAGCACAGGACCGTACATCATCTCAACATCAGGGCATCAACCTGCGGTCTCTGAAGGCTGCCAAAATCAGAGCCCAGACCCTCGCCAAGAGAGTGGCAGAAACCAAGGCACTTGTTGCTAGCCGGGGTAGAAGAGGCCAGGGCCTATTGCAACCTGCCAGAAAGCACGGTATCTGTGCTGTAGCACTGATTCATCAGGTTTTGATGAGGCCGGTCATTTGGCTGTGCTCTGCACTCTGAAGAGAAAATGTACAAGAAGAGGGGACAGTTTAATTCTGACAGTCTTTGAGGTCAGAAATGGTGGATCCTCACATGGGGTGTGGGCAGTGACAGAATGAAGAGGAGTGATCCTAGCAGTTAGGAAATGATGACAAAATAAGAAAACAGGCATCACAACGCTGTCACCCCAGTTCCACGGGTTGTGACACCAACTTTTCCTTGTCCTCCTGAAGAGAACCTGTCTGCAACCCGTAAACATCGCCGCTGCAAATCACCAGCTATTTCGAATGCATATATAGCAACAAGTATAAATTTCCAATTAACTTGGCTCAGAGTTAGGAGCTGGGACTTCTGTGATGCCACCTTTCCAATTTTAAACTCACAAGGTTAAAGCCAAGTGCACATTGGTCTGACTCAGGGTTCTTGTTTGAAAGATGCAGTGAAGCAGGACATTCAAAGATAAATTCCTTACCAAAAAAAAAAAAAAATTGTCTTGCTCCCCAGAAATGCTAGTAGAAATAAATATACATTTTTTTGAAGGAAAAAAAAAAAACAAAACCCTGTGCCGTTCATGAATTGATTGCATCTCATGCTTCTGCAGGCGAAGAAGTCATAATCCTGTGCAATCAGATTGTTTGCAGCCAATAAACCAAAGGTGACGACCTTGCTAATACATCCTAGCTGGAGAAAGAAATAAAGCCGTGCTGAGGAATAACTCTTCAGCACACCATTTCCCTTCAGGAAAGGGAGAACGGAGCACAGAGTGCTCTCGCTTGATTTACGGCTGAAGAGCATTTCCGTAACTTCACCTGGAATAAGAAATAAAATAAAAAGGTTTTCTGGAAGATCTCCAGTAATGCTGCTTTCACATCCTCTGTCCCAGGAGAGCAAAACCCTCTCGCCCTAGAGAGCCACTTCACTGCCACCATGGGTCCCCTGGTCTCTGCTCAGTTGAGCCAGGATACAATGGTGTCCCGGATGCCGCTTCCTAAAGTTAATTCCGGGATGACAGCTCAGGGTTCCATGCTCCGCATTAGGAATTCAATGTGCCAGACACTAAGATTGTACGTGGACAACCCCCAATGCCAATTGAAGGAAAGAAACACAAAGGAAAAAACTAACCACAGTTTGTCACTGCAAGAGTTCCCAGTACATGTGGGCAATCCCTGCAGACCCAGTGTAACAAAGTCAAAGTCTGTGCTGCAACTCAATTAGATTTTTCACCTCTTCAAGTGCAAAGAGAAAAGGGTCAGACCTCACATTTGAGATATCGCCTACTGTTAACCTTTGATTACCTGTGATATATCGTAGAGGGCAGCATTACATCAATTAATCAAATCCACAGATGACACAGATAGATCTGAAAATCTTCTTTCTCCCAAAAAGTATCCTTATTCCACGTATCTACTGTGTGCTAAGAACAGGACTTGGTGCCGAAAATGCAAAGGCAAATGAGACAACAGCCAGCCTTCAATTTGCTCTCTGTGAAGTAACAAATGTGCAAAACAGAATCCGTGCAAAATGATCCTTGCAACAGAAAGTGTTGTCCTAGGAAGAGTAAATCATTCTCAGCAAGGAGGATGCGTGAAAAAGTAACCTGCGGACATTCCTCCTTGGGGTCAAAGTTTGGCTTCTGAGCTGCACCACCTGGGTTCAGACCTCTGCCGTACTGCCGTGCATCCAACCCTCTCTGTGGGGTGACTCCTTGTCCATGGCAAGAGTGAAAGGACAGTACCAAGCTGATGACGAGGCTATCGTGAGAGTTCATTTAGTTCGTATCTGCACAGCACTCAGAGAAAGGCCTGGCATGGAGTATACAGTATGAATGGATGGATACCTTTATTATTATTATTATTAATTTATTTTGGTACTGGGGATTGAACTCAGGTCCTTGTGTTTGTGAGGCAGGTCGTGGCACCACTGAGCTAAATGCCCGCCCCATACCTTTTATTACTTACTAGGCAAATGAAATAGAAGGG
Organism: Fukomys damarensis; assembly: GCF_012274545.1. Classification (NCBI taxonomy): domain Eukaryota; kingdom Metazoa; phylum Chordata; class Mammalia; order Rodentia; family Bathyergidae; genus Fukomys; species Fukomys damarensis. Next base: position 28,538,324 of record NW_022900920.1, on the reverse strand, counting down.
AGAAGACATTGCAGTCAGAAGCCACACTTATCACAGATAAGTGATGTCTACTTATCATAAATGTCACCATAATCTCACCAATATTTCCTGATGAGGAAATGTAGCAGAGCTATTTTTTTTTAATTTGCCTGCCATTTCAGAGCTACTAAGTGGACAGAACCTGGATTCCCGATGGAGCCCAAGTCCTGGCCACTGACAAGGAGGAGCTTTCAGAGAGCAGAACATGTAAGGGAGCCACCACGGATGGAGCATACAGTGTTTTTCCTCTCTGGAGGATGTTAGGGTGTGGAAACACTGAAGCCCAGGAAGGCAGCACCCAGCAGGAGAAGGTTGGCAGAAGCCAAAGCAGGGTCAAAGGAGACTCCAGAAATTACACTGAAAAACAGAGTAAATAATCTGGATATTCAATATATTACATATAATAAATATGTATTCTATATGTATGTTCAACAGGGGATTCACACCACGCTGTTCCACATGCATGCAGAGAACAGCAGCTCCTCCTCCTACAGAGCTGAGTGGATTTCTTAACAGTAGTTTTAATAAAAGCCGTTCTGATGAACTCGCCCTGCTCTGGCCGCTTCTCTTTCACAGAGTGCTCAGGGGCGAAGAGACGGTGCTCTAAGTTTTACATTATAAAAAGCCGCACTGTGTGGCTATTATTCCTTCAGTGTCCGCTGGTCTTTCTAGTAAGCTTGGAGAAGAGTCCTGCTGCTTCACTGCTGGGGCCCTCCTACCACTTCCGGCCTCCCTTCTCCTCTAGTTAGTCTGGACCCACTTTCTCCACCACTGGAACTGGTTCGGCTCCCTTGGCTTCTTGTCTGCCTGCCAGAAGGACACAACGGACTGCCCTCAGTGTGTCACACAGGTTCGCTGTGTAAAGCCCAGCCTGCCACCTCCTGTGAAGCCTCAGCTTGGATCTGAGCATCCCCAGCCCCAGAGCTCCCTGTTCCAGAGAAGTCCCTTTCCAAGTTTCCTCTGCGGCCCTTCTAAACCTTGAAGTCATGTTGCAGATCCATCTCCCATTGAACAGGTAACTGAATGGCAAGAGGACCCCCCATATCCCAACAAAGCTGATCTGTGACCCGAAACTGGGCCCCCACCGTACTCTGCCCACCCTTCTCCCTCCCCGGGCCCACCATGGCTGCATACTGCAGAGTCCCTCTACTACTTGTCTCTCTCAAATGTTCCTGCACTTTCAATCTCTTCCTACTAATTTCTGCCCTGATGATATAAACATAACTAGGTTTTCCTCATTTAAAGAACGGAAAAATTCCTATAATCTCTGACCTCGCTCACGTAAAATCATTGTCTTGCTTTCATTTCATTGCACTACTCCTTCCTTGAAAGAGCTGCCTCCACATCCTTCTCCCCTTTCCGCACTTCTGGTCACTCGGCGTGGACGCTTGGTGGGCATGTTTGCAGCGCACTGCAATGCAGCTCCCCGCCAGCAGTGGCCAGCACTGGCTTCATCACGTGACTGCTCTGTCCTGCCTCCTGTTCTTCTCACTGGTGCCTGCCCCTTTATACTTTTTCTTTTAACTTTGAAATGGCGACCTCTCCGACTCCTCCTCACACTCCCGTTTCGGGAGACACTGATCACCTCTTTGGTTCCTTCCTCACATTCCTCTACCGTGCTGGGTCTCCAGGCCCCTGCTGTCTCCCAAAGCCCAGTCTCCCCACCAGTCCTGCTGCCTGGATTCCAAGGCCATGTACAAAATAATTCACTGAAAACTTCCAACTGAATTGTCTAAATCTAACCCAAACGCAACAATTTAGAGAGGAAACTTGGATTTTTTTCCATCACCTGTCTCTAACTTCTCTTCCTGACCTTTTTCTCTAGCAAATGGCCTCCCTGTCCCCTGGATTAGCCAAGATGAACATGAGACAGTCCCTGCTGGTGTAGCTGCCCTTTTGCGTTCTCGAGGGTCTAATCAGTGATGTTCACCTTTACTTTGTAAGATCTATCGAGATTCCTCCTCTGCCTGCCAAACTGCATTCCTCGGCGTTTGGTGTTTTTTTTATTTTCAAGTTAATTCTCAACATGATACCAAGATAATTTTTTTCCTGAAATTTTCATTACTTCCAATGTCTCTTTTGCCCCCAACCTTTCAAAGATGCATGGCTGTTTGGGGGATAAACATAGAATACTCAGTACAGAAAAATCTGAACTAATCCATGCCACGCACATCCTGTTTTGTGATCTAAATATGTCCTCCTTTTTTATTTTATGAAAAGTAACACAAAATTTCATAATCAAACAACAGAATAGCAATAGTTTTTACAGTCTGTATCATTATCTTCAAAGTAGAGTACAAGAAGAATCCAAAAGTCTTACAAAAAAAGAAAAGGACAAACAAAAATCTTTCTTTTCAATGAACTGAGATAAACTAGTAGTATAAATGAAACCAATTAATATCTACACTGAAATATTTTAAGAGTAATGAATTTGTAGTTTGAGGAAGTATCTGCACTTCTTCCCATTTCCTATTGACCTCTCTTCTATTTTTTTGTATTTTTCACATCAAAGAAACCATGCACTTTTTGAGCTTGCGTGTCGCACTGATTTCACTATGCTCTCAGGTTTGATCTGTTTACCTATGAATTCCTCAAAATTATCTTTCTTTATGGCAACATAGTACTCTGCTGTGTATAATACCACATTTACTTTATTCATCTGTCACTGGACTTAATCTGCTGTTTTCAAGACACAGTTATCATAAATTTTGCGGCTATAAACACAGGTATGCGTGTATAGAAAAATGGGTCAAATGGAATTTCTGTTTTTAGTTTTGTGAGGAATCTTCACATTGAATTCCACAGTAGCTGTACCTGTTTATACTACCACCAACAATGTAGAGCATCTTGTTTTCCTCAGCCTTGCCAGTATTTGTTACTATTAGATGTTTTGATGATATCCATTCTTTCTGGGCTAAGATGGCATCTCAGTGTGGTTTAATTTGCATTTCTCTAATGGCCAGCAATGATGAGAATTACTTCAAGTATTTATTGACTGCGTGGACTTCTTTTGAGAAGCATCTGTCCGTTCATTTGATTGTCCATTTTTTGATTGAGTCTTTTATTTCAGGAAGTTTAATTTTTTTTTCAGTTCTTTAAATATTCTAGATGACAGTCCCCTGTCTGAGGAATAACTGGCAAAATTTTTTCCCAGTCTGCAGACCATCTCTTCACTCTATGGTTGTTTCTTTTGGTGTGCAGAAGCTTTTAAATTTGATAGGATTCCATCTGTTGTTTTTTGGTATTATTTCTTCCACCACTGGGATTCTGTTCAGAAAGCCCTTGCTTATTATGCCTGCGTTTTCAAGAATTTTACCTACTTCATCTTTCACTATATTGTTTCTGTTTTAACACTTAGATCTTTGATCCATTTTGATGTTAGTTTAGTACATAATGAGATAAATAGGTCTTGACTCAATCTTCTGCATGTGGATATCCAATTTTCCCTGCACCATTTATTAAATGGGCTATCTTTCCTCTAGTGTATGCTTTTGGCTCCTTAGTCAGCGATCAAGTAGTGTACTTGCCTGGGGTTGTTCCGGCTTATTCTATTCTGCTCCATTGATCCACATGTCTCTTTGTTTTCCAGTACCATGCTGACTCAATCAATGTAACTTTCGAGTAAAACTTCAAGTCTGGAATTGTCACACCACCTGCTTTGCTTTTGTTACCCAGGATTGTTTTTGCCATTCTAGTTCTCCTCTGATTCCATACAAATTTTAGGATTGTTTTCTCTATCTCTGTGAGAAATGACACTGGTATTGTGACTGAGATTGTATGAAAGCTGTACATCAGTTTGGAGAGTATAGCCATTTTGATTATGGCTATGGGATATGTTTCCATTTTCTAACATCCTCTTCGATTTCCTTTTCAGCCCGATGTATTTTTGATTGTAGAGGTCTTTCACTGCCTTTGTTAGGTTATACCAATGAATTTAATCTTTATGTTATCACGAGTGGTGTTATTTTCCTAATTGCTTTTTCAGTGAGTTCATTATCAGCATATATGAATCTATTGATTTTCTGTGTGTTTATTTTGTATCCTGCAACGAGGCTGAATTTTGTTATCAATTCTAGGAGTCTTTTGGTGGAGTATTTTGGGCCTGGTAAAGATCATGTCACCTACAAATAATGATATATTTTACTTCATCCTTCCTTATATGTATTCTTTTTATTTCCTTTCTCGTGCTTGCTTGTTCCCAGGACTGTGTTTCCAGGACCATGGCTAATGTTTCCAGGACTATGTTGAACAGGAGTGTAATGGTCAACATGCTTGTCTTCGCCCTAATTTTAGAGGGTGGTTTCAACTTTACCCACTTAATATAATGTTGGCATTAGATCGGTCATAAATAGCTTTTATATTGTTGAGATAAGGTTTTTCTATATCTATTTCCTCTGGCTTTTAATCATGAACAGATGTTGGGTATTTTCAAAGGCTTTTTCCACATTTATTAAGATAATCCTCTGATTTTTGTTCTTGTTTCTGTTTATGTAATGAATTACTTTTATAGTTTGGCTTCCTTAGTGCACTATGCTATCAGCACTTAAATATTCCTGGAATACAGTACTCCATAAATTAATAATTTATATCCTTTCTGAGTCTGATTCCTATCCTTTGCTCAAGTTCCACCTCAGGTATCTTCTCTTCCAGGGAGCTTTACTTCCTTACCCTGGAACACGGATAGCAGCACCCTACATATCACTCCGCACACTAATCTAAACTCACTTACTTCTCCTTCTCCTTCACTAGACTGGATTCGGCAAAGGCAAAGATTGGATCTTAGTCATATTTGGACTCACACCACTTAGCATGCGTGAATCTTGGTATACCTTTATTTATACATCCAATTAACTTGGCAAATCTTACTTGACTAGTTATATCCCACGCACTTTCTTGGCATGAAGCAAAGAAGGCAAAGAAGTTCTCTTGTCCTAAGGAAATTCGTATTTTAGTGGTATCATCAGACAACAGACAAGTAGCAAACAAAACCACAGATCAGGACATATGCCATAAATGAAAGCAACAAAGAATCATGGTAGAGAGAAGCAGAATCCCATTTTAATAGTGTAGATATAATTAGCTTTTAATAATAAGTTGATATTCAAAGTGAGACCTGAAAAATGAGAAGGGGCTAATCGTACTTAATGAACAGTGATACTGTACGTCCCTAGACGGTATAAAATCACATCCTAGAATATCTGTGACTTTCTTTATGCCCAGATATCAAAGAATATTTAATCCCCAATGCTTGCTTACCTACTAATAATAAGCGTAAGTTTTCATGAGGAAAGGAAAAACTAAGGCACGGATGAGTGGAGAGTCCTCTAAGGGGCTGTGAGAGGTGGGAGCCTGTGTCTATCCAGGAACTGGATAAGCTAATCTCCAGCCCACAGACCTCTGGGACTGTGCAACTGTACCACGCAGTGCTCAGAGGCAGTGTAACCACAGAAGAGTGAATATTCTAAACGTTTCTCTCTCCACAACCAGAATGCCAGTCACTTTGGTTTTGGTTTTGGTTTTTTTTTTTTTTTTTTTTTTTTTTGTAGCAAATGTGTCTCTGCTTGCTTCCTTGGCTCACATTGGTAAAGTTATTAGATCATCAGGGTGATATTTGTTCTACTATGCATCTCACCCATTCCTTGCTAAGAGGAGGAATGGAGCTCTCAGCGGAGCACCAATTACAGAGAGAGAAGTGGAGTTAAGGCCAGACTCTTGCAGATGGCATCACAGATCTCAGGAAAGCCCGTGGCATCTTTGAGCAGAACACAGCCAGACCCTAGGAGTAATAGCTTTCATGTGGTGCACCATGACTAGATTCCATGACTTGAATTTCTGTGCTTTTCCAGCTTGGCACTAGTCACATTCTTGCATTTGGAGTGTAATGAGATTCCATTTCACAAGATCCTCTAGCTCAATGTTCAAAACTATATCCCCTACATGTGAGGCATGAGGTTAAACTTTTAGGATATGAACAAATCTAAACCAAAGTAGATTTCAGCAATCATAGACCATTTCCTAATAAATTGCTTCAAAGAAAAAAGAATTTTTTTTTAATATGAAAAGGTTCTATATTGGGTGTGAAACACACACACACATAAAACTAAACAATGGCCACAATCTTTGTGTTTTCAGGCAAGTATAGGATATTATGGCTCTTATATTTCCCCAAAGCCTCATGCACTTATAGGTGTGGCTTTTCAGACCTGGATGGACCTAGGGGGTGTGATACTAGGAGTGTGTGGCACTAAATTAGTCCATTGATTGGTTTAGCACAGTTTTGGGTGTTTATAATGGAAAAGTCTAGCCTGGTTGTAGGCAGCACCACCCAAAAGGCTTGCAGCCTAGATGGCATAAAAGGGAAAGGGAGGCTTGCTGTTTGCTGCTTGCTGCTTTGCTGCCTTCTGCCTGCTCTGCTATGAACTGTTTCTTCTCAGTGATACCCCTCTGCCGTGCTATGATGTCTCGGAGCCAGCTGACTATGCACTGTAAGCTCTACAAAATATGAGCCAAAATAACTTTCCTCCTTTAACTTGTGGGTGTTTGGTATTTTGTCTCAGCAACATGAGAAGTAACTAAGACATGGAAATAGGTAAATATTACAATAACTTGTGCAACATTGTTACCCTGCATTAACCACACTTATGCATGGTCTGCCCTTCACTGGGTTTTGAATTTCTATAGGGCAGAAACAATTTCTTATTCATATGCTTTTGTTTTTTGTTTTTGTTTTTGTTTTACTTTCTACCTAGCATTGTGACTGGCACTGAAAAAAATATTTAACAGATGTTTGTTGAACTGAACTAAATAAATATACATCTGATGATCATTAGAAGACAAAGATTCATAATGCATTGCAGGGTTAATGAGAAAGAAGCAATTACTATTGCCCAGGGTGGGTGGGGGCAAGGGGACTCCTCAATGTCACACACCAATAAACATGAAGAGAGTCCATATCACTAAGTCAGGGAAAAACCCGTCAGAACACACACAGAGCAAGGCATCATTTTCACCAAAAATACTGGTTAAAAAATAAATACAGTCATACCCTATGCTGATGAAGGCATAGGGATATTTGCAATCTATCATTGCTCATGAGTATATTGTTTCAATCTTCTTAGTCTCAGATATCTATTTACAGTGCATGATTAATGCATATAGTTATGATACAATGATATACTACTTAGAACTCTACAATACTTGACAGAGATAAAATTACCACAACATAAATAAAAGTTACAAATACATTTATTGAAGCATGACATATAATTTCAAATATTTGGGAAATTCACTAAAGAGCCATAGAAGAGATAAAGAAGAAGTAAGTTAGCATAGTAAGGAAAACAGAGTTAGGAGACAGCTTTGACACTCAACTGGCTGAATGACCATTAACCATGTTCCTTAATGTTTCCAGGTCTAACTTCTTTTATCTGGAAACCAGGAATACTAATAAGGCTACTTTATTTGGTTGGTACAAGAATAAAAGCACCAAGAACTCTGTTGGTATCCAGGAAGCGCTACATAAGGAAATTAAGCATGGATTTGTCTAATGCAACATGCAGCATTCACAGTGTGAGCAGATACTCATGACTTGTTGATCAGTGACGTGAAATCGATTGTTGCAGTTCAGTGAATAGTACACTCCTATTTCCTCAAACAAAAACATCATCCTAACATAAGTATATAGCTGTTGGTATTTTGTACTGGGTCCTAAAGATACAGACAGCATTATCCATAATTGTCAACACCACCTATCTCGGGAAAGCTGGATCTGGGCAGGAAGACAGAAGCTATTGACATGGTGTTTGTTCATCTTTTCACTTGTTCACTCATTAAAACGAGTACTCGTCAATTTTGTGATTTTAAAAAATAGTAAGTCTTAGATAATAATAAGTATTCAATAATAGAAAGTTGGAATAAAATAAAAGTCCAGCAACCAAAAGCAGCACCATGAGATACAAACACAAGATGGGACTGTGAGTTACAAAGGTAAAAAATAACCAGAGGGCAAAGGGCTGCAATTCGAAATGCTGCCTGACCTTGCAGGAGCTTGGCTACCTCCAAGCATCCTCTGGAAGGTGCTGAACATTCATAAGCACAGTTGCGGAAAACACCATGGTGCTTGAGTAACTTGAAGAACTCTCATACAAGCAAACTGTCACACATATCATTTTTAAGGTGTGTAGTTACATTCAATAACCTTGTGTTTGTAGCTTAGTGAAAACTGGATTTTGTAGGGAGACATCAGCAGAAGCCATCAATCTGCTCCAAACCACCCCTTGCTCCCTCTTCCTCCTGTGAAGTTGGAAGGGCAAAGAGCAAGGGCTGGGGAGCCTCAAAACCCCTGCCTTTAGTCTGGACCCCAGAGCTCCCAGCAGCTCAGACCACCGTGCTGCCCCCTTCACCTCCAGCACAGGTTCCACCCAGGCGACCAGGAAACCTCTGAGAAAATAGGAAACAGGACTGGCTACGAGCGCAGAATCACACAGAAGCCTCAACTCATCTCTCTAACCACGTGTTCCTTTGAGTCTTGAAAGCACACTTTGCTGTGTGACAAGCACATGGGTGGAAGCTTGCTGTGTCTTCCCTGGGTCTGTGTACCGAAGTGGGATTGGACAAGTCAGCCTGCAGGGAGCCTGTAAGCCTCAGCACTGCAATGAGGGTCCCATTAAGGGTTTGTACTTTTTTTTTTTTTTTTTTTGCTCCTTTGGAATTGCCTAGGGCTCTCTCACCAGTTAGGGCTCCTCAGCCTTCAAGGGCCGATTACTCCAGCAGAAAAGGGGAAGGGATGAATACATTTCTCCTCTGAGAAACTCCATCTAGATTTTGACATTTTATTTATCTCCACCTTTAAGCTTATCTTGCTTCAAAATGGTAAAACCACCTGGCTCCACAAATCTCAACAGCTTAATCCACTGTAAGGTGGGGCTGTCTTTAAGGTGTAGGTCATAGCTGTGTGTCAGAGCATCCCTTTCCTCCCCTCTAGACTCCTAAGGGAACAACAGCATGCATTCAACAACTGGCTTCAGGATTGTGGGCGATCAATGACAAGACCAAGGGAGAGGGAACCTCGTTCATTTGGCACTGTGGCCCGTCCTTCCCTCATTCGTGGCTCCTCCAAAACTAGGAAGCTTAAAGCCCTAGGAGAAAGTCAAGGTCAAGCACCTCCTGGCCTCTCTCCTTCCTCTCACACCCCACAGGCACTTGTGACTCTCCCGATTTTGACTACTCAGCTGTAAACTTTTAAAGGACAAGGGCTCCACTGAATGCTGTATGCATCTGATTTTTGTACAAGAAGTCATTTTTCTGCTGCCAAATATTTTTTTAGCAGCAGGAAAAATGCCGATTCAAATGTCACAGCACTGAAAACCCTACTCTGTGCCATAGTACAGGGTACTATAATATGGTATAATTTATATAGAAAATATAGACTCATTGAATATAATCTTGCATATAATATAATCTAGCTGGGAGATGATAAAGCGCTTACTGTATGGAGATGTTAACTTGTCTGTAAGTATGGAGGCTATGCATTAACTGTGTGACCTTGGGCACTCCACAAAAATGAAGTAAGAAAATGCATTAATGTTTGGCACTAAGCACCATGCCTGTCACACAGTGAATATTCAATAATTTTTTCATTGCTGTTGCCGCTGTGACCGTTCTCACCAACAGTGCCGCTATTTTTCTCACAGCAACAAGGTGCTGGGTGAAGGACTCACAGCACACCTGAGAAAAGAACAAGTTCACCCAAGCAAAGTAAGGAAGCACCAGGTATCTTACATCACAGCACCCACGACTGTGAGACACCCTACTCACCTGGGGATTATCTCCTTCAGGGACTGGGCAGCTCAGTAAAACTACACAGGCAGGTCACGTGCCATGCAGGTTTCTCTCGCCTGAGCTGGCTGCAGCCTGTCCCTTATGCTCCCCCCCCACATGTCCTTCCTGTGTGTCCTTCCCTCCGAGCGGGCAGAGGAGGCTGTGCCTCCTAGAGGCCTCTGCCCTTGAGAGAAGAATGTATGCCTTTTAGATCTGTCATATGCCAACTACACTGCAACAGCAGATGCACCGTAGGAAAAAAACAACTTTTATTCAAATACGCTTACTTGCACTGGAAAAGCCCATCAAGGAAGCTCAAACTTACTGAGTCAGGAGCATTCTGATACACACTTACTGCCTTTAAGCAATACAGCAGGTGCTAAGCACTTAATGCATTTCCACTTTTATCCAGGCTCCTACCAGACTGCCCACACGTATGTAACTCTCAGTTATTCCTAGGGTTGTCTCCACCCTGTCCCTGGGCTGGGCACTGTCAGAAGACATGGGATTAAGCAAGCACAGCCAGCCCTCTCCTGGCTGGGCTCCAGACTGCTTTGGATGTGGCCACCTGACAGGCTGGCAAGAAAAGCCAATCAGGAGTAAGAAAAACACAGCAGAGTTTGAGAAACAGTAGAAAGACAATATGAGTTTTCTGAGGAGACTTCCCCTGCTGGTTCTAAATCTTGACAGCCTTATTCACCAAGCCACTCAGTCCCCAAAGGGTAAGCACCCATTCATCTGAACGACTGTTCTTCACACTCTCTGTAGGTACAAGGAAATATTGTATGAATCACAGCCACAAGGGTGTGCACATAAATGTGTGCACCTGCTCACCTGCATGTGGACAGGGAGCTGGGAGACCTCGGAAAGGAAACTGAATGCTGCACTGCTAGAGAGCCCCCCATGTCCAGAACCAAGGGCTGTGTAGATCACTTCTACAAAGGGCCTTTCAGTTTCCCTTCTGCTCTAAAAGCTGCCACATCTGTGAGGACCATGGAAACTGAAATGCACATGCACAGCCTACTGAAGATCACACCACAGAACTCTGCCTCACCACAAGAGGGCATCTTTACAGAAGGCGACCCTCTGGCCCACCGGGAGACAAAGCCCAACCCACTAGGAGAGAAACACAGAATGGGCAGAGGAAGGACCAGTGCATATAACCAGAACACCCCCTGGCATCCTAAATAAACAGCACCATCGCCACCCGCTCAGTTCACCACGTACCTCCAGAGTGAGCTCTCGGTGATGCTCCCCAGGTTATAGTCGTACAGCTTTGTCAGAATAAGAATCACCTGGAGACAAAAGAAGAGGTCACAGTTAGTGTCAAACAGTTGGATCTCTTAGAACTGAAGTGTCCCAAGGGAGGCTCAGGCTTCCTCTAAGGGGTGCTTAGGGTAACCGAATGAATTCAGGAAGCACTTGCCACACTGACTGGGGAAGGGCTGGCAGGCCCTTCACGGAGAGCTGGCCTTGCCATTCAGACTGACCATCAACCAGCAGCACAGGTACCCACTGCCACACCACATATCTCTCACTCTGTGGGGTGTAACACTTTGGGAAGGCTGGCAGAGCTGTCACACACCCACGAGGGAGCCACTGCACAGGTGGTGGGCCCTTCTGAGCCCTCCTCCTGGCCAGGTTACAGGAGTCCCTCCGATGCTTAGTGTTTCCACCTATCAACAAGCACAGTGGGTAATGCTACTTCCTTTCCAGAAAGGGTTGCCATGAGGGGTAAAATTAGGCAATAAAGTAATCACAAATCGCATCTAGGTTATCATGTGGATCTACCCTCTCTCCTTCTTCGTGAGCATAGCTTTGCCTGTTTTTTTATGGCTTCCCAGTTCCTAGGAAAGTCAGTGGATAGAAGCCATTAAGCACCACAGACTGGCTAAACAGTGGCATTTTTTAAGTGGGGATGTCCAGGTTTCAAGGGATCCTGAAGCTTATGGAATTTGGGCGATGGGGAAGCATCCATAAGAGAAAGAATATAAAGTTAAAATTAGGAACAAGTCCCAGGAAGGGAATATGAGGGAATCCATAAGTTCCCAGCAGATCCTTTCTTGATATTTAACCTAGCACTACTTCCAACCTATCGCAGAAGCAATCAGATGATTTAGTTAATTCTTTCCAATGTCAAGAAACATGTATTAAGAGTCCAGAATTTTTCCTGATGTCAGTAGATGTAATAGTCATGGCTGGTTTGGCGGGGTTATGGATGTGTCTGGATAATGGAGTTACTGCAGAAGGAAGACATACTCTGGGTGTGAGTGGCACCAGCCAATCGGCTCGGAGCCTGGAAGGAATCAACAGGGAAAGAAGTTAACTCCCACTCCTCTTCTTCAGAGGAACTCCAGTTTTCACCATCACCTTTGGGCTTCTGTCTCCAGCCTTCCAGGACAGAGCCTTCAGCTTCCTGACAGGGACTAGCACAGACTGCAGTGAAAGAGAGCTCTAGGACTTTGACTTGTAACTGATCCCTCCAGCTGTGGAGCACACACATGGCCCTTGTGCACTCTTCCATAGCTGACTCTACAGGAGTGCATGTGTGTGCATCCTCCAGTGAACCCTAACATAAAGAACAGAGTAAGGAGGAGCCCGAGCCCCTGCTAGGACTGAATGAGCTCATTAAAGGTAAGGAAGTTGGTGGACACAGCAGGTCTCCTCCTTCCCAGTCTACTTGAAAGCCAAGCTCATTGGAGACCTGGAAGAGGTAGCATCTTTGATGCCTGGAGCACAGACCAAGATCCACCTGTGCTTGAAGTACAAGAGCCCCGGGACACTCAGGCACATCCCACAGTGGTGCAGCCTGCTCCTGGCCACTGGTTTTCCACACTTGCTCGCTCTACACAAGGCAAGAACAGCTTTTCCATCCAAGTTCATATTTTTCTCCTGCTACTCCTAACCTAGAACTTTTGGCCTACTCTTTCCAACTCAACAGAAAAATGTTGACATTGATTTCCTATGAAGGCCAAGGGATCCTTCGCGCCACTGCAAACAGCACACAACATTCTAACCTTGACTTGGGAGGCAGCCAGCTGCCCAGGACAGCCGCCTGCTCCCACCTTCCCCTCTTTGGCCAGCCTATGATGGACGGAGACAAGTGCATCATAGAGCAGACTCTTAATGATTTTTTCTCAGCAAGCAGACTGGAACTCGGGAGTTCAGATTTGCTGGAGTTTAAGGAAATAGAGAACACAGGAACATGAAGACGAACTGAGATCCCCAAAGGTCTGTCCTCACAGCCACCCTCCACTGAGCAGCAGCAGTACAGGCTCGCTCACCGATCCCTCCGAACTCGCTTGCCTCCCCAGCAGACTCTGCGAGCAGGAGGCGGGCACCTGTGGGCACATCAGCTGCATGCCTGCAGTGGGGCGTATGCTGCACAGGTCCGCGTGCCAGGAAAGGCTCCCTGAGCGCTAAACTTCAATCGCCCGCCCCCCGGGGAGGGAATGCGGATCAGCCGCAGCAGGGCGGCTATTTGTCGGAAGTCACAGAACGGTGTGGCTGCTCCACAGCAGCGCAGTTTTGCAGAATAAGCTTAGAAATCCCCCACCAAGAAAACGGATGTGCAGGCACAAAGCATTTCTAGATAGTTGCTCTCCTGATACAAGACAGCAGTCACTTAAGTAATGAAATTCCGCTGCTCACGGGCCCTGCCTCCCTGTCATCTGCCCAGGGAATACCAAGACCCAGATGGAGCCCTTAACCCAGCGCGCACCGACAGTGTTTCAGCAATTCCCGGGCAGGCGGGAGGAAGGCAGGACGCCCTTCATTGCTTCTGCTTGCCGAGTTAGTAAAACTGAAATGCCAGCGATACACTCAGGCAGTTTATCGATACTGCAGCAGCAGGAGCATCCTCTATGACATTTCAAAGCATATCTGCATGAATCAATCTATTCAGTCTTCCTGTTTTTTAGAATCAGAGTGAGAACGAAGGCAGAACTGCTAACCTGTAGCCACATTTCCAATGATCTGAGGTCTCTCTTCCCTTCTTTTTCCCCTTCTCGCCTGTATGTACAGTATAGTGTTGTCTACCATACTCCGGGACAGGTACACATGTGCCGCGATGCGTTAGTCCTGTTTCATTGTTGGTTTCAGTTTTTCCCTTCTGATTAATTAGCAAAACTATTTAACAGCACCTGTTAAGGGACACGGTACAAATCCCTACTCTTTCATGAGAAAAAAAATTTTAAAATGCAATTGCCTACCTATTCTGGTTCTATTATCTGTAACACTGTGTACTTTTCAAACTTTAACAAAGAAAAGTCAACAGGCCTGTTAAACGTAGTAACATGTGACATGTACTGGAATAATATGTTAATTATTTTCAGTCATTTTATAACATTTTTTGTGTTAAGACTTTATGAGTTGAAATATAGACCATTTAAGTGTAGATTCACTAAAAGCAAGGCTGCTTCATAGACGCAAACAGAATGGAGTCCTACTGCTTCCTATTTATTGCTGCATCTTGTTTTTATGGTAGCATTAAACCACCCTTGACTCAAAACAGTAAGTGGTGACCAACGGCTTTTTCAGCCTCCTCTCCAAATCTGAGGATATTATCTTTAAAATAGCTACAATCCAAATATCTACGGCTGGACGACTCCTACCTACATTGTACCAGGACACGGCAAGCAGTCCCTTCCGGCTTTCCCCAGTATGTATTCAAGTACCCCCACCCTGTCTCAGAGCTGCTCTCACACAAGGAACCTGCCCTCATCTCCTGCTGAAAGAAACTTCACTTTGTTCACAGTCATGGAATGCCAGTGCCCCCCAGCATCCTTCACCCGTTAGGATTGGTGGGTGTCAGGTTCTGTGAGGCAGACGCAGAGTCTCCAAGGAGCAGACAAAGGGCTTCCTCTGCAGTTCTGAGCCCAGATTTCAAAACTCAGATTCTCAAACCAGTATTGCTTTGGTGAAGCCCTTCTCAGCCAGTGCTGAAAAATTCAATCAACTCAGGCCTTTATCCCCTCTGTGTGGGGGCGAGAAACCACTACAAAGGACTCAGTGAAAAGAAAATGCCAATTCATTCCCCCCTGCTTCCAGTGGCAACCTCCTGCTGCCCTGGATTACAAAACAAAATAATTCATGGAGATAAACAGAGAAGCTTAGTATGTGGAAGATGAAACAGAATGTTCTACTGTAAATCAGCAAAAGCCAGTGAAAAATGCTGCGGCATCAGAATAGCGCATCAGAATAGCACAGCGCGCCTTCTTCCCAGGTATGTGTTAAAATAAACTAGTGCAGCAGCAGCATACGTTAATAGACAGGCAGTCTTGATGGTGCCTGTTATTATTCATGTAACAACTTTTACCGTGACAGCATTTTTTATTATGACTATAAAATACAATTCAGAAACGAAGCCCCAAACATTTAAGGAACTCCTAGAGCACCTTCTTCAAAACTTGAATCTAGAGGATCCTTTTGAAAACGTCTACATTAAGTATAGACTGTTGGGAACCAAAATATGTTTTATACTTTCTCAGTAGCAGCTCCAGAAATTTCCATTTCTTGCCTGAGTAAGAGACAAATTTTTCCTCCAATCTTTTGCTAAATTAAAGAATTAACTCCACATTAAGGAGTGTGGAAGGGGAGATGTCTACAAGAAAGGATCAAACTACAATAGCAAATCTTTACTTTCAAAATTACGGTATAAGACACACTGCCAAAAATACCTCTAAAAATATTCCCCGCTCACTTTCCCAAAGTCAAAATGACTATGAAAAGAAAACATTCCAAAGCCACCCAGGTCATCCAGGCTGTCACGACTGTCAGGATAGCACAACCAAAGGCTCTCTTGCACCGATGAGGCCTCCAGACCCATTTCATAAAGCGGCAAGAACAGTGGGTTAAGTGTGTTCAAAAGGGCGTAAGTACTTTCAGGGGGATTAAAGGCAAAGTGTCTTTTATCATAATAAGTTTTTTAAAAGTTAAGTATTTAGCATAGTTTTCAATCATACTGAGGTAGGATAGAAGAAATAAAAAATGAATAGAAAGCAGACAAGGAAATCATATCTAAAAAATTCTGTTTCGAAAAACCGCAACTTCTGAGGCCCAGTCAGCATTACCCAAGCTGATTCACAGCAGCATTCCCTTGGTAAAATTCAGGGTCCTCACCTTCCAGACCCATCACGCCACAAATTCCTCAGAAATAATGAAAGCCCATAAAGTGTCTTACTTGAGAAAGTAAAGAGCAGGAACTTGATCCTAAGATAAAGGAATAGATTCAGAGAAGCCAATGAATGTTTAAATTATCTGTGTAAAAAGTAACGACAGAAACCCGGGCCCATACGTACCGAATGGACCAGCACCCCTGGGGAAAGGACTTTCCCGGGATCTCCACCCCTTCAGAAGAACACAACTGTTCCCTTTTCCAGGAAATGATGCTGCCTATTTCTCTGAGACCTGTACTCCAGTCTTAGTATGTACTAAATTTCTGCCTAATATGCCCTCCCCTACCTCTTTCTGACCAGTCCTGAGAATTCTCTTTCCCCAAAGAGATTCAGGAACCCTCCCAACATGTCAACACCCCAGGACTCTCCGCAGATGCAGCCCAGTGACAAGGTCTCCTATGCTATTTCCAGGAAACTTGGCCTGGCCACTTCATTTCAGGGAGATCATAGGCAATCGGGAAACATCTTCCAGAGTTTCAATTATTAATGACTGTGTTCTTTTTCCCTTTGTGTCCAGCTTTGGAAAACTAGTATCAGGGGAGACAGAGTGCACCTTAGGCCTCTTTACAGTGAACAAAGTGGGCTATGGGTGCTAAAGTCTCTCTCATCCCTCTGTCTGTACTCCAAACCCTGAACCACACTGATGGTGAGAGCTCTGCTGGCAGAGTCAGAAAATGAGCGCGGTTTCTTCTTCCCAGCCAGTGCCTCGGGCTGAGCTGGGAGGGCACTTATGTAACTGTGATCCCTGGGGAGCCTTCTCAGAGCTCACCCTCACTGGTGCCCACGAACCTTCCTCCCAGTGTGGGCCACCATGGGCTCCCTGACCATGGAGAGGCCTCGCTGAAGATGCCTGTGGCTGGGCCTGAGGAACAAAACGGCTGCCGCCACCCTTTCCCCACAGCTGCAGCGGGACGTGGGGTTTGCTCAGGGCCTCGGCTCAAAGGCCTCCACTCTGTCTACAGCAGCAACTTGCTACAGAACATTCAACTGGATTCATGTGAATGAATGCAAAGACAGGGACAGAAAAATGTAAGGGGCTGGAAATGATTTGGAATAATCTATCCTGGGATGCAAAGCATCGGGCAAAAGAGAGACAATCATTGGCCGGCAAACTGTTTTGTTTTGGGTTGTTTTCTTTGCCTGACAATTTTAAGGAAACAAAGCAAACACGTAACAGTGATTGCCCTTAAAATACACATATTCCAGATGTGGTTTTGGCTCAGTTAATATTTCTCCAAAATTTCAACTTACACAGAAGCTTTCATGTTTTCGAGGAGCCAGGAATCCTTTAAGTATCTGCTCTGATAAGATGTATGAGTATAGCCTCTTTTGAGGGCTCCCTTCCAAGATGACAAAAAAAAAAAAAAAAAAAGAAAAAA